>NC_048597.1:18985598-19626610 GCF_003668045.3 Cricetulus griseus
ATTTCTATTAAAATATGTATTGCCATGAGGCTGTGGCTTACCTGTAATGCTCCGGAATGTTACTCCTTTGGCGGGTACATGGCATCTCCTTGGTGGCTGACTCTTTGTGTTTCCCTTCTCAGCATTCCTACTCTGGTAGCCCTGGCTATACTTCCTGCCTGACTACTAGGCAATCAGCATTTATTGACCAACAAATAAGAGAAACATATATTCATAGCATACAGAAGGACATCCTCCATCAGAGGGACATCGCACATGGGCCCCACTCATAGGCAAAGAACTACAGGCAACTGATAACTGCTGAGGGAGGGAGAATTAGTCTTTCCCCTAGATAAGCCCTCAAAGTACTAAGTGGTCAGTCCTGAAATCATGTAGATACAAGCTACATTAAATTGATTTTAAAAATATACTTATGTATGTATACACAATAATAATCAAAGAAAAGAGGTCATAATTTGAGAGGGCATAAAGTAAAAGATATAAGGGGTTGAATACAGGGGACATGGAAGGGGTTGGAAAGAGCAAAGAGGAATATGATGTAATTATAGTTAAATTCAATTATTTTTCTATCTGTAGTTAGTTGAATCTACTGACATAAAACTAGCAGTGATAGATGCTGTTTGTACTGAAATTCTGACACTCCTAGTTTCTGAATAAATGTGTATACACTTGCCTTTTACAAACCTAGAATCCCTCATTAAGGGACTTGAATCTTACTATTTTATCTTTAAAATCATACCATATATAATATATATATATATATTATATTCAAATTTTAAATAACTTATGAAAACCTTTCTTATTGAGGAATTTTTGTTTTCATGTTTCACTGTTATCATGGGTTAGTTCTTGTCTTATTTATTCCTTGAATAAACTGCCAATAGTGGTAAGATGATCTTCTCAGGATCCTTCCCAAAGAGTCAAATTAGTTGGTTGAAAGGAATTAGTAGATTTTTGATACTTGACTGATAATGCTAAATTTCTCTTCAATAAAATTGTACTGAAAAAAATTCTGACATGGTATTTGAGAGGACAATCCTACTTGCCAACATTCTCATAAAAACATCCTTCTCAAAGGGTGTTAAATTACTTTGGTAAAGTAATTGACATCTGGTTTTGTTTTGAAAGTGAGAACGGACTGTTTTGTTTCCATTTGCATATGATCTTTTTCTTCTTTTATGGGTGAGTTGCCTAATTTATTTCTTTTTTGATTTTCTTGGGAGATCTCTTCAGCTTTCCTTAGTAATATGTTTTCCTATTGATTCTTATCATTCCTTCTTCATAAAGTACTGTAATTTTTAAGTGGCTATTGTAAGGTAGCATGTGTAAAGTAATGAGTTTCATGATGGCAATTTCATATGTATGTGCCAGCACATTTTGCTCTCATTTATTTCCCTTTCCCCTCTCTGGCTGGCTCCCTTAATTCCCCTAGATAGTTCCCACCTCATTCTGCTGTCTTATCCTTTGTATTCCTAATTTTTAAAAATTGAGTTTTCTTTTAACTACCTTTTTATTATTTATTTTCTATTAAACTTTCACATTTGTGTATTCAATCTTTTATCTCGCCTGGGAGTGATTCTTCAACATAACTTGCATGACAATCTCTGGTGGACTCATTAAACTGAGATTCTCAGTCCAACATTAGAATATGTTATTCAGTAATCCATTGCCATGGTTTTTCCCACTATTTTTAGCAAGAAGCCAAGATGATGCTGAGTGAAATAGTTTAATAAACTGTGTTGTCAAATATACTTTCATGGGTTGCACTTTTTTAATTCAACAACTCAAGGATCAAAATTATCCCCAAAGTGTAATTGTGTGTGTATTGAATATGGGCAGTCTTTTTTTGCCATCATTTACACAACATTTATTTGCATTTGGTATTATAAGTAAGAGCTGGCATAATATCAAAGAGAAAGTTTATATGTTGGATACAAATGCAGGTTATTGTATAGAAGATACTTGAATACCAGATGTTGGCATCTGTGGGGGGTCCTAGATTGAGTCCTGAGTGAATATTGGCAGGATTGCATCACATTAAAACATAGAAAGAGCATCACACAGTGATTTCTCATAAACATACATGTACTATTTTTGTATTCTCTCATGTTTTAGTTTTAGATATCTAGTTGTTTGAGTTATCTAGCATTCATATGTCAGAATACCTTACTGTTATAAGAACCATTTTAGCACAATTTACTGAGCAGACTGATAGGTCCTCAATAATTTACAATTTCAATTTTACTACATACTGCAACTGTATATATATTTGAGACAATTGCTAAGCTTGTTTTACTTTATTATTGATTTATTGGTTTATTAAAGTCTGGAGTTTTAACTGCTATAGAGTTTAGGTGCATATAGTGTCCTGAATGGTGACCTCTCCCTTACTTATCTCATTCAAAAGCATTTTTGGCAATTCTTACACGTAGAACTAAAACAATAGGCTGTTAAATTGATTGTCATGCATATTTTACATGCTAGTCACACTCACCTCCCTGCTTTCTCTTATTCCCTTTCCTACCATCACCTTGTCCCAACATGTTTCCACTCCCTATCGTCATATCTTCTTGTTTGTTTTTGGTTTGGTTTTGTGACTCCCTGGGTTTAACCATGGCCTCTTGCAGCAATTCCCCCTCTGCAGCATCCAACAGTTGTTCATAGCTCTTCAAAGAAGGGGAAGATCCCATCCATCTATCCATGGCCAAGTGTTTATGTGCCCTGTCACATGCAGGAATCCACAGCAGCTGTGAGGTCATTACTGCAATGGCCTTGTCATGCTTAGAAGACGGCATGTCCCCACCCTCGTCTCTGTCATGCAGATCTTACATTCTTTTTGACCCTCTTTTGTAATGTTCCCCATTGATGGCTGAGCATTCAATAGTCACCCAATCTCAGCATCTTGACCAACCAATAGCCTCTGCATTAACCTCTGTTCACTGAAAACAAAAGCTCGTTTGACACGGGCTGAAGGCAGCTGTAATCTATTGGTATAAAGGTGAGATTTATTTCCATTTACTGAAACCAAACCTAGGTTCTTCTGGTACCTAGGACTTCCCAAGTCATGGGCCTTCAACCAGGTCCACAGTACCAGGAATGAACTCTATTGGAATGGGTTTCATATCCAATCAGAATGTACCTGATTAGCCGCTTGAGCTTCATGCCATTATTGCACCAGTGAACACATGTTTCTTGGCATATTGTACTGTGGCATGCAGGTTCTGTAACTGGAGGAGAATCTTGATGACTTTTCTCCCTTAGTTGCTTCATAGTGAAGGGACCCGCTCCCCATTTCGGCAGCCATAACAGCCAAACACGTGCTTGTCTGACCTTGCCTTGGTCACCAAGAGGTCAGATGCCTGCCTCGTGGCAAGGAACCAATCAGAAGTTAGCTGGTGATGCTATGCTTTATGGCTCTGGGTGTGCTTTACGGACAAATGCACAGCAATGATGTAACCACCCTGGGAGGGCCTCTGGGCCATAACAACCAGTTGACCAATCAACACAGGGCAAGCCCTCCAAGCTTGATTGGGGTGACCGTGGTCCTGGGTGAGATCCTGGAGGTCTGAGCTTCCGGGGTTCTTACAATAGCAACTTCTAGAACTATGCAGATTAGAGTGTGGGGGAAGCTTCCAGCCCAGTTCCAGAATGATTTCTCTATGTTCAACATCTAAACATGTGGTACCTTCAGCCACAGGGGTTTATTGTCTACTTCTTGTGGACTCCTGGGAGCAGTGGAAATAGCCTGTGTTATTTTTGAGGATGTCTGGCACCTTTGTGGCTCACTATTTTGGAGAGGTATCCTGTACTTGTCATTGAGAGTTTTGTTTAGTGACTCATAGTGTCTGGATGAGCATTATCCACTCATGCAGGATTTCTCTGTCCAGACTCTGTTTTTTGAAAGTATATACATATCAGTTGTGTTAGAATTAAACACATAAATACATTAATTAGCTTAATTAGTTAATATGTATGCCAATTAGTGTTTTCATTCTCTATTGCTGTGATAAAACATCATGACCAAGTCAACTTACAAAAGAAACAATTTAATTTGAAACTTTTCGTTGCAGGGACTTGGAGTTCATGATGGCAAAGGAAGGACATGATGGCCTTTGCAGGGAGCTTACATCCTGATATGCAAGTTGGAGGCAAAGCCAGGCATGTCTTGTGGGAAGAAAGGGAAAATGTATGTCACCCCCACCCCAGTGACATACCTCCTAATCCTTCCTAAATAGTTCCACCAACTAGGCACATTCAAACTTATGAGACTATAGGGATCATTCTCATTCAGTTAGTTACCATATTGTTTCTTCATAAATCTCCAAGTTTGGTTAAATCTCCATTACTCCATTACTCCATCCCCTTGCCTTCATCCCTGTTTAAATCTTGCCATCCTTAGTAGTCTTTCCCTCTACTTTAATATTCTACTATCGGCATTCTTTATAAGTCTCCCCTCCCTCACCCCAGGCTCCTTAATAGTTTCCATTCTCTACAGATATTCCAAATTAAATTTACAAGTTAAAAATTTAAAACAATGATGCACGTATGAGGAAGAACATGTGGCATTTTCTTTCTTTCTTGGTCCAGGTAATCTCAGTAGAATATTCTTCAGTTCCATCCATTTTTTTTTTCCCACAAATATTTTTTCAACTTTTTTATTTGAATTAGAAACAGGATTGATTTACATGACAATCCCAGTTCCCTTCTCCCACCCATCCTCCCCTACCACCCTCCCCAACTAAAACTCTATCACATATCATTCTGCTCCCCATGGATGGTGAGGCCTTCCATAGGGTGTCATCAGAGTCTATTGTATCCTTTGGGATAGGGCCTAGGCCCACCCCCATGTGTCTTGGCACAGGGAGTATCCCTCTATATGGAATGGGCTCCCAAAGTCCACTCCTATGCTACAGATAAGTACTGAACTTCTACAAGAGATTTCCGAGGTTTCATCACAGAAACCCATGTTCCCGGGGTCTGGATCAGTCCCATGCCGGTATCCCAGCTATCAGTCTGGGGAGCAAGAGTTCCCAGATGTTTAGGTCAGCTGTTTCTGTGGGTTTCACCAGCCTGGTCTTGACCCCTGTGCTCTTTACTCATTCTTCTCTGAATCTGGGTTCCAGTTCAGTTCGGTGATTAGTTGTGGGGATCTGCTTCTACTTCCACCAGCTGCTAGATGAAGGCTATAGGATGGCATGTAAGTCAGTCATCAATCTCATTATCAGGGGAGGGCATTTAAGGTAGCCTCTCCTTTGTTGCTAAGATTGTTAGCTGGTGTCATCTTTGTAGATCTCCAGACATTTTCCTAGTGCCTGAATTCTCTGTAAACCAAAAATGTCTCCCTCTATTATGATATCTCCATTCTTGTTATCATCTATTCTTCCCCTTACTCAACCTTTGGCCCACAAATATTTTTAGCTTTGCCTTTCTTTATAGCTGAATAAAATCCCACTGTGTATATGTACCAAATGCACATTAGTTGATGGCTATCTAGACTGATTTTATTTTCTAGTTATTGTGACTAGAAAAACAATGAACACATATGTGGAAGTATTACTGAGGCAGGATATAAGTCCTTTGAGTATAAGTCTGACAGTGGTATAATTGGATCACAAGGTACTTCTATTTTCAGTTCTATAAGAAATCTCCATATTAATTCCCATAGTGACTGCACCTACCAACAGTATATAAGGATTGTTTACCTTCCTATGAACAGTATATAAGAGTTCCTCTTTCTTTACATAAAACTAATATTTGTTGTAATTTGCTTTATTAATAATAGCCATTACAATTGATTAGGAAGAGATATCAAAGTAGTTTGAATTTGTATTTCTTTGGTGGTTAAGACTGACCAACACTTTCCATGTGGTGGTGGCACATACCTTTAGTTCCAGCACTTGGGAGGCAGAAGTAGGTGGATGTCTGTGACTTTGAGACCAGACTGGTCTACAGAGTGAGTTCCAGGACAGCCAGGGCAGTTACACAGAGAAACCCTGTACCAAACAAAACAAAACAAAGCAAAACAAAACAAAACAAAAACAAAAACAGAAAAACAACAACAACAAAAAACCCCAAAACCCAGCAGCAACAACAACAAAAGAATGGCCAACACTTAAAAAAAAAAAAAGCGTTTGCTAGCCATTTCAACAGTTGTTCATTTCTTAATGTTTAGGTTTTTTAATTCTCTGTGTATTGTACTCACTAATCCTTAGTAGACAGTCTTCTCTGTAGGCTGCCTCTTTACTCACTGATTGGTACTTTCCTTTGTTATAAAGAATCTTCACAGTTTCCTGAGGTTCCCATCTATCAACTGTTGGCCTTATTTCCTGTACAGCTAGAGTTCTATCCATAAAGTCCTTACTTACATATTCTGTGTATCAAAATTCCTGTGTTTTCCTATAGCAGCTTCAGAATTCCTGATCTTACATTAAGCTATTTAAACTGTTTTAAGTTGAGTTTTATACAGAATGAGAAATGAGGATTTAAATTCAGTTTTTTTTTTACATGTTGATATTCAGTTTTCCAAGCAGTTTGTTTGTAGATACTATCTTTTTCTCTATGTATAGTTTTGACATCTTTATCAAAACTTGGACGAATGTGTAAGAGACTTTCTATGAAGCAGGATTTTGAAGGACTGTTCTACCTTGTCTTGGTAAAGTTTAGTAGTCTGTTTTCTTTGTGGCCTGCTTGTCCAGTTTGTACAATATACTGTCAGCAGTTCAGGCAGCCAGTTTTCTTCTTTTGAAATCCTTTTTACTGACTTCAAGTAGGTATTATTTCTTAAATTTTTTTAGATTTATTTTAAATGTTTCTATTTTAATTCACAAGTAAAACATTTTACCTGTGACCAGTTGGAAAGGGCTCCCACTACTGAGGCTCGTTTATAAGCAACGCTGGCCTGTAAAGGTTATCAGATTCATTATCACATGTGGAGAGCAGAATAAGAGAAGGGGAAAGCATATTAACCATATCAGTGTTTCCATGATCTCCAAGCCATGTTTATGACAAGGATTCACACATGACTATTTCTTTCTTTAAAAAGTATTATAAAACTAGAGGACTTGGGGGATCTTATTGTAGGACACATTGCATTACCTTTAGGGAAATAGAAGGAAAAAGAGCTACTGACTAACTCTGAGAGTGGATAAACCCTCTGAGTATGATCAAGTTTGCTCTGCTGTATAGAAAGATAGCCCATTATAATTGATTAGGAAGAGTTATCAAAGTATTTTGAGTTCGTTTTTCTTTGGTGGTTAAGAATGACCAGTACTTGCCATGTGGCACAGAGGGAGCCTTAGGAAGTTTCAAACTATGCTTATCAACTTGAGAAGCCTAACAAATATATGGTCATAGAATTGATAATTTGGGGCTATCTCAAGGATATATTAGAGACAGTGCAGAATCTTGTCCGGATGTAGTAGGGTCTCTTGAAAAAAACAAAAACAAAAACAAAAACATAGTGTGGAGCTCAGTGGACAGGAGGATGTTAAGGATGTGTGGTAAGTGCCAGGGCTTCTGTGAGAAACTATCCTAAGCCAGGATGCTGACAGCTATAGCAATCTATTGTCTTATAATTCTGCAGGCTATATGTAGCTGTTGGTAGCTACCGGCTACCTCTGCAATCTGTAAGATAACTCTTCTCTGCCTTTTCTTGTCCTCTTGTGGTTTGCCAGGAGTCTTTGATGTTCCTTGGATTGGGACTGCATAACAACCCTGCCTGTGCTATTACATTGTGTTCTTCCAGTGTGTATGTGTCCAGATGCACGTTTTCTTATAAGAACACCAGAAGTATTCAACGAAGGGTCAACCTACTCCAGTATGACCTCATCTTCTTACTAATTACATCTGCAACAGCTCTTGTTTCCAAATAAGGTCATTTTTTTTTTCCCTGGGACCCCGAAGGTGGGGTAGGGATTTAATGCAACTTTTAAAGGAAAGATATAATTTTATTCACAAAATATTAAATATGTGAGGTGTGATGTCAAAGACCTTGTATTTTTCGTCTAAGGAATGACCAGTGGCTTTTGAAACAGCTGAGATCAAAATGAATGTGAAGACAAGAAGAGTCCCTGTGATGAGAGAAGGGCATAATCAGACCGGCAAAAACTGACGGTTTGAGACTCTCTAAACATCCTAGCTGGTTATCTGTCTACAGGGAAAGGGTCTTGAGGGTTTGAGACTCTCCAAACATCCTAGCTGGTTATCAGTCTACAGGGAAAGGGTCTTCCGGCAGCAAAGATATTTACTGAGTGATGTAATATAGAATTAAATGCTCTGGCTCACTAAAATTTATATTTATACAGTTATGCATCAGGTTATATGCTTTCTATCAACATAAACTCCTATTCTTCCCAGTACTAAAATACTTGTATTGACATAAGCTGACTAGATTATCTGCACATATTATATTCACATGTTTATCCATATACATATAAATACACAATCTTTCATACTTTGTATCATTCTTCAAGATTGAAAATATTGATCCGTTACAGAAGGTAGCAAGCTTGTCATAGCATAGTGGTCTAAACTGGGAAGGACACTTACAGTTTACAACCTGAAAACATTGTGTTTCTCTAAGAGTCTAGAAAAATCACTCTATTTCATTTCTCTATGATTAAGTGAAAAGTTGTTCAACATTTGGGGTTCATGACAGTATGCAGACTGCTTGGTTTATGTGTACAAGACCCTGGGTTCAATCCTCCTCACCCCCGGAACTACAGAAACAAAACTGAAATCCCTTTGTCCAAACTCAGGAAGGCAAATAAAATCAACAGCCGTGTCTCCAGATTGCTCTTTTCCAGCTATATCCCTATGTTTAAATATATTTCATGTGTCATTTATGTTTCCCAGCAGAAATGGAATGTTTTCTATTGCTATTAGTACTTTCAGCAATTAATTAATCAATATGGAAACTGTGTATTGAAGGTTGCTTGATTCAGAATAGTAACAGGGTTTCTCTGTGTAGCTTTGGAGCCTATCCTGGCCCTCGCACTGTAGACCAGGCTGGCCTCGAACTCACAAACATCCGCCTGCCTCTGCCTCCCAAGTGCTGGGAAAGGCGTGTTCCACCAACGCCCAGCCAGTAATAACTTTTGATTCAGGATTCAGGAAAATTACTTAGAAATGAGTTCTATTTCCCTTTTCACATTGTCTCTCGAGAAAGCACCTGGGTAAGGATGTACTGAGCACTTCTTGAGGTGTGGCTAAAAGACTGTTTGGTTCACCTTTGGATCTGGCACATTTTTCTTTCAAGTCAATGAGGTTGTCCTCCTGAAAGCTCTGGCATTTGTCTTTCTTACAGAGAAGCCATACAGCCTGGAAGGGGAAAACCATCCTTGCCAGGTTCAATGTTGCCCCCCTCAGGAGCGTCTCTGCAATGGAAAGTTACAATTACCACCCAAGGGCTTGAAGGGCCGAGGTGCTGTCAAACCTCAGAACTTACATTTTAAAGAGCAAACAAAGTAAAATAGCAGAGACATCGCCGCCTTTCTCTATCTAAACTGGAGGCCCAAACAAATACTCTGTGCTTGCACGCACAGAACTGGCCCTGCCCCTGGGGGAAAGATGATGTCTTCCACAGCCTGGGAGGCAGCATTTTCTCCAACAGGCTGGCAGATGTAGGGAATTTTCTCGTGACTCACACTAGCTTGCTCCAGTCTAAGCTTAATTGGGCAGTCCATAATCTCTTCAGGTTCAGCTTTGGGAAACTGCCCTCCAATAGGCTTTAGGTGACAGGCAGTGTCTGGACTTAGGAAGCAGTGTAGCTGACTCTGAATGGACATGGGACTTTGGAGCCTTCTGGATAACATAGTTGCTTACCTTCTTGTTATCAGCCTGAAAAACTTATTCAAGTGACACATTTTCAGTCCCCTGACTGTCTCATGACCAACTGGAAGGTCTTAGGCAAAGCTCAATCCAGGAAGATTGTCATAAAATTGTTGACTGGACTCTGCCTCAGGAAAAGCGGAGCGTGTCCTGGCTTACGTTCATACCGCTGACTCTGAGTAGTCAAGGCTTTTCTTTGCCTTTTTATTGTCGCCTCTGCGGTCCTAGGAATGCACACACGGTAGGGAAACGTTCCATTACTCAGGTGTATCCCTAGCCTGAAGGATTAGTGGATTATGAAAAATAGCAATGTTCTGGAGCTCACGTAGAGATCCCCGTGTAGCAGATCCATTCTTGGTCTTACAGAGAGGCTGTGGAATGGAGGAACCATGGACTTTTTAAGGGTCAGTGATGGCAAGAATGAGGAAGGGTTTTTTACGTGGGAGAGAGACTCAACAAAGGCTAAGTCAACGCTAACATGCTTGCATGTCTCTCCTGTATTTCCACATGCCCAAGCTTGCCAGGCAAAAGACCCTGGAGTCCACTGAAGATGAGTGTTTTTTATCTGCTGTGATGTGACTGTCACTCTTTCAAGACATCTGCTCTGTTTCACTAATCACAATTTCATTTGAAAATACTAGTGCTTTCATTTTAATAGTAGGCTTTTGAGTATTTGGTTGAAGCTAAGATTTCTTTGTTAGACGAAAGAAAGAGTATTGTAAGATATAAAGCAATAAAATATTTGTTTTATGTAAAGAAAGGAATACTCAATTATTTTATTTACATTCCTGTACAGCTTGGGTCAGGCTGCCCCGTGAAGTTTTGTTTTCTAAAGGGTAAGTCTCCACAATGACCTCATCCCAGAGTCAAGTTACAGCAGAAATAAATTAAGTCAAGATTTTCTTTTACTATGCATAATTATTCTCAGTTTTATAGAATAAGACAAAAGATACGAAGTCTAAAGAATTTTGGACAAAAGTGACTTATTATCTAATTTAAAACGTTCATTTTTTTTTGAGATAATCAAGAAACGTTCCCTCCTCAGGTTAAAATGAAAATAGTAAACCAATCAGTTATATAATTTTAGATGCCACTTTATCAAAAATGTGGATCGTTAAATGACTGAAATATTTTCTTAACGATCCAAGAGAGTCAAGGCAGAGGAACACCTTTAAGAATTTATGTTTGTATAGTGCATTTATTTCAACTAAAGAGAAATGGGAGAAATCTGAAATAATTTTGGAAAGTTAAGCTGTGTTTTAAATATAGATAAAATAAAGGGATTTTTATGCCTTTTATTTTAAAGGCACAAGTAGGGCAGAAATAGGAGTGACCAGCAGGGGGCTTTTTAGGCTGCTGTTTACCTTTCAATGAACCAAACTGAAAGTTGACTTTACTCTTATTTCTGTAAGCAAATAGCAGTGGGGAAGCCAGTGCTACAGCGACCTTGCTGGTCCAAACAGTGTAGTTCTCCTCTGTTTAGTTATTTACTCTCTTCTTTTCCATCCCCGTTGTCTCTTCCAAGACCTGGTAGGTGTGACCTCTGCTGGACTGAGTTAGCACTCACATTCTGTCCTCACAATTCCACCCTTGAAAACTTCCTGAGGAGGAGTTTAATAACGGTTTTCACATAAGACATAGATTGAAAATTAGTTCGGAGCAAAAGGAACAGTGAATTTTATTTATGTGAATTTTGGGACAGTTACAGAAATTGGCTTTATCTGAACCATGCATTTGGGAGGGACTTTTTGCATCTGTGAGGAGTAGAAAGAGGGTTTGAGAATGGCATCCTTCTTGACTCATTTCATTCATTTATGTTACAGTTGCTGTTGTTTTGAGGCCAGGGCTTGATGTGAAGCTTAGGTTGGCCTTGAACTCCTGATCTTCCTGTCTCAGGCTATTCAGGTATGAGAGACACATAGTCTGGTTTTAATGTAACATTTGGAAAGAATGTGCTTTCTCAGTAATTTGGAAGTGTGTAAAGGCCTCCACTCTGGTGAAGCCATCTATTAAATTGTCATTGATTCTGTAATACAGTTCCCAATTATCTTTCCGTACATTCAAAAAATTCACTTGCTGTTTTTTTCTTTCTTTCTGGATCTATCGTATAAATGTAGGCACAATGTCTTTTAAATGAGGCAGAGCAATCCACAGAGAGTGAATACAACCTAGACATTTTGTGTTAACTGAGTGAAATCTCAAGAGAAGTTGAAGCTGACCTCATCTGATTTTTCAAATAAGAATTAAGTCTTGACAGAGACAGCCAGCAATATTTCTAAAATTAGCTTAGATGTTCCAAGTAATTCAAAAGTCAGGAATTCTCAGTTTAATGTGCAAGGCACAAAATTATTTTATGATTTTGTTTTAACTTAGAGAAAATGAAACTTAGATTGTTGAAATAAGGCAGATAGTCGAGAACAGCTTGCCTTAGGGTCACACTTACCAAACTGTGACACATGGCATTGGGACAGGGGTTATTATGACCAGAGGATGAGCTTGTGGCTTTTTTCATATGGTGGTAATTGATGTGTAAATTGGTATTGATAGCTACTGATTTAACTGACAAATAATTGTGTGCCTCCTTACACAGGACCTTGTTGTAAAGTAAAATTTAGAATTCAAATGGCCTATGACCAAATACATTCACTGAGATCCTCACCCCAGGGTGATGTAGAAATTCAGGCTGTTGTTGGGTGACTAGGAAACAAAGATAGAACCAACATAAATGTGACTAGTGCCATGGTGAAAGAGACCGCAGAAAGACCCCTTCATACTTTGTACCCTGTGAATACACAGCAAGAGGATGCCATATGAGTCAGTAGGCTGGGAGCTGAGGAGGTAGCTAACTCAATCAGCACTTGCTGTGTACAGTGTGAGTACCCTAGTTTGATTCCCTGCACCCACGTGGCTGACTGTGCTAGTTCATGCTTATAATCTCAGGTTGGAGAGGTAGAGACAGACAGCTCAGGTTGGAGAGGTAGAGACAGGCAGCTCAGGTTGGAGAGGTAGAGACAGGCAGCTCTATGGGGCTTACTGGTCAACCAGACTAGTCTGATTGGTGAGCTCTCGAATCCTGAGTGATTCTGTCACAAAAGCCAAGAAGGATGAGCATGGGCCCTGAGGAACAAGACCCAAAGTTGACCTCTGGCCTTCACACTCATGTATACATGTATGAACACATGTGTCTATCCTTGATGTGAATACAGAGAGAGAGAGAGAGAGAGAGAGAGAGAGAGAGAGAGAGAGAGAGAGAGAGAGAGAGAGAGAGAGGAGAGAGAGAGAGAGAGAGAGTCTCTCCTCAGACACCAAATCTAAATCTTGGAATCTCCTAATTTCCAGAATATTGAAAGAAATTTCCATTGTTCATCAGCCACCCATTGTTTAGAATTTTACTGTAGCCAGTGACATAGACAAAGACAATTAAACCATCCACTCTTAAGAAAATTTGACTATAAAGATCCAGTATAACTGGACTATCCTCAAATATATCAGCAAAATAGATATGTGGCAGGTGAAAAACCACATTTCTTATCTTTGAAGCATGGCTTGCTGATGTGATCTCTAGCAGGTCAGTTAGCTTTTCCTGCATCAGTAAAATTGGCCAGAGCTTTATGCCTGATTTAGTAATTATTAGACAATCGGTAGTATGGAGTTGAATATTACTTTAGATAATTTGTGAAAATAAAGGCATGCATATAAAATTTAATTCAATAATTATTAGACTATCTGTAGTATGAGTTGCATTTTACTTTAGATAATTTGTGTATATAAAGGCATATATATATATATATATATATATATATATATATATATATATTGTTTTAATCCAAAGCTTGGGATCCAACTGAATTGAAAAGGAGGGAGAGGGGCTGGAAGCAGAAGTATCATGACTTACTGCACAAGAGTAAGGGTGATTTATATGTGCTTGCATAGCTTTGTCCTTTACCATATCTTAGATCCCAGGGTTATCCTTCAAAACAGGGAGGGAATGTATTTTTATTACTGAATGATTTAACCAGTGGCCATGATTATATGACTTATAACCTTGGATTTTAAGATTGTCTTTAGGCGTAATTTGAGGCAGGAATTTAATAGGTTCCTTCTCTGGTTCTAAAAGAAGAGGTCAATAAGAAAAATTCTTTATCTCATTGCAGGTTATAAGACAATTCCTGGGAATGATATTGCAGTGAAATTACTTGGCCCAAATTACTACCAACTATCCCTGCATCTACCTCAAGGAAAGGATGCCCTTTGATGCTGTAACAGGCCTCTGATGATCACAAATGGGAATGTGCAACAGTAAACCTTCCAGTACCCTTTCTTCTAAGAAGTGCTGTACTGCTGTTTGTTCTTTATCTTTTATTTGAATGTGAATAAGAAATAAAATTTGGGGCTGGAGAGATGACTTCAGTTTGAGAAAGCTTGCTGCTCCTTCATAGCACCTGGATTCAATTCTCAGCACACACATGACATCTCAGACTTGTTTGAAAATCCCATTCCAGGGGTATCTAACACTCTCTATTGGCCCTCTTGGGCACTAAGCATGCAAGTGCAGGGCTCAACACCCATACAAATAAAATAAAGTCTTTATTGGTAAAATAAAATGATACAGACTTAGTTAAAACATTTGCCTCCCTACTTGGAAGTGTCTGAGGTAGCAGCAGCAGGATGTGAAGGCTCACCTGGGCCTCAGCAGCTAGACTTGGAGTCCCACTCAGCAGCTGAGGTCGCAATAAGATCACGTGCAGCCACTGTGCCATATGTTAAAAAAAATGTCTTTTCTCTGGTATCAGCTATTTGTAGTCAGTTACACATAACTAATTTTTAAATTTATTATTATTATTATTAATTATTATTATTATTATATGTTAACCTATGAATGGGCTCTGAAGTTTTCTCTCCTTCCTCTGTTGGCTCCTCTAGCAGTTCTCCCAACTGGGGTCATTTTGAGTTACTTGTTTCTGTTTCTTCTATGTGGATCAAGATGTGAGCTCTCAGCTACCAACCCATCTGCCTTCAGTTGGCTACCTCAGCTTTGTGTCATGAACTCTTAACCTTCTGGAACCCTAAGCCCCAAATAAACTTTATGGTCCTTAAGTTACTCTGGTCATGATATTATATAGAGAATAGCAATTAAGACAACTATCAC
Source organism: Cricetulus griseus (assembly GCF_003668045.3). NCBI lineage: Eukaryota > Metazoa > Chordata > Mammalia > Rodentia > Cricetidae > Cricetulus > Cricetulus griseus. The sequence continues at coordinate 19,000,576 of NC_048597.1, forward strand.
CTCTACTCATGGCAAGCTCTTGGTGGGAGTTGCTTGACTTTTGGCCAGAGACTGGCCTTAGTTATGGCCCCTTCATCGTGGTAGCTTATTGTATCATAGCTCTCAAGAGAGAGAAAATCTGTCAGAAGTGTCAGTTTTCTGTAACTAAAGACCACTGGGAATTCCATCACTTTTACTGATTATGTTAGAAACAAACGATGAAGTCTACTACATGCAGAAGATTAGGGAGGCACATAGGACACGAAGGACAGTGGCACGGATTACTCGGATGCATCTTAGAAGTGTGCCTACTACAGCTGGAGTGATCTAGTCATCACTTTACGCTTCTTATCTATTATATTTAATTATGCACAGAATAAAATCACATCCAAATGAGACAATTTTCAGGCACATGCGTGTGCATACACACACACACACACACACACACACACACACACACACACAAACACTGGTACACCCCAAAACAAATGACATAAAATTTTCATGAAAGGGTCAGCATTTGTCTGTAGAGAACTCTAGTAGTGTTAGTGTCCAACAGTGTATTGCTTTCTCCTAAAAAGAGGAGAAAGGTGTTCTAATTGGCCTTTGATGTTAGGATATGGGGCAGATAAGAAAGGGAAAACAACATTACTGATTAAAAAAAAGCACGGTTAAAGAATATCATGATGTGTACTCACCACAAAGTCTTATTGTTTTTCTTGAGCTCTTTGATTTTTTAATAGCTTTGCAATAGCTAGAGCTGAGGAGTCAAAAATCTTTACACAGAGTACCAAAGTGAAGAATTCCCAGTATCAAGAATTCTCTGTAATTAACAATACGAGGAACAGACCATTTCAACAGAATGGCACACAGCACTGCAATGAAAGAGGAAAATTTGGACCAGGTCAGGTGAGAAATGTGTTGTTTCTGAGGGAGGCAAGGATGGGCAATTCTAGTGCTCACTAATAGCGTGTTCTTTCCCCATCTCCATTTACAGGAAGACACTACCTTTTCAGTTAGACAGGATCATGTAACTCTGGCAAGGAATTGCAAGCAAAAGAGATGTGCTGCTTCCTTGTCCAAAGTACAGAAGAAGGGACTGAGCTCTCCAGGAACCCCTCCTCTTGCTGTAGTGCTGACCTGTCCTCTTGGTTGACTATAGATAAGAAAAAGACCCTGTCACTGGCTGGTCTTGGATAAATACTTGAGCTATAATGGTGACCATTATGTTAAGGTAACTATTCTATTTTTAAGTTAATTCTATAATTCCCATGAATTGAGTGGCTTGAAATTGAGCGCATTTGTTATTTGTAAGTCTGAAGGGAAGGACATCTGAAATAAAACTGTAGTTAATTGTGAGTTCCTATTGGCTGCTGGTGGGAGAGTATTTTCCTTGCCTTTTCAAATTTCCTTCTTTCTTTATCAAGACAGGGCTTCTCTCTGTAACAGCTCTGGCTGCCCTGGAACTCACTCTGTAGACCAGGCTGACCTGGGACTCATGGAGCTCCACCTGCCTCTAGCTCCCGAGTACTGGGATTAAAGGTGTCTGCCACTGTACTCTGCTTGCTTTCTATCACTTAAAGGACTGAAGACTCACTTTGGCTTCTACTTTGGAAGTTTCAGCTCACAATTACCTAGCTCTTTGAGGGGAGGCAGGACTTTGTGGCAGAAGAACTTTTAGTGAAGTGGAATACCCACCTCATGATTGTTTAGGAGGCAGGGTGTGATGGAAGGAAGGAGGGATGGAGGGAGAGACAGAGGCTGAGAGACTAAGAAAGGGGAGGCAAGAGATCCCATTCCAGGCAGACCACAGTGACCTACTTTCTCCAATGAGGCCCGACCTCTAAAAGTTTTCACTGTCTATGAATAATATCCCACTTATATTATGAATTCAGTGCCTTGGAGCCTTCATGATCTAATAATCCTCCCCCTCTTAATTTTGCTGAATTGGAAACTAGGGCTTCAAAATGTGAGTCCCAAGGGGACACTCCAAACTCAAGCCATAGCATCTATCTTACCAGCGTTCTCTCTAGCTATGAAGCTGGCAGCATAGCATCTTCAAATCCAGCTTTTCTCATTTCTCTCTCTTTCTTATATACTCATACACATAAAAAATGAAAAAAGGGGGGAGGGACAAAAAGTCTTCTGTGGGAGGGACTTATAAGTTTCTTTAGTGAAAAAATAGATTACTACGGGAATGAATTAAATCTAAGAAATTTATGATAACATTGATTTACAAAGGTGCAAAGAGTCCTTTCCCATATTCCTCAGTGCTATAAATCTCTCCAAGAGAGAAGATTTAGAATAATTGAATTCTTCTGGGATTTTCCATTATTAGATAGAAAGTTTTATTGTTTCCTGATTATGCCATCTGAGGCCCATCTCCAGACAGGGAGGTGTCTGGTTGTCCTATATCCCACTGGGCCAAGCCTACCTTCCACCCTAGAGACAAGTCATTCTAGTTAAAAACAGTTATGTCTCATTTCAGGAGGTGGTATAAACTGGGATAAGGTATTTGACAAAATTGGGCTTTATATGATAGGAACTGTTAGTCACTTAACAAGGGACATTTCTAAAGACAAAAAGAGAAGAAAGACTAGTGGTTGGAGCAGACTCTAAGCCAGTCTATTTTTAGTACTGGGTCCCAGAAAGCAGTTGATTGAGGAACAGTGTAGATGTAGGTCCCTTGTGTACCTAGATAGCAGGATGAGGATGGCAATGGCCCACTCACAATCAGAGTCAGTTCTAGAAATAGAGAATAGAAACTACACATTGTCGTTAAGGCTCTGAGTGGCCACAATGTGATAATCCTTCCATTATATCAAGCTGCCCAGTGTCAGTTTCTCAAGTTGCAGGGGAGAGGTAGTTGTAGCTCTCAGTGATCAGTCAGAAGAGTGGGGGATAAACTGGGAATATTAAAACAGGGATCAACTGGGAATGCTGGTAAGGTTGTTATAATTTCCCATTATAAAACATTTCTTTTTCAATCACTCCCTTTCCAATAAAAGTAATTGACGTTCCAGTATCAATTTCATGTCATAACCTGACTATTTATATAAACTCAGCAAAATGAATGATTGGCTAAAGAGTCATTTTTGAGATTGCTTTGCTGGAGTTTCATAAGGGATCTTGGATTGGACTTTTAGAATCCTTTCGTCAAGAAATCAGGACTAAGAATTCACCTCCAGATTTTATTTCTTCTGCCCAACACTTGGGTAAATGTCCATCTTCTTGACATCCTTATGTGTCTTACAGTTCACAGATCTGCTGGGAAGTCAATCTCTTTACTTATCTATGATGTTGGCACAATAGCTGGGACCCAAAATGTTTCCAATGGCTCTAATACTGAAGTCTTGACTTGGGGCAATAGTGGAGCCTTTAAGGAAGATGTGCTATGTTGTTTCCTCTGAATTGAAACATTCAGAAATGAAAATGTAAAATGAAATTTACAAGGTTCAGAAAGTGAATTAGCCAGCTTCACCAAAAGAATAGAACTGAATGTGTGTGTGTGTGTATATATATATATATATATATATATATATATATATATATCTCAAGGCAGTTTATTAGTCTGACTGATAAGATGAAGATTCAGTTTCTAGAGAGCAGATCCTTATTGAATTTATGCAAATAACTATGTTGTCATGAAGTAGACTGCTTACTAAGAGTTTCCAAATTCTCAAGGGATCAATCAGATAAGAAGTGAGGAAGATAAATGCCTCATCCTGTGTATAAAGGATTAATCTCTGGGACTGTGATTTCACATATTACAAGAGAAAAAGTTCTCCTTAAACTTTGAAACGGAGCACGGAACCTCAGCAGTGTTCTATACTAGTCATAAAAGACACCAGCTCCAGACATTGTTCATCAGCTCACTTACTTGCCAGTAATTAATTCTTGTCTTGCTGGATCTCGGGTTCACGGTATTATAAACCTATCACTGTCTCCATTCATTCTGAAAACTGTTACAGACTTTAGTGAGACAACCTTAGGTTTCTTTTCACAATGTCATCAGAAGCTTGTACCCTGGAGTGCCTGTCACAGTCATTTCCACGGTGATTTAGGTAGTCCTTGCTGAAGACAGAGGGTTTTCGTTAGCACTCGATAGAGGTGCTTTCAGGAAGTCATGGAAGTGAATCAGTGACTGTAAATAATGAAATGTTTACAATGGCCATTGTGAAGGATCTGGTGGGAGGGCATGCTCATGCAGTTTGACAAGGAAATTTGTTTGCCCCTGGGTGCTGTAACACACACACACACACACACACACACACACACACACACACACGTCTATTCATCCCAGATGGAAGCACATGACAGACCAATGTATGCATAATGCAAAGTCCAACTTAGCAAACCAACTTTGAGTTTTATTGGAGTTACTTTGGAGTTACTTACATGAACTTAGGTGAGGGGTTACTTACAGGAACAGACATGATTCAAAGGCCACCTCCACCTGGTGACAGCTCATACAAGCTGGAAGCCTGGAGCACACTGTAGAGCCTGCAGGCAGCTCAACAGATTGGACAGTGTGTTCTTTGTTTTTTTTTCAGGCATCATCTTGGTTGCGCTCTCTCTCTCTCTCTCTCTCTCTCTCTCTCTCTCTCTCTCTCTCTCTCTCTCTCTCTCTCTCTCTCTCTCCTTCTTCAAAGCTTGGCGTGTCTGTGACTCGCAGTAGTTAGTAGTTTTTGTTGTTCATATACATTTGAGAGGCAGAGGCTTAGGGATTCTGGTCAGTTCCAGGGACTTCCTAAAGCTATTTTGAGTTGTTTGCTACCTCCCTTAACTTGCTGATTGGAATGTTTCAATGTCAGGGGACATTGTTGCTCCACAACTAAACAATGTGCAGCATTTGAAGAACAACAGGAAACACAATGTTGTGCCAGGGCATTGTTAGAGCAGAGGCCACAGTCAGTTTCTGAGGGCCATCTATAATTTTTGAAATACTCATCTTACTGTATATGCTCACAAAATTCATAAAATACAAATTGGGCTAGGAGTAGCTTCTCATTTGATTATGCTTCCCTTGCAATTTAGCAACCAAAAGAACTTAGATGGATAAACTTCTCTCTCCTTACAAGGTGAGATAAGTCTTTGACATTTTCCATGTACCATCTAAGGCATCTCAAAGTTTTCTTAAGGTCAAGAAGCTTTCATTTAGAATGGACCTGGGGGTCATTTGGGAAACCCCAAAATGTAAAAATGATCTAATCACCCCATTAAACAACACCACGGGTCACTGAGAGAAAAGAATTCTTCAGCCAAAGCACCAATAAAGACCAGGTTCATGTGGAACCTGTGTCTTTTTCTTAAGAGTTTTGAGATAGGGTCTCATTCTAGAGATCAAGATGGACTTTGGCTCATTCTAGAACTCAGGGCACCTTCAAAGCAGTGGTCCTTCAGCCTCAGCCTAGGATTGCAAGTGCTCAGCACATCCAGATCTTTTAATATTGAGAAGATCCAATTCTCCTAGGTGACAATGAGGCGATAAAGACAACAAAAAGCACAAAAACTGCTATGATGATTGACACACATGAGTTGCTGAAACACTAAAGAAAGATGTGAATTCTCTCTTGAAAAACAGACCAACAATTTAAGCCACTGTCCTTCTTTCCATCCTCCCCTTTCTTATTTCCTTCCTTCCTTCCTTTCCACCTTCCCTTCCTCCCCTCCCTCCCTTCCTTCCTTCCTTCCTTCCTTCCTTCCTTCCTTCCTTCCTTCCTCTTTCCCTCCCTCCCTCCTTCCCTCTCTTTCTTCCTTTGTCTTTGTGAGTTTCTTGTCTTTTTGTCAGTTGTTTGGTTGTATTGGGGACAGAATCAAATTTCTTAGTCCATGCAGGGCTTAGAGTCTTGACAGTTCCCCAGCCTCTGGCTCTGGAATGTGAGGACTACACACATGAGCCTCATTGCCCACTTTTTCAAACGCTTCCTTTTAACTCAGAGATAAACCTAAGCTCTGGTTTTACATTGGTGTCTCCTTGCTGTTAAGGTTCAATTTAAAACTTTATGATAATCTGCCCAATTGTAGTTGGCTTCCCCCTGTCTGCTTTCTCTATGTCTTTTGTTTTCCATAAGTTTTTGCAATGTCTGTGTACATTCAGGTTTCTGTCTTTCACTTTTTTTCTTTCTTTTTCTGGAAATTTTTTTCCGTTTTTTAAAATTTGAATTAGAAACAAGATTGTTTTACATGTCAATCCCAGATCCATCTCCCTTCTCTCCTCCCCTGCCTTCCCCCAACCAAAACCCTACCTATCACATACCCTTTCTGCTCCCCAGGGAGGGTGAGGCCTTCCATAGGGGATCTTCAGAGTCTGTCATATCCTTTGGGATAGGGCCTAGGCCCACCCCTGTGTGTCTTGGCTCAGGGAGAATCCCTCTGTGTGAAATGGGCCCCCAAAGTCCATATATATGCTAGGGATAAGTACTGATCCACTACAAGAGGCCCATAGATTTCCGAGGTTTCCTCACTGACACCCATGTTCATGGGGTGTGGATCAGTCCCATGCTGGTTTCCCAGCTATCAGTCTGGGAACCAAGAGCTCCCCCTTGTTCAGGTCAGCTGTTTCTGTGGGTTTCACCAGCCTGGTCTGGACCCCTTGGCTCATCAATTCTCCTTCTCCGCAACTGGATTCCAGTTCAGTTGAGTTCAGTTCAGTGTTTAGCTGTGGGTGTCTGATTCTATTTCCACCAGCTGCTGGATGAAGGCTTTAGGATGGCATATAAGTTAGTCATCAATCTCATTATCAGGGGAGGGCATTTAAAGTAACCTCTCCTCTGTTGCTTAGATTGTTACTTGGTGTCATCTTTATAGATCTCCAGAAATTTCCCTAGTGCCTGATTTCTCTTTACACCTACGTCTCCATCTATTATGGTATCTCTTATCTTGCTGTCCTCTATTCTTCCCCTGACTCAAATTTCCTGCTCCCTCATGTCCTCCTCTCCCCTCCTCTTCTCCCCTTCTCATTCTCCTAGCTCCCTCTCCCCTCCTCCATGCTCCCAATTAGCTCAGGAGATCTTGTCCCTTTCCCCTTCTCTAGGGGACCATGTATGTCTCTCTTAGAGTCCTCCATGTTTCCTAGCTTCTCTAGCGGTGTGTATTGTAGCCTGGTAATCCCTTGCTCTATGTCTAACTTTTAAATAATCCCAAACGGCCATTATTTCAGAACATGACTACTGCTGAACAAAATCACATCCTATGTTCTGTATTGCTTTGCCTGGTCTTTCCCCTCTTGGCCGTATTATTCCCAGCAGTTTAATTATGTGTATTCCCATTCTTAACCCTCATTACACTTTACTATCTACTGAAAATGAAAAGAAGACTTGTCAACAGTATGTAAGGAAGAAGAATTTCGTAAAAGACAAGGAAAGGCAGGGATACACTAAATCAGAACATCTGGAGACCTGGCTTTTACAGGACAACTGAACAATAGGGAGAAAATGTGCTTATCAGTGGACACAGACATCTATAATTTTTCTATGAAAATACATAGTCAAATGTAGTCCTCTGTTCAGCCATTAGTGTCTCAATATTTTATCTAACTCAGAAAAGACATACATAATTGATTTCTACTTTTAATTTAGTATGAATTTAAGTTCCAACTTAACAAAAATATCATGGAGCTAACTCTAGGCAGATTACAACATGTAATCATTACTGAAAAAAAAGCCTGCAGTAATGATTTGATTTAATTAACATCAAACCCCTAAGCTCTATACTCATAAAAGTCTAACAGACAAAACTACTTGTAAACTCAAATATTGTATGTTTCTACTACTTTTTTTGTTGATGCCTCTTTACATTCTTGTTTCTATTAAATAAGTAATACCAAATTAGTCTTATTGACTAATAATTTTCCAAAAACACATGAAGCTAAAACCACTTATGTATCAGTTTCTGTATTTTGCAGAGCTTCAGAGATACTTAATTAATGTGTATTTTATTCATTTTCTGAACCTTGGTCTCACCATGGCCTTGAACTGACAGTGCTCCAAGATTCCTATTCCTGAGACCTGGGATTATGGATGCCAATGGATTTATGCACACTTTTTGTTATAGCATAGACATCAGATGGAGGAAAGAGGGAGTCATATATTGTGGGAGCTTGCACTTTTTAAAAATGTATGTTGAGGCCTAGGCAGGATGGAAGGTCTATGATCGGCCTCCTTGAGACTAACAGCCTGGAGCAAATTGCTGTCTGAACATTTCTTTGCCTGAAACATAGTCCATCTTCTTATGTCCTGAGTTTTTTCCAATATCTGAAGTGTCTTAAGATGAACAAAGAAGTCTTTATGGTCAATAAGAAAAACGTGTGGGCTTTGAGTTATTCTTAGATACCCATTTCTGGTTTGCTTTGGTTTGTTTTTGTTTTTGTGTTTGTAGTGATATTTGATATTGACATTTAAGGCAAGAATTATTGATTTTTAAGTCCTTCTCTTCTCCTTTCTTACAAGCTATTTTCAAAGAGGTGGGGAGGCCTTTAACAATGACATTGGCCAACTTTTCTGGCTGTATTTCTTCAAGTGAAGAACATTTGAACAGAAAAGAGAGAGCTGCCTCCACTGAGGTAGGCGCAGAGCAGAGAATTGGGGTCTGACTGTTGGGACGCTGTCTTGGCCAGAGGCCTTTCTGCATCAGCTGTAACCTGGAAAGGCACACTCGTCACCATCGTCAAACTGAAGAAGAGAGAAAATAGTTCTATTCCTCCAATTATGTTGATAGATTTGGAGGTGAAATTAAATTGAGTAAATGTAGATTATCAAGAGAAAACAAAACAGAACCAAAAACCCTATTACTTATATTAACGTGGTAGCACTTGGAAGAGGAGACTCACTGAATGGAAAAGGTTAAAAGCACGCACACACACACACACACACACACACACACACACACACACACACACACACACACACACACACACACACACACACACACACACACACACACACACACACACACACACACACACACACACACAAACACACACACACACACACACACACACACACACACACACACACACACACACACACACACACACACACAACACACACACACACACACACACACACACACACACAACACACACACACACACACACACACACACACACACACACACACACACACACACACACACACACACACACACACACACACACACACACACACACACACACACTCTTAAAATGAGAAATAAAGGGAAGGGGAGAAAAAAATCAAGGGAAGAATACACACATTTCCGTAGGAAAGTCATATTCTTCTGTGGGCAAATAAGGCATGAAAAGGTTTGTGACACTGTTTGTTTAAACTGGTTTTTCTGGTCATTTTACAGTTTTCTTCACAGTCCAAAAGTCTTCCAGAATGGACTCCATCATAGATGGATTCTTTTGGGGCTTTCTGCTTTTTCCAGGAGGAAGGGGTTTGAGAAAGGTCTCCTCACAGATGAAGGCTTTCCTTCACCCCGCCACTACTGCATTAAGAATATTTGCCTTAGCAGGTAGGTTGACTCTGGAAATTGTCCAAGACACAATTTAAGATAGTCTCACAATTAATAACAGCAAACCCTGCTGTATTATTAAATACATCACACTTTATATATACTTCCAATCCTGACATAGTTGGAATGGTTGTGTTTTTTCCTCATGTTTGGTTATATTTGAAATGATGGTATGTTCTCGGAGATGAAGAAATCTTGATTTACACTTCAGATTTTCCCAATGCTGAGTGACGTTAGTGTCTTCCTTGAGACTTACTTTATTCTTACAGTATATGAGTTATTAATAGCCATCTGTAAGACTGATGCTAGAATTTTAAAGAAAATGGATCAGGAGAGGGCCTGGTGGGTAAAACCACCAGCAGTGCAATTCTGGCCACCTGAATTCAATTGCTGGAATCCACACGAGCATCCAGATGTGGTGGCACACATCTGTAATCTCAGGTCTCTGGTGCTGGCATGAGATGAAGAGATAGAAGAATTGTCTGGAAGCAGCCCTCTGGGGCCAATTGGCCTGGAGGATGTAGCCCTGGAACAGAAACAAGAGGAGCCCTGGCCCCCACAAGGTGGAAGGCAAGAGTCAACCCAAGAAATTTATCTTCTGCTCTCTGTACGATGCTACGGCATGCACATGAACACGCTGGCACAAAATAAATAAATAAATAAATAAATAAATAAATAAATAAATAAAAGAGATCGAAGGGATAAAATGAGATAAAGAACATTACAGGGCTTGACAGAGTGCCTGGTGTATAGCAGTGATTCAGCAAATTGCTGATGCCTCTCCATCTAGTTGAACACAGCTTTTCATGACAGGGATGACAATAACCCTATTATGATCCTCCCTAGTTTCCTTTTATCCCCTCTTTTTATAATTGTAATGTAGTTTAATCAAAGTAGAGATGCAACAGTGTGTTTTGCTTCTCAGTGGGCATTATCTGGTGTATCTTTACACTACATCAACACCACATTATTCCTGTTAAGGTCACTACACCATGTTGTCACTAAAAACCAGTCAAGTGGAATCACATAGTCATTTCCAAGCACTAGATATTTGTTTGGCAAGGTGGAGGCATAGACTTTTGGAACATAAATTAATGGCTAAGTTAATCTTCCTTTTTTAATTAAGAAAAGTCAACCAAGCATAAATGTTGATTAAACTGATGACAGACCCAGGAACCGAATATAGATAATATATGTTACACAAATTACATAGCCTGTATCTCTCCATGGAATGTAAAGAAATCAAGGTGATTACCTGAAATATGTAGGCATAAAATTTTACAAAACAATTTTTATTCCAATCAGTTCTATGATAATTTCCACTTATTGCCTGATCAGTTGGTTGAAAAAAATAACCCACTATTTTCTTCATAATTTTGTTTAAATATTTATTTTAATCTTTAAATGATGGTTTTTCTCTCCCACATTTTTAATCTATAAATATTGAGAAGCTAACACAATGCATATTTATCTCTTTAAAGGAGATACTAAGAATAAAGGAAAAATACAAATATAAAATTTCTAACTATTCTTGTTTTTGTTGGGTGTTTGCCTGTTGCTTTTCATCCTCATTTCTTAGTCCAAGGAGAAATGTTAAGAACCCAGCCTTAGTCATTTCTGTTAATGTCAGTCATCTGTTCTTCCTCCAAATGAGGCAGGTTGGAAACTGAAGTAAAAACTGTCCCAGGGTAGAGGTGGGCAACCTTCAGTGTGAAAAGTGACCTCTTTCCTACTCATCTTGATGCAGGGATCTGACAACCTCTAATTCTTTTCTTTTCTCCTCTGCCCTTCCTTTTTACAAGGATGGAAGGGATATAGGCAAAGGGGAAGGATTCAAAATTGAACCACTCAGTGGGTTCAGACTAAAGAAAATAAGGAAACAGGCGTTTTGTTCCTCTCCGTGAGCCCAACCGTTTCTGGGCCATTCTCCTACATTTGGCCTGTTCGGTTTTCTTCTGCTTTTTATTTTTTTCCTGTATGTGCTCAAACATCTGAATGCTGGTATCAGATTGCCTGTAAGCCTTGGGATTTGTATCCTCTTTCAAAAAAGCACAGCCTCTTGTTATAGAGAGCATTTGCTCTGCTGTGCAAGCAAGCGTCTCTCGATATCTGAGCTCTGAACCCAGAAAGGGGACACCTGCCCAGGCCCCTTCTGCTCTCTAGATCCTCCCAGTTTAAGAGCTTGCTGAGAACTTACTAGCCTGTGACCAGATGACTTCCAATTACAAGAAAACCTCAATTGTTTTATGTCTACTGGTTAAAAAAAAGTAAGACAACTGTAAAGTACCAAGATTTAGTTTACTGTCAACAACCATACCATGTAAATCTGCAGTTTATAAAGTCTGAGCATGATATCTTTAAAGGACTGTTTAGGAATTTCTAAGGTAAGAAAACAATAAGTAAACAATATTCTTACAGAATGTTCTGACGTTGTCTTTAATTGAATGGATATTTCTCCCCTCGCCCCAGCCAGTCTGGATTAGGGTATATTAAGGGAGGATTTTATTATATATTTACTTTTCTGTCTAGGACATTATTTCCTCATGTGACTTGACTTCTTTCTGTTCCTTTAAGTTTACACACTAATGCCACGGAAGGCCCTTTCCCTGTTGTCCTCAGGGCTTAGTCAGCCCTGGCTTCCAGCTCTTACCTGCTGTGTTACCTTTTTTGCTCCTAGCTTTCATCACTCATTTGACATTGTGTATATTTATTTATCTCTAGTCTTCCATTAGATTATAAACTTTAGGAAAGCAGGGATGACACTGGTTTTGATCTGCGCACTCCCACCCTCATCTAGAACAGCTTCTGGCACACAAGCCCGATAGAAGGGATGTTTGCAAAGTGACGAGGAAGTGGGATTTGCTTGGTTCTGATGCAAAACAATCTTGGAGTAGGGGAAATAAATAAGTTGATGAATGGTTGTTTGTTTGTTAACACACTAGGGGAAGGGCCTTCCTTTTCATTTGTATGCCTCACATCTGTTTGTGGTTTTGTTGTGCTCTGTTCAAATGTAGGCTCAGCCAGGAGGCTGTGTGCTGACTAATGAGGTAGAGATAGGGACCCAGCCCCGCAATATTCATACATTTGATATACGTTCATTTTTTCTCGGGTGACATTTTAATATATTTTTGGTGAAGATATTCCCAAGATAATGAGGATATGTCGAGTGAGCCTTGAAAGTGATGAGTCTTTTTCCCATTATGAAAGACAAATACAGGTGTGTAATATATGCGGAGCATTGAAAGTAGGAGAAGAAAATGAGAAAATCCCAATGAAAAGAAATTAAAGGCCTGCAGTAATTGACAGAAAGGCCAAGTTGAAAACATAAATCTGCGGTGTCGGCAAGGATTTACACTGATGTGGGCTGAGTGGACCTATGGCTTGCTTTCATGATGTGATTCATTTTGAGAGACTCTCATTTTCACTGCCAAGAATAGTTCATGGTGTAGTGAAAATTTCATCTTCAGGGTAATCGTATGAGCCAAGTTCTGGCCCTGTGTGTTATGAAGTGAAGAACGAACTATTCCTGAATTGTCTTTGGTATTCTAAACATAATATCATGGAGGGTAATCATAGCTGCATTGTAATCTTAGGGTACTTGCATTAGGCCATATGCTTTATTCTGAAATTTGCTTACAAAGCACATTAAACACAATGAAGACCTTTCAGCACAAATTTGGACATTATCCAAATGATGGGGTAAGACGTGAACTCAGAACAATGTTGCCTTGATGGTTAGATGAAGGATATGTGAATTATTTTCAGTGAACTGGCACATCAACTCGAGGGGGGGGGGCTATAGAAAGTTTATTTCAAAGCCAAGTCACCTCTGAATTGACCTGTAGAGATGACATCACAATGAAGATATGGCTTTAAAGGACAATAGCCATTGATGAATTTATTATGAAATTGATCATGATGTAATAGGTTAGACTAAAATATTTTTCTCTGATTACTGTCTACAGTGGTGCTGAGATGAGCAAGGAGTTTGCTTAGTTTCTGCTAATGTTTTTGTTTGTTTTCTACTAATGTTGAGTTTAGTTTTGCTTTTTCAAGACAGGGTTTCTCTGTGTAACAGCCCTGGTTGTCCTAGAACTCACCATGTAGATCAGGCTGGTCTCAAACTCACAGAGGTCCACCTGCCTCTGCCTCCTGAATGCTGGAATTAAAGGCATGTGCCACTACTGCCCAGATGTGCTGATGGTTTTAATGATTAAAATGAATGTAACTTTTACTAGGAGGATGGGGAAGGTATTTGAGTGGCCAGTTAGAGAGTAGAGCTAATGGAAGTAATATTCACAAGTGTATTCACTTGTAAGTCTTCTATTGTCTTGTAGAGCAAAACTTAATTTCAAATTTCAATTTTTCTAATGATTGAGCTGTTTAATATAATGAGAATTGATGTTCAAATTCTCTGGTGGGAGTAGAAGAACACAATAGCTTTTCCTTCTCTGCATCTTTGTGCTTTGTGATTTTAATCACTCTTCATGGCAATGAAAAAAATCACAAATAAAAAACTCATTAGTCTTAAATTGTGTACTGTTCCAAATAATATAATGAAACTTCACATATTCCCTTTCCACTATGCCCAGGGTATGGCCACCACATTGTTGGACATATCATTACTGTAGGTACTACCCATCCATTAATGGCTTAGTAGTCATCTTGTCAGAGCAACCGCTGTGTATAGTTCGAGTAAGTCTTCTATGGTAGCCTAAGACTATATCACAAACTTGTGTCACTCACCTCTCTTCATCTCTTCTCCTAAGTAAGGATGCTCTCTGACGAGCTGCCTCAAGCTCCTGCTGGCATCATTTTCCTGCCATAGTGGACTGTATCCTGGAATCGTGAGCCAAAGTAACCATTTCCTTCCTTGAATTGCTTTGGTTGGGATATTTCATCACAGTAACAGAAATGAAACTAATTTATTACATCACTCAGGAGGAATCTAGCTCAAGCTGACCATGACATTGTTACAAGTTGTGATGACATCACAGGTGATGCTCTCTCTGTGTCTTCATGCACGTCTGTCAGTTGTTTTTGTAAATCCACTGAGGCTTTGTTTGTTTGCTTATTTACAGAAGGATGCAGGTACAAACCAATATAATAAAATGTCATTTTTCCAAGCTTCAGCAGATCCTGTATTTCTATTGATTCTAGTCTGAATCCTGTCACAGTGGCCAGCTTCCCAAATCTGACTTAGCAAATAATAATATAAATTAAAACACACACTTGAAAAGCTTGTTGTATAGAGTAGGTTTTCTAACATGACATCTAATCTATATCTTTTTGAGATAAATTGATCTAATTACACTGTTAATTTGAATGAAATACTCAGAATACAGACTAAAAACAACATATAATTAGGTTTCAGTGAACTTGTAGTTTTCTCTAGCAGTCATGTATGGGAAAGAAAACACAGCCACGTAAAGACTTATTTTCCTGAAGTCCCATCTGTTATTTTTGTTTGAATTAAGCTCAGTGATTTAAAGGTTATGAATACTGTATAGCAATTAACATCATTACGGGAAATGTGTTACTTTTATACGTTAGACTTCGACCATTTATCTTAACTCTAATGCAGTATCCAGTTAAGTCTAATTTTACAAAGGACAGAGTTTTAATTGAATTCAGGGTTGTGGAGACACAAGGTAAAGGGGTACATTTGGTGACGCCCTTTGTGTTGTCCATGTCCTGAGATAAACCAGAATATCACACAGAAGAGACTTGAAGTGTGCATGTGGGCATCTATATGCTTGTCTGGTCTCTCGCCCTCTTCTCAGGAAGCCACCAGGATTCAACCAGGAGGCCTTCACATTAATGAATGTCTTGATCTAATCCTACCTGATCACTTCCTAGAGGACACACTTCTAAACAGCATAGTTAAATTAAGTTTTCACTGTCTCACTATCTCTCAAAGAAATCTCCTCCTTTACTATGTGACACCTTGGGGTACACTTAAGCCATATTCAAACCATGTCAAATGCCAAGAGTATTCTGAAACCCCCGATTTTTCAGAACTATGAATTATTTTATTGCTTTCTCTGTAATAGAGGCAGTCAACAGTGCAACAGTAATTTGTTTGTTCTAAAACAAAAATAAAGTTGGAAATTGTTTTGGATATTTTCCATGGGTTTGTTTTCTTTCTATACTGACTTCAAATAAAGTGGTTACCAAAATGTTATCAAATATTCATAAATTCTAATGATTTTCTAATGAAAGTGATATTTGTTGTTAATTATGAGAGAATTACATCCCTTACCCTGAAGAGACAATTTCAATTTTTCATTTTCAAACTTTAATTTTGTATATGATGTAAATATCACAAAATATTTACATCTTTTTAAATTAGGAACAAGCTTCTTTTACATGTCAATCCCAGTTCCCTCTTCCTCCCCTCCTCCCCTCCCTCCATCCCCATACCAAACCCTTTCTGCTCCCCAGGGAGGATGAGGCCTTCCATGGGGGAATCTTCAAAGTCTGTAGTATCATTTGGAGCAGGGCCTAGACCCTCCCCTGTATATCACAAAAATTTTACACATTATTTTTATCCTTGGGCAATAAAGCTAAGATACTCTTTTGAAATAATTTTGTAGTAATCTAATTGCATGGCATGTAGCTATGGACATTTTAGATTTACTTATTGTTTTTATGAGTATGAGTGTTTGCCTACATGTACATGTGTGTTGCACATATGTGCTTGGTGCCCACAGAGTATAAGTTTCAATGGAGCAGAGTGTGTGAAAACCCACAAGATTATACAGCAAGGCAGTGGTCTGGCCATGAACTTCATGAGAATCAGTACTGTCACTGGGCATGCTGATGAGTGTCAGCGATGGCCACCTGGTTAATTCATCCAGTGGCAATGATCATAATGATATATATTACTCAGTGTGTACTGAGTGCTTTACATAAATTAACTCATTTCATTATGACAACAAACGCTAAATGGTAGGGGCCAGTATTATCTCCCTTTCACAGGTGAAGATGCGGAAGACGTTTTATGGTCACAGGGGTAGTGAGTGAAAGACTTACATAATATACTACTGCTCGCTTAGCTTACAATTAGCAGAAATCCATTGCTGGTAGTATAGTGCCCATATATATTAAAATAATTAATTAATATATGTTAAATATAATATATATTAAAATCACCCTTGAAACAAATTCAAAACAAAGTTAACTGATATTTATATACAAGCCAACACACATATACGTATATATGATTTATATATTATTATAGACGTATATATAATTTCATCTATCTATCTATCTATGTATATATAATATATAAAATTTTTGGACACATTCTGGATACCTCTTCAAATCCAAGCAAGTCTGGACAAGAATAAAGAATAAATTGAACATTTTTTTTTGTTGAAAAAGTTTGGGGTGAATATGTACACTGTTTGCCACAGTTGAGTATTTGACAAATCCATTCTCCATACACAGTATTGTGTTCATGATAATCCTCACACAGGTATTTGCCATCAGTCTATCTTGTATAAGTTGTGCAATATAAATCAAGAAACAGTCCACTGTACTGACTTGGGAAAGCACCTGCCTTGCTTTTAAGAAAATTTAATTTTGGCTCAAATTAAATAGTGGCAGAGGTGTGTCTTCTCTCCTGAGAATCGGTGCGAAGTTTTAAGGCCTGTTCAAGCTCTCTTCTGTGCGCCCATTTTCAGTTCTATAATCTGTCCTAGAAAATAATGGTAGAAACGAAACAGCAAAGGCAGAATGACAGTTCTAACTATTTTCTGAGTTTCACGTGTAGGTTAGACATGTGCCTGCATCAAGTATGAACATTACACCTAAGTGGCTATTTCAGGGACCTTTCAGACAGAATTGCCATCATATGATTTGAAACGAGTACAGTCCACCTTTGGGAGAAAATCACATTTTTATAGACTGATAGGTTACAGAAATAGCCGTAGTTTCACACAAAATTCAGGGGCATGTTTTGTGGAATCAAGTCAAAGTGAGGCTCTGAGAAATGTCATTGCAACTACATAGCAGAACTTCAACCCGTGACCTTTGTCATGCTCTTTGGAGTCTCTATAACATTTCAGGTGACATATACAATTGCGCTTTATGGTCCCCTGAGAACTGCTGTACACCTTGTATGTTAGTAATGTAATTGTGAAATGATAGAGGATTGCAGGCTGATTCGGTCTGGCAACAGATCGGGTAGTGGGTAATTTATGGGCGTTTGATTGGGTCTCTGGATGTTGAGGTATTTGGCTAGACATTTTACTAGATATATTTGGGAAGGCATTTTTTTTAATGAGTGCTTCATATTTAAGTCAGTTGACTAAAGTAGATTGACCTCCGCAGTATAGGCTTGGGTCATTCCATTCAGTTAAAGACCTAAATAATACAATGTTGTGAGACAATCTTTTTGTACTCTGTGAAAATGTGTTTTGTCAAGGCACCTTCCGATTGGTTTAACAAGGAGCTGAATGGCCAATGGCTAGGCAGGAGAAAATAGGTGGGACTTCTGGGGAAAGAGAGGAACTTGAGATGAATCTAGGATTGTGAGAAACACCAGCGAGGCATTGAAGAAGTCAAACATATGGTACAGAGGAGAAGTAACCGAGCCAGCCATGTGGCAGAACATAGATCAATAAAAAAGTTTAATTTAAGTTATAAGAGCTAGTTGGGAAAAAGCCTAAGTTATGACCGAGCTTTCATAATTAATAATAAGTCTCCATGTTGTTATTTTTGACCTGGTGGCCCAAAGGAAAGTCTGAGTACAATATACAGAAAAAGACCATGCCTCCCCAAGTAAGAGGGACCTCTTCCTGCCTGAAGGCTTTGGTCTGGCATGCTGGTGTTCTCTCTTCTTGAGATTTGTATTTTTGGGCTTCTAGACTGAAATGATATGATGGTCATTCTGAGCCTCTGACACTGCCTACCACATCCTGCTACTCCTGGTGTGAGGACAGCACTTGGATCTTCCCGTACAATTTCCTTGCATACTGGCTGTAAGAGGCATCCTTTACACTCTCCCAATATGGGGGTGGTGTTGGCACTAATTTCCTCAGGAAAGTTTAATATTGCCATGGCAACAAGAGGAGTGCAATTTGAGCCCTAGCTGATCACACTCACACCTCAGAGATGTCATGTCACCTCTCACTTAGCTCAGCCTTGATAATGAAATATTGCTACAATAGCAAAGGAGAACAGCAGGCAAGACATGGCTGAGGGGAAGACCGAAGCAGGACTCAAAGGCAAGAAGAAACACAGTAGTCAACTTCTGTGCCAGCAAGAGACTTGGGCTCCAATAAGCAGGAAGTTAGAGCCCAGAGAGAGGCAGAAATCCTCACCATGTAGCTGCTCATCTTTGAGAAATTGCCCATTCATTTTCAACAAGAGAGAGAGAGAGAGAGAGAGAGAGAGAGAGAGAGAGAGAGAGAGAGAGAACATTCTAAGTTTAATACTGTGATCAATGTTGAAGACTGTGACTTGGCAAACCATTCTTTACACAGGAAACCTAGGTACCTCAACATTTCTACAAGAAAGAAAAAGCAATAGCAAAACTCAATTTTCTAATACTTAGCACCTATTGATCAGCAAACATTTTCTTTTTTTTCCATTATTTTGTTTAAATTAGAAACAAGATTATTTTACATGTCAATCCCAGTTCTCTCTCCCTCCCCTCCTCTCCAGACCCCCCCCAACTGACCCCCTATCCCAAACTGTTTCTGCTCCCCAGAGAAAGTACAAGAAGCCTACAGAACACCAGAGTGGACCACAACAAAAGTCCCCTAGCCGCATAATAATCAAAACTGCAACATAAAGAATAAAGAAAGAATATTAAGAGCACCTAAGGAAGATAGCACACATTTTCTTTTTTTATTTTTTATTTTATTCTTTTATTAGTTCAAATTAGGAACAAACTTGCTTCACATGTCAATCCCTTCTCCCTCTCCCTCCCCTACCCCCCACCTGCCCTTAGCCATCCCCCCTCCACTCCCCAGGCAGGGTTAGGCCCTCAAAAGGGGCTCCCCAAAGTCTACCACATCATCCTGGGCCAGGCCTAGGCCCTTCTCCATGTGTCCAGGCCAAGAGCGCATCCCTTCACATGTTCTAAAGATCTTTCTTTTTTCTTCAAAAAGCTAACAAAAATAGATAAAAGTTTGTAATCCACTTCTCTTTTTCTGCTTCTGTCCTCTTCACACATGTATGCATATTTGTCTCACCAAGTACCATTTATCCACTTATTAGTTTATTCATTCAAGACACCTTAAATTCTACTAAGATCCAAGTGCTGGCCTCACACCAGGAGTAGCAGGATGTGGTAAGCAGTGTCAGAGGCTCAGAATGACCTTCATATCATTTAGAAATGATATGATGGTTGGGCGGTGGTAGCGCACACCTTTAATCCCAGCACTTGGGAGGCAGAAGGAGGCAGATCTCTGTGAGTTCAAGACCAGCCTGATCTACAAGAGCTAGTTCCAGGACAACCTCCAAGGCCACAGAGAAACCCTGTCTTGAAATCCGTCTTAATTTTACTTTAAGATCATCGCATGAGCATATTTGGGCATATATTTGATGTTGGTTTTAAAATATGATTTCTATAGGTTGAATTCTTAGGAACTAGATCACTGGGGAGAACAATAGGGGTGTATTTTTCCTTTGTTTCTTCTAAGCCATTTGTTGTTATTTATACACAAGATATTAGGGAATGGATTTAATCTTAAACTTGGTGAATAAGATGAGAGAATTCTGCACTGAAAGCCTTTGTGAATATGGCTGGTTATGCTGTTCAATTGTTTTGAGATTGATCCTTTACTTCTCACATGGTTCACTCGAGATGGAGTTTCTCCTAGAGTGGGTGTGATTCCCAGCCAAAGTAGGCTCTTGACTTTATAGTTCTGCTGCTTAAGTGGCATTTGCATTTTTTGTCACTTATAATTCTTATAGAAGAAGAAAGCCAAGTGATGGTGCTATGAAACATTGAGAAAGTTAGGGTTTATTCTTAGTTTTGTGAGTTGAATGATGTCTCTTATTGAAAGAAAAAGTAAGTTATATTTTTGAAGTATAGCATCCATATGCCATTTATTATCAAAAGTTTGAAATGGAAGAAGCGTGTTCCTAAACATAGCTAAGTTATAAGATGAATCACAATATCATTTACTAAAGATTATTATTTTAAAAGAAATCCATAAGGAGATGAATCTACTACATAAAATTTGACAATTTGTGCTGAAATAATTAAACTCCATTCAGTGGCCTAATACTGATTATACTGCCTTTTCTCTGCTAGTGATTTTACTTTTCAGTTTTCAAGAGGTAGAAGACACCCAACATGCGTTTGGCTCATGTGTTTGAATAGGTTTCCACAGGGAAAATGATATGGTTATAGCTACTGCTTTTTAGAGACCCCTTCCTTTGAGTGGCTGCCTTAAACAGCATCTTTCATCACATGAGCACAAGTCCATGCATGGAACAGAAAAGGGCAGGAAGGAGCAATGGTTTGCAAACTAAGACTTAAAATTGCAAATCTCAAACTGAAGATGATTATTTTTGATGAAGTATGTGATGGCTTTACCATTTTTTTTTTAAATTCTAATTCCACAGTATTATTCTTTCCTATAAACTATTGCCTTTTGGCTTGAGAATTGGAGCCTTGGTCCAAAAGGCATCTCAAAGGACTCACTTACAAAAACAGACCATAGGGCCAAAATTCTTCATTACCCCTTGGCCTCTGATGCTACTGCAAGCCAAAAAAAAAAAAAAAAAAAAAAAAAGCCACACACTTCATCCAGCTCAAAATCTTATTATAAATATGATGTAATATAATTGGAATTATAATATAAATTGTTGATATTAGTAGATGTAAAGTTTATTCTTGCTTAACCAAGGTATTAGGCAGAGTGAAAACACAGTTTATTTGTGAGATGGAGCAAGAAGTGGCTTTTAGCCTAGAGTAGCCGAATCAGCTGGGATCAGAGCTGATGACAGCATCCACACCCTTCATGAATTCTTTCTCAGAGTTTTGCATCTAGAAACTTGTGGGCTCTGCAATAATAGTAAATACTAAAATTATACGTAGCAGCCTGAGTTGCATTTACATAATTTCAGTGGATATGATTAATACAAATTATATTAATTGCTTGTTTTACTGTCTTCGGCAGATTGGTTGATTTAGTAGTGGCTTTGGCATGTTTAAGAAATGATCTGAATTATCTTTTCATTTAAGTTATGGGACTAGTCACAGAAAATACACATTGATACATGGACGGCAAAAGTTCATTAACAGATGGTTTCCTTGGCTTCCTAAGTGAACTCTTAAATGAAACTGCAACATGTGTTTGGAGAGTTTTGCCTTATTTGACTGTTTCTCTGAGCTGAGTACCAGTCTTTGAGTATACATTCAAAGAAGATAAAGGTATATCATAAAAAGTTCATTGCGTCTCACTGTCTTCTTTTTTCATGTGACTCTGTATGCAATAAACTCTCAAATAAAATGTTGAGAGCAAAGCTTTTTTAAAATATACTTTTAGACCCTTTAACTTAATATTGTCAAAGAAATGAGTATTGTTTTGTCCTTAGTATTATTATTATCTAGCAATGATTAGCAGACAGTATGGTAATTGTTGAAGTATGTGTGCACACACCACCAACAAACCTTCTGTTAAATTGTAAGGAATTTATTATGCATAGGCTTCGTATACTTAATTGTAGTTTTCTGTCTATAGTACATTTACATACTTCGATCATATTCCTTCCTTCTCATTTTTGTTGGGTTTTCTCAAACACCATTTTTCAAAATTAATGTTGCTACTGACAGAAAAAAAATAGTTTATGGTTGTTAACAGTAAAATGTAATTGTGATTTCGAAGGTGGTGGAATTATAGTTTCCTATTTTCTTTATGATATGGTGTTTGGAATGTAGCATTCCTAAAACAGTAAGTACTCTGGGGGGAAATAAGTTGAGTAGATAATCAAGTAATTTGTCACATAAAACAGACTAAGATAGTGCCATCTGGCTAAGCCATTAACAGTATCTATGTAGTTCTAAGTGCCCATTAGAGTGACCAGTCAGAGCCCATCTACTTTATTCATGCTGATCTAATTGTACAGTCTGAATAAAGAGAGATTTGCTTCATTTTTTTCTGTTGGCTATGGGTGGAAGACATCAATTTCTTGTCTCACTTTTATCTTAATGGGTTGAAATAAAGATTCACATGCATGGCTTTTCAATTTCTGTTACAATTTTATTTTATTACTTGGTTATTTTAAGGTCAAAGATTTCCATTTCTAAAATACATAACAGAAATAATAAAGCAATAAAATGTGGACTTAGATAGTATGGACATTTTTCTTAAAAGTGTCAACATGATTTACAAATTATTAAAAAGGCAGTAAAACTTGAACTTGTATAGCATACACTTTACCTTAACCTGTCAGATGCATGATTTTATTTTATTAATGTCACTAATATTTTTCTTATCAATGTAGAAAGAGAAGTAAAGCCCACTTATCTAAGAAATCATGGGACCTGCACATGCTGGAAACTCCTATGTTATATAATTTGCATTCATTCCCCCAATGTCTATATTCACTTTATATATAACTAAGGGCCAAGTCGATATGGTCAACAGATGAAAAATATGAGGTTTTCTAGTTTCATTGGACTCCAAGCATCATTTCTGTATAACTTATCTGGGCAGTTTAGATGAGGAGATACTTTAGTTGGTAAAATGCTTGCCCCACAAGGAGGACCTGAGTTTGATCCTCAAACTTATCTAAGCTAGATATTTCTAATGCCAGTAATGGGCAGTAGAGACGACAGATCCTTTGGACTCATTGACAGCCAAGCTTTGTCCAGTGACTCTTTCTCAAAAAACAATGTGACAGTGACTACACAAAAATACCCCAAGTTGACCTCTGGCTTCTATATGCTCAGGCACATTCATGTGCATGCACACTGGTGCCTTCACACACATACATGCATACACACACAAACACACACACACACACACATACACACACACACACACACACACACATGCATGCTCACACACACACACACATTATCTAGAGACTTCATTCAAGAGCTATCTATACGACATGATGACGTCAATTTTCTGTTCATCTAACTTATTCTGGCCACAGGCTATCTGTTTCTCCAAAGTGGGATTGCAAACTTCCTGCAAAATTTGAAAGAGTGTTTTTTCAGATAGGTCACTACAACAGTATTGCAGAGATCCATTTGAAAAATAGTGTCTTCTGCATGTCTAAATTTTTTATGAGAAATGTATTACATAAGAAAACAACAGGCCCATTACCTTAAGAACATGTTAGTGAGGCAAATATGCTTTCTTTATATCAGCTATTTCTCTCAGACAATTTTTTTCAGAGAAGTCTTTTCAAAGTAGAATATAATTGGAAATAAGGAGACATGGTTCTGTTGAGAACCACTAAGTGACAAGACAGCAAGTAAAACTCACCCATTTCTGTGAGAATGGCTTGATCCCCAGGAGGCTTGGAGCTTTGGCTGTTGTAGAAGTGAATGCTGAAGGAACTGGATTTTCCCAACTAATGCTCTCCAATCACAGCATCTTTGCTGTCTCAGTACCGTGTTGTCTTACACAGTGCTTCTCAACCTGTGGGTCACAACCCCTTTCGGGCGAAGAGTAAAGACTTTTTCACAGGTGTCATCTAAGACTATTGGAAAACACAGAGACTTACATTACAACTCATAACGGTAGCAAAGTTGCAGTTATGAAGCAGCAGTGGAAAGAATTTTATGGATGAGGGTCACCACAACATGAGGGACTGTATTAAAGGGTCACAGCATGAGGAGGCTTGAGAACCACTGCTCTAACAAGTGGCATTCAGTGTATATAAATATAAATAGTAGCCAGATGTGACAAGGAAGAATTTCCTTCCCAACACCTGCTGCCAATGATCACTTCCCCTGGGGAGCGATAGGAAAGTCTTCCTTAAAACAGTACCACTGTTTCACAATAACCTTGCGCAGTTCATCCCTGGGAGCCCTCATGAAGAAGAAGAAGTACTCGGGCAAAGTGCTTGAAACCTTAGGGCACAGCAAAGATGGTTTTGAAATTTTTTTTTCTCAAAATGTATTTGTTGCCAGGACATTCCTCCTTTTCCATTTTACAGTCCACAAGTGGGGCGCTTAAAGCATTGTAATACAGGTCTCCCATTCCACATTGGGCAATTTTCAAGCTCTCGAGTCGGTAGTAAATGAACTGCTTGGCAGAGTGGTCCACCTCTCAGAATGCCCCTCTCCGTTATAGACAATTGCTTTCTACAGCAAAGGCCAGCCCTACAGACTGATTATAAAAACAGCGCTGCCGCGTTTGTGAGGTAGGCAACAGTAAAATGGGAAATGCAGCTATAGAAATATACTCACATATGTTCTCTGCACCGTTTACATACAAATGCTGCTAATCCTGTTTACTCAAATTAGTGACATGGTGGTTTATGCATAGCCCTTTGGAGGCTGCTATTGACCTTTGATTGGCACTATTTCAGACATAAATAGCACATTAGAGCACCCCTATCTTTTATAATTAAATTTCAAAATCATTGTCATGATACCTTGGAATATTGAAAAAATTCAAAAAATTGATTGATTATCAATTTTCACTGTGGGGGACTCGTTTTTTGTTTTCTGTTTTTTTTTTTTTTTTTTTTTTTTTTTTTTTTTTTTTTTTGGTGGCGGTGGTGGTGGAATCTTATTTCTCTTTTGACAAAATACCTGAGAAAAGAATTGTGAAGGAAGACTCTGTTTTGGCTCATGATTTATTTGCAGGTACACGGTAGGGAAAGAATGATGGCAGTTCTGTGAAGAGAGGCATTTGGTCACATCCCATTCACAGACAGGAAGTTGAGAAAGATGAATCCTGGTGTCCACTCTCTTCTCTGTTTTCATTTCTATTCATTATGGGATATCTCCCTGAGGGATAGTACCACCCTCATTCAGGTAGAATTTTCCTCAATTCCACATCTCTGCAAATGTCTCTGTTTTTTAATATTATAATTTAGTTACATTTCTCCCTTAATTTTCCTTCCTCCAAACCATCCCATATACCTCTCTCCAGGCTTCTTCAAATTCACAGGCTCTTTTCTGAGTAATTGTTATTGCACACATATATGTATGTGCACACACATATGTAGTCCTAAATATAACCTCTGAAGTCTATATAACGCGACATGTGTATGGATGCTTTCTAGGCTGGATGTTTGGCATTGTACAACCAGTTGGCATGCTTTTCCTGGAAGAAGACCTCTCTCATCCCCAGCTTTCCACAATTGCCTAGAGTTCTTTGTGTAGGATTGAGGCCTTGTGGGTTTTTTCCTGTCCAGTTTGACATATGTATTGGTATAATTCTTTTCCATGCTTGGGCAGTCATGTTGGGGAGACTTTCTGTGTGTAGCTTATGGTATTAGTAGGAGAGGGGATCGCACAGCAAACTCCCCGTGCCTCTATTTGTAACAATCATTCCTAGCCCCTTTCCACAATGTTCCTTGAGCCATAGATGAAGGATGGTTTTGTAGTTGTATCCATTAGGACTGGACTCCACAACTCTGCATTTTGATTGGTTGTGGTTTTTGTAGTCTCCATGCCTTGCAAAAAGAAGTTTATTTAAGACATTTCCAACTATTTCTGGCCAGGCAGTGGTGGCAAACACCTTTAACTCCCAGCACTTGAGGCAGAGGCAGGTGAATTTAGGAGTTTGAGGCCAGCCTGGTCTATGGAATGGGTTCCAGGTTGGCTGGGGCTACACAGAGAAACCCTGTCTCGAAAACCAAAACAGAACAAAACCCACATTTCCAGAGGTATGATTCTAAATCCTGAGAAGGTGACAGTGACTATTAATTATCATGGGGAAGTTTCTATTGCTTCTCTGAGAAGAATGTATTACTGGAGTAAGTCCCATTCTATGAGGGACACAGGAAAGCATACAGACACAAACATACATGAACTCACTTGGCTATGCTTTAAGAAAATACACTAGGTACAAGAAAGGTCTTCAGTAACAATAATAAACATGAATTCCCATGTGTTCCTTGCTACTGCCAGGGATGCATATGTTTTAGCAAGGGATCTTTTGAAATAGGTACTATAGGGACTATTCTGATCCCCACTCGATAGCTCAAAGAAAGGGAAAAAGGGTTAAGCAACCCCCTAGTAACTTGGCTGGATGGTAAGAGCTTAGACTTCAGCCCTGGGCTGTCTGACTTCAGAATCAATCCACAGCCATGCTCTATCTGCAATCTTGGATCATATTTGACCACAGGCTTCTAGCCATGCTGTCTTTTCTGCAGAAATTTTATTGGATTATTTGGTCTAACTTTGTTACTC
Organism: Cricetulus griseus; assembly: GCF_003668045.3. Lineage (NCBI taxonomy): Eukaryota > Metazoa > Chordata > Mammalia > Rodentia > Cricetidae > Cricetulus > Cricetulus griseus. Next base: position 19,027,397 of record NC_048597.1, read on the forward strand.
TCTCTCTTTTTCTTTTCAGGAGGCAAGTGAACAAGTATCCATGTGGGTTTTCATATTTTCGTCTTAATCGAGTCTACAAAAACAATTTTGTAAACAGTAATAAAAAGTCACAGTTACTACTGAATTCCCATGTGAGTCAAACTTTCAAGAAATTTGTTCCAAGGCTTCATTTGTTTCTGGCTTCACTGAATCATCAGTCATGAAATCTGAATAAAGCTGATCTTATAGTATTGTCATTTTCAGGTCTTTAAAAATAGCTGTTGGAGGACATGACCTGCAGTTCTTATGGATTCTATTGAATGATGAGCTCAGCTCTTTGTATAGATTATTCTATTTGCTTTCTTCTTTAATACTGCTTATTGGCAAATCAGTGAGAAGTATTTTCCTTCTGTTACTGCTTAAAATAAAGGAATTTTATGTTAGCAAAATATAGTGTTATATTTTAACTGTCTATTACAGATAAAACCAGTAGCGTTTGCTGTGTTGTCACTATATTTTAATTGGAATTATTTTACAAGTGAATAAATAATACATTATTGGTGTTATTACTTTGACATAATTTTCAATATTGAGTTAAAGGAGCACAGCTAAATTCAGAATTTAGCAAATGGCCAAAGGGAAAAAATGACCTTTTGATTGTTAGATCAAATGCAGTTGAACTCTGACCTGTGTGTGCTGGCCTTGCCCACACTCAGTGACAAAATTGAACTATTTTGTTGTTGTTGTTGTTGATTTGGGATCTTTTTTATTCTTGGTCTGCTTTTAAGATCAATTTCACCTTATTGCTCAGATTGTCATGTCATTTATTTGATTTTGTCACTGAAGAATGAAGGACAGCTCACTTGTTAGTCAAGTAACATCTCAGCTAAAAAGATAAAATGAATATTGGATTACTCGGTGGATCAAACCAGTGGTTTGAGGACTCTAATTTTTTAGTATTTCACTTCATTAGACTGACTATTATATTTATTTCATGATAATTAATAAATGACTTTTGGTGTTTGGTGATGTTCTAAAATGCCCGCCAAGTCAGCTAAACAACCTCATAGCTTTGGGGTTATGAAGTGTCACAGAAAAGAAAGCATAATTTTAAATGCAAATTTAAATAATGGCTTTGTGTGGTACGAAGGACCAGATAATAGTCTTTAACAAAGGGGGTGAATAGGAGGTCAACTCTCCTTCTGGTTACTCAGAAGTAGTTCATCAAGCAGCTAGAAAAAGAGAGAAATGCCTATTAGTTGGCTGTATTTTAGATAATGAAGACATTCTAGGAGTAGCCTACACCATGCAAAAGTAGGCGAAGTAAAATGTGGACTGAGCAGTAAACTTCAGTAAATAGAAGGCAGAGCTAGTAAGATCTTGCCTATGTCCTCTGAAATCAAGTGATCTATACGTGAGAGTGTTGTGAAAACCCATGCTATACCTAGAAAGAATGTAAGGATTGTGTTCTGTTCAATTTCATTCTGTTCTATATTCACTACTAAGATTTTTTTCCTGGAGTGTTTCGATAACCTGTGGTTGAGGTACCTGTATTTGAGGTACCTGGAAAACTCATTGACATTTCATTTATACTTGGTGATAGGCAGATCATTTCCCAGAACATTGTCTAAATACTGCTGAGAGATGTAACTTGACTAGTAAATTAATGTTTTCTGGTGATGTTAATGTTAACATAACATTCCGAGGCATCGCTCATCAGGGGTGCGATACTGTGTTTCTCAAGATGCATGAGACAAAGGCACTTAATGAGTTTTGGCTGCGCTGCACATATTGTGCACAAGCCTGTTCAAACTGTTACCGGCTTCCTGCCAAGACATGGAGGAGAAATTGCTTAGAAGATTAGTAGAGAAATGGCCTCATTCCCTGCTGTGTATCCCTGTGAATGGTGTGTCAACAATGGTAGGAAATGTGGAGTATAGCAAGCAGTGTTGGTTCTCAAGAACCCTAGCTGCCTCAGGATAACTTAAGAGTACAGGGCCTCCTTGCCTTATGATGTATTTGTATTTAGATAACATCATTGTAAACTGAAAATATTAGGTCAAAAAATTATACAAGATATCACTATGGTGCTTGCATCTTGGCAGTAATCAACAGCTGTCTATCTGGATGTGCAGCCCATTCAGTGGGATTAATTTCATGCCCAGTACTGCGGATCTGGCCATCTACCCATGCTGGAGAGGTCACACACCTCAGAGGAAGACCTACTACTGCTCTTTTCCTAAACGAGTATAACTTCTAATTGTATTCTAAATACCATCCTTTACCCATAGATACATGTTGCTCTTGCTCTTATGGGAAACTTTTTATTGCAACAGATGGCAACTGGAACAGAGATTCACAACTGCCCAGAATGTGCTCACAAGTGTCTGTGGTGTGTTCAACTCCAAACAATACATAACTATACTTAAGGCTGTGGGAACATTACAGGAAGGAGGGAAGAGATTGCAAGAACCAATGGACCAGGATGCCTGTTGCTAGATAGTATATCCTAGACATGGTAGGAAAAATGCACCCATGAATCTCAACAATATGCTTGACTGAACAAGATTGGCATAGGCATAGTGACAATACCAAGTGATGCGCCAATGTGGATGAAAGAAATCATACAAAGTCAAACCCCTAGACGAAGTGCTCTAGGCAATTAATGGTTGCTTAAGAGGAGAATCAATTTCCTCTATGGGTGAAGTGTCACATAGATTGTCCAATTCCAAGTGGTCCACGCTGGATACATGTACATATAAGCAAAACTAAACGGACCCTGTAGGTTGTATATACATATGTATGCATGTAACATGTACATATGTGTGTGTAACATTGTATTACATATATGCCTATATGTTATTAAATCTTTCTTCCAAAAGCCGCTGAGCCCCACCACCACGAGTAAGCTTTTTGCCAGCCACCCGCCTGAGTTAGGCCCAAATGAATACACAGAAACTTGAAACTTGTATTAGGTTCAAAGCTGCTTGGCCAATGACTAGGATTCTCATCTGTTAGCTGTCTCAATTATCATAAATCTATACATTTTATAAGACTTATCTTATCGGATGCCTTATTGACGTCCCTCCTTGCTGGTGGATTACATCCTGCTGCTGGAGGAGGCAAAGGGGAAAGAGAGGCCCTTCCTGTTTCATCTTCGCTTAAATATGAGTCTCCTTGCTATGTCACTTCCTGCCTGGATCAGCACTTCTCTACTACATTTCCCAGAATCCTCTTTGACTCCTAGGTCCCATCTACTTGCTGTTTCATTGGCCAAACAGTATTTTATTTAACAATCAATAAGATAAACATACACAGTACATTCCCCATCACCTATATATAATGCCTACATCTATATGCCTATAATAATCAAAAAAGAAGTCAGAGTTTAGGAGGGAGAATGGGGAAACAGAAGGAGCTGATGATAGTTACATAGTTGTAGTACTTATATATAAAGTTCTCAAAAAAATAAAATAGTGTGAAAAATTGTACAAAAATTTCAAGGAATTAATACAAATATTATCTCAAAAAACACTTTTAGGGCTTAGAGAGATGTCTCAGTTGGGAACATTCTTGCCATGCAAGCATGAAGACCTGAATATGGGCCCCAAGCATGCAGAAGCCATGCAAGGAGGTAGGGTCTGTTACCACAGCTCTGGGAGTCCTGACAGCAAAGCTACTCAAATGGGAAAGCTCTGTGTTCAGTGAGAGACCCTGTCTCAAAAAAAAAAAGGTGGAGAGGGATAGAGGAAGACACCCAACAATAACCGTGAGCCTCCGCATGCACACACCACATCCATGCTCATTCATGTCCATTTGTACCTCCCACATGCAACAATATAAAAACATCACACACACACACACACACACACACACACACACACACACAGAGAGAGAGAGAGAGAGAGAGAGAGAGAGAGAGAGAGAGAGAGAGAGAGAGAGAGAGAGAGAGAGAGAGAGATGTGTGCAAACTGATGAACACTGTGGCCTATTCTAGGCAACCTTAACTGTGTTCAGACCACTTATATTACCTAGCCTAACCACTGGGTAAAACTACCCGTCACAAACCCCACTATATATAAAGTGTTGAATGTGTCATTAACAGAGTGACTATTTCTCTTTACAAAAGCCCTGTCACACTGTACATTGCTGGGTAATTTGAGGAATGGAATGGCACCAATTGGAGGCTGGATTGTGGCTTCTGGCTGGTTCATGGGAGCCGGCGGGGGGGTATCATGTTATGTATTCCTGGTGTAGACAACATTCAAAATTCCAAGGACAAATTTCTGTTGAGTACTACCGCTTTCCCACAACTGTAAAAGTAAAATGAAAAAATCGTAAGTCCAACCATGTAAAGTCAAGGACTGTCTCTAGTGAGTAGGACTACTTCATAGTAAGCTATGACTCCAGGCAGCAATGGCCACACCTAGTCATTGTTGGTATTCATTCACCCTCTGCATGAATATTTCCTGTGGGTAATTCATTTGATATACTTCTTGAAATTGGGATTGGCTAGGTAGGTTGCAATTTTAATATTGCATTTTTTGTATGTATAGCAAAAAGTTAAATTATTCATATTTTCATTAAATTTTAAAAATAAAAAACAATTAAATTTCATACCCATTAATCATCTGTAAATGAAAGCTAGCAAAGGCTGCTATCCTACGGGGCCGCCTGCTTGGAGGACACAGATGTGAAAGCTGTATTTCCATGTTGAAGAATCACCACAGGATAGAAAAATGAATCATCTATAAAAATTTAAACACAGAGGGGATGATTTTGTTTAAAATTTAAAAATCTTTCCCATATTTCTTTTCTAGTTATAAACATTTTTATATAGTTTAAAAAATAAAAATTCCCACTTTACCTATGTGTATACATCTATTTTTTTCAATATTACAAAAAATGAGTTGACATTTATTAAATGTTTGTTGTATGTCAGGAGAACTACTCAAGTGCTTCATTTATAGATACATATAAACATGTGCACACTCACACACACACACACACACACACACACACACACACACACACACACACACACAAAATAAGTCATTTAAAATTCTCCAAGGCCCTATGATATAATTACCATTACTGACAACAGTTGATACATGGAAAAAGTAAGATACTGAGAAAGTTGGGAACTTGTCCAGCATTTACAGTTAGAGATTGATGAAGTGAGGGTTCAGTCCTCACTGTGTATTTACAGGCTTGTGCACATAACCATGTTACCCGGGGTAGGTAGAAATGAATGGGTGTGTTTGTAAGGTGCATATATTCTATTTTGGAAGACACCGTACTTGGGCTGAGCTTGGTGGCACCGTTTTGCGTTTGGCACTGTGCTTTAACTATTTTAACCATTTCCACAGGATGACTCTGTATCATGGAGTACAGTCTTGCTGTTGGGCAGCTGTTACCACTGTCCATCTCTGGACATCGTTGCCAAATGAAATGTAGAAGGAACAGACCCAGGAAACAGCAGTTCTGTCCCTGTCTCCCCCATTCTACTCAGTTTCTCTCTTGTCCTATCTACTTTCTGCCTCAGTCGTCTCTGTGTGCACATTTGTTGATGTTATTATGAAGTACTCAGTTTCCATTCACTTTATACAGACTGATATTTTTAACGTATTCACATTTCAATTCTCATTCAGAGCACAGAGTTGAAGTTCAGCTCAGCCTTTTGCTGGATTATCAGGAAGTCCTTATTAAGTGCATTTAGATTACTGAGGCTTTACCAATAATTTCTGTTATGTTATCCTCCTACCATGACTGCTGTGCGTTAATTGAATATTGTTGATGCTAACTCCGTGTTTTAGACTGGGATGCTTGTTGTAATATGGCTTGTCTTTGACCTTCAAAAATATACCGGTCATTCTCGTGAGCGCTTGCAAACTATTTTAGATTCTTTTCAATCCTCTTAGCCTTTTAGATTATCAGAAGCATGAGGATTACCCATCAAGAACCAAATGGCAGATGTCAGGGATTCTGCCTATCTCTTTTAGAATGCCCAGACCATCAATTTCTTACATTATTGTTTTCAGGAACTCTGGGTTCCGAGGAATGGAGAAGAATGTTGATTTTGATGGAATAAAGCAACAAGGTTATAACTAACTCTCTCAAACAACCTCGGAGGAATGCATTTATTCTATTTAAAGACATAGTAGTAGAGCTTGGGAGATGGCTCAGTATACAGAAGTGCTTGCTACTCAAGCATAAAGATGAGAGTTCAAGTCTCCAGCACCGCCTTTAAAAGGTTGTGTAGTCAGTGTACCTAAAATCCCACTTCTGTGGGAGGAGGGTAGAAAGACAAGGACTACTGAAGCTTGCTGGCTACTAGCCTATCTGTAGGTTCAGCGAGAGATCCTGTCTCAAGGGAGAAAGAGACATAGTGAGAGATCAGTACACAGTAACCTCTTGATACAAAAACATGAACGTGTGTGTAGATACTACACAATTTACATACACAGATACACACACAAGGGGGTATAGTTGGAAAGAATGACTAGTATCAGCAAAATCCATCTCTCCTCTTATGTCATGATATGAGCTATAAGTCAAGTAATTCGGTGTGGCTCCTCCACAATGTGTGTGTGACGGAAAGGAAACTGCCAAACTAACTCGATATCCCCACCTACTAACTAATATTGACTAAGGGATTGCATAGAAAACAATCATGGGAGGACACTGGGTTTAGATGAATCTACCTGATGTCTTCCAGGGAACATTTCCTGGGCCTGGGTTTTCTAAATCATCCATTTAATGTCCTAGGAAGATCACTCCTCTACACAGGAAACCAGTGCCATCCACTGGGCCTCACATGGTAACTTCAGTACGTAAACTCAGATGTAGCTGAAGACGAATTGCAACAGAAAGGGAAAAATTACTTTATCTTAGCTTGAACATATTTGTTACAACATGCCTGGCAATATTGTTCCTTGAGGAAGAATAATAAAGAAAATTAGGTTTGGCATCATCTTTTATTATAGATTTGTCTGATTACAAGGAAGGAATCGGAAGGTTGAGTTTTTCTAAGTCGAACTCACGATGATTTGAACTGCAACCATCTCATTATTATCTTCTTACCAAAGACAAATGTTGTCATGATGCTGGCATGCATGCTTGTACACACACACACACACACACACACACACACACACACACACACACACACACATGTGCAAGTAGCATAGGAGAGGCAGAAGAATAAGTATGTTAGCAAGAATGGAATAGATAATTGCTTACTAACAGTATTTCTGGGAGAGGAGAGACAGAGAACGAGAGAGACAGAGACAGAGAGGGGGGGGGAGTCTAGCTTGAAAGTTGTGGTTGTATGAATTACAGTGCACTTGAGACTGTTTTAAGTTATCATTGTCCCTTCCAACCAGTTTTTCAGGAATTAAGCTAGAATTTTCAAAGGGTGATAGCCTGTACCATTTACAAAAGTCCCTTGGTGATTGTGTAGCCCTTAACGGTCACCCCAGGAACTCTTGACATGACCTGACACTTTAGCATTCAGGTATCCTTTGAGAGTCACTGACTGCACTTATCCTACTAACTAAAAACAAACAAGTAAACAAACAAAAAAATTGAAAAAAATCTAACCAATCAGTGGTGAGCTCAGTTCAGTTCATTTTTTAGAAAGTTTGGAACAAATATGACTTGGGATGTTTTTCAACTACATTCCTGCAAGACTATTGTAGAGCAACATGGAGAATTAGAGAAAGTTCTAGTATCTTTATTAAAAACAAACAAACAAACATGTATTGTCTAGGAAGGATGGACTTGAGAACTTAAAGCAAGAGATTTAACAGTCTGAATTAGATGCATGAAAATGAGCAAAAACATCAAAGTAAGACATGTTAACATAGACATTAAGTTATTTAAAGTGGTGTGACATCAATCACCTATTTTAAAATTTTCAACTGTTTTGGATCCTGGTCACTCCTTAGAGATGAATGTCCCATGTCACCAGCTTGCCTTGATTATCTTGGGACCCTATAATTAGCAGTGAAACTCGCATGTTCTTACAGTCCCTTCAGCCCTGAGTATTTTAGAATGACTTGCTGCTCCAAGTTTGAGACACCATTTTCATGATCACTACCTTATGACTTGTATGATGTACAAATGAATTTAATTTTGTTCTGTTTCATCAGCTTCCTCTTACTGTGTAAGAAATGTAATGAGTAGCAAATTGGTTTCGAAGCATGCATGCTTGCTTTCCAAGGAAGGAGACAAAATGCTATTGAAAGCAGTTATATTTGATGCTTAAAGTGGTCGCTCCTAAACTGGGATGCTTGGCCAGTGATCAGATATTCCAGAAAAGCATTTTAATTGATCACGGTGTCTGGCTTTGAAATGCCCTTGTATGTGCCTGGGAGATCCATTTTTTGGACACATATCTTTCTTAAGGAAAATTCTCTCCAAGGGAAAGGAAGAAGGAACAGGTGTGAAGTCATGTTCTCATCTAATTAAAGACTAAACATTTCTTTTTCTTACACAAGTGTTTCATACCATTCATTTCTCTCTAAGCCTTTTAAAAAATTGTATCTAAATATACATTCTGATGTCTTCTGTTGTCATTTTGTGAAATTTAAAAGCTAATATTGGACTGGAGATCAGGCTCACTAGCAGACAACTCGTTCAGGGCCTGACATCAATTCAGAGCAACATGATCAAGTTGTCTGTTGTTTTCACTTAATCATCAATCCACACGATATTTCAAAATATAATGCTTGGTCTACATGCATCACTATTGATGTGGTGCTCAACTCCGTGGTGGTAAAAAGTTCTTCTGTGTTTGGGTCTTCTTATTTGGTTTAAATGTCTTTCTTTTGTCCTATTTTTGTTAGATAAAAAATAACATAGATACAAATAAGTACGTTGTGGCACCATTATACTTAATATAATATAAATAGATAAGTATAACAATTACATATTTACTTATATGTGATAGCATCATATATTTACACCAGGTTAACCATCTTGATGACCCCATGGTGAAACATGCAGTCCACTTCCCTCTACCCTCCGGCAGGTGCAGGATATGAGTGCTGTCTGCATGAGGCTCATGTGCATCATCCCACCAGAACTGTTCTGTTGTTCTTAGCCTCTTACTCTTTGAACACCTCCTTATTTCTCCCTCCCCTCATCATTTGCCAGCTTCCAGAACTGCTACTCTCCTCTCAACTTCTATGGAAGTTCTTAAAGAGATGCTTACGCGAGTGAGAACATGTGCATCTTGTGTCTGTTTGCATAGTTTATTCAGGTCTATTGATGTCACACATGACCGGATTTCAATTTCTGTAGACAAATAATATCCCATTATGTATACACATCACATTTTCATTATGTCTTAGTCAGTTAATGGACATTTACAGGCTTTTGTTCATAGAACTGCAGTAAACTTGGATGTGTAAAATCTCTGTGACATAATGAGTCATGTTCTCTAGATACATACTTAGTAGTAGGATTGCTGAATGACATGGCAGTTAAATCCTTAATTTTTAGGACCCTTCATACCAATTTCTACAATTGTTGTATTTGTTGACGTCCCATAAACAGTATACAGGATTTCCTTTCCCATACTTGCTGATGCTCACTTATTATTATTATTCTTACAGCTTTACTTATTGGAAGAACAGAATAATGACATTTTGATATATATCTCCTGGATGTTGAGTTCTTTCATACACCTGCTGTCCATTTGTAAGTCTTTTGAGAAATGCCTACTTACATTTTCTGGTTCTTGGTATACCCAGAATGTCCTTTGCAGGTGATAAGAAGGTAGAAAGAGAAGTATTGGAAAACCATAGTAGTGAACTTTTCATTCATACCTGGGAAAACATTAAAGGAATGGTGTTCTGGGCAATACCACAGCCATAATGCCACAGTTTGCTAGAGACGCTGTCCATGATCTTTCAAGTAGTGATGAGGCCATTGACACTGGCTGTGATGATCAGAAAGATGCTGAAGTTGTGATGGGTGATGTTGGCCAGTGTGGCCTGATAGTTGGTGGTACAGGGACATTGCTGATACTCTTGATTTGAAGGTGTCTGTTTTCTTCAAAACTTTAACTTCATCTCATTCTCTGTTGACTAGTAAAGTTTCTGGGGCTAAATCTGGAAATGGTTTGATAATTGTTCCCTTGCATTAGAGTATCAATTTCTTCTTACTGCTCTTTCATAATTTTCTCTTTTCCTTTAAGTTTTGACAACTTAATTATAACATGCCTCCTTTGAGTCCTTGTTGTGCTCATCCTTTTAGGGTTCATTTGTTTTTGTGAATTTGGGTACAATTTTTTCTTGTTTTATTTTCCTTCTTTTCCTATTTTCTTCTTTCCTTCTTTTTTCATTGTTCAACTTACTGGAAATTTACAAGTGATTTCCCTTTCATTTGGTTCAATTAAATCTGTAAAAAACTTTTACTTGATTGTTTTGTTAAGATATTGAACTATCTACCTCTATTATTTCCATTTGGTTCTTTTAAAAACTACTATTTCGGTTATTTTTAAATATTTATTTATGCTCTCTGTGTGGGTTTGTGTGTGTGTGTGTGTGTGTGTGTGTGTGTGTGTCATGCAGAGGTATGCATTTATTCACATATGAGGAGGCCAGAATTGGGTGTTCTCTTCTGCCACATTGATGATGCTTTGGGGTAGAATGTCTCCTTGCAGCTCATGCTTTCAGAGAGAGACTAGAAACTAGTAATCACCAGTGATCCTCCTTTCCCTGCCCTTCTCAGAGCTGAGAATCTAAGTGTGCACAAGATGCCTGCCTTAGTACAGTGATTCTGGGATTTAAACTTTGATCATCCTGCAAGTATAGTGTATACTTAATAATGTATCTATCTATCCAGTCTTTACCACTATTTTAAGGAAGGTTTAATCTCTAAGGAAATAAATATTTAAGGTAAATCATGTGGATGAACCTTCAGTTGGTGTTTCATAGGGTCAAGATATTTTGGGAGAAAGATATGAAATAAAGTTTGAAACTGGACTAAACATGGGATTTTTGCACAAAAGTTTTGTAACAGTGTCTTAATATTCAACACATTGGGTTAAGATTTCTTGACTGAATGAGTGACTAAATACATGAACAATGAACAATGTTATACATACCTAACTTTTAATAACCAAGAACAATGGTTTGCAAAACAGGCAAACATAAAAGATTATGATTTGCATTTTGGCACTAAGAGGATTTTTGGATGACAGAGGGTTACACTTCTGCTACCAAATTTCAACTTTGCTAGCAATTAACTGTGTATATAATTATGTAACCTCTGAGTAGTATTTATACAATTGTTAGATGGATAACTCTAATAGTAGTGACTGGGATTTTTTCCAATGTTAAATAAAAGTCATTAATATAAAGACTCATCATTGGTCAATGAGCAGAGAGGAAGAGACTCTGGAAGGTTGATTTTTGAAAGAGACATCTATATCATACTCCTTCACTGCAATGTTCAGGGATCATTGTGAAGCAGGATCAAAAAGATTGTAAGAGTCAGAGATAGTAGACATCTGCCTCAAGGCAGTATGTGGGGGCCATCACAGGACCATAGATGTGTGAACTCCCTGTGGCTGTGATTACAAGCTCAGAACCCAGCAAAATCAACATAACCAAAATCGCAGCATGGAAATGGGAAGGGCTCAGGGAGTCCCCCTGCTTGTTGGGGATTCATTGGTAGTTGATGGCTGCTGGTAGATTGAAAGTGAGGTTTTCCTAAGGATGTGTTCTAGGAAAGGCTACATACACTCCAGTAGGTGGTCATCTACCCATGCAGCAGCACTAAATAGACTCATGGGTTTAAAAACGGGAACATAAAGTTGTAAAGGAAAACTGTTAGCCGAATATGGGCGGGATTGGAGAGAAGAGGTTGAGAGGTAGTTCAAAATTTATTACATGAAATTATTACATGAAATAAATAAAATAGTAAATGCAAATCTTTAGGAAGGATGTTTACAACTGTCATTATTGAAAGTATTTATAAAATCATTTTATCAAATTTTCAATACTGTTGAGGTCTTTCATAAAGATGGTTACTTTAAGCATACTCTAACAGTGTATGTAAACACACTCTTTGAACCTGGCCTTGAGAGCTCAGGCCAATGCGTATCAGAAAAATAATCTAAAAGTAATCTTTTACTGTTGTTATAAATGATTTACACTTGAAGATTATAATCACTCTTTGTCATGTTTGGTGACCTTGGCTTATTTACATCATTGTCAAAGCTCAATCATTATTGTATTTGTGTTCTTGACACCTATCTAGTGACTGCTCGAGTCGTCTTGTGTCTAATGTATTTGTGTTTAGAAGAATGAGCCTCTCCCTAATTAACTTTAACTGCTACGAAAAGATTATGCTGTGGGTTGACACTGCCACTCTATTTTATGTCGCTGTTTATTTGGCGCTTAAGGGTGCACTTCATCATTTAGTCTAATAAACTATCAAATGATAGATTGTTCTGGAAGACAGAATTGGCTTTGATAGTTAAAAACAGACTGCTTTACATAAAAGTGTTGAAATAATCTTGAAAATCATCACATGTCTAAAAAATGAAATCCATTTAAAAGACATTCAAAACTTTAATGAACATTGACACACTTCTTGAAACTTAGTTTTGTAAATGGCAATAAATTAGTAGAAAAGATGAATTTTGATGGTGAAGAATAGATTGTCTTTATGGGCAGGGATATTGTAGTTGACATTTACATTCAAGATCATGAAACACAAGGAGTATATGAGAGGGGAGAGATAAGAGCTTTTGATGTGGAGATTAGCATTTTGGTTATTGCTTTTTTAAAAACACATAATCCAGCATACTTATGAAAATGCTGATACTGGTAATGAGAAAGCAGACACAGCAAATAGAATCATAGATGTCAAAGAACTTATAGTAGGGTGAGATATAGCTACAGGCTGATAGATATGGGAATGAAGTCCCACTTAACCATGATACTTTGGAAATAAGAAAATTATATGCTATTTTTAGTAAGTCATAGAGATGATTCATTTTTTTTAGAACTTAAAATTTGTTCTTTCTATATTCAACAATAAAACATTGCTGTTCACTATTGTCCCCTCCTGTGAAATGGGCATTATTATCATGATTTGTATGTTTTGTCATAGTCACTGTGGGAATTAGATAAGAAAGAACCAAGTGTTAATGGTTCAGTATGTGAAGCTGTCATCATTAGTACTATCAGCTGCTCTACAGCCACCTTCACCATCATTATTGGAAGCCCTGAAGTCTCTTGGTCTGTGTAGGGTACCACAAACTTGGTAACTATGAGGAATGGAAATGTCTTTCACATAGCTTTGGAAATTGAGACGCTGAGCCCAACATGGCAGGAGATTCTCTGTGTGGTCCAGGTGTATTTTTGGGGAGTATAAGGAAAGGAGAACGATTGTAATTAAATAATAATCAGACAAAATTGTATCAGTGTGCTCATACTGAATCAATGATAATCCTATATTCTAGATATTCTCTATTACATTTATCTAAAATGTGGAGAAGTGTTGTGGCCTCCCTTTTGATCTGAAAGAAACAGTAGGGCCACTATTTTACCACAGCATGCGACATTATTCATCACAGCAAAATGAGTTGCACAGTATTAAAAGTAGAGGTTAGAGAGAGTGAATTTTTATATTGATAGGCATTGACTCATGTTTTAATATGCATATTTACAGACTTGACTTGCTATTGTTGGTTCTAATAAAAATTAGAAGACCCATACAATACTGATGTTAATTTAATGTTTAGGAAATTTTTGAAAGAATAAGAAAAAGGGATTTGTGGGTTTTTTGCTAACAAAGGTCCAACAGAGGGCATATTATACAGCCATCACTACAAAAAATCACTACAGCACCTTAAAACACACATTTATTATTTTGTATATTTTGGGGGTGAGAGTTGCTTAGCTGGATTGTTCTGGCTCAGGACCTCTCTTGCTTTCAGTCACTGTTGATCAGAATAGCAGTCTCCTCTGAAGGTTCCACCAAGGCCAATCTCACATGGCTGTGGGCAATTCTCAGTGCTTCAGACTGTTGCACTGGTAACACAGTCTTGCTGGTGGCCAAAGTCTGCTCATTCTCAATTCTGTGCCTCTCACAATCTACAAGCTGGTCATGGTAAAATGGGTAATCGATGAAAGAAAGGTAGGAAAGCATGAGGTAGAGAAGTAACTACCTACTCTTGCAAATGGCAATCTACCACTTATGGCACATTCTGCGTCCATGGAGACCAGCCCTGGTACAAAATAGGAGAGTCTTCTACAGATGTGTAAACAGCTGGAGGAAGGAAACACTGGGAGACTGTCATCCTCTGAGGTATTCTTTAGTTTGTAACTTCTGAGAAGAGCTGCTTACTCCTTCAGGAGACTCTCCAGGCTTTAGCGTATCTTGGCAAATGCATGAGAAACTTGTCCACACAGATGCTACTTTTCTTTTCTTCATTGAAGTTCTCCATGGAGGTCTTAGCTTGCTCTGCCAGCCTTGCAAAGATCTGAACTCTCCCCATAGCAAGCTGGAATGGTGCTTTATTGAGGCATTTATATAAGGTACTAACACACTGTCTGCAGCATTTCATCACTGGAGAACCCTCAGAAAGCTCTTTGTACTCGAGGCTTTAAAATAGCTCTTTGGAATTTAGGAGCCACTTTTCTTTTTAATGTATAAAAGAAGAGTGATCAACCTGTCACATCTCCAATAGATTCTATGGAGGAGGTCACAGTAAATTACTTTTGTGTCAAGTTGTCATGTAGAAGAAGTTTTGGTGAAGATAATTCAAAAATAATTCATATATACATATACATGTGTATAATATTCATGGCTTATGGGTACAATTGTAGTTGGTTAAACTTGGAGAAGTTTATTAAAATTATGTATGTTTTTCCTTCAGAGCAGATAAGTTGAGGCATATTTGCACTCTCCTTCCAATTCAACCTGGCTCTGCTTTGATCTTCAGTTATCTTCTTAACATGCAGACTTCATCCTTGCTGAGTAATTGATTCTAAGCATTTGATACATGACAGGCAAGCCACAACCCCAAGTTCTAAAGCCATAGCACTTTACATATCTATCTGTCTATCCTGTGTTTTACAGCTGAATGTGAAGAGTTATATAATTACACCAAGGGAGCAGTAACTTCTTTTCTATTTCCTTAAGCTGCGAATGGCTTGAGAATGGTGTCCAGGGAGAGAATAGCCTGGGTTTGAAGAACGATGCTTCTCTTTCAGCTTATTAACCACATGCGGTGGGTGATATTATTGTTCCCGGTGGTGTGCTCTTCACGTAAGACATGCATCCATCCCTTTGCCATGTGAATGCCAGTGTCTTCTACCAGGCGCAATGTACTTCCCATGCCATGTGATTTTTATCTATACAGCAGGATATAAATCACAACCCATAAACCCTTGTCTAGAAGAAAAGAATTCTCCATCGGCTTGAGCCCCGAACATACTTGTGGCAGGAACAAGCAAAGCTTCAACTACTCTCACTTCTGTGGGAGGGAAATAGACGGATGCTGTTTCAAACTACAGCGATTTTGAGGTTGCTTGTTTGCATAATCAAACAGAGTATGGTTGAGCTGTGCAGGAATCAGGTGCTGCCACGGACCGTGCAGACAACGATGAAGGCTGTCAATCATAAGATGTCTTGTTGCATTTCCTATAAAGAAAGAGCTGCTGTCTCCATCCATCACTTCACACACCATAAAATAGCAAGCAAGAGCACATTCAACTGTCAAGGATATTCATGGTCCTGCATTTCCTCTTGCTCTATAAAAGGTAATCAATAGGCAAGGGAGTGAGAGTTGAAGTTTTGTGTTGTGACCCCAGGGGGTTTAGCCAGCAGAGGGCGCTGCATATCTTCACTGCTCCTTGTCCTTGGTGACCCCAGGTGCAATGTGACCAGCTCCTGTGGCTGTGACCTTGTGTTTCTCCTCATCTATGACAATGGCGAAGTTTTTTTCTTTTTTTTTGATATTTCAAGACTATATTGACTTGATCACTTGATCATAAATAATTACTAATCATTGTAAAAACAGATCTACAATGAGAAAGAACAAATGAGGTGTAAAGTAATAGAAACACTCAGTTTAGAGAGGAAAGTAACATTTGCAAATTAATGTTGTAGCCCAGGGTTGTGCATACAAGGTGACAGATTAGTCCTATTCATCACTGAAATAAAAGGGCAATGGCAGAGAAGCGGGCTCTTACCCAGCAGTATACAGGCAAAGTTTGTTCTCTCAATGTTTTAAATGCAGACAACGGTGAAGTTTTGAGATGCTTAAAGAAGTGAATCTTGGTGCTGAATTTGCAGAGGAATTATCTCAACGTAAAGCTTGAGAACAGTGGCTCTCCATAGCTTGTTAGATAAATAAAAGTTACCAAAATATGGTAATGCTTTATATGAAATAAGTGTATTAGAACTTGTAATGTTATTCAAATACTGAGGTATACTTTTTTTTAATCAAGAGGTCTGCTAACATGTTGTGGTTGACATTCTTGGCTATGATGTTTTTGTTATTTTCATTTACGTTATGTATGTGTTTCTGTGTGAATGTATGTCACATGTATACATTCTTGAAGAAGACAAAGATCCCTTGGAGCTGGCATTTCAGGAGCTGCCTAACTTTGGTGCTGGGACCCAAACTTCAGTCCTCTGCAAGAACATCACATGTTTCCATCGAGCTTTGTTTCCAACCAGAATTTTCCAAACCAGAAAATTCCAAACCAGAATTTTCATTCTAAAGAGATAATCTAACTAGGTTGGCTCTCAGGGCATGGGGCAAGCCTGATTGTCCTCTAAGACACAGCTTCATGCTGTTGTTTTTCTCTGTAAAATGCTTATGCCTGTACAATATAATCTCAGAAGTCAAAAGGCATAGCTTGCATCTATTCATAGTAATTTGCACCTGGATTCTAGGATAGCTTGACTGTTGGTCCAAAAATTATGCTCTATTATTAATTGCATTTTCATATGTGAATTTGACACTTCATTTATAGGCACCATCAATTTAATATGAAATAGAATAACACTTCCCACGTTTAAAAATATTTCACACATACAGGCACCCAAACTTTGCAATGTTGGGCTGGTGGTTAGAATATATGTTATGGAGGAAGACAGAAATCATAATGAATTATCCCTTGCAGATGTATTTTTCATCAAATATGGGAACTCGTGATGGCATCATTTCTTTTCATTGTACGATAGCTGTTTTCCTATCACACTCTGGAAATAAGCACCATTAGAAATGTAGTAGGGACAGACATTGACAAGCCTGGCTTCCCGTCATGCTGCTTGTATTATTGTGCAGGAGGCATCAAACCTCTATAAAATTAAGATCCCTCTTCTGGAACATTTAGATAACCATTTAACTCATGGGATTATCCGTGTAAACTTGTTGTATAAGTGACTCAGCACAGTGTCTGTCACACTGTGAGTCAAGTGTTATTCAAGGATTTATTTTGATGAGCTTCTGTGTTCAGTGAAGGAAGTCTATAAAATTACATAAAAATCATCTCTATTCCACAGTCTCTTAATATGAGCGAATGTCGCACTAAGTGTGATGCCGCTGACCTCTTGAGTCCTTTCCGTTGTAAACTAGGACTGATGCTATAGTCAAAGGACTGCTGGACCTTATGTCAGGAGTATTCAATTTTTTGTAACTACTACTTCTTAATTTTTACAAATCTATATATTATTTTCCCTGGCAATTTGTGGGAGAAGACTCTTTTGTGGTAGTTCTTTATAAGTCCACCAAAGCGTCTGCCTTGCTTCCTGAGAAGACAACTGGCAGGGCAGGACAGACTGTACTCCCGAGTCTTGCATCCTCAATGGATGAATTGCATTGCACCTTGTAATGATCAGTTTGACTTGTCATCCCAATGGATCCTTTTAGCATCTGGGAGATGGACTTCTGAGCATTCCTGTGGGGAGAATTATGTCAGTTACCTGAATAGATATGAAGAGAAGCATTTCAACTGTGGGCAAGAGCAACCCCTAGGCTGGGGATCCTGAACCATCAGCATCAATTCCTCCTCCTCTGTTTCTCATGTCTTCTGACTCAGGAGGCCCGTGTGACTAGCTGCTCTGTGTTCCTGATGCTGTGACTTCCCAGCCATAAAATCCTGTAACCTGTGGAACTGTGTGTCCAATGAGCCTTTCTTCCTTTAAGTTACTTTTTTCAGGGTATTTTATCATAGCAACAGAGAAAGAAACTAAAACATACCCAAATTCATATGTTAGAGTCTCACCCCCCTCCCCCAATAATTCAATAGATGACTGTATTGAATATAGAGCCTCCAAAGAAGAAAGCACAGTTAAATGAAGTTATTGGGGTAGGCCTCAATTCATATGACCAGTGTCTCTGTTGAAGATTAGTATCCAGACCTGCACTGAGACAAAGGTCTGAAGACCACAGGAGAGCAGCTGTCTATAAGCCAAGCAGTTAGGCCTGCATACATAAACAATAACTAATGAAACCTTACATCTTTAATTATGAACTTACAATGTCCAGAACCATGAGAAGTACATTTGTGTTGTTTAAATCGACACGTTACAGAAACCTGACTTGCCCGCTTTGCAGCTACAAGTATATTGACACCTTTGCTCGCAGGCTCCTTCTCAGCATGACTGCTGTGATGGGGGACTCTGACATACACAGATCTTGTGAACTTAGGAGGATTTGCCTTTGTCTTGCCCTTTTATAAGCAAGAATCATATGCACCCATTTTACTTACTAAGCAGCACTCATTCAAAAGACTCCATTTTCCTTTAGGTGTCATGGTCACACAGTAAGTCACATATTAAAATCCTCCAAGACATGGTCATGGAGCAGACTGCTCACAGTCATTTTCCTCTACACAGAAAGGCTGTCTGAAACTGTGGAAAAAAGAGAGCAGACAGGCTGCTCTTTCTAGTTCGCAGACACCGACACATGGCTGTTAGATGCTCTCCCTAACCTAACAAAGACAGTGTGCATGCCCTCAAGACAAATATGCTCAGGAGTGCTTGTTTTTAGAAAGCTGAGGGAACAGCCTGGATCTTTTGAAGGTTACAAAAGCTCACTAGTGAAGACCTCGTGTTCTGAATGATAAATCACCTGTGAGCTCCTCTGCTGCCAAAGGGAGCAAGCTCATTTCCAACATGTGATGAGTGAAGCAGCTTTGTTAACATCAAACTCAGTGCATGCTTGCTGCTGCTGATACCAAATTGCTACCAATGCCAAGTTGAAAACAATATCAAGCCCATTGTCTTATAACCCTTGTTTCATAATCCAGGACCAGAGTCGCTCAGCCAGGTCCTCCCAGCTCTCCTGGTTACAAAGACTGATGACAAGATAATTTCCAGGCAGGCCCCTACTTCTCTGGAGATAGTCCACTTCCACTTACTAGTTGGTTTCAGAATCCAATTTCTCGAAATCAAGGAGCTGACATCTCTACTTCTTAGATCCCTGGTTCCCATCATACTCAAGCAAACAATGGGAGGTCAAGTCCTTTTGTGCCCTGACCCTTCAGTTCTCTTCTGTCTTAACCAGAGAATGAACACTGATCTCAAGGGTTCTTATGATTAGTGATAGACAAATGGACAATCGCCCAACTTTAAAGTTAGGCATTAGTAGCCTTATTTATGATTCTGGCAATGGTTGTCCTGACATTAAATG
Source organism: Cricetulus griseus (assembly GCF_003668045.3). Classification (NCBI taxonomy): domain Eukaryota; kingdom Metazoa; phylum Chordata; class Mammalia; order Rodentia; family Cricetidae; genus Cricetulus; species Cricetulus griseus. The sequence goes on from NC_048597.1 coordinate 19,047,048, forward strand.
CATTCCTGGAATTAGCGAGGGAGAGTGGGTACAGGGACCTGGATTCTGCCCTCCACACAACCTTAGATGACCTCCTCTGTTTACTTGCATGAATCCTCATTACATTCTGGAAGACCTAGGAACGCGCAGGATTGTTACAATGGTGACATTTGGCTTCCAGAGGGGAGCTTTTAACTAATTTCATGTGACATAAATCTCTATTTCTTCTTCTGACTTAAAAACTCAAGCTCACTTCAAGCTGTTGGTACCAGTGGCACTTCAGGATTACCCAGGAAGCTCACTAAAGCATGGCGAGCCTGTTTCCATCAATTGGATGGAACCCTGACAGTTGGCATTTATCTGCGAGTTCCTACTGATGCTGTCATTTCCCACCAAGGGTTGAGAAAACATTATTTTTGTTTTATCTCTGTTTGCTCTGTGGACAAAACTCTCACAAATTTGATGCTTTGTGGTTTCAGGTATTTCTGAAAATATATGGGATTATTTTATACTTACCCTATCAACTACCATTTAAATGACAGAAACCTGAGGTGGGAATGTGAAAAGGAAGAAGTCTGTTCCTTAGTGATACTGAGGACATTTCCTTAGACGCTTACTTAATCACCTATTTATTTTCTTACTTTTTGTAAATTTTGCTCTAGGAAAACCAAGCATGGGCTACTGACGGGAAGGGCCAAATAGGAGCTGCAGAAAACAAACTGAATTGCTAATATTCAAGTGTTTCCACTGAAAGCAGGCCCTAGGAATACTGCTGTGCAATCTGATCTCAAGCCCATGCTTCATCGTGTTGTTGTATTTGAGGAGCAGGATGGGCTCTTTCTTATCTTCTAAAGAACAGTGAGCGAAAGACAAAAGTGACTTGAAACAATAAACTAGGCTTTGGATTCGCAGAATTCTATCAAGAAGACGTACAGCCCATCCACATCTTCATGCACCATAGTACCTGGTACTAAGGAAGAAGGAAGGCTAGAAATGGGTACCCATGATGAGCCAGGCACTAGGGTAGCCATGATAAGTCAGGCAGTAGGGTACCCATGATGATGAGTCAGGCAGTAGGGTGAGGCACATTTTGTTCCAACACTAATCAGTCTGGAAAACTGAGATGCAGAAAGGTCATGATGGGCTGTAATGCTGAGTGCATCTTGTCAAAAACCTGTTTTGCTTACCAACCTTCTACCATGATCTTACTGTATAGGCCTGTCAGTGACTCAAAATTCAGCCACAGTGACTCAAAACTGTCTCACAAGCAAAACAGTGAGCTAGCTTTAGATAAACTAGCTAAAGTTTGAGTATGAAAAATTTGTTGGCTTCCCAGGACACAAACACAGTTTCACAAGGGCACTGTTGGAGTCTCCAACACTACTTTCAACTAAGAAATAATTTCCCCCAACTTTGTGAAAGCCATCACAGCCATTTAATTTCAGTTTATGCAAAGTCCTTTGGGTGGAAATAAATGAGATGTTTTAACAAGGCAATTTCTTGCAGAAAGTAGGTAGCATAACAAATAACAGAACAATTGACTCCAGGAATAACTTTCTTGCTTTTTCCTTATTCTAGATGGGCTAATTTATTTTCAGTCCTTAAAAAGACTAAGGTACATTGAGCATGAATCTAATTAAAGTCCTGTCACAAGTGCCATAGTAATTTAGACCTGCTTGGAAGTCGGGATGCCTATTGCGGAGCTCAAACAGATCTGTTTCCCCCATTCTCTAGCTCATTCCCACATCTCATTTGAAGTATCCTGCTCCTTGCTGTGTTTTCAACATTCCAGGCTTCACTGAGCCCAGATCTTCCTCTAGTCCCTGTAGGTATCTTCCTGGTTTTTCCTTAGCTTTGCCCAGGTCTAGCCATTGAAGGTTCCATACCACAGGGGAGGACTGCTCTCTTTCTTTTCTGTCTTCCCGTTCCCTTTAGCTGTCTTCAAAGCCTTGGTGACTACATCACAGAACACCTTGCTTTGTATTGGTTCCTGCCTTCTCCCTCTGCCCAGACTCTAGACTTCCAGAGGTGAAGGACTGTGGTTATTTTGTTAGATGCATCTACTCCAGCCCCCATCACTGGACAATCAACACTGCATTTGGTGAATGTCACAACAGAATGGGCTAGTCTATGTGGCATTTCTTCAAATGTGTTTGATCTGAATTAAACTCATTGTAGAAATCAGAGATCAAGCAACAGGATTAATCGAAAAACTTTTTTCTCTGGTTTATTTATTTATTTGCCTTAAGTAACCATGTAGGCATTTTTTTCGGGGGGGGGGTACTGCTGGCTCCCCAATAAATTCACAGAGACTTAATATTAATTATAAATATTCGGCTGATAGCTCAGGCTGCTTACTAGCTAACGCTCACATTTTAAATCAGCCCATATTTCTCATCTACCCTCTGCCACCTGGCAGAACCTACTTTTAACATGGCGCATTCATGTTGCTTCTCTCTGCATCCTCTGCTTGCAACTCCTCAGATCCTGTCTTTCTTTTTCCCAGCATTCTCTCTGTCCCAAAAGTCCAGCCTGGCTATCAATCACCCTTTTATTAACAATGAGAGGAACACATTTTCACAGTGTACCGAAGGATTTTTCCGCAGCGTAACGGACTGAAAATTCCTAGGACAGGGTGAAACAGAGAAGCCAGCATTAATTTAATTAAAGAGGAGCCATTTAAAATAGCAGAGTCATTTTGACCCAGTGTTAATGAGGGAAAACTGACAACGCAGCTGGGCCCCTCTCCTGGCTGTGCTCACACTGATTAGCGAATACTAGCAAATACAGAGCACGTTCTGCTGCACCCAGGACGCAATGGCAGCTGGTGCTTCTTGTCAGGGCAGTTTGGAGCCTTTCCTGGGAGGAGGTCAGCCTCACAGGGCTCAGAGAACAAGAAGGAGCTCTTTGCCCTACGATGAGTCTTCAGGAGGAAAAATACGAGAGCATATCACGGCCCAAAATTCAGACGGAAATTTCCCAGACATGCAGTAACTAAATTTCGAAGTGACAAACCGATCCGGACAGGAAAGCAAGGGTGAGGTCGGATGATGACACACATCGGTTTCTGTCGTTCATTGACTGATCCGCCTGCCCTTTATCTTCACGGACTCCAAAAGACATTCAGTTCACTCCCGGTTCTCAGGTCTAGCCTCCAAATTTTCCGTGCACTGTGAAGACACGTTCTTTCACATGAGTGACATTCTTTTTCAAAATGGACCGTGTATCTTTTTCAAAATAACCTTCCTTAAGGAAGATCGACTACACGACAGTACTTGGCAGCAGAAATAGTGACCACAAAAAGAGTGTAATAAGGCATGATTCCTTTCTCTGGTGATGGCCTCTAAATGATGAGATAAATCCCAGGGAAGGGGTGCGATCAACCAGTTATGGGCTCCCTATGGACCATGCGTCAATAACCAGGGGAGTTAAGAAGGCCAGCGTTGGAAGGTGATATTTGAATCTGAGAGATGAATAGGACAGTTTATCAGGCAGAAATGTCAGGGAAAGGGCACGCTATGGAGAGGAAACAGCATGCTTCAGGTAGATAGGGCTCTTGTAATGGCAGGATTTTAGGGTTATGTATGTGTATCCACTCATCTGTATGTGCAATCCTTACAAGTATATTGTAAGACACTAACGTGTTATAGTATACCGGTTACACCTGTTGGAGCTCCCTGTTTTGAATTCCAATTGAAAAGTGTTTGATGCAGGGAGTTAGACTCACACTCACTGCCAAGTACTGAAGACTGTCTCAGTGTAGAACATGTACAAAGTAATGCTCAACTGCCCACTTCGGAGTACCTTTGCTCTAGCGACCAGCGGAGAACCTGCTCCCAAAAGTCCTGGGAGCAACATCTCCTAAATCATGTGTGATGACATCACTCGAGGGCAGATTCAAACAAACGGCCCAGGAAGTGACATTACCAGCTTTCCTTTACTCAGAAAACAGAATATTCTCAAGCTGTGGGTCACAGCCCCTTTGGGGTTGAACATCACTTTCACAGATGTTGTGTATCTGATATCCTGCATATCAGATATTTACATTATGACTCATAACTATAACAAAATTAGTTATTAAGTAGCAATGAAAAATAATTTTATGGTTAGGGGGTCACCATAACATGAGGAACTGTATTAAAGGGTCACAGCAATAGGAAGTTTGCCAATCACTGCCTTACAGCGATGAGGGTCGTACTGGCTTGACAGTCATCAAGCTCAGGGAAAACCAGTTACCACTGGCTGAGTTCTTGTTGTATGGGCTTCAAGGCAAAGCCTATGTTGGTACTTTGTCCAATAATCACTAGGAAAATGACTAGATGTGCTAGTCCCAGGGAAGGAAATAGGAAGTGAGTTTTACAAAGATTTGAGTGATATTCTGTAGCTTGTATTGCCAGGAAAAGAACTTTGTAAACTTAAAGAGGAAAAATACAAGGTACAAAAGAGAAAAGCATTTAAGTCTGTGGTGGTTATGTGACATTAAGACTAAGGAAAATAAAAACAGAAAGCAGAGCCAGGTGCTTCTGGGCATCCTCTTTCCAAGAACACTTAAGTTTGGTTTGATTGTTGTTGTTGTTATTGTTATTGTTATTGTTTTTTTTTAAACAAAACCAGTGTTATGCTTCAGAAGGCATGGGTGGCAATGGGGTGCTGGTGGGCTCTCTGAAGACAACCAGGGTGTATTTTGGGAGGAGGAATGGTGTTTCACTGACATGTTCACCTTTATTATTTTTAAATCACTATTCCACTATAAACAAAATTCTGTCTTTGCACAGGCCACTAGTAGATTCCAGGATAGACTGCTGAAGATTGTCCTTGCCCAATGTGGTGGATGCTGTGAAGACGTGACTGTGCCAGAGGTGGTCCGCTTCATCCCTGTTGTCTCTAGGTGGAACCATGTCACTGAATTCTAAGAGTAGCAAAACTCCAGACCTGGTTCCCATCAGTCTCCAAACCCTTCTGATATGCTCACCAGATGAAACTTCCTAGATGACCTTAACAGCCACTCAGTAGGATAGCTAGCAGTACAGGGGAAATGTCACCTTTGGAAGAGAGGCAAGTTATCATCTGGGACAGAGTAGAAGGAGGGATCTGAGGTTTAGCAGATAGTCTAGGAGGTGGGTCTTGCTTCTGATGGCTGCTGCTTTTCCAGTGAGGCAGGCGGTTTCACCATCTCTTATAAATGAATCTGGCTACATGATGTAAAAAGAACAGCAAAGGCTTGTAGCCAATACTGGAATGGATGTGATTGCTTTTTGGAGGCAAAAATGTTAGGCAATAGTAGTAATGTACCCATTATGAAAATGCATAAAACTACAGAAATCAAAACAATAGCTGTATTGAAACTTTATAATACTGAGGGAATATTTAAATTATGAATCTGAATTTTGTTTCAGCTTATCTAGAACAAAGCTGGTGATTTTTAATAAGCCTATTTATTTTGTTAAACCTATCTTGCACAGTAGTAGACATTGAGGTGGTCTTTCTCCATGGTTTTATTTTCTTCATGTCATTTTAGTAGACATTACATTATAAAACAAGAACTTCATCCCTTTGGTGAAATTATGAAGAAAGACAATTATTTTTAATTCTCTGATGCAGGCAGCAAATGTAAAATAAGGCCTATTTTGAAGAAACCATAAAAAAACTTACCAATCATGAAGTCTTATGGGCAGAATAAGAATAAAATAGATACTTTAAAAAGTTGAGTATCATAAAGAGCACCATGGAAATACAAGTGATGTCCTCTCACACTTTACAATACTGTCAGACATCTGCTTTTACTTAATTCTCCCTTTCCAACCTGAGTCCAGACAGCGATGGACATTCCTTCATTTCTTCACACGCAGAATTTTTATTGACCACTTGCAGTGCTGGGAGCACAATGAGGTAATAGTGGCATGATTTCCCTGTCTTCCTGAAGATGAATCAGTGAACACAGTGATAGCAAAGTCCTTTCCTTTGTATCCGCCTAAATTCCAGGCTCCTCTCTCAGTGATTTCATTAAACAGTCCATAGCAAGACACAGTTCACTCCTGCTTTTCCCACACCTGATTCCACAGGGTCTGGAGGGGAAATGCAGTGACCTGAACAATCGCAGTTTTATGTGTCTGGAGGTTTCTACTAATACTGTTGAGAATGAGGGAATCAACCTTCTGTAGAAGACACTGTGAGAGAAGCAGACAAAAAAAACTCACATATGATGACCCAGTAGCTACATGTAAGGATATTAAAGAAGTATGTTTCATTCTTTAATTATGACTATCTGCTACAGATGAACAGCTGGGGCTTCTGTCCTTGGGACAGGGCAGCCCAGAAGTGGTGCTGTGAACATCCTCATCTGTGAAAGTCCCTTCAGCTATTATTGTCATATCACTTATTTTCCAATGGCTCTCGCTTGGAGGACAGATGCTGTCACTACAGGATGGTGAAACATGAATCTTTGCTTTAGAAACACGCCCCTGCCTCTTACTATGCAGTGCCATGAAATTCCTGCTCCACATGGGAAATTAAATTTTTTGTGTACAATTTTATATTCTGTTTGAAAAATACACTGAGATTAGACAAACATTTGTTTATTTTTGTTTAGAATGAGCAAAACAGCCATATTAACTAAAATGATTTTATTTTGCCATGGCTGTTTTTATTCTGCTAGAGCCTAGAATATACATGCCATATATTTAAAACACAGTTTTTTCCTATTTTACTTCACTATGGCTAAAGTTTTGTTAATTATGCTGATATTGTTTTAAAAAGCAAATTCAAATAATGGCTTCATTGATTATGTCCTCTTGTTTTCCTATTCTCTATTTTGTTTACTTTTACTCCACTTCTATTTCTCCTTTTTCTTTTGCTAACTTTGAACCTAGTTTAGTCCTCTTTTCTAAGTTTCTTGGGGGGTGAGCTGTGTTGCTGGGGATTTTTCTTCCTGTTTGAATAATGATAATTCCTCACTAAAACTTCCTTAGTAATGTTGCTTTTGTTACACTCTGATGGGGAATGTACTCTGTATGATTATCTTATTGATTGTTAAATAAAATACTGTTTGGCCAATGAGGCAGCAAGTTAGATGGGACTAGAAATCAAAGAGGATTCTGCGAAATGTAGTAGAGAAGTGCTGATCCAGGCAGGAAGTGACATAGCAAGGAGACTCATATTTAAAGAAGGAGAAACAGGAAGAGTCCCTCTTTTCCCCTCCGCTCCTGCTCCAGCGGCACAATGTGATCCACTGGCAAGGAGGGACACCAATAAGGTGTCTGATAAGATAAGTCTTATAAAAGATATAGGTTTATGATAGTTAAGACTGAGCTAACAGATGAGAATCCTAGTCATTGGCCAAGCAGCTTTGTACCTAATACAAGTTTCTGTGTATTCATTTGGGCTCTATCTCAGGTGGGTGGCTGGCAAAAAGCTCACACATGATGGTGGGGCTCAGGCAGCTTTTGGCAGAAAGATTTATCATAACAACCCTCTATAAGTTTTTCTGTAGTACATGTCCATTTTCAATGGTCTTAACATGATTTTATGATTTTTTTTCTTTTTCTTTGCCATCTTTTTTTTTTGTGTGTGTGTGAGACAGTGTTTCTCTGTGTAACAATCCTGGCTATCCTTGGACTCGCTTTGTAGACCAGGTTGGCTTCAAACTCAGAGAGATCTGCCTACCACTGCCTCCTGAGTGCTAGAATTAAAGGCGTGTGGCACCACCTCACAGCTTCCTTGCAAATTCTAAGAAATATTACATCATCTCCTCACTTCTTTCTCCAACAGTTTCCATGTCCTCTTTCTGTACTTCTTCTCAAATCCATGGCCCCCTTTTATTTAATTATGATTTTTACATACATATGACTAATATAAAGACACATTGTGTCTGTTTAGTGTTGCTTCATGTATATTTCTTCAGAGTTGTGTTGTAGATGAGCAACTGGGCCTGCAAACCCTACTATTACTTTTCTCTACATTTTGACGAGTATGGGTCTCCATATGCTGCAAGGAGAAACTTCTATGACGAGGCCTGAGTGCTCTACTCATCTGTGTGTATAAGGATAAGTGTTTCAAATGCGGCTAGGAAGTACACTGATTTTGAAAAGTGGTGATAGCAGGTTCTCCTCTGAGATCACTGACATCACTAGTCTTTGAATGCTGACTAAGTTTATAGTACCAGACATGATTTCCCTCCTATTGAACAGACCTTCAGCCCAATTAGACAGCTGGTATTTATTGGCAAGATATCTGTGCCATATTGCACCTTTAGGGATATTTTGTCATGATGGTCATTGTTGGTCATAGGCATCACAATTGGGCAGGACTATTTATTGATTGCTTCCCCTCCCTTGGCAGCTTGCATAACACTTTCCTCTTTCTTTCTTTCTTTCTTTCTTTCTTTCTTTCTTTCTTTCTTTCTTTCTTTCTTTTAAAGAAACAATCATTTTACATATCTCCCCCCATTCCGTCTCCCTTCCATCCTTCCATTCCTAACAACTCCCTCAGCCCACACCCTACCTGCTCCCCAAGGATAGTGAAGCCTTCCATGGGGGGGAATCCTCAAAGTCTGTCGCATCATTTGCGGGAGGGCCTAGGACCTCCACCTTGTATCTGGGCTGAAATAGTATCCCTCCATAGAGAATGGGCTTCCAAAGTCCATTTGTGCACTAGGGATAAAGACTGGCTCCACTGTTAGAGGTCCCATAGACTGCCCAGGCCTCCTAGGTGGCACCCGCATTTAGAGGGCTTGGTTTGGTTCAATGCTCCTCCCCCAGCTTTACAACTGGGTTCCCTGTGCTATTACTGGGTCAGGTCAGCTGTTTCTGTAGGTTTCTCCAGCACAGTCTTGACTCCTTTGCTCATCCCTCCTCCTCTCCGCAACTGGATTCCAGGAATATGGCTCAGTGCTTGGCTGTGGGTACCTGCTTCTACTTCCATCAGCCACTGGATGAAGGTTCTAGGATGGCAATGAAGGTAGTCATCAGTCTCATTATAGCAGAAGGGCATTGACGGTAACCTCTCCACTACTGCCTATGGTCTTAGTTTGGGTCATCTTTGTGGATCTCTGAACATTTCCCTAGTGTCAGATTTCTCTTTTAACCTATACTAGTTTCCTCTATTAAGGTATCTCTTTTCTTGCTCTCCTCTGTTCCTCCCCTGACTCAGTCTTCCTCTTGTTCTCTTCCCTCTCGTCTTCTCTCCTCTTTTTTCTACCTCCCTCCTCTCTTCAACATGCTCCCAATTTGCTCAGGAATTCTTGTCTCTCTCCCCTTCTTTGGGGGACCATGTATGTCTCTCTCTTAGTGTCCTCCTTCTTTCCTAGTTTCTCTGGAGGTGTGGATTGTAATCCTTTGCTCTATGTCTAATATCCATATTGCATAGCCCTTTCTGGTATTATGAAAGCTAGTCCTCAGAGATGATTGTCTCAAGATGCTTTTTGATTTATATTTTCATTTATTCCTAGACACAACTATTATTATTCAATAGTATGATCTTTAGTATCCTCACATCTATGAATTTATAGCTTTATTTCTAAAATGAGTTTCTGAGATCACTCTACTTTGGTTGGAAATATATGGTGTATAATTTTATCATGTGAAAATTGTTAAAACTTGTTTCAGAAACTAACATGTAATCTATCATAGAGACTGCTTCATGTTTACCTGAGGGGAAAAACAATGTGTTTGCCCTGTTTTGTGGACTGGAACGAACTGCCCTTGTCTACTATATTCAGGTGGCCTGTAGTGTTCCTGTATTTTCTCAGTGATCTTCCATCTAATTGTTCTTTCTGTGACTCTGAGTAGGTAAATATGTCACTTTTATGTCTGTCCTGCTGCCCTGAGTTCTGACAATGTTTACCTTGTATATTTGGATGATTCTCATGTTAGATACATATGCACCATGAAGATCCATGTTGGATTAGCTATCACTATATAGTGTCCTTTGTACCTTTTGGTAGTTTACCACTTTTGCTGTGATTTGACATGAAGAAGGTCCCACCTTTTCTCTTTTACTACAATTTGCAAAGTATCTTCATTCCACTCTTTGATTGTCTGTGACTTTAACTCTAAAGTAATTTCTTCAATACATCTCTTCTGTTTCTCTGAAACAATCCCAAGAGTCTCTTGACTCCCTCAAGTGTTCTTCACTCTCTATTTTCTGTCCCTCTGACTGAGAAGACTGAATGACCTATTTTTAAGTCTGACAATTCCTTCTCCTCCCATAGTTACACACTGAACATCTCTATTGAATTTTGAGCTTATATATGTAATTTTTTATTCTTCAGCCCTCAGATGTCTACTTGGTTATTTTTAATATTTTCTCTCTTTGTTAACTGTCTTATCCATATAGAATTTTGTTCTTATTGATCATGCTTATGATAGTTGGAATTCTTTTAAAAGTAAACTCTATACTTAGAGCTCTAGTTTAGCTTCTAGAGACTGACATCTTGATTCTCTTGCCTATGATCCCCTTTCTCCGTGTGGTTTATAATTTTGTGTTTGCATCTTTTACCTCTCCAAGAAATATTCCCACTCATCACCCCAGATAGAGATTCTATGTGTGGCTGCAAATATAATTCTTCTTATGCAAATATAAGTCTTCTTAGACTCTCGTTTAGAGACTTACTTGTTTCTTTCTGAAAATCTGGAAGTTCTGTGGCCCTAGGTCAGCAAGCTTCCGAGAGCTTCTTCCTTCTCAGTCACCCCTCATCTAGAGATGCCAGATCCCCAGAGGATCCTGAGTCAATAGGCATATGTTAATCCTTTGGCAACCCTCTAAAGATTGGAATGCGGACTTGATCTCTTCTCCTCCTTGCTTGAAAGGGAAGCCTCAGGTTGTACACATGCTCCTGAGTGTACTGAGCTGGGCTGGTTGCAGTGAAGTGCTCATAGCTTCTTAGATCAACCAAGTAGTGCAATTTTGTCCACTGTTCCAAGTAAGGCAAGGCTGAGAATATTCCCTTAAGCTGTTTTGTGGTTAGAATGTGAACTGTGTAGGCTCATACAAATGAACACAAGGGCTCACTGCTAGTGACATCTTGGGGTGTTGGGGAGCCCTTAGGTTGTGGCTTTCTTCTGGTCTGCTGTCTGCTTCTCAGTCAGTAGAGATGTGAGCAGCAGCCGTATGCTCTTGTTGCTGCAGTCTGAAGCAGTTGCCACACCCATGCTGTCTCCACCATGAGAAATATATGCTCCAACTGTAAGCCAAAGTAAATATTTTCTCCTTAAAGTTGCTTCTGGTCTTTGCATTTCATTGTGCTGATGAGAGAAGTACACAAATTTGGTATTTAAGTGTGAGGTCATTGCTATTATTACCTGACCACATAGTTCATAAGCCTTTGGGACTGGTCCATGGGAGAAATGTGGAACGCTGGCTTAGTGCTCTCCTATACAGCTGTAAGCAGAACTCAAGAGGCTGCTCGGGGTGGCCAAAGGCTGTTAATATTCTGTCTGAAAGAAGATCTGGCAGGGTTCTGCCCATTTCCTGAACTTGGACTAAGTTGTCTGGCAGAGACAATTTCAAGACTGCATAGATTGCAGTTGTATGTGGAAAGGGCTACTCTTCTTTGTCAGATTTATGCTGAGAAAGAGTAGAGAGATCTAAAAACATGCACTTTGGTTAGAACTGCAATATGGATTTGATTACCTTACAGACAAAGCAGATAAGGAAGGACATGAACCAGGCAAGTTGTCTGGTAAAAAGATACGTGATACTGAAGCACAATTTTGCACTCTGTACCTAGACTATTAGGAAATGTTCTTGAGGGCAATACACCACTCACTGAGAAGTCCAGGCTGTAACAATGGACATGGTTTAAGCCATTTAAAAGGAAAGCATCTAGACAAAGACTCTTTAGGACATTGGGCTCCAGTAGAGCCCTATCTGGGACTAGTTTCCCAGGTAGAGTCAGGCATGACCCAGAGTACACTGCACTTGTAAAAGAAGACTGAGCTCTCTTGAAATTTTTCAAGAAAGTCATTTATGCCAGGGAGTGTGTCACGGGGCCCCATTCCCACCATGGAGCTGCTGAGTGGAATAGAAATGAAGCTGGGTGCTGAATCCTAGGCTGTGATGGGTATTAAAACTACCCAAAATGTAAAATATCCATCAAAGAAAGCTGCTCACTGTAGCTAGCTGAAGAGAAGGAATTTTTGTACTACAGGCAAGAGCCTCTGTGTGTGTGTGTTGGGGGGGGGGGTTCTGGAATCATTGGAACTCAGATGAGACCACTGGGAGCCTTGGAGGCCATAGCTAGAACTTCAGATTTAGTGTTTGCCTTGATAGGTGACTGTTTTGTTTTGACCCAGTATCTTTTTGCTCTGTGCCCATTCCTCCCATTTGCCCTGCTCCAGTGCATAGTGGAGGTTTGTAGTTTAGTGTTTGGTTGTACAAGGCTAATATATATTCTGAGGCTCAGAATTTGATCTCAGACTTTGCTTCGTGAATACGGTAGATACAATGTGATCATGTGTCTTATGACCTCATGGCTACACCTTCTCCCCCAGGAGCCCAAATAGATCCTTCCTCCCTTTAATTTCATCGTATCAAGAATTTGACCAGAGCAATTATAGTTACCACAGTAACCCAGGCAGCTCTCTGAAGAACAAGAATTCCAAACATTCTCCACCTTTCTCTGTCCATGTCAAGGAAGCAAGCTCCAACTGTGTAGCTTTCCCTGATAGCCATATGGTAGTGATGGTTGTCAGCATTCTGCTGCTTCCCTTTCTTTTTAGGGACCTCCCTTAAGCATATGAACTATGCCAGCTTTATTGGTGTGTCAATCAAAGCAACAACAACAAAAAGCAAATAATCACAAAAACCAGTTCCTGGGTGGTCATCTTAGAAGCAGGAATGTTTGAGGCACACTTGGTTTTTCATTTTCTCCTGGATGAAGAGGACAGCTTCTGAAGCATTCCTTCCTAGTGCTGGGTTGGAGAAGATCTCATGCTGTGACAGGGAAATCACTCTTGCTGGTTTCACTGTGACTGCCCTTGACTTTCATTCAACTCTGTACATCTTAGATGAAACCTGAACTTTCTATGAGGACGCTAACTTGGGCTGTCATGGTGACATCAGTGTTTGTGTATGGCAACAGGGCCAAGACTTTCTATTCATCTAACTTCTTTACTATGCTTATCAGAAATTATTTTGAGATGTGTTGATTTGTGAATAATTACTATTCAGATTTTTCATGTCATCAAGAAACTATTTACTAAGGCTGTCACAAACATGGGAGTAGCCAATGGTGTTGACGTTTAAGAATCCACTCATTCTGAAAACAAAAACACTTTTAGTTTGCTTGCTATTGTCTAGGTAGATAATTTCAGTTGATGTGAACAAGGTATTCTTTTTATTTCATTCCAGATATCTTAATTGTCTGTTCTAAAACATTTCTTCCCCAGAAGAAGATGGTGGGGACTAGGGGATGATGAATACCTGTTATCAAAATGAAGGCATATTTCATTAGAAATCATGGCAATATACATTTCAGAAACTTGTTATCTAACCTTCTCTCGTTACACTAGTGGGTGTTTGGCATTTATGCTGGTCAGCTTTTTATTACTGTAACACACATACGAGCCAATCAAGTTCCAGAGGAAAAAGGTTTGCTTTGCTTCATAGTTATAGATTTGACATGACTGCTTGTTCTTCCTGCTTTTTGGGTCTATAACCAACAATATACAGTGATACTAGCACATGGGAGGTCAAAATCTTTTATATGGTGGATAGGAATAGAAAGAACAAGAGGAAGGGCTGGGGAGACACACTCTATTCAAGGCCAGATCTTTAAAGACCAATTACCTAAAGTCCTACCTCTCAAAGGTCTTACTACCTTCTGATAGTACCACACAGGGGAGCTTAACACATGAGCCTCTGACAATTATCCAAATCATAGCATTATTTCCCCCCATGAAGAACTACCCCTACCTCTAAAGAGAAATCAATGATATATTGTTAACCTGTTTATAGTCCAGGAGGATTTCATACTTGCATATAATGTGTGTTTTTGCTCAACTCCACTCTCTATTCCCTCCCTTACACCTCATCCTACTGCCAATGGAGAGCTTCTGGGTGGGGGAGAATTAGTTCTTCATAGCACCATTTAAGCAAAGAAATGAATTTTATAGCCAACTAGACAAGAAAATGCTTATGTTTTCAATTTGTTGTTCTCTTTTCTTCCTTCTCCCTGGAACTGTCCATTTCTCTTTTCCTTTATGTAAGTCAGTTTGTGCCTGTGTCTTCCTCCAAACACTTTCATGCACTTTGTATTCTTCCCATTGGTAGTTACACATGCACTAATTGATTCCAGTTTTATCTTTCTTTACTAATGACTTGCTTTCTTTTTATCATTTATCTGTCCCTTTCTTTCCCTTCTTTAAAATTATAGCTGACTGCTTGCAAAGGGAGCCTGGACTGCCAGAGCTATAATTCAGGCCCTGATTTTTAAATGAGAATCCAAAGGTGGCATTTGAGGCTGGACTGACTGTGTATCTGCCATATGCCGCTGAACCAATCTATTGTTTATCACTGTTTTATTGTGTTCCTATTCAGTTTTAGACTGTTTGGGTGTGATCTGGCACTGTTAGCTTTATCCATTTCAAAATTAACCAGGCCAGCTGGAGGAGCGTAATTTAGAGGGCTAGCACATGGGTTTGTGAATGTCGACATCTTGATTGTACTCTGAGAGTGTCTCATGAGTCTTCCTACCCAAATAAAGCATGGAGATTAAACACACATTCACACTTACTTTCCCACATATGTATAAAAATCTCTGTATTGTTTGGATTTTTCTAAAATACCAAGCAAATTAGAAAAGCAGTCCATGGTGTATTTGACGGCCATACAAGTGTGTGGTGTGCTTACATATTCAAGATGCTGTGGTGTTTAAATAATGGCTTCATATTTTTCCAATAGTCTTCCCCATTTTTTATATACGTTTGTAGACATCGGTTTATATTCTCCATTTTCTTTTCACTGTATTTGATTTTTTTCTCCATTTGATTCCTCATTTTACTTCTTTCCTCTCAAGCCATCTGTTGTGACCCAGGGTATGAGACTACTGAGATGAATATGACAGGCAAGGATATGTCTTATAGGAAGAACACACAATATACAAACACACACACAGTGAGCAAGGCATGGCTTCCATGCTAGGAAGTTTTGTAAAGCAAATAGACCACAGCTATATGATAGACAAGGGAGGAGTGGACATTTTCTAGTAGAAAGTGAAAACGGCATCAAATAGGAACTGTCAGGCACAAGAAGACACAGAGCTCATTGTGTTCAGCTCATACATAGCAAATGTGAGCCTCACAATGTCTCAGAAACACAGAGCAAACCAAGATCAGTGAAAGCGGGCACAAGGGGGAGGATGTGACTTCAGGGACAGGAGTAGGATGCTTTGTTTAGCATGCTGAAGGTTATGGGGAAGGGGCTAGATTTTACTCCAATTGAAATGAGAAAACGTTAGAGGGTTTAGGCAGAGAGGTGATACGATGTGATTTGTTTTAGAGAGATCACTGTGGCTTCTGCATAGTGAATAAGGAGGCTAAAGCCAGAACTGGGAAATTCAAGCAGAGATATATTCTTTTGTCCTAGACTGCAGTGTAAGTCACAGAACAAGTATCCTTGTCTCTTGACTCCAATTCTCTTTATCATTTTACCCTGTGACCTCATCATCTTCTATTTATTTTTCCATCATTTTGTCCTCCAGACATGATCTTCCTTCGTATCTTCTCTGATGATTCTATCAGTTACTCAATTATCTTTTTATTTATTCTTCTCATGGACTGACCTTGCCGGGTTAGAGAAACATGTCGTATTATCTTTATTAAGGAATGCCCTCTATTCAGAGTTTGCTGAGTGTAAATGTTGCATATATAATTAAAAATTAAAATGTGGTCCTGGGTTAAAACCAAACAGATTAATGTTGTTCACACTGAGAAGAAATTGAGAAAAAAGAGGCAGTAGTAGGGAAAAATGAATTCTTAGTGTACTCAAGTCCTTATATTGATGGTTTTCCCCGATTCTATTTAATTTTCCATGAGAAATTATTCACCTCCATAAAAATAATTTTCATCTTGAGAAATTGGATCGCAGGAGATAATTAACACATGATCTGAAAACTGGAAGTTTTAGGTGAAGAATGAGTATTAGGTGGTCATCTTAATTTAGAAAGCGGCACCACTCTTCCATTTATTGCTTTTCTCTCATTTTATTCATTAACTTATTTACTGAATAATCACTTGTGGATAATGCCTGTGTACCAGGATTTGATGTTCTCCTGTAATTTGATCTATGCAATACGGAAATTTAGACATCTATCTTGCATATTGTCGTGTGATAGTGCATTTCCACCATGCTTTCCTTTATCAAAGTGTCCCTCTGTCTGCCTGGCCCTCATGCTCATGTTGTCCTTTCCTGATGGAGCTTCTGATCTTGGGCTGCATCTTCAAAACCAGTACATTCTCAGCACCTTCTCCTGCCCTCACACCAGAGGACTTTAAGGGTCTATCCAGAGTAAGCTCATAGGACAGGCTAGCCAAAGCCCAGCTTCCCTCCCTTGCCTCCTCCTTCCTGTTTTTGGTGGCTGTGTGTTCTCCATTTTTTAAATGACCAGTTTCTTACTTGAAATCCCATATTGACCCCCAGGAAGACACTTCATTATGCTGAGATTCCTACTGTTGAGCTGTGGTCTTCCATCTGAGCAATGCACCTCTGCCCAGTCTTTGGACTTGCTTACTTAAAACACTTCTCTGTTACTGTGGCCTCCTGTGCTTCCCTGGCATAGCTGACAGAGGAGCCAAGGTCTTTTCAGAGACCCATGTCTGGTCATAGAAAGCCACTACAGTTTATTCTTTTTCTCAGTCCTCTGCCATTTGTAAACTGATATTTCTGAGGTCACCCATTAACCGCTGGTGTAGCCATCGGGTGCTTACTCAAGGTTCCATCTGTTTGCTAACACTGCGAGCATGTGATCTCTTGTTTAATCCATCTGTGGGTTCCTCTCTTTTAACTTTCGTGGACCTTAGACTTAATCCCAACATTATTCACTCACTGAGCCACATTTTTTTGGACCAGGCATCATCATATTGATTCTAAGATCTTAAAAACTAAATTGCAGTTCTCTTCTTAATTTTTTTGTTGCATAATCTACCACTCAGTTTCATATCTACCTAACCATATATTGTGATATTTATTTATTTAATTAGGTAATTAATTAGTTCTCTCTGTGTGTGGTGTTGTGTGTGTGTGGTATATGTATGTGTTATGGTGTGGTTTTTGTATGTGTATGTGTGTGTGTGTGGAGTGGTGTGTGTGTGTGTGTGTGTGTGTGTGTGTGTGTGTGTGTGTCTGTGAGTGTGTTTGTATTTCAGTCTGGGATGCCCATAAACCACAGTGCACTTGTGGTTTATTTAAATTAGAAACAAGATTGTTTTACATGCCAATCCCAGTTCCCTCTTCCTTCCCTCTTCCCCTGCACCCCACCAGCCCCCATCCCATCCCCTGTCTGCTCCCCAGGGAGGGTGAGGCCTTCCATGGGGAACCTTCAAAGTCTGTCATATCATTTGGAACAAGACCTAGGCCCTCTCCCATGTGTCTAGGCTGAGAGAGTATCCCTCTTTGTGGAATGTACTAAGGATAAATGCTGATCTACTACCAGAGGTCACATAGATTGCTGAGGCCTCCTCACTGACACCCATGTTTAGGGTGTCTAGATCAGTCCTATGCTGGTTTTGCAGCTATCAGTCTGGGATCCATGAGCTCCCCCTTGTTCAGGTCAGCTGTTTCTGTGGGTTTCTCCAGCCTGGTCTTGACCCCTTTGCTTATCACTCCTCCCTCTCTGCAAATGGATTCCAGGAGTTAGAGTGACATACATGGTCCCCCAGAGAAGGGTAAAGGGACAAGATCTCCTAAACAAATTGGGAGCATGGGAGGGGGAGAGGGAGTTGAGAGAAAGAGAAGGGGAGAAAAGGAGGGGAGAGGAGACATGACGGAGCAGGAAGATTGAGTCGAGGGAAGAATAGAGGAGAGCAAAAAAAGATTCCATAATAGGGGGAGCCATTATAGGTTTAAAGAGAAACCTGGCACTAGGAAAATGTCCAGAGATCTACAAGGATGACCCCAACTAACAATCTAAGCAATAGTGGAGAGGCTACCTGAAACACCCTTCCCCGATAATGAGATTGATGACTACCTTATATACCATCCTAGAACCTCCATCTAGTAGCTGATGGAAGCAGAAGCAGACACGCACAAGATTTTCCTTCTTATTGCTTCTCTGTGAGCATATTCTGCATTGACTAGCTTGTAAACTTTTGAACAATTGCTGTCTGTCCAGCCATCTCACTACAAGACGGCTGGAGTTACTAATGCATAAGACTGAATTCAGCTTTTTATGTCGGCTCTGGGTATTGAACTTAGGCCAAGAGGTTTGAGCAGCAAGTACTTTTACTATCATAACTATCTTCCCATTACCCATTCTGGTAATATTTGGGGCTTATAGTCTCTTGACATCTTCTGCCACTTCTCTTGTGTTTCCATTATCTCATTTCTGGCTGCACCATCACAGCCACCTCTTTGGTAGTCTTTTTGCCCTGGTTTTCGGACAAATCACTCAGCTCATTGCCAGAGGCATTCTCCTGCAGGACCTCCAGTTCTGGAACACTATTAGTTCTCTACGATCAGCAGTGAGTGCTGTGTTTTCAAATCGAATCAAGAGGCCATTGCTGCATCATCTCCTCCTCCAGATGTGGACAGCTGTGTCGTTCAGTGCTATTCACTTCAAAGTTCCTTTACTGAGAAGTTGTTCTAGATGTCATGGTACTAAGGGTACTAAGGAGGCAAGACCCTCCTCTTTCTCTCTCTGAATCTAGTGGTAAATTTGAATTTTTTATGGGAGAGAAAAAATATATTGGCCTTAAAGTTTGAAAATTGTCTTTGATGGTTGTGAGCCCTACCTAGTAAAGACAGTTATAAAGCCTTTCAGAGACCATATAAAGGGGAATGAGTATCTTATCCCTTGCTTATTTATCTACAAAATGTTTATAAGAAGTGTGAAAGTTGCTTTTATTTTTAATCTACATAGTGTTGCTGATAGGAATCAGTGTTAAAACACTCTTCTCATGGCTAGCATTTTTAAATTCAAAAATTTAACACTACTTCAAGGAAGGCGGTTGTTTCTAAATACTTATTTTTTATTATTTTTATTTATGCACATGTGTGCATGTGTGTACATACGTGTTTGGTTGCATCCCAACTGAGGACAAGTGGTAATCCTATCCTCTGGCAGTGTTAGAGGAGGTTGCCAGCTGCCCAACATGCATGCTAGGTATTGAACTCAGTTTCTCTGGAAGACTAGCAGCTACTCCTAATTGCTGAGCCATCTTTCCAACCCCCAGATGTAGCTTTTTAAAAGAGGGCAAGAAAGCAAAGAGTTACATAGAAAAATTGGAAGGAAGTAACAGCAGTTGAAGATGAAATACAGTGTGAGAGCAAGATGTTTAATAGTAAGTCACAATAGTCTAAGTCTGAAGATGCATGTCTGTGGAGCGTCTTTATACATAAAGAAAATCTGAAAATAAAATGAGAAAATTCATAGAGAGAAAATAGTCTGCACACTATCACTATTTTAATAAAATCTTATTTTTATTAATTCTTTGAGAGGCACACCTTTAATCTCAGCTCTTGGGAGGAGGAAGCAGGAAGATTAGGAGTTCAAAGCCTCACTGGGTTACATGAGATTTAATCAGTCTAAAAGAGAAACGGAGCTCACACCTTTTATCCCAGTGCTAGCAAGGTGGAGATAGGAAGTCATATGGCTGGACAGTGAGAGGAATATAAAATGGGAGGAGACAGGAGCTGGGCCATTTTTTTGGGGGGGGGGTCTGAGGATTTCCTAGAGGTAACAACTTTAGTGGTTGGCTCCTTTCCTTCTCTGACCTTTCAGCATTTACACTGATATCTGACTCTGGGTTTTTATTACTAAGGCCAATTAGAATTCACCCTACAGGTTTTGGTCCCCAAGTCAGCATAAGGTGTGTTTCATCCCGTGTTGTAGGTTTAAAGCCAACTAGAAAGTACTTGGTTCTTCCCACGATGTTCATACCATTATTGTACCGGTGGGTTTATCTTGTCAGGCAAGTTGTCATTGTGGCTTGCAGGTCTCATAGCTGTGTAAGATGAATGATTACTCTTCTTCTCCAGCACTATGAAAGCCAGTCAGTAGGGATGAAAGTTCCAGGTCTATATCACCTTAATTTGCCTGTGTTCTATGACTCTGATATATGGTGTGTTTAGTTTCAGGGCATTAGTATCAAATTTTGGATGGTAGCCAATTACATTGGCAATTGCCTATACCATTTGGGACCTAATAGACCTCTCAGGCCAACCACTCCAAGAGAGGTAGCCTATTGCTGACATTGGCTGTAGTGTCTAGCAGTGGCGTTGTTACCCCACCATAGTGCAGCTCTATTTATGTTCTTCCTCTGTATGTATGTATTTATATCTTAGGAAACTTCTTTTTTATTTTATTTAAGTTTTACAAAATTATAATTTCACATGTCAATCCCTTCTCCCTCTCCCTCCCCTCCCCCCAGCTCCCCACTAGCCCCCTCTCCCATTTCCCCTCTGCTCCCTATGGAGGATAGGGCCCTCCACGGGGGCTCCCCAAATTCCAAAGCATCATCCTGGCTGGGCCTAGGCCCTCCCCCATGTGTCTAGTCTGAGAGAGCATCCCTTCATGTGGGATGGGCTCTCAAAGTCCCTTCTTAGACTAGGGAAAAATACTAATCCACTACCAGAGGCCCCATAGAGTGCCAAAGCCTCCTCGCTGAGTCTGGGTCTGGATCAGTCCTGTGCTGACCTCCCAGACAGCAGTCTGGGGTCCATTTGCTTCCCCTTGCTCAGGCCAGTGGTTTCTGTGGGATTCACCAGCCTGGTCCTGACCCCTTTGATCTTCATTCCTCCCTCTCTGCAACTGGGTTCCAGAGTTCAGTTCAGTGTATAGCTGTGGGTGTCTGCCTCTGCTTCCATCAGCCACTGGATGAGGGCTCTAGGATGGCATAAAAAGTAGTCATCAGTCTCATTATAGGGGAAGGGCATTTAGGGTAGCCTCTCCACTATTGCCTAAATTGTCGGTTAATGTAATTTAGGAAACATCTTTCGCAGTGGTTTTTGTAGGATTTAAAGTTCTTTAAAGTTATTTATCCCTCCCCATATTTCCTCCTTTATTTCCAAGAATTGTAATCATAACTTTTATAAATAGTGTAAAGAAAAAGTCAAGTGGCTGAATAGAAAACCAAGAAATCATCCCATCATTTTGGGTGTCAGATATATTCTAGAGTTTCTTTTTAAAATCAATTTAAGTGCACAAATTCAGAATTATTGGATAGTTTTGAGTTTTTTTGAAACTTGTCAAAAAGAAGTATTTTCTTATATTCCTAATTCTATCATGATAAAGTGTGCATTTTCCTTTCACCTTACTGTGTTCAAGGCATATAAAAAGCAACCAAGTAAGCCATAAAAATGGAGGCTACTTTTAGGGACAAAGCACCAAGAAATAAAAAGAAGTAGAGAGAGGGAGATGGGGAGGAACCTGTCTGTATGAAGTCATAGCATTTTGAGGAAACAGTTTGGCACAATTAATTTATTAATAATTGAGTATTCTTATCCTGTACAGGCGTTGAGACATGTTTTGTGAAGACTGCAGCTTATTTCCTTACACATTTACACTTCAGATTATCATGGGTATTAGAATGTTTGCAAGCAGCAACCCAGCTCCTAAGGTTAAAATCTAAAGCAGTAATATCAGGCACAGAAGGAAAAGAAAGTCTTCATGTAATAAAGCAGATTTTTTTTTTTTTTGGTTTTTCGAGACACAGTTTCTCTGTGCAGCTTTGGAGCCTATGCTGGCACTCACTCTGGCTGGCCTTGAACTCCCAGAGATCCGACTGCCTCTGCCTCCCAAGTGCTGGGATTAAGGGCATGCAACACCAATGCCTGGCAATAAAGCAGAATTTTTAGAAAGAATTTTGAGATGAAAAGAAGTTAGTAGAGTTCAATAGTAGTATCTTCCACTTTGTTACCCTTCTTACCTTGGTTGGTTTCAAAGGGAAGTGTTTTGTTTTTATCTTCACAGGAAAAACTCATCTCCAGAAGTCAAAGGATACTGCATGGTAGATACTTAAGAAGAGAATGTAGCTATAAAATCAAACCAAAGGTATGAGCCATATGGTTATCTTTATAGCTGTCTCTCAGAGAAATCTATTTCTCTTTATTTCCTAGTCCTTATTCAATTAAACCAATACTGGCTTTAGAGTTGGATTTGGCTTTCCTCCTCTAAATCCAAGCACGTTGTTAAAATAAACTTCAGAGTTACTGTATTATATCAAGAAGCCAATTGATGTAATACAGAATAGGGGAAAGATTAGGGACTGAATTTGTCTTTTCTTAGCTATTTCTCTCAAGGTATACACTGTCTCATAATTGTTATTTTCCCATGGTTGCCTTTCCCAGTATGCATACATATATAAGCAAACATTTCTCTGCTAACATTTATGTTGGAGTCCCACACAGCCAATGAAGACTCTGCCTGACAGAAACACCTGGATACTCCAGAAAGAAAATGAGCCATACCTCTTTGAGTACACTGGATCCAACTTTCTTCATTTTAACTGACACTCCAGCCAGAACTTCGGGTACTGACTTCAATCAATACAAGAACTTCAATCAAGATAAGGACTTCAACTTGGACCTTCAATCAAGCATCTCCCACCCGACAGACTGGATATAACCCATTCAGGACTTTCATTACACTAACATTTCTTCCCACAGGACCTCACGAGGTTGTTGTCGTCCCAGTTCAGCAGGGAGTATCATGGACAATACTATGCCCCCTTTCCCCACTGTTGACACCTAGTTATGGCTAGTTTCCTATTGTTTAAGATTGGGTTTGGAAGGAGGTGTTCAAGCTTGGCCATCTCTTTCAGATGTTTTTTTTTTTTTTCAGATTTTTTATTTGAATTAGAAACACGATTGTTTTACATGACAATCCCAGTTCCCATCTTCCTCCCAACCTCTCCTACCACCGCCCCCAACTAAAACCCTACCTATCATATATCCTTTCTGCTCCCCCTGGAGGCCTTCCATAGGGTGTCATCAGAGTCTATCATATCCTTTGGGATAGGGCCTAGGCCCACCCCCGTGTGTCTTGGCTCAGGGAGAATTCCTCTACGTGGATTGGGCTCCCAAAGTCCACACCTATGCTAGGGATAAGTACTGAACTACTACAGGAGGTCCTGTAGATTACTGAGGTTTCCTCAAAGAAATCCATGTTCCTGGGGTCTGGATCAGTCCCATGCTGGTATTCCAGCTATCAGTCTGGGGAGCAAGAGTTCCTGGATGTTCAGGTCAGATGTTTCTGTGGGTTTCACCAGCCTGGTCTGGACCCCTGTGCTCTTCACTTGTCCTTCTCTGCCTCTGGATTCCAGTTCAATTCAGTGATAAGTTGTGGGTGTTGGCTTCTACTTCCACCAGCTGCTTGATGAGGGCTATCGGGTGGCATATAAGTCAGTCATCAATCTCATCATCAGGGGAGGGCATTTAAGGTAGCCCTCGCCTCTGTTGCTTAGATTGTTAGCTGATGTCATCTTTGTAGAACTCCAGACATTTCCCTAGTGCCTGATTTCTCTGTAAAACCTAAAATGTCTCCCTCTTGTGATATCTCCATTCTTGTTATCTTCTATTCTTCCCCTGACTAACCTTTCTGCTCCCTCATGTCCTCTGCATCCCTCCTCTTCTCCCTTTCTCATCTCCTAGCTCCCTCCCCCCTCTTCCCATATTCTCAATTTGCTCAGGGAATCTTCACCCTTTCCCCTTCTCCAGGGGACCATGTATGTCTGTCTTAGGGTCCTCCTCATTTACTAGCTTCTCTGGCAGTGTGGATTGTAGGCTGGTAATCCTGTACTCTAAAATCCACATACGAGTGAGTACATACCATGTTTGTCTTTTTGTGATTGGGTTACATCGCTCAGAATGGTTTCTTCTAGATCCATCCATTTTCCTGCAAATTTCAAGATTCCATTGTTTGTTTCTGCTGAGTAGTACTCCATTGTGTAAATGTACGACATTTTCTGTATCCATTCTTCAGTTGAGGGGCATCTAGGCTGCTTGCAGTTTCTGGCTATTACAAATAATGCTGCTATGAACACCGTTGAACAGATATCCTTGTTGTATGAATGTTCATCTTTTGGGTATATGCTTAAGATTGGAATTGCTGGATCTTGTGGTAGACTGATTCCCATTTTCTTGAGGAGTCGCCATACTGATTTTCAAAGTGGCTGTACAAGTTGGCACTCCCACCAGCGGTGGAGAAGTGTTCCCCTTTCTCCACATCCTCTTCAGCATAAACTGTCATTGGTGTTTTTGATTTGGGCCATTCTGTCAGGAGTAAGATGGTATCTCAGAGCTGTTTTGATTTGCATTTCCCTGATGGCTAAGGATGTTGAGCACTTTCTTAGGGGTCTTTCAGCCATTTTAGATTCCTCTATTGAGAATTGTCTATTTAGTTCTGTACCCCACTTTTTAATTGGATTGTATGGTGTTTTGGAGAGTGGCTTCTTGAGTTCTTTGTGTAATTTGGAGACCAGCCCTTTGTCAGATTTGGGGTTGGTGTATATCATTTCCCAGTCTGGGGGCTGCCCTTTTGTCTTATTGTGTCCTTAGCCTTACAGAAGCTTCTCAGTTTCAGGAGGCCCCATTTATCAATAGTTGATCTCAGTGTCTGTGATGCTGGTGTAATGTTCAGGAAGCGGTCTATTACTTTTCTAATAAACTTCTGCTTATCAAACTTGCTCTGACTCCATCTCTATCCACATATATTGCGATTCACTTTAGTTCTGCTATGTTCCTACCACATGGCTAGCAGAATGCATCCTTGCTCTTGCTGCTGATGTGGACACCTTTCCACAGGGTTAAATTGAAGACAAAAATGTCCAACTCAATAGCCAACACTGCCATTCCTCTGTCATTTGTCATGGAAAAGTGAAGGGAGAGGTATTGGGTGTTGGACCAGGTCTTCCAGGTCCAGGGCTCTTGTCACAGAATCACATGTTTACCAAAATACTTCTGGAGTCTACGGGACAGATCTGGCTTCGTGTACATTATGAGCACTGGAGGAATCATAAGTATAGTGCAAGTAGCAGAAGGCATCAAAGAAGTTTTGTATAAGTACTAGTTTAAAAGTTTTAATATCAGTAATACTGATTTTTTGCTGTTAGCATAAATTAACAAGGTAGCCAATAGATACTGGGAACTTAGAACCTCCTGGTGACAGTTTTAAATACCAAATACACTTAATTCTCAAGACTTTTCTACATCCTCAGGGCGAAAATCACCACATAGACTGTTTTATTAAATTTTATTTTGCAAATCTTTACAGGAAAAATCAAAATGTAAATAAAGTGACCACTACCCAGGTTGTGAAATTGCACATGGTATATTCATTAAAAAGTCCCCTATGTGGTGCTCCTCTCTAGTCATGTGTCATCTATCCACAAAGGAGCCACTGGTGCTTATCCAGCATGCCCCTAATACATTAAGTACATAGACCTTGGATAGTATAAAATACTCTTATGTGCCTTAACAGTTTATCAAGTTGAGATAGCAAAAAGGAAGAGTGAGACTGAGAAACTTCCTGGTCATGACAGGAAATCAAATGTCTAAGGGAGTTTGCCTGGGCCCTTACTGATGGTATGTGTTCCATGGTGGTTCATTGCTATCAAGCCACTTCTAAGACACAAGTCCTGTGACTGCTCAGCGCTTCCGAATCACTTTATGGACAGGGCTAACTCAAATGTCATTGATAAAAGATTCAAAGCTCATTCTCTGAAAAAAAAAAAAAAACTGTCCAGAATGGCTTTCAGTAAGGTCATTAGCTCCTGCCTAATGTTGCTTAGTGATCTAAAAGGCCACTGAAGGGCCAGGGAGCCTTGTTTCTATTTCAGTGGGTATTCAATGCAGTGTATTGCTGGGACAGTTTGGAACTGTCCAAATCTACGGAACAAGCTACCCATGCACCTATGGAACTCAGTACTGAGTATAAATCTTGTAAAAAATAAAGTCTTGTCAAGGGGATGTGACCTCATTGATGGCTAGTGTTTCTTTTCTTATATATTTCTATGTTCTTTTGCAAACAAAATAGACAAATGTGGAAACTGAGGTGTCTGTGAGAATGTTTTTTGGTTGGCATTTCTCTCAGCAAATGAGGGGATGATGTCATGTCACAAGAGAGCTGTGAGGATAAGTGTGAGGGTTAGTCATCCCTTAGCAAGGAAGTTGCATGCACTGTTCTGAAACACAGCCATCATACATAGAAGTACTAAAAGAGAACAAATGGATCTGTCAGACAGACTGCTGATGACAGGCCCCTGACACTGAAATAAACAGCTGAGGATGCTTGAAGCTTGAAAAACTCTTGAGACTCCCCACCTGTTCAACTGCTTACTCGATGCTAAGCTATGCCTCTATCCTCTTTCAGGTGAGGTGTTGTTGATTTTTAAAGAAATGTTCCACACTTAGGACTGGGGAGATAGTTCAGTGGGCAAACTACTTACCATGCAAGCATTAAGACCTGAGTTTGATTCTCAGTTTTTACATAAAAAAGCCAGGCACAGTGGTGTCTTCTTAGGATCCTGCTGCTGAAAAGACAGCAACAGTTGCATCCCTGAGGTTAGCTAGCCAGCCATCCTAGCCTGTTTTGTGAGTTCCAGGACAGTGAGAGACCCTACATCAACAAACCTGACAAATGATACCCGAGGTTGATCTCTGACCTCTACGTGCATGTGTACACACACACACACACACACACACACACACACACACACACACACACACACACCACACAAACACCCCCTCACACACACACACAGTAGTTTAATTAAAACAAAGCAAACACACAAAAAGAATGCTTCTAGTCTGTCTTCTTCAGGCCTTGGCCTCTTTTCTTCCATTTTCGAAGGCAACAAATGCATCAGTTTGACTTCTGCTTCTGTCAGCATCAGTCATCTCCTGTTGACTTTCCTTGCAGTGTAAGGACTGTTATGATTACATGGGTAATCCAGGAAAACATCCACGCTTCAAGGTTTTGGTAGAATTACAACTGTACTTTTAATTTTGATCTATAAATCAATGCATTGTCTGAGCACCAGGTGTGGACATTTTGGAGGCCATTATTTCAGCTTAGTATCGAGACTACATAGCAAAAAGCCAGACAGACTTCAAAATGGAATGAAAGTTTTAATGCTACCATCCGTGATAACCAAGTGCTGCCTGGATACACTCCCTCAGAGTATATGAATTTTGTGAGTTTTCTGAAGCTTTCATTGCCCTTATTCCTTTTTAGAGAACTCTCAAAATAGTTGACACTAAGCCCCAAATTGTTGACTATAGACATGTAATTGATCCTTGTACTGTAGAAGAAATGTCTGCCACCACTGTTTCTAGAATAGACTGGACTTCTGCCTTTGTTTCTGGGTTAGTAACTGCTTTCATAGGTCAGATCTGTGAAGATCTCCTTTGAATTATCAGAAACATCATATTGGTGTCCTCATTAAATATCTAATTAAAAACAATCTTTGACCCCTGTTCATTTAGCCCACCAACAAGAGTCATGATGATGCCCTTTTAAAATTTATCCTTTAACTGGAGACTTTCAATTATACACAAAAGTGGAGAGCATAGCATAATGAAATGCTCATACTCAGGTTCAGGAAACCAAGTGAAGGCCCATCATGCCCTTTGCTCAGCTCCTTCATTTTTCTCCTTTTATGACTCTGAAGCAAGTGCTGAGGACCATAAATTTCACCCATAACATTTGTTATCAATCACTAATGAAAAGAACTCACTTAACATGACCAAAATACTAATATCTCACACAAAACATGCCGTAAATATATTACTTTTTGTTACAGGTATCAATTTGAATACATGCTAAGGCGTTTTATACACACTTTAAGCCTCTCTTTGTCCATGCAAGTTCTACATGCAATAAAAGTTTGAGGACACAAATAGATGTGAGCCCTGTCTCCTCTTTTCTGATATTTTGAGGCAAGACTTGAGGCTGGCCTGGAGCTCACTACGTAGGTGAGAATAACCATAACTTGGGATCCTCCTCCAATCCATCTCTGAAAGTGCCAAGAGTCTATGTTCTTGCCGCCATGTCTGGCAATATTTTACCTTTCCTTTAACTTATATGTTTTATTTCAGCACTAGTTGCCTTTTCCCATCTCCATGACAAAACACCTGACAAAAGTTCACAATTTAGGGGTACAGTCCAGGACAGGAAAGGTGTGGCATGAGAAGTTAGTGTCAGCAAATCACATTTCATGTCTACTAGGAAGCAGAGAGCAAATGGATGCTGGTGCATAACTCATTTGCTCTTTGTTACTCAATACAGGATCCTAGGTGCTCCCTATGTTTAGGATGAGTCTTCCCACAACATTTTGTCTATCTTCAATATCCTCACATATCTATCCAGAAGTGTTTCTCCATGGTGATTCTAAGATTGTCAAGTTGACAATATTAATCATGATACTTTCCTTATCATTACTGTTTTTCATCTCTCAATTTAGATTTTTTAAATATTCATGTTGTTGGTCTTGCATAGGCATTTGTATATTTTTCAGATTTGAATTTGGCTGATTTGTAGATCAAGGCATTGTACAGAGTACAAAACTGCCAAATTCATGGAGATGAGAAAAGTAACTAATGCAGGCCATCCCTGGGCAGACATATTCTAGAACTTAATCACTATCTACTTACTCTTTATTGTATTCCAAACCTCCTAGAAAGTATTCTATAAGAATAATATCATACTGTGATGACTAGTCTTCATTGTCAACTTGACACATTGAGAAAAGGGAACCTCAATTGTGGAAGTGCTTTGATCATATTGGCCTGTGGCCATGGCAGTAAGGTATGTCCTTAATTGCTAATTTATATAGGAAGGTTTAGCCCTGTAGGTGCTGCTACCCATGGACAGGAGGTCCTGGGCTACATAAAAAACATTGTCTGGGTAGAGAAGCAGAAGTCAAGGCAGTAAGCAGCATTACTTCATGGTCTCTGCTTCAGTTTCTACATCCAGTTTCCTTCATTAAGTTACTTTCTTGACTTCCCTCAATGATGGTGAACCCTTTCATCCCCAAGCTGCTTTTGGATCGTGTCTGATTATTGCAACAGAAAGCAAACTAGAACACATACAACAACAACAGTATGCTCACAGGTGTCATAGACATTCTTTTGGAACTCATAGCATACCCTACTGAAATGGAGTATAGTTTAAAAATTGTAGTAAATTTCTTATTCATGTGGTTGCATTGTCAATAGATTATTTCCCAGTGTATGAGTTACTTTCTATTGGTGTGAGAAAATATCTGATGAAAGCAACTTAAGGAAGGAAAGGTTCATTTTGTCTCGAAGTTTTAGGTTCATCATGGCAGGGATGGCATGACAGCAGGAGATTGAGGCAGCTGGCCACATTGTAATCATCCACAGTCCTGAAAGAGAGACTGATGGATACTGGTGCTCAGCTCAATTCTCTCTTATTTGCTCTGCCTCCCCCCCCACTGAATTGAACCAGCCACATTTAAGGCAGGTCTTCTAACATAAATGTACCCTAATCTAGAAATGCCCTCCCAGACATCTTCAGAGGTTGTTTTTCATGGTGATTCTAAGTCCAATAAAGTTGACAGTCAAGATTAGCCATCACACCTATGCCAAAATCCCAAGAGACATCTTATTTGACACATAGATTGAAGGCTGCTGGTTTAAAGAACTCTCATGATTTGTGAACCTTCTGCTGGCTACATAAGATTTATTTATTTACTTACTTTGTGGAGGAACATACTTTTGTTTAAACTCTTTTATATTTTGTTAGTATGCTACTATATAGTATATGTATATAGTATATATGTAAATGCATAAACTATTAGAATTCTATTATGCCTATATAGTAGAAATCCTTCTCTTGAATATAAAATACAAGAAGTCAAATAATATTAAGTATAAAAATGGAAAAAGTATTGGTTAAAATATGAACATAAAATTATTACAAATGGCTTGATGGAGTATAAGCTATACTATATTTCCATTTCTTGCTGTATAGAAATTAGAAATTGGGCCTGTGTGGTGGTGGTGCACACCTTTAATCCCAGCACTCAGGAGGCAGAGGCAGGTGAATCTCTGTGAGTTTGAGACCAGCCTGGTCTACAAGAGCTAGTTCCAGGACAGCCTCCAAAGCCACAGAGAAACCCTGTCTCAGAAAACCAAAAAAAAAAAAAAAGAAAAATTAGAAATTGGTAAGGAAATGTTTCAGGAAAAAGTCCAAAATATTCAAACCTAAATTTTAAGAATTTTCTAGTTGCTTTCCATTTTTACTTAAATTTTATTCCATATACCATTGGTGTTATAATTGAAAAAATCACAATTTATAATTTAAATCTTAAGTTTTAATCTTTAGGTTTTATATTTACATTGTGTAATGGCCAGTCATCATTTTGGGAACTAGTGGTAAGGGGCCTGTTGTACAAGCTAGAGAGCCTGGGTGCAGATCCACCAAAACCACACAAAAGCCAGATGTGGTGGTGTCAGATCTAACAAAACCACACAAAAGCCAGATGTGGTGGTGTCAGATCTACCAAAACCATGCAAAAGCCAGGTATGGTGGTCTATGCCAGCAACAGCTCCACAGGGTGGTGGGTTATGTGGTTCTGAAGGCAGAAGGATCCGCAGAGCTTGATGGCCAGCTACTCTAACCCACTGAGGAGCTCCAGGTTCAGCGAGAGAACTTGTCTCAAAGAGGTAAAGAAAGAAAGAAAGAAAGAAAGAAAGAAAGAAAGAAAGAAAGAAGAAATGAAAGAAGGAAGGAAGGAAGATGGAAGAAATGAAGGAAGAGGAAAGAAAAAGAAGAGAGCAATAGAGAAAGATAGATTGCATAGACCTCTGGTCATCACAAGAATATGCACACAACATATACACATGAGGACAGTATACACACACACACACACACACACACACACACACACACTAAAACTTGTGATATGTATTTATTTTCAGTGAACAAATCTAAAAATGACAGGTATCTGTAGGCTTGTTTTTATTATAATTTAACAAATATAGTTATTAATCTTAAATAATTACTTCCACTAAATTTAATTTGGAGAACTCAAGATTGTTTATCTTTTGATATTACTTTGATATTAGAATTCTTTAAGCTCTAGATGACATCAGTGATAATATTAGTAACCTCTGAGTATTATAAGACCCAGTGAGGTTAGTTGGTAGTTCTATTGCTAACGAGAATTGTAAGTGATAGAAGAGTTAGCTCTTCAAAAAAATGCTAAAGATTTTGTGGTGATATATTATTTATAATTTATTAAAACTTTTCTGATGACTCAGAGAAACACAGTCAAGACACAGACTATGGATGTCAGGCAATGGTGGAACATACCTTTAATCCCTGCAGCCACAGAGCTAGGAGGTGGTGGCACACATCTTTAATCCCAGGATTCAGGATTAAAAGGTAGACAGATCTCTGTTAGTTCAAGGACACACGAAACTGATCCAGTGCAAAGAGAAACAGTTCACATAAAGATGCTCTCAGCATTTGAGAGCACACACCTTTGGGAGTACTAGAGAGGTCTACAAGATAGGAGCAGGGTCTTCAAGAATCAGTTTTAAGATTCTCTAGCCATGTTGAGGAGAGCACAGCAGTCTGGGATTGCAGTCTGTGGTTTGGTGCATCCAGGATCTCCTTTCAGCCTGAGGGAGAGGTGAGAGCTAGCGGCCGGCTGCTTTGCCTTTCGGAGCTTGAGCTTGAACCCCCAAATCTGTCTCTGGGTCATTTGTTTCTTGTGCAACAAGCTTTGATAAGGCTAACTCCACTTTCTGATACTTTATTGAAAGTGAAAATAGCTGGATGCTAGAAGAGAACTCTATATTAAAACCTTAGAGCGGAGGAGTGGGCTGAGGGTGGGCTGCGGGGGAGGTGAGAGTTGTGCGAGGAGAGAGAACTGTGGTTGGAATGTAAAATCAAATAAAAATAAAACAATAAAACATCAGAGCATTGAATTGATGAAACCAACTTACCTGGCAGGATGTAGCTCCTTGCTCTTATTGGCAACTCACTTTTCCCTGTTCAATGTGGGATCCATCTTCAGTTTTGAATATAGCTCCTTCTTCCTCCGTATTTTTGGCTTAGCATCCTTGGAACACCCTTCACATTCTATTATAGCTTCTTCGTCCATCGACTCTTCCTCAAATGGAGCTGCAGTTTATTTACCACTGCACATCTGGGTCTCATAGAGGCTCTGCTAAGAACCATTGCTCTCTGAACAGTTATTGGATAAGAGTTAGTCAAAGCTTTTGGAACTAAGAGGCAGTGAGCCTCTTAGGACAGGTACCATACCCTTCGAACCCAGCACCTTGAAAGGCGATCTGTAACTGTTCTGAATGAAGAAATATAAGGAGAGTCAACATGCCATCCCCAGGGGGTGCTAAAGCCTTAGTCACTTTTACTTCCGACTTCAGCCAGAGAAAATCACTTTCAGTTTAATTCGGGAAACATCTTTTGAGTGCCCTGGGCTTCCTTAGAATTGTAGAGATGACCAAGAGAGTTTTGGTTCTCAAAGCATTTAGGCACTGGTGCAGTAACTCCTGAAGGTGTCAAACCACAAGACTTTCTGCTGACCCCAAAGGCCTGGCCTTTAGACCTGAGGAACTTCTCAGTACCGCAGCACCCAAGATACTTAAATGAAGGACACATCCATGACCAACCATGGGGAGGACTCTGAGTCCTGCACAACTGTATGTTAGGATTTCTCTCCCCCTAGCAATACTGTGACCCATGGGACAGGTCCTCATCGGACAATAGCCAGAGGTGATAGGCACTCACGAAGCTATCCAGTAGAGATGGGCTTTTCCTATTAGAAGTGGGACTGACATAAAAAAGTTTGATTAGAATGGGGACTCGTCGCCTCGTGGTCTTTTAACAAGTTATTTATTGACTGATGGTCAGTACCAGTCATTTGAATTAATGGTCACATGCACATGGCCGTATGCCCAGAAATCTGGAATGCCGGCAGAGTTACAGAAACAATGACCCTTTCCTGGCTATAGCTTCCAGTTGTACATGGCTATCGCATAAACTGGACAGAACCCAGAGAGCTACTTGGCAAAATTTTCTATAACCTGATTGCACCTTTATCTCTTTTTGACAATGACCAAAGTTACCTAGCTGTGCCTAGATACAAAGTATTGCTTTTAAATGACCAAGTCTTGAATTAATTATGAACAAAATACATATTACCAGTATCCTAAGTTCATTCTCCTGTACAGGAAAGTAATCATAATTGCTAAGGATTTTATGGTAGTTATTATTATTTTTTAATGTTCGGTTGCTACTTAGATAAAGTAGTGATTCTGAATAGGCATCAGGTATTTAACTGCTCATGCCTGCTGAAAAATGTTTATTCTTGTATCAACTTTTGTATACATTGTAAACAAGATACAAGCTAAGGTCTAGTAAAATGAAGGAAAGAAATCGCAACACCAGGTTCCTCATTCTCATCTACCTTTAAGCCATTGTCCACAGACATTGAATCTGGAGAGTTCAAAAGGGACAGAATTAGGAAAGACAGAAAGGTTACCTGAAGTGAGAAACAGGGTATTTTCCTTCCCATTACACAAAGAGCCAACACAGATGTTTCTAAATAATGGCTGGTTCCACAAAGCGTGGTCCTTTAGCAGCAAGAGTCATATTTGTATATTATGCTGGCTTACCACACATTTAAAACTGACATACATTGGAGCACTGCAAATTTATATCTTCATTTAGGCCACTCATTTAGTAGGTCAAATCATTATTATATTTCACTGGTGTGGTGGATTTTAACTCATTTCACATTTTAATCTTTGATCAGTTTTTCCTTTCAAAGGATTTCATAGTATATATGGGATTTGTCTAAATTTGTCTGCAGTAAATTTGTTCCATTAACAGTTTTATTCTTTCATGAGAAATTCATTTCAGTGCGTCTCACCATATAGCACTTGCACTTCCAGTGCAGCTTCGGGTCAATCTGTAATTGGTGCAAAAGCAATGAGCTATTAAAAGAAATGGGGAATACCCGGGATCGGAAAGAGTTCAAGAAGTGGGCCACTGTCAGGACTGTGCACCTCCCAGGGAGGTCGGGAGAGGTGAGAGTAGAACATTTAAATCCAAAGCCTCTCATGTTTTATCATTTTAATTCCCTCCTAGCCAAACAGTCTATTTTGTCCAAGCTTGTGATTTGAACACAAAATGAACAGCCTCACTTCCTCCCACCTAAACAGCCCCCATGTGGCTGTGTGTGTGCACAGGCTTTTTGTCACTATTCATTTGAATTAATGGGGCAGCATCTTCCAGAGGACATTCCATCTCGTCCCTCCCTGGTGTTGGCATTCATTAAATGATATTCAAATGATAAACATTAATGTAATAAATACAGTGACTATGCAAATGGCCCAGGGAAAAGGCACACTTGATCTCATTTTCATTCAGAAGGAGATGAAAATCCCCAGTAGTGCACTGCAGTTGGATGCAGAGAACTGAAGCATGGGAGAGCCCAGAGCCAAAGAGTGGAGGAATGTGCTTGCTTCGTGAACATCTGAAGAGTAAAGGGCTCTTGAGGAAGTCCTCTCTGGTCCCTAGAACCCTAACCCAGAAACGATTGTTCTTACGATAAGTTCTGTAGTAGTACAGTGGTATTTTAGACTGGATGGGAAAGTTACCAGAGGAATGACACTTGGAAATCCACCTTGGAATTTTATCAATGTCTCTTCAAAGTTCCCTAAGAAGGAAAGAACACACACACACACACACACACACACACACACACACACACACACACAGAGAGAGAGAGAGAGAGAGAGAGAGAGAGAATCAAGCAAGTCAGGAGGGAAGAAAGAGGCAGGAATGTATCTGTGATGTGGTCACCAGTTTTATCAACACACACTTTAGAAACTTAACTGTCCAATCTTCCCTGGTTATGGCATTGTGGTGTCTATTATGGAACATGTCTAATATGTATTTATTGAACTGAATTGAACTGTATCAACTTGAAAGAAGAATATTAGTAATGCCCAGATACATGATCCAATCCCATCCTCCCCTCCTCCATCAGCGAAATAGTGTAATCTGTGTACCAAGCCCATTTATGCCGTTCAAAGAATTACCTCTTTCCCCATCTGGCTAGGAGCAGAATGTAGCCCAGAGGAACAAGCTATTTCAATTGATGCAAAGATGATGATCCATGAAACAGTGAGAGGGTTGTTTGAAGGTCATGACTATTTCCACTCCATCGTTATGATCATTTCTCTATAGTCCTTTTAGTAGATTATGGATGGCCTGGTTGAGGACTAACTGTAAGAGCTGTGGCAGATTTTATATATGAATTTGTGAGTTTGTTGGGCCCATTGCTGGATTCTTCTGTGTTTAGGTAGGTTAGTGCTGGTTGGTTCAGGATTTCATACAATAACTGACTGAAATGGAGTTTACCATATTTCTATCTTTTGAAAAACTATCATTTTTCTTTAGAGGCCTACTGGACAAAAGGAAAAGGTGAAGAAAACTCAAGTCATTTGGGGCCATTGTCCCTTCAGGAGCCTTAAAGCTGTTGAGATTGGTTAACAACTTTTCAGTTCCATTTTGCTGAGGCTTCAGGCCCTTCAAAAGGCACTGTGGGTCCAAAGAAGTTTTATTACAGCAATATGAGAGCATCTATCTGAAGGCTAATTTTATTTGGGTCTAACTTATCAACCTAGCTGTCAACCTACAAATGGGAAGGTGACTTTCTCTGTATGGATTTTTTTTTATAACTTTTCATATGGTGATTGCCTACATTTTTATGTAGGTGCCTATTAGTGGAGGCTGACAGATGTTAAGAACACAATCAGAGGCCACACCACAGAACTGAGGAGACAATCATCCTTCCTCATGTTCTCCTCTATTGTTGTCCCAGACACAAAACTTTCTGTTAGGTGCCAAATCTAGAAGCACGCCCAAGTTTGTTTGACTGATTTCTCCTACCCGTTTACTTCTTTGCACATTGGCTATTCTTCTCCCCAGCAACCTCCTGCCAGCAATTTCTGGTTATGGTGTTCATCTAGGTCAGCACTCTTTTGCATATATATCAGTCAGTAAGAGCTCCAGTTGTTATGTGGTACAGATAAGAAAGTTTGCGGAACTGCAGTCATCATTTCTATGAAAGCTGAGCACTGGTGTGTAATACATCATTTGCCCGGGGTGGGGGGGTTAGATTGGTGAAGGTACAAAGAATTCTCACTGTTCTTTTTAAAGAGATAACGTTTATGTTATGGCAATGTTCCCAGCTTTCTACTTTCAGCCTACCTATGTTGTCAGAGTTGGGGTTTCTGTGGACAGCATCTACTTGGGTGATGTTGTCTTTAATCCATTCCTCTGAACTCTCTTCTCGTTTGTGTATTTAGATCCTTTACACTGAGGGAACCATGACACTGCGTACGCAGGATCATCTTAAGTTTCTTGCTTACTCCTTTTGCTTCTCTTCTTCTTGACAGTCTGTGAACTTCTTTACCATTTGGGGAATTCTTTTTGGTTTTTTTTATTTATTTATGCTACTTAGTATATTTGCAAAGAACCAATTGATGTGTTCTCTGGTCCCAGGGCTGAGGACCTGACTTTCAATGCAGAGGTATTTGGAGATAAGGCATACTGGTGATACAGAGGAGGATGTGTGGGGCTACTCTCAGATGGGGATTAGCGCCCATCAAGAAGATGGCACAGATTTTTCTCCCTTACTTCTAGAATAAGAGACAGTTTGTAAAAATTCCTGGCAAGATGATGGCCATCAGCAAGCTGAGTGAAAAGGCTACAGAATGAAGCCTAATCAAGCCGCCCCCTTAATTTTGGATAGCTTCAAGAACTATGATCACCAATTTCTTCTTTAAGCCATCTAATTTATGCTACTTCTTCCATGAAAGTCCAAGCTGACTAATACCATAATTGTGTGGTTTACTTCTGCTTGCTTCAGATTTTATAAGATGCAGATAAATTTCATCAGCATTCTGATTGACAATATTCAAACTCATCTCATCCTTCCCAGCTAGAGTTCAGAAACTTGCCCCAACTTAATGGAAGGGACTTTGTTGACTCCCATTGGAGCCCTTACCTGTTGGGAGAAGTGGATAGTGGTAGGCTGGGGGTGACAGGGGGTGGGCTAGAGGAGGATGGGAGAGAGAAAATTGGTTGGAATGTAAAATGAAATTTAAAAAATAATAAATTTAATAAAAAACTAGAATCTTATTTTCCTGAGGTCTCTCTCCTGATTTAAGAACTTCATTTGCTCCTTCCATTGGGTTTTCAATGTCTGGGAATGTCTTTGACCCCTCCATTCTTTTCTTCTTAAGATTAATTTTGTTTTGACTTATGTATATACCTATGTATCTAGGTGCTCTCCACTGAGATCAGAAAGGGAGGTTGAATCCACTGAAGCTGGAACTACAGACACTATGAAGCCCCCGATGGAGGTGCTGAGAATCACACTTGATTCCTCTGAATGAGCGGTATGACTTACCTGCTGAGTCATCTCCTTGGCATTGCCCTAATTCTTGGAGGATACATTTGGGAGTAATTTCCTTCTTTCTTCCTCTGCCTCCTTTCCTCCTCCCAATCCACCTCATCTTCCTTCCTGTCAGTTGAAAAATAATCAGACTTATTTCTGGTTTCCTTGTTCTCAGATGAGAAGGTAATCAGTTTGCTCGCTCAGCAGAAGGAAATGTTTTGTTTCACCCTAGCTACTTCCAAGGTGTGTGTGTGTATGTGTGTGTGTGTGTGTGTGTGTGTGTGTGTGTGTGTGTTTAGAATTCCAGTTATAAAGTATCTTGGTAAAGATTTTTTAAAACTCTATTTGGGGTTTGCTGAATATATTTGAAATTTAGGTACTTATGTTTGACCAAATTCAGAAAATACTGAGCAATTATTTCCTCAAATACTTCTCTTAATGCTTTCTTTTTTTCTCTTCTCTTGAGACTTTGCTGACATAAACATCGAACTTTCCTTGTTGGTGTAGGAATCTCAGAAGCCCTGCTACAGTAGTGTTTTATCCTACGTGTTTATTCAGCAACTTGTTTTCTCTTCAAATTTGTTGCTGACCTTTTTCTTTTGTCATATCTATTCTGCTATCAAGTTGTGCTAAAGAGCTTATATTTTAATTAATGTATTTGTTAATTCTATAATTTATATTTTCTTTTAGATTTTATGCTTTTTCCTTTGTTTCAAGGGTGCTAATAACTTGTAATGAATATGATGAAATATTTGTCAGAAAATTCCAATCTGTTGATGGTGGTATCTGCTGTCATTTCTTATTCTAGTTGTATGATCCTGG
Source organism: Cricetulus griseus (assembly GCF_003668045.3). Taxonomy (NCBI): domain Eukaryota; kingdom Metazoa; phylum Chordata; class Mammalia; order Rodentia; family Cricetidae; genus Cricetulus; species Cricetulus griseus. The sequence continues at coordinate 19,085,465 of NC_048597.1, forward strand.
TTTTTGTTATGGAAAATTACTATTAGTTATACTATGGATATTTTGGTTACTAGTGTTGGGATACTTCAAGTGATTCTGTGCAAGCTTTCTACCTTTTTGTGTTGTCTCTTTTAAAGTTTAATTTATTAATTTAAATATTTCCATTGGCAAGCACAGTGTATAAACAATTCTCATGCACAGCATAGCATACCTTCGAAACACATATATATTGTGGAATGCACTGAGCTACCTCAAGTAGCCCTACTGCACGCAGGTTTATCATGAGCTAACGACCAAGTTGGGGAGATCAATGAAATGGATAGCTGTACCGTGTATTCCATTCAGATACCATCCTTCATTTCTAACTCTTCATGAGTATAAACTTTAATAAATCAGAAGTCTTTTATTAGATTTTTATTATGTTTATACAATTACTTACTTTTAATTAAATATTAAAATAAACCTGTGAGAGAAAATATAGAAAAAATCTAATGAAAATTTTATAGTAATTTTCTTTGGGTGGTGGTATTCTGGCTTATAGTTATTTTGTTTTTATTTTCTACACAAAGTAGTCAATATTAATTCATTTATTAAGAGAGGTGTTATTCAACAAAGAGAAGAGCAGTGCATGCAAGGGAAGTCAGTGTGTAACAATAGAAATAATAAAACAACATGTTTCACTAGCAGGTGCTGACCTTGGATGCTTCTGAGCATCTGTACTTAGCTGGTAAACATCATTAGGACTCTATCCCTAGGCACTTACAAGGAAAGAAAGAAAAGCAACTCCTAAAATTAAATCATTAAATTAAATGGTAGAAACAAGAAAGAAATAAGGATAGAGTCATCCTTTTATGAATGACAATCAATAAATTGGATATCCATAGAATATAATCTATATCTTCAATCTCTCTCTCTATTATCTACCATATATCTATGTATCTGTGTATGTATGTATGTATGTATCTATCTATCTATCTATCTATCTATTATCTACCATTGTAATCCATATATCATCTGTCTCTCTATATAGCTATCTATCCCAGCTCCTGTCTCTCTCAGTTACAACACTCAATGTGGAGGAAGTACAGATCTGCATATGAAAGGTAAAACAATGTCCTAAAGAAGAACCAATATTTTCAGAAGATAAATTAAGAAATAGTTTTGAAAGAAGACCTTGAATCAATAACCATAAAAGCAAAATTGATGAATTAGACTATATTTAGAATATATGTTTATCAAAAACACCATTTAGAGAATTAAAATCAATTCCCAGACTGGGAAAACAATATTTGCAAATCAATATTAGCAAAGTGACAGCAGACAGGGAATTTTAATGGACAAATGAGCAGGTGGTCAGGAAGTGTGATGTCAAAATAAACAATCACTTGTAGGCCCTTCAGAAAGGTTGAGAGCAAAAAACAGACAATGCCCAATGTCTTAAGGTACAGGAGGAAGCACATGTTAGTACAAACACATTGGCAGTGTTGATTTTAGTTGAAAATGCATATATTCTATTACGCAAAGTTTTCACACTTATGACAGATAGGCATCAAATATTCATCAAAAACATTTACAAGAACGTTTACAGTAACATTACTCATAACAGGCCAGCTATGGAAACCCTTCAAATATCTATCAATTATAGAACTGACACTATATTGCAGTACAATCACATAATGAAATATTATATAATGACTGAGCAAATGACAACTACAGTCAAATATGGATATTTCACAAGAACATGGCATCAAATGAAAGAAGCCAGAGACAAAAAGCATGTACTATATGATGGCATAATACAATGTTTAGATAAAGGCAAACATTCCCTGTAGTGCTACAAGTCTCCATAGCAGTTACAGTTTGAAGAGGAAGAGGGGACAAGAGAGGTGGGTTAGGGGATATTTATTGTTTTTTATTTGCAGTGGGTGTTGGTGATGTGAGTGTATGAGTTTACTTTTATTTTTTGGCACATTATGTTTGCACATTAGTATCTTTTAAGAAAAGATGACACTATATTTCCTTATTTCTTTCCCCCCATGCTGTGTAGTGCAAACATCAAAGAGGTGGATCAATTTGTCATCATCTACCAATCCCTGCCTTTTGTGTGGAGTGACTAACATGTTCATATTTAGTATAATTGACGGTAAGAAAGTATCTGGGATTTTAGTAGTAGATTTTTATGTCTTAAGACTTATATTTTATCCCTGCATATTGTTTACAATATCTATTATGTTAAATAGATATTTTCCAAAATGTTATGTTAATTCCTTTGTCATTTTAATTGTATATTTGAAATATTTTTAGTAGTTTCTGTAAAGAGTAATAGTATACATTTATAATTACACAGATCAGAAAAATGCCTTATTAGTTTTAACACTGAAAACTGCCCTCTCATTTATAGTACTACTGCCAAATAAATCACATATTGATTCATACATTACACATTATACACATTCTAAATTATAAGTCCATCAGTAGAATTTTACAATTATCATTTTATACAGTTGTTTTTCAATAAAATGAGATAAGAAAAGAATTAAAAGCACAAAATACAAGCTGTCTTTTATATTTACCTACTAGTTTACTTCATGCATTTTTTTTATTTTTTCATGTGAATCAATCATAATTTGATTTCATCCCAAAGCACTGTCTTTACTAGTAGTGGAAAATGACTAGCTTTTGCTTCTCAGACTATGACTTTATATTAATAATTTAATTATTTTTTGAGAACTTTTTTTTTTTACCAACTTTTGTATTTGAATTAGAAACAGGATTGTTTTACATGACAATCCCAGTTCCCTTCTCCCACCTGTCCTCCCCTAACCCCCCACCCCCATCTAAAACCTTATCTATCACATATCCTTTCTGTTCCCCCTGGATGGTGAGGCCTTCCATAGGGTGTCATCAGTGTCTATTGTATCCTTTGGGATAGGGCCTTGACCCACTCCCCGTGTGTCTTGGCTCAGGGAGTATTCCTCTATGTGGATTGTGCTCCCAAGTCCACACCTATGCTAGGGATAAGTACTGAACTTCTACAGGAGGTCCCGTAGATTTCTGAGGTCTCCTCATTGAAACCCATGTTCCTGGGGTCTGGATCAGTCCTAAGCTGGTATCCCAGCTATCAGTCTGGGGAGCAAGAGTTCCTGGATGTTCAGGTCAGATGTATCTGTGGGATTCACCAGCCTGATCTGGACCCCTGTGCTCTTCACTCGTCCTTCTCTGAATCTGGGTTCCATTTCAGTTCAGTGAATAGTTGTGGGTGTTGGCTTCTACTTCCACCAGCTGCTTGATGAGGGCTATAGGATGGCACATAAGTTAGTCATCAATCTCATTATCAGGAGAGGGCATTTAAGGTAGCCTTGCCTCTGTTGCTTAGATTGTTAGCTGATGTCATCTTTGTAGAACTCCAGACATTTCCCTAGTGCCTGATTTCTCTGTAAAACCTAAAATGTCTCCCTCTATTATGTTATCTCCATTCTTGTTATCTTCTATTCTTCCCCTGACTCAACCTTTCTTCTCCCTATGTCCTCTGCATCCCTCTCCTAGCTCCCTCCCCCCTCTTCCTGTGCTCCCAATTTGCTCAGCAGATCTTGACTCTCTCCCCTTCTCCAGGGGACCATGTATGTCTCTCTTAGGGTCCTCCTTGTTTATTAGCTTCTTTGGCAATGTGGATTGTAGGCTGGTAATCCTTACTCTATGTCTAAAATCTGCATATGAGTGAATACATACCATGTTTTTCTTTATGCAATTGGGTTGCCTTGCTCAGAATAGTTTCTTCTAGATCCATCCATTTTTTCTGCAAATTTCAAGATTCCATTGTTTGTTTCCACTGGGTAGTACTCCATTGTGTAAATGTACCACATTTTCTCTTATCTATTCTTCCGTTGAGGGGCATCTAGGTTGCTTCCAGTTTCTGGCTATTACAAATAGTGCTGCTATGAACATCGTTGAACAGATGTCCTTGTTGTGCTTCTTTTGCATATATGCCAAAGATTGGAATTGTTGGATCATGTGGTAGACTGATTTCCATTTTTTTTTTTGAGGAGTCACCATACTGTTTCCAAAGTGGCTGTACAAGTTGGCACTCCCATGAGCACTGGAGAAGTGTTCTCCTTTCTCCACATCCTCTCCAACATGAACTGTCATTGGTATTTTTGATTTTGGCCATTCTGACAGGAGAAAGATGGTATCTCAGAGTTGTTTTGATTGCATTTCCCTGATGGCTAAGGATGTTGAACACTTTCTTATGTGTCTTTCAAGCATTTTAGATTCCTCTATTGAGAATTGTCTATTTAGTTCTGTACCCCACTTTTTAACTGGATTGTTTGGTGTTTTGGAGAGTAGCTTCTTGAGTTCTTTGTATATTTTGGACATCAGCCCTCTATCAGATTCGGGGTTGGTGAATATCATTTCAGAGTCTGGGGGCTGCCTTTTTGTCTTGCTGACTGTCTCCTTTGCCTTACAGAAACTTCTCAGTTTCAGGAGGTCCAATTTATCAATTGTTGACCTCAGTGTCTGTGCTACTGGTGTAATGTTCAGGAAGAGGTCTCCTGTACCAATTAATTCAAGGGTATTTCCCACTTTGTCTTCTAATAGTAGTAGACAGTGTAGCTGGATTTATGTTGAGATCTTTGATCCATTTTGACTTAAGTTTTGTGCAAGGTGATAGGCTTGGGTCTAACTGCAGTCTTCTATATGTCTGCAACCAGTTATGCCAGCACCATTTGTTGAAGATGTTCTCTTTGTTCCATCGCATAAATTTGGATTGTTTATCAAAAATCAGGTGTTCATAGATGTGTGGGTTAATATCAGAGTTTTCAACTCTATTCCCTTTGTCTACCTGTCTATTTTTGTGCCAATACCAAGCTGTTTTCAGGTCAATAGCTTAGTTTGAATCAGGGATGGTGATGCCTCCAGATGTTCCTTTATTGTACAGGGTTGTTTTGGCTATCCTGGGTCTTTTGTTTCTCCATATAAAGTTGAGAATTGTTCTTTCAAGGTCTGTGAAGAATTGTGTTGGGATTTTGATGGGGATTGCATTGAATCTGTAAATTGCTTTTGGTAAGATTACCATTTTTACTGTGTTGACCCTACCTATCCAAGAGCATGGGAGATCTTTCTTTAATTTCTTTTTTTAGAGACTCAAAATTCTTATGGTACAGGTCTTTCATGTTTTTGGTTAGTGTTACCCCAAGGTATTTTATGTTGTTTGTGGCAATTGTAATGGGTGATATTTCTCTGATTTCTTTCTCCACCAATGTGTCATCGGTATATAGTAGGGCTACAGATTTTTTTGAGTTAATCTTGTATCCTGCCACTTTGCTGAAGGTGTTTATCAGCTGTAGGAGTTCCCTGGTAGAGGTTTTCGGGTCACTTATGTAGACTATAATATCATCTGCAAATAGTGAGAGTTTGACTTCTTCCTTTCTGATTTGTAGTCCCTTGATCTCCTTTTGTTGTATTATTGCTCTAGCTAGAACTTCAAGGGCAATATTGAAGAGGTATGGTGTGAGTGGACAGCCTTGTCTTGTCCTCGATTTTAGAGGAATTGGATTGAGTTTCTCTCCGTTTAATTTGATGTTGGCTGTTGGCTTGCTGTATATTGCTTTTATTATGTTGAGGTTTGTTCCTGTTATCCCTGATCTCTCCAAGACCTTTATCATGAAGGGGTGTTGAATGTTGTCATTTTTTTCAGCGTCTAGTGAGATGATCATTTGGTTTCTTTTCCTTAGTCTGTTATATGGTGGATTACATTGATGGATTTTTTGTATGTTGAACCATCCTTGCATCCATGTGATGAAGCCTACTTGATCATGGTGGAGGATTTCTCTGATGTGTTCTTGGATTCGATTTGCCAGGATTTTATTGAGAATTTTTGCATCAATGTTCATGAGGGATATTGGTCTGTAGTTCTCTTTCTTAGTTGTGTCTTTGTGTGGCATGTGTATCAAGGTTATTGTAGCCTCATAAAAAGAGTTTGGCAATGTCCCTTCTGCGTTTATTGTGTGGAACAATTTGGGGAGTATTGGTATTAGCACTTCTTTGATTTCTGGTAGAATTCTGCAGTGAATCCATCTGGCCCTGAGCTTTTTTTGGTTAGGAGACTTCTGATGACTGCTTCTATTTCCTTAGAGGTTATAGTCTGTTTAAGTTGCTTATTTGTTCTTGATTCAATTTTGATAAGTGATAACTGTCCAGAAAATTGTCCATTTCCTTTAAATGTTCAAATTTTGTGGGGTACAGGTTTTCAAAGTATGACCTGAAGATTCTCTGGATTTCCTCAGGGTCCCTTGTTATGTCCCCCTTTTCACTTCTGATTTTGTTAATTTGCAAGATCTCTTTCTGCCTTTTGGTTAGTTTGGATAACAGTTTATTTTGTTGATTTTCTCGAAGAACCAACTCTTTGTTATAATGAGTCTTTAAATAGTTTTCTTTGTTTCAACTTCATTGATTTCTGCCATCAGTTTGATTATTTCCTGGTGTCTGCTCCTCCAGGGTGAATTTGCTTCCATTTTTTCTAGAGCTTTCAGCTGTGATCTCAAATCTCTGGTGTGGCTTTTCTCTAGTTTCTTCATGTGAGCACTTAGAGCTATGAACTTTCCTCTTAGTACTGCTTTCAAAGTGTCCCGTAAGTTTGGGAATGCTGTGTCAACATTTTCATTGGATTCTAGGAAGTCTTTAATTTCTTTCTTTATTTCTTCCTTTACCCAGGAATGTTGCAATTGTGTGTTGTTCAATTTCCATGAGTTGGGAGATTTTCTGCTCTTTGATTTGTTTTTGATTTCTAGCTTTAAAGCATGGTGGTCTTGCTTTAAGACCACCTAAAGCATGGATAAGACACAGGTGGTTATTCCATTTTTTTTGTACCTGTTGAGGTTTGCTATGTTGCTGAGAATGTGGTCGATTTTTGAGAAGGTTCCATGTGATGCTGAAAAGAAGGTATATTCTTTTGTGTTTGGATAGAAAGTTCTATAAAAGTCTATTAATCCCAATTGGGTCATAACTTCTGTAGTTCCTTTGTCTCTTTGTTAAGTTTCTGTCTGTTGGTTTTATCCAGTGGTGAGAGTCGGGTGTTGAAGTCTCCCACTATAACTGTGTGAGGCCTTATTTGTGATTTGTGTTTTAATAATGTTTCTTTTACGAATGTTGATGCCTTTGTATTTGGGGCATAGATGTTTAGAATTGAGACTTCTTCCTGTTGGATTTTTCCTGTGACGAGTATGAAATGACCTTCTTCATCTCTTTTGATTGATTTTTGTTTGAAGTCTAACTTGTTAGATACTAGGATAGCTACGCCAGCTCATTTCTTGGGTCCATTTGATTGGAGTATCTTATCCCAACCCTTTACTCTGAAGTAGTGCCTGTCTCTGAAGTTGAGGTGTGTCTTGTATTCAGCAGAAGGATGGATTCTGTCTTTGTATCCAATCTGTTAGCCTGTGTCTTTTTATAGGTGAGTTAAGACCATTAATATTGAGGGAAATTAAGGTGCATTGAGTGTTTATTCTTGTTTGCTTTTGGTTTGTTGTTGGTACTGGTATTGTATGTGGTTTTACCCTGCCTTTTATTTTGTGTTCTTGTAGAGTGGGATTATCTATTGCCTATGTTTATGCGAGTGTAGTTAATTTCCTTAGGTTGAAGTTTTCCTTCCAGTACTTTCTGTAGGGCTGGATTAGTGGTTACATATTGTTTAAATCTGGTTTTGTAGTGGAATATCTTGCTTTCTCCATTTATAGTGATTGAAAGCTTTGCTGGGCATAATAGTCTGGGCTGGCATCCATGTTCTCTCAGAGTTGGTAGAATATCTATTCAGGTCCTTCTAGCTTTCAGAGTTTCCATGGAGAAGTCTGGTGTAATTCTGATAGGTTTGCCTTTATGTGTTACTTGGCCTTTTTCCCTTGCTGCTCTTAATATTTTTTCTTTATTCTGTACATTGTGGTTTAATTATTGTGTGATGAGGGGACTTTCTTTTGTGGTCCACTCTATTTGGCATTCTGTAGGCTTCTTGCACTTTCATTGACATGTCTTTCTCTAGGTTGTGAAAGTTTTCTTCTATGATTTTGTTGAATATGTTTTCTGCACCTTTGAGTTGGATTTCTTCACCTTCTTGTATACCTATTATCCTTAGGTTTGGTCCTTTCACGGTGTCCCATATTTCCTGGATATTTTGTGTTATGGTTTTGTTAGATTTTCCTTGCTTGATGAGTTTAATTCCTCTAGTTTGTTTTCAGCATCTGAGATTCTGTCTTCCATCTCTTGTACTTTGTTGGTTATGCTTGCATCTGTGGTTCCTGATTGTTTACTCAGCTTTTCCACTTCCAGCATTCCCTCAGTTTGTGTTTTCTTTATTGTCTCTAATTCATTTTTCAGGTCCTGAACTGTTTCCTTCAGCTGTTTAATTGTATTTTCTTGGCTTTTGGGGGGCTTTCCTTGATTTCTTGCATCTTTTGGTTTGTCTTTTCTTCCATTTCTCTGAAGGATTTTCTATTTCCTCTCTTAGGTTCTCTATTATCTGCATGAAGCTGTTTTTAAGGTTGCTCTCTTCTGCTTCTTCTGTGTTGGGATGTTCATATCTTGCTGGTGTAGAGTCCCTAGACTCTGGTAGTGTCATATTGGTTTTCCTGTTGTTGGATGTGTTTTTATATTGTCTTCCCATCCCTTCTTCCAGTGGGTACAGTTGGTGTCACTTCCTTTCCTGGTGTGTATGGGTCTGGGGTTCTCTTCAGGTGTGTGCAATTGACTTTGATACTCTGATGGGTCTCAAGTTGGGTTTAGGCAGGTCTGAGGCACTTGTTCTCCAGGTGAGTGAGAGCAGCACTAGCGCAGAGATGTCAGCAGACTCTGGCTTGCTTGGTCCTCAGGGGTCAAGTCGTCCTGTTGCAGACCCTTGGGTAGGAGTTCCCAGAGTGGGCAGGCAGAAGTTGAGCCCAAGGCAGGGGCTGGAGCAGCTCACCTCTGCACTCTCTGCACTCTGTCGGGGCCAGAATAGCCTAGCGATCTCAGCAGAGTCAGGATCCCAGGGTCCTCAGGGACAGATTCAATCTCTTTTGAGAACTTCTTACAATGTGTTTTGATCACATTTACCTTCTTTCTCTAACTCCTCCCAGTCTACCTCCCTTTCACACTTATCAAACTTTATGCCCTTAGGTTTTTTTTTTTTTAAGTGAAAAGTTCTATTAGAAAGGGAAGGGGGAGGAAAGAGAAAAGAGGTAAAGAGACACAGAGACACAGAGACAAGGAGAGGACAGAAGAGAAGAGGGAGACAGAAAAAGTCCTGTCTGCCCCAGGGGAACAGTGGAAAAGTGCAAGTTCTCAGTTTTTGAAACCTGGTGAGACCAATTTATGCTGTCTATATTCTTGGCTGTATAGTTATCACTGGAGCATGATTGATTTAGCAGAGACCCACCCTTAAAGGAAACAAACTCTGCCTAATCCAGCAGCTGTCATACTTCCTGTCTTTATTCTCACTCCATGCTGGGGTTATATTTGGCTTGAGATTGTGACTTTTGCCTCCTAATGACTTACCCTTACACATAAAGATCAGTGTATTTTTCATACTCCATCAGAAATTTTTTTTAATAAGATGGCAATTGAAACTGAGAGCACACAACTGTTGAATGTGAAAAGAATAAGAGATTATAGGGTGTTCATCCTGAAATGGAACATTAAATAACATTTCTTCCTCTTCCCAAAGCTCAGGGAGAATTGAGGAAGAGGGAGTAGAAAGATTGTAAGAGCTAGAGGTAGTGGGTAACTAAAATTAAACTGTTTTACAGACATAACAGGTCAGGTGCACATTTGAACTCACAAGAGTGTGACAGCATATACAAGACTTCTGGGAATATATTAATTTCTAATTTATATTTGAAGGATAGTTTTGCTGGGTGTAAAATTTCTGCTTTGCAATTCCTTAATCAGAATATGAGTATTATATCCCATATTCTTTTTACTTCCAAGGTTTACTCTAAAGCAGAACTTTTGCATATTAAGAGTTTCTTCTGTCTTTCTGCTTTTAGTAATTTTCTTGCAACAATATGAATATGATATATTTAAATGTGTGTAATCAACACCATCGATATCCTGACATTGACTTGGTTTTGCTGATTTTTTTTTTTTTGAGAAAGCTTCTCATGTGACCTACACTGGCTTTGAAGTCATTACAAACATGATCTGATACTTCTTATCTTCTTGTCTTTTATGAAGGAATTATTTTTACTGTGGCAGTAGAGACTGTCACCAAGTGTTTTGCTATTTTTAATAAGTTCCAAATGGTAGCTTTGCAGTCTTTTGAACCTAAGTTTATACATACACATCTTCCTTTAATGGAACCTCAATAGCATCTATCTAAATTAGCCACCCCTGTTGTTACACATTGAAGGATTTTGATTTTCATTTAATGTCTGGACTAGTTCCCTTGTAAGATTAGGGCTGCTTTTATTTTCCCTCTTGTTTAGTTTCTAAAAGATGTCCTTCAAAGTGCTCTTTGCAAGTCCTCTAAGAAAATCAATTGTCCTCATGCAAATAAATTTGATGATGTCATACTCAGCATTTTACAGGTTGATGACTTGCTTTTCCTCAAGTTCACCTTTACTTAGAAAAATGGTAGTTCAAGAGAAAAGATCTAATAGGGTGACTGACTGCTTCACCATGGAATAGATGAGTGTAAGTGATTATCACAAATGGAAAAATGGTTCATTTTGCAATTTATTTGCTGCTGTCTTCATACTAAGCATTTGCCTATACAGCACATAACACTGGAGCTCACTTAGTGTCACAATTGTTGGAGTGGCTAAGAATGTTTATGTTTATTAGTATTCCCTGTCTTTAAAAGAATTGTGAGCAGAGAAGAGAAAAAATAATAACCAGGTGACTGAGTAAGAAAGTGTATCATGAAACTGTCTTCCATCTGACTCCCTTAGATCTTATGTTGCTCTACAAACAGTTGTGTTTCATCGTGAAACTGGAAAGGACTTCATGAGAGATGATAAAGGCATCTCCTAAAAGCTTTTATTATTTTTAAATTGCTGTTGTTGTTATGTATGCATGTTATGTTGTGTATGCATGTTATGTTGTGTATGCATGTAAGGAGTCTGCCAAGTTCAGAAGAGGGAATCAAATTCCCCGAAACTGGACAACATAGGAACTAGATACTATGAGTACTGGTAATTGATCTCAGGTCCTCTGCAAAAACATCAAACATTTTTTAACCACTGAGCCATTTTTCCAGCCTTAGAAACACAGGTCTTGAAGGAACTTGGAACATGAAGAAAAGAGAGAGACACTGGGATAATGGATTATGTTTCCTTATGTAATATTTGGACTGAAATAATAAATGTTTTTAAGAGATCATTAGGTATTCTTTTTTATTTTATTTTAGAAACAATCTTATTTTACACATCAATTCCAGTTCCCTCTCCCTCCAATCCACCCCAACCCACCTCCCACCCACTCCCCAAGGATAGTGAGGCCTTCCCCGGGGATCATCAATCTCTGTCACATTCTTTGGGGTAGGGTCTAGGTCCTCTTTTGTGTATCTGGGCTGCAATAGTATCCCTCCATAGGGAATGGGCTACCAAAGTCCATTTGTGCACTGGGGATAATCACTGGTTCCACTGTCAGAGGTCCCACAGACTGCCCAGACCTCCTAGACCTCCCCTGGCACCCACATTCAGAGGGTTTGGTTCAGTCCAATGCTGGTTCCCTAGCTTTAAGACTAGGGTCTCTGTGTCCTCACTAGGTCAGGTCAACTGTTTCTGTGGGTCTCTCCAGTATGGCCCTGGCTCTTCTTCTCATCCCTCCTCCCCCTCTATAACTGGATTCTGGGAGTATGGCTCAATGCTTAGCTGTGGGTGCCTGATTCTGCTTCCATAAGCTACTAGATGAAGGCTCTAGGATGGCAACCAAGATAGTCGTCAATCTCATTATAGGGGAAGGGCATCAAAGGCAGCCTCTCTACCACTGCCTAGATTCTTAGTTGGCATCATCTCTGTGGATCCCTGAACATTTCCCTAGTGCCAGACATTGTGATACCTTGATAGAGGGAGTCAGTATAGATATTATTTTGTTATAAAACTTAACTCTAATAGCAGTCTATTGTTGCTAAAAATCCCTAAATCACAATTTATGAGTTGGGGTTGGTCTTGCCATGACATTAAGGTATTCTTTAATAAATACTGTTTTTATGGTTAATTTTCGTGGTCAATTTGACTAGATTTATAATCTCTTATTTGATAAATATTAAGATTAACATAAATATTAAGAGTAAAGAGCTGTAGAAAGAGATGATAATGATTAAAAGTGTGAAAAGTGATCTTGAATGTACAGGTGAAAGAAATAGTGTGTTTAGAGATTAGAAACTCAAGGAAAGTCATGTTCATATCTGTAAAAGTTACTGCATGTTTTGAGCATAGCCGAGAGCTAATTTTCACATCTGTACATACAGAACAGAATGAGAAAATACACTTCTTTATTTTTATCATTTAAAATACTGGCTTGATAATTAATTATATAGACATGAATAAGTTTATTTCTCATTATATCTATAGAATTCTCTGGCAGTAATTTGGACTCTTGGAGCTTGTATTTCCCCTTTTCAGTGTTCAGGCTCACCACCAATCAACACTCTTGAGCAACAGTCCCACATACTAGAGAGCACAGTATAACAGGATACTTGCTCGATGACCTCATAGATGAAACATTGAGTTATCTGGCTGAGGCTCCTGGGGGGAAATGGAATCCCAGAAAACAAAGGTTTAAAGGCTTCTTGATTATCTCCAGAACCAGACATGCTGCATTTTCTCACCAGCTCATGTATGCACTACTGCACACAAAGTCATTGCATACATTTCTGGAAACATAAGAAAGCAGCATGCTAGATCCTGATGGTAAGGGTCAGAGCAGAGAGAATTGAGTTGAGCAAGACACAATGAAGACTAAATACAGAGGTCATGAGCTGTGGCCACGAGTATTGTTTTCAACTGTTTCTTAGGAAACAAATTCAGGTAAATGATTTGAGTCCAGTTCATTTTCGTGTATGCTGATTTTTACTTATTTGCAAGTTTTTAAAATATTAAAGTTAAAAAGAATCAATGTTGCATGCTTATATCCACATATCTGCTCAAGTTGGTCAATGAACAGACTAACGTTTGAGTAGCATGATTATCTAATGATATTATGATTAGGAATGTAACTTAAGAAAATCGGTATATCTTCCTTCTGAAGAGAATGAAACCACTGTATTTTATTCTATAAATTATTTGTACTTAATTTTTCTTAGTAATATATATATGTGGTATTAACTCACAGCACAAAAAGAAAGTCCTAGTGAATTTAAACATCTTTTATCATAAATAAAATTTACAAACTAAATTTCTATATAGAATTCTTTTGCAATGTGGTTAAAAAAATAGGTCTGTGCTATCGTTATTCCTTTTCCTGCCTATGAATGAATGTAGGTGGTATCTATAATTCCAACTTTCTGCTTTGGAAATTGTACCTTCAGGCTGATGTGTCATTGCAGTTTGTCAGCGAACTAGTTCTCAGTTTGCTCTACTCAATCTCTTTTTGACAGACAAGAAATTAGATTTTTATAATGAGGGGTAAATGATAAAACCCTATTGTCTATAAAAGATTCCAGTAAAGATAAGAGCAGGAGTGTACAAATTAATAGCAATGGCACCATAGATTAAAAGAGAACATCAGAATTGGGGACATTGGAGATAAGACAGGCTCTGTCTACATGTGCATCCTGTTGAATACATGGTCATGGCAAAAATTAGTCATGGTGTCTTTCATGCTTGGATCAGTTTTCCCCTGATGGTAGTCATGTGGGCTGTCTACCTGACAGAGGCACGGCATAATAAATGTGATGTCACTTGACATCCTCTGTTAATTCCCAAAGGGAAGGAGATAATATTAGGGGCATAGTCTCCCTCCATGCCCGCCCACACTTGTACAGAATGGTAGGCTGACAGAATTCACAGAACTTAGACAGGAAACTAATAAGGAGAAACTAGGAATTGTTGATATGGAGGAGTTGCTTTTGTCTTACCCATTGGTAAAGAGAAAGATTTTATCACAGAATTTAACATTTGTGCCTTCATTTTCTAGTTGGCATATTTTATTTTATATTTTAAAAATGGAGATGCTGAAGAATTAAACCCAGTTTAATTCTTAATGTTAGCCAAACACCCAGTAGTATTCTCATTTTACTTTCTTCCTCAGAGCTCATAGTTCTTCCATATGAACTATTATATATTATATTGTCATTTTGCTTTGTAATCTACATGGGATCAACATCCACATTAAAAATTTATACAATATATTCTGATCATACTTTTCCCCTCTCTCAACTCCTCCCAGCTCCTCCCCATCCACCCAACTGCATGCCTTTTCTTTATTTCTTTTTAAAAGCAAACGAGCAAACAAAAGCAAAGAAAGCAAACAACAAAACAAAAACAAGAAATACACACAAAAATCAATAAAAGCACAAAAACAGAGAACAAAAATAGAAGCAAAAGACAAATAAGACAAAATGAGACCTGCCAAACAAACCAATATGAGACCAAAACAAACAAACAACCAAACAAATGGGCAAATGAATCCATAAATGTACCGTCGAGTTCATTTTGTACTTGTCTACACTTATCTGTGGTTAATATACCCAGTGAGACATCTTTGGAGAAAACTAATGTTTCCTTTGCAAGTGGGTGTCAATTGCAGATAGCTTCTTGGGTAGGTGGAAGCCGGTAGCCACTTCCTCCTGTTAGTGCTGGACCCTTTCTGGCTTGAGCCAGTGTAAGTCTTGTAGAAGCTGCCATAGTCTCTGCAAATTGATAAGTTGCATCTGTCCTGTGGTCTAGAGGATACTGTTTCCTTTGGTGTCACCCATCACATCTGGCTCTCACACAATCTTTCTGCCTCCTCTTCACATAGTTCCCTGAACTGTGAGGAGAGGGTTTTGTGAAGATATCCAATTTAGAATTGAGCGTTTCAAATCTCTCACTGCTATGATGCTGGTGGAGACAAGAACTTATCTCTGGGGATAGTAGAATGCCATCAGGAGTCAAATAGTACTCTTTCTTTCTTTCTTTCTTTCTTTCTTTCTTTCTTTCTTTCTTTCTTTCTTTTGGTTTTTTCGAGAAAGGGTTTCTCTGTGGCTTTGGAGGCTGTCCTGTAACCAGCTCTTGTAGACCAGGCTGGTCTCGAACTCACAGAGATCCATCTGCCTCTGCCATCCGAGTGCTGGGATTAAAGGCATGCGCCACCAACGCCCAGCTAGTGCTGTTTCTTTGTGCTAAGATTTTCTTCTAGGCCCATGGTCTGTCTAGTCCCAGGTTCTTGGCCACTCAAGCCATGCCAGGCATGGGTTACATCTCATAGAGTGGCTTTAAATCCAACCGATAGTGGTTTGTTACTTCCACAACAAATGCGCCTATGTTGCACCAGTGAATCATGTAGGCGGGTCACCGTTGTAGATCAAAGTGTTTGTATCTGGGTTGGTGTTTATGTTTCTTCTCTGATAGTGTACATAAAACCTTCCTATACAATGAACACTAGTCAGTATGGATGAAGGATCCAGTTAGGCACCAGCTCTACTTCTCACTGTTCAATGAGATGCATACATATTGTCTTCAGTAATAATTGATCTGCCTTCAACTGAACAAATTTTAGCACTTGTTTATAAAAAGAAGAATCCTGATCATGGATACCTTATATTAGAGATGAATATTCCCTGGATGACCTAGGAAATACTTGCCCAACATATACAGACAGATATATGAAAAGAATGAGGCACCAGCATGAGAATGACGAATTGTCATAAAGTATCTGACTGTTTTACTTACATAACCCCAAGCATCCAGATATCTAAGAAATACCCAGTTATCTGATTTGAGTGTATATCAAACATAGCTACTTAATGGTATTCATTGATGCATTTACTCACAAGATATGAGTAAAGATATGAGATCTTTAATTAGCTGAGTAAATTTGGCTAGCAAGTAAGATGTATTATATAGGTCATAAGAATTACATGTATATTCTCTTCCCATTCCTTGTCTGGCATGCTGCCAATCATTCTTCTGTCATTGTCAAGTTTTAAGCATGTTGTTCTATCAGTCAGGATGGGTAGGATGCAGGAATAAAGCATGAATCATGTACATAAAAGCATCTCCTATCCCATATCATGCATTTATCATCACTTGGCTGAATTTCAAGCCCACTGTTGTGGATGCTCTATTTACAGATTTATTGGACTCTTAAATAACAGTTGAGAAACTACTGTTGCTGACGAGGCTTATAATGATGATTCACAAGAACAGCTATTTGCTTCTCTGTATTTCCTTTCTGCACATCGTTCTTCCTAGATTAGCAAGCAGAAGGGATTGTGAAACCGCAGGGGAATAGTTTAAATGGAACCATTCAAGAATGATTAACAGTAATTTCGAAAAGGTGGAAGGTAAGCTGCTCATTTATGTGGAATGAAACAAATGTGTTTAGAATGATTAATAAAATACACTGAAAAAAGACAGACAGAGGAAGACACTCGGTTCTATTGGTTCTATTCAGGCAATAGCCATGTGAGGTATAAAAAAGTAAAGCTTTCTCAAATTTACATCATCTAATGGTAACTTCCACTGGACTGTGGCAGGAAGCTGTCACAGAACAAAAGACCCAGAGTGCTCAAATGCTAGCCATCTCACTTAATTAAAAGGCAGTTTATGTGAGGTGTACTTTTCCTGAATTAAAAAAAAAATCATATATAAGCTAGTGGAGCTCAAGTTTAACAAGAGCATTTCAAGAAAGCCTATAATTTCTTTCATGGCTGGTAGGATAGACAAGTGAACTTACACTTCCAATTATCTTGTAAAATAAAGGCAATTCATTCATCAATTCATTCAGTCTACATATATTTAACCTCTGTGTGAAACACTATTTAAGTGTTTTGAGAAACACAAAGGAATCTAATAGACTATTCTACAGAGCATAAACAAGGGTCTGCATCTTTAATGTGCATTTACTACTATCCAGAAATCCTTATTTCTCCATCAATTAGGTAAACGTAGAAACAACCTCAAAGTTCAGCAGCTACTATGGCAAGTGACAGACAGGCAAGCAGAATGTTTCTTCCTCTGTCCTTAGTCACTTCTGCTTCAAGGTACCCAGACCCTAAGAATCTTAGCATTTTTACCTAATCATACTCCATTAGTCAGAAAAATTAAACAGAGTATGCCAATGCCTTGGGAATACAGAAAGGCCCAAGATTTTTTGAATCTTAAACCCTTGATAATGAAACTATGACCCATTGACCAGTAGAATTGGTGCCATCTGGGACCTCTTTAGAAAAGCAAAGTCTCAAGTTATCCCTCCAATCCCATGATTTAGACTCTGCCCTCAGAAATACAGAGTCTGGGAAGCAGTCCATCAACTGTGGGGAAATCAATGGCTTGGAAGAGTCTTCTCCTGTGTCCTTAGCTATAGTTCTGATTAATTAAGACACAGTTGGAGAGAAGATGATTAGTGAGGTCTTAGGTCATGTAGTCAATTTAGGGCAGGGATTAAAATTTTCAGTGATGTTTCTGAAATGTTTAGAGAAGTAGTAACATGGAGCCAATGCTAAACAGATATACACTAAAGGAATTTGCACGGCCTCCTCAGCATCCATTAGAGATAAAAATGTAGACTCATTGAATAGAGATATTAAATAGAAACCTGGCATTTCAACTCCATTCCAAGTTTCTGAAAACACATTGCCTTCATCCTGTCTTATTCTTACATAAGCACATATCATTCAATCTGCAACATCCAACTGGGTATTTGCACTAGAGCCTTTTTCAGGACGCCAGAGTTTAAGAGTGAACAGGGATTTTCTTTGCCTTCATGATGTTTGTAGTCTAATTCTGTGTCAGTTACACAGGATGTGTGTTATGACAGATGTATCTACCAGTTGCAATATAAATGCAGGAAGGAAACTGAATTTACCTGCAGTATAATGGGGCCAAATCTTCAGAGAATGAAGCCAGGCTTAATGGAAGGGCAGTACTTGACATGAGAAGTAAGTGACTTGTCTAGATTATGAAAACAAAGCATAAGAGAGATTACAAAGCAACTGATTTCGGGAATTTGTAAAGACAAGATAAGAGAGGTGGCATCTGACTTTGCAAAACGGCAGCGAAGCCAAGTCCTGACCATGCAAACCCTCATGGGCACTCTGTGTGTACTCCATGCAACAGATGCTATGGGGTCACTGGAGAAACAGGAATAGCATGTGACATGATCACGTGTGCATCTTTAAGGAAATATGGTAAATGAAAAGGGCTAAAAGGATGTTAGTCAGAGTCAGAGAGAACAATTCAAAGGCTCCCACATTAGTTTATCATTGATAGAAACTATAGGAAGGAAGAGAGAGTACAAGAGAGATGTGAGGAAAGGAGATGACCAATGTTCTCTCCTGACCAAACTCACATGTCCATGGCCCTTTCTCAATCTTTTCACACCTGTGTTTCCCTCCACAAAGCCTCATTTCAGCAGAAATGCTGGCAAGTCAGGTCAGCTTCCCTCAATACCTGAGCATCCCTGCAACTTGATTCCATGTACTCCACCGTGTCCAAGGTAATGACAGGCCGTGACATTCTCCCTCCAGCAAACATCCTGCTTGTTTGCAAGGTGGGAGTAGATAGAATTCTCTCCTTCACTCTCATGTTATCTCTTAATGTTTTTTTTTTCATCTTATTGACCCTCATCTTCTTTCTTGGCTTTAAATTCTTGTCTTTATTTGTTGTGCTTTGAGTTGAATCCACTACAGAATTTCACTGTGGTGGTCCTTCTGCTATTCAGAATCACACTCCCCTTAATCATCTCACTGTCACTGTCAAGGAGTCATCTAGTCATTTCATAAGAAATAGATAAATAGCTGATAGAGAAAGACAGAAAGATAGAGGCAGACAGGCAGACAGACATACAGTAAGAACATTCTCAGGAAGGAGCAACGTGTTAGGTGAGGAAGCTCATAGGTATCTATATTTGTTCACCTTCAACAAAGTGAAGAAAAATTCCTCTTGATTGAATTGTTTTCAAAGTTCTAATGGACAATGACTTTTCATAGTCTTCATGGAAAAGGAGCCAATTATATTCTTAGCGCTTAAATTATATTTGGTCTAATCACCCAGCATATGATTTTATTGAGGTTTTTAAAATTGGTGGAGCATAGAGAAATCCTTACTAATAACTATGCAATCTTTTAAAAAAGAGGTTACCCTGTAAGGCGTTGTGAAGTTTAGACCACAGTGTAAGAGAGTTGATTATCAGTTATGATTGATTGGTTTCCTGTACAAGGAAAGCTGATGTAAATAAGACATCTCTTGTATGCTGACAGGGTCAATTATATAGAATGATTTATGAAGCCACTTTAAAAGCCTTTGCTAGGGCTGGAGAGAGGACTCAGTTGGGAAAGCACTTGCCTTGCAAGTATGAGCATCTAAACTTGTTCCTTAGAATCCATCAAAAAACAAACAAAACCAAAACCCAACAAACAAAGTCATAGTGGTCCACATTTAGAATTACAACTTTGGAGACATCAAGATGGATGTTTTCCAGGAACGATGGGTGAGCCAACATAGTGTGGATGTGGAGACAGGTGTTTCCCAGGATGCATGGGTGAGCCAGTGTAGGTGAACCAGTGTAGTGTGGATGTGGAGATGGGTGCTTCCCAAAAAAACACCCATCAAAAGGCTTACTTCCTGGGGCTCCAACTCCTAGTTCCTCTGGGGTGTTAGCCTTACAAATGTCACTCATACTCACTTCTGCAGGGGTGTGATACAGGGCAGGAAATTTAGGGTGGGACAGAGAAGTGGAAATTTTTGTCTTTATACTTCCATTACACCATGGGGGTATTCAACTATGTTAAAAAGTGAAACAGAATCTATTTGTGAGATTCTTTTTTGCTTTCAAAATTATCATTGTGTATAGTGTGTGTGTGTGTGCATGTGTGTGTGTGTGTGTGTGTGTGTGTGTGTGTGTGTGTGTGTGTGTGTGTGTGTATGTGTGTGTGTGTGTGTCCTAGTTAGGGTTATTATTGTTGAGGTGAAACACCATAACCAAATCAACTTGGGGAGGAAACGTTTATTACACTTCCAGTTGATAGTCCAACACTGAGAAGTCAGGACAGGAACTCAGACAGGGCAGGAAAGCAAAGGCAGAAGCTGATGCAGAGGCCACAGAAGGGTGCTGTCTATGGCCTTGCTCATCGTGGCTTGCTCAGCCTGCTTTCTTATAGAGCCCAGGACCAGCAGCTCACGGATGACACCACCCAGCATGGGCTGGTCCCTCCTCTCTGAATCATGAATTAAGAAAATGTCCTGGATTTTATGGATCTTATGGAGGTGTTTTCTCAGTTGAGGTTCCCTTAAGATGACTCTAGCTTGCGTCATAAGACTATCTAGAACAATGCATGCCCAATGTGTTAGAGCACATATGCAGAGGATATGGCAACTGTGGAGCCTGTCTCTCCTTACATCATGATATACATTCAATAGATCAAACTCATGCTATCAGCCTGTGCGGCAAGCACTATGAGAAGCTGAGTAATGTCTCCAACAAGCTATGGGAAGCATGCTCTCATAGAAGCCTTCCTGCCTTAGAAAGCAGGGGTCTACTGGCACAAATTACCTTGTTTTCTTTGTAAAGAAAAACACATTCATGATGATGTTTGAAAGACCCACAGCCAAATCTGTAAATTCATTAAAATAAAAAAAAAGTAAAAGCATTTGCAAAAGAAAGACAGAGAAGCTGGAAATGTTCCAGAGAGTTCTCATCTCAAAATGTATCTTTCTGCACTGTGATGCACACAGCTGATTTTGTTCTGGTCATTTCTAGACAATCTAAATAATTGCTCACAGTTTTCACTCCCAATAGATACATTCTGGTTGTTATTAGAAGAAAAGTGCATATGGCCAAGCATAATGAAAGATATGAGGCCTAAGTGGAGACATTAGACATGAATGACAATGCTTAGGGGACAATTAAAAGGTTTGTTCAAGTTATATTTATCACTGTACCTTCTTGCATAAGAGGTGGTGATTTATTTTTAATGAAAATTAAAATTTTACCAAATGTTGGCATTTTGGACAGCAACAAGGATAACAAATGGAAATTCCATCTGGCATTAGTTCAGTCCATAAAAACTTTTATTCTTTGCCTAAGGACAACAAATGCTTTGCCTGGGTCAGTTTATTTAGTTACTTAATATTGTAAATAGATTAAAAATATGTGGCCGAATCCTATTCCTTGGCTTTGAAAATTAAGCCCTTGGTTCTTTGCCTGCACTATACTGAGTGCCTGCACTTGCTTGACAGGCTGAGTAGAAAAAAAAAAAGAGGATTAAAACTGTCTTCCAGGGTCCTCAACTTCGTCCGGGATAACACAGAAATCTTTATCATTCATGTGGCCTAGGGAGTTCTAAAGCATTAACAATTCATCTAGCTTATGTATTATAAAAGCTAGAAAGTATATATTTTTAATACCAATCACCAAATCCAGCTATAATGCAAAAAGCATATTGCAAGTTTGATTGGTACCATTCCTCCTGAATGACTAAAATGGGGCACGCTCCTGGGAAGGCTGCTGTCCAAAAAACTTGACAATACAAATCTCATCCAAAGGGGTGAAAAAGGAACTTGGGGAAATGTGCTACTTTGCAAGAAAGGTACTATCTTTGATGTGTAAATATTTTCTTTTTTGAAGAGCATAAAGCATAGGCTTTTGCTAGGGCGAGCATGGGTGCGTGCCTGTGTTTGTGTGTGTGCATGTGTGTGTTGATCACAATATTCCTGGAGTTATTTCACTATTCCTTATCATTTGTCCAGAAGAAGAACAGCTTTTAAGAGCTGGCTTAGAACAGGCCTTACAGTGATGGCCTGAGGCAAACTGTCAAAAAGGGAAGTTTGTTGTTCAGTAGCCTGAAATGCCTTCCCACTACATCTCTGCTCCTCATTCTTTTTTGAGCTTGCTGTATGCCTTTGCTGGGGGAGGCAGGGGAATATCTATTCATCATCATTTCTTACAAAAACCCAAAGGTTTCTTACAGGAAAGGGAAAGCTATTTCTGAATACATCCATATAATGAGCAGTTAGTAGAAAGTCTCTCATAAACCAGGATTAATGTTTGTCAAATCTACTACATTTTTTCAAGGATCATTGTGCATGCTACATAGTGATTATAATTTATGTTTTATGTCCTATCAATCAATAGTTAGAAATGTTATGGTCTTAAGGAAGTACCTTCTAAGCAAAATTTCTAGTTAAAGCAAAATTTCAATAATAAAACAAAAAATCACAGTAAGTTATGAAAATAGATAATTATTCATAAAGTACAAAAACAAAAGCAAGACATTATTTCCCTCTATCACTCTGGTCTCTCTCATCTCACCCTTTCCTCTTTCCAATATTTTTCAAAATAAAGACTATTCAAATGAATAAGAAAACAGTGGAGAGTAAGTTGAATTAAATGCTAAATGACAACCCAGGAGATCAATCAGTGATGGAAGCACTTTAGATATTCTTGTTGGGCTTTAATAGTATGGCAGGAGATCTTCATACCCTACACTCAATCATCTGCTGGTCATTTAAAGCACCATGTCTGAGTCCTGTCACAGATCCTGACCACAAGGGTCATTTTAAGTGTTTTAAATAAGGCCCCCCTACAGTTGCTGTTCTCATCATGACTTGGAAACATTTATGTGATTCTGTTGTATGACCAACCAGCCTGGTGTGCTTGACCCACAGACAGCATCTAAGCCTAATTATCTACCTTTGCTTGGATCATAGAAAGCCTACAGTGTCATGTTATTTTACAAAGCTCTAGGTATTGGTTACTTCTTCTCAAACATCTGTTGCTGAACTGCATAATAACTAGGATGGCATGACTTAATGTTTTGCAGATCTCTGAGTCTCATAAAATTGTTCAAGTATATTATTCTATGAATCTAAGACATCAGGTATTCAAAGAAAATAATGAACTGTGTTGTGAATTAATGATAACTTTATTTACCTACTCAACTAAGGAAGGACTAAGTCTCAGTAATGTCTCAAATGTGAGGGCAGACCATAAATTTCTAGAAGGTAGACAATTTGTAATACTGAGAATTAATAAATAATATAGACATTATTGATAAATAATATAGAACAGGAAAAGACCAACTTTCTATGTTGTACTACTCTTTCTGAGATAGTAGCATACTTAATACTTGCTGAGTGACAAAATCTTAAACTTTTGTGAGGATAAAACATGGCACTAGACACTGCCTCTCCCTTCCTCCTAGACCTCTGTCTCAGTAGAAGTTCTTAAATAGCACCACTCACATCTTCTAGCTTGGCTACAATGGTGATTTGCTGCAGAGGCAACTCCCTACTAAGAATCTTGAGTGAACTAATTGGCTAAGATAATTCTGAATCCCCCAGGAGGGTCTCAGTAGTGACCTAAAGTGGTACCTGTCATAATAACCTATCTTTCATTGGTTGTCTTTTTTTTCCCTCTGTAACTTTTCCTCTTACCACCTGTGTAGGGCAAACTACAAAATAGCATATCACATATTCATGAACATTATACTTTTTGTTCTATGTAGCAGAAACACTTTGCCCAATTTATCTTCTTTTTAAACTGGTTTAAAGTAGGCTGCTGGGATTGACTTGCAGCTGGCTATGTGCATTTCCTGTTGTTTTGGCTAGGCTACTACAATACATTATCACACTAAATACATCAAAATACTTTTTCATGCTCCTAAAGGCTGTATATCTAACATCAAGATACATGGTCATGTTCTGATGGGTGTCCATTTCCACGCATAGACAGCTGTTTTCTTCCTTATCTCAGGACATAGGGGAAATGGGGTCAGCATATCTCTTGGCTTCCATTCAAACGTTCATTAATCCCATCATGAAGGTTCTACCCTCACCTCCCATGATGATTATTCTTGTCAACTTGAACTCATTTAGATGCAGCAGGGAAATACATCTTTGAGGACACTTTTGGAAAGGCTTAGCAGGGAGAAAGAGACCTACTCTGAATATGGGTGGCATCATTGTGAATGCTAGAGACCAGAAATGACTAGAAAAGAGGAAAATTGCTAACCACTAGCCTCTATTGTTATATTAGCTTCCTGACTGTGAGGGCGACATGATGAGCTGTGTCTCTCTCTTGCCACTATGCTTTCCTCATCACAATGGACTGTAATCTCAAACTAAGAGCCACAACAAATCCTTCTTTCTTATGCTGTTTTTGTTGCAATGAAAAGGGCAACAGTTACACCACCTAAGGTCCCCACCTCCAATCCGCAGATAGTGGGAACATAGGTTTTTCAATAATTATAACACTTGCAATATCAAATACAAATAACATGATTCTTGTCTCAGGATCTGCTTCTGGAAAGGGTCCCTCTAACATATAGACTACTTTAGTCTTTCATGGGGCAATCGTTCTCAAATTATATGAAGCACATCTTGGTGAAGAGTCAGCCAGCTTGTGCATTCTCTGGGAAACTTAGTATCTAATTTGGCTTTGTTTTTCAAGTCATTAGTGCAGGGCATACTACAGAGAGGGTGATCAGAACTCATCTGCTGAATAAATACACATGGTGGCAGTCAAGGAGCTACAGGGTCTGATAATTCCAATGATATGGCAGCCATCGAGACTGGGCTTGATCCATGCTGATCTAATAAGGAGACATTTGTTTAACAGCTCTCAGCCAACCAACATGTACTGTACTGTGATGGGTAGACCAGTTGTTCTTGCTGGTGTCTCTTATATGTGCATATTTCATATATAGGTAGTTGCTACATATTTTTATTTTTGTTGCTATTCATAGCTGTATTTGTTAACTCCTTGTTTTTAAATGTACTTGAACACTCTTGATGTCTGAAAACCATGTCATCATAGTTTTGTATGGTCCGCATATAATGTCTCATATCACCAATTCTTTAGCATGTGAGAAGAAGGAATTATCTTCCTCAAAAAAATCACAGCTTATTTCTAAAGCATATGCATCTGATCAATCATCAAATGCAAGCATTTGTCTTCCTTCTTGGGAACAGCATGTTTTATACTCACTGGCTGCATTGTTAACTTACCCTGTGCCCTGTTAAACTGAATTAGATATTAGTTGCAGTTGATACCATGAAACTATAACTTATAGGAACCTGGAAAATTTTAATATTCAGTGTTTAAATGCAATCTATCAGAACAGTATTTGTATAATTAACATACAGTGTCATAAGAGTGACCAAGGGATACATATATATATATATATATATATATATATATATATATATCTTTGATTTTCAACAGGGAATTTCAACAATGATCTTTGCCTTCTGAATATGTAGGATGCCAAGTTAAATGTGATATATGTTTCAGGAAAGCAATTTAACATTTATGCCTCATTATCTGGTTTGTGCAATGAGAGCCATAACTTCTTTACAGATTTCATGTAAAAAAAATTTAAGTACTCTTTGACATAATAGGTACTCAAAACTTTTATCTATGATAATCATCAATCTAACTGAAAAGCTGAGATGTCAAACACATGTAACAGCCTGTAAAACTATGTGACATATACCAGAGGCAAAGTAAAATTTTCACAGATACATCTACAGGGCTGGCATCCCAGAGAAGCAAGCATAGTGGCTGGAGAAATACCAAAAGGTATTTTGAAGTAAGTAGAATAAAAATTGATGCTCAAGAAAGGAAAAACATCAGGAGGCTGGAGAGATGACTCAGTAAGTGCTTGATGCACCAACCTGAGGACTTGAGTCTGCATCTCCAGCATCCAGGTAAAAAGTCATTACTCACAGTCATGCACAGTGATGATGCAGGGATCGGCATGAAACAGGAGACTCTAAGGCTAGCCCGGTGCTAGAATAGACAAATTGGTAATCACCAGGTTTAGTTTCAAAAAATAAGGTGGGGGCAATTGAGAAAGACAGTGAATATTAACCTCTGGCCTCTGTGCATACATACACATGCACCTACACATAAGGGTTTACACACACACACATACACACACACAGAGAGAGAGAGAGAGAGAGAGAGAGAGAGAGAGAGAGAGAGAGAGAGAGAGAGAGAGAGAACGATATCAAATATGTTTTATTTTTCAAAACTAGGTCATGTAAAGAGTTCTGGAGAACCTAGGATAAGTGCCATACTGGGTCATCCCAGAAAATCAGGTACTACATTCAAGGACAAAAAGAGTTTACAGCTCTTGCCCTTGCCCAAGATGAGGTCAAATTAGTAGGGTTTGAGTTTGGATGTAGCAACTACAAAATGAAAATTCAAAAGAGAACCCTAAAGAGAGGCTGAGCCATGAGAGGAGACATCAAGGGTGCAGGAGAAGGCTAGATGTTCTGCCAATGGACTCTCGATCTGTTCAGAGTGTGGTCAGCATTTTCTCACATGAGCCCTTCTTTGCTGTCATTTTCTCTTGGATGAGCACATACATCACAATCAAAACTTATTTGTAACGATAGTCTTCTTGCTCAGCAGTGGTGGTGTACACATTTAATCCCAGCATTCAGGAAAGAGAGGCAGGTAGATATCCGAGTTGGAGGCTATCCTTTTTTAAACAGAGAGTTCCAGGACAGCCAGGGTTACACAGAGAAACCCTGTCTAGAAAAGGAGATTTTTCTTCTTTATTTAAAAATAACTTTTGGAAACATGCTCTTGAGATGAGGGCTAGTTTGGCCTTGAACTCATAAACCCTTACACACCAGCTGCTTGAATTCTGGGATTATAGCCATGTGTCAACACAACTGTCTTTAAATCTGTTTTCTTAAATAAAAAAAAAAACAAGATTGATGCCACATTTACTAAACAAATGAAGACTCATTATTGTGTGCATTTCAGGTTAGTCTCTAATTTCCTTGGACTCTGTGTTCATTAATGAGACTGGTATTCTAATTTACTCCTTTGAGAAAATATTTAGTACCTTTTATTTTTAAATTGTCTTCAAATTTACCACATTTTAAAGAAAATATAGTCAAACCATAATAGAATATATTAGGCATGACAGCAGTATTCTAGAATCACTCCTAAAATCCTGTGCTGTGTAGAAATAAAAGTGTTTGTTAACTTCTGTCCTCAGATTCATTTTTATGTTACCAGACACAACCAATGCTGCCACTGAATTATAGGTATGAGAGCCATTATCTCGAAGGAGCACCTTGAGAAAGAGATGTCTAATCTCAATAATGTGACTTTTCTTGTTAAATAAATCCCCCATGTTCGGTACTTCTAGGTTCCTAACTAGAAAATGTCTTATCCTTTTTCTCATTCACCTCTTCTAATCTTAAAAAGAAAAAAAAACTCAAAGAAATCTGCATTTTCAATAGCGAATTGATTTTGTTGTTTTTTTCCTATTCAGTATTTCTCATCACATGCTTTTGTGAGTGTTATGTAATGAATGAATAAATTTGGAAGAACCCATTGGACTGCCAAATGTTTGCTATATAAACTATTTTTCTTCATATTGACTTCACTCTCCATTTCTTATACGGAACTATATTCTTATTAAAAAAGCAATTAGCCTAATAAGACTAGTTTAATCAACATGCCTCCAAGGCAGCATGTGGAACATGCTAGAGAGAGCATTTATATAGGAATTTGAAAGGCTCAAGGGAGCATTCACCCATGAGTATATGGGCAGCACAAATTGGACTCTGTGGGCTGTGCTTTCTTTCTTTTTTTTTTTTTTTTTTTTTTAAGAAGAACGTGAAGTTGGGAAGGGTTGAGGGTTTGGAGGTCAATATGAGAGGAATTAAGGAAGGCATAGGGACTGCATATAATCAAAATCCACAGTGTGGAAGCATGGAAAGTGGAGGTATTTAATGAAAATTTTGTATTTTTTTTAGGAAGAGAGTTTTCTGTTTTGCTTTGCAGATGAGCTATGACATAGGAAAGAGCATCCTGCAGAGGTTTTAGCTTTGAGAGAAAAAAAAAAAAAAAACACCACCAATAGCAAAGTCCCTACCTGCTTCTGTATGCTTCCAGCCTTCTCTGTGTTGCAGTAATGTGTGTCTTGGCATTGGAGAATATTTCTGACCGTATTTGCCCATCTTGTTATCAATACTGTAGTAGATATGGTTAACTGATTGTTTAGAATGGTCACAGAAAGAAATGGAAGCAAATAAAGAATTGTTTTACCTACACAATTGATGCTTATGGCTTTATTTATGTGTTTACTGAAAACCACAGAACTACTTCCCCACTCTCAAACACAGCAACTCCTTAGTGGATCAGAGTGTTGGTTATACAAAGGGAAAGTAGAGTTGAATATTCATATTAGGACCCCAACCCGGTGTCTTTTAAATTTTTAATTTTCCTTTAAATCTTACAATATCAGACATGTATACGATGCCTTTTAAATATATACATCTACCTGAACCCCTTCTGCCTGCATAGTTCACCTCCTGCAGTCATGACCCTTCTTCTCTCTCTTTTCCCCCAATCTCCCTCCCCTGCCTCTTTTTTTTTTGGAGTGGGGAGGTCAGGCCCCATTCAAGCAGTCACAATTGCAGTATATCCATGATTGCAACAGCTATGTCATATCCAAAGTTGAGTGCCCACCGCACTACACCCCAACATTCAGTTCCCACAGTCCTTCTCATCTTTGATGTGCCTTGGTCCTTGTAGGTAGGGGACAGATGTCAGATCCAGGGCTGAGCACTGAGTGGTCACTTAACCATTTGACCAGTTATGAATCCCCACTTTGACTATCAACTGCTGCTGAAGGAGGCTTCTCTGATTATGGCTGAGCGCTGCACCGGTCTGTGCAGATATATAAACTCAGGAATAGATCCCCTCAGAGGCCCCAGACCTCTCTCAGCACCTTTCATCCATTTCTACCAATGTCACTGTTTTCAGGGTGTATAACAAGGCTTTACTTTTGGTTTACTTATTTATTCTGTTACAGAGAGCCATGCAATCCATACACACACACACACACACACACACACACACACACACACACACACACAGTAGAAATGAAGGAAAGCAAATCCTGTAACCCAAGATCCTGAGTTCTTGGATACAGATTTCATAAAATGGCATATGCCTGGTTCTCATTTTAATTTAGCTGTGACATTATTTTTAGAAATTCAAGGATGTTTTCCTAGAGTCAGAATTTTAGAAGTAGACATGTTTTTACATAGTATAACCACCTAGCATTTGACTCTACAGGAGCGTAAAGGCAAAGTAGGACTCCATAATTGCCAGTGAAGTGCACATTCACCGTTGTTTTGTTTTAATGAGTTTCATATTAAAATTGTTTTGTAATACCAACTTTCCTCCTGAATACAATATTGCAAACAGTTGAAGGTTCCCAGGGCTAAGCAGGCAATCTGGATGAGCATGCCTGCCTGTGTGCATGCACCTTGATGCTCACTAGCCAAGCATCATCAACTCTGCTTGGGGGTGTTTAATGGCAGTTTCTTCATGGCTCCTGACACACCACTCTCCTATGAATCCACTGAGAACTTGCTTCTCTTAGTCACACTGCTATGTCTACATGCCAGGTTTGAAGGATGATCAGCTCTGACCTCCCATGTCTGTCCAATGCAGAAAAATCAGTCTAGATCTCTCGGGATATTTTCCCTTACACTATTGATGGGATCTCTACTTGACACTACATTATCACGTCATCCTATTTAGACCCACAGGCTAGTTTAGCTTCATAAAACACATGTCTTATTTTAGCTGGTTTCAGTTAATTCGCTGCCATCAGAAAATTAATTAGAAGATTCACTAAGATCATACCTACAAACCATAACTAAACTTCCAGTTGATTCAAACAAATTGGTGGAAAACCAGTGCAGTTATTGTTTAGCTTTTTAAACAGGACACCTGATTAATTTATTGAGTGACCTTTCACCAATTCATTGATGAGATTGTTAATGAAATAAAGAATTCCTATCATTGAAAATACAAAAGTGTAGAATAGAATCACACCATCATTTTGACAGTTTGGATCAGCAATAGTAAAACTCCTCCTTGGGAATGACCCCTAGAAGTTTCACAGTTACCTGCTGATAATTTGATTTAAATCACATATCCTCAATCTGTTGGTAAGCACCATATGCCATTTAGGATAAAATGAAGACGTGCATTTTGGTGGAACATATTGTATTGGTCCCCTCCCCCTATCCAGTAACTCTGTCAAAGTGACAGAAAAAATCTTATACAGATTTTAAAACTGGATGTCTGTAAACCTTTTCTTAATTGGGTTTGGTACATTCTAATTGAAGTCTCAGGCTCTATAGAAGAGGGCACAGGCTGATCAACTTGAATGTATGGAGAGTAATATTATTTTAAATAAAGAATAGCAACTGAGAGATCATTTATTTTATTAAGCGGGGAGGGCGAAGATCAGACCTCGTCAGAGGATTCAGGAAGGAGGGTTGATGGGAGAGATTAATCAAAGCAGAGCACGGGATTGATTTAAGGTACAAGATCTGGTGATTCACTCACAAAGATGCTTTTGAAGAGCAGGGAGAGCGGGAAGGGGGGAATGGCTTGGTGGGGGACACATATGTGGTGATAGTCAAATGTCAAACCTCATTAGAGAAGTTGTCCAAAACAGCTCTAATGAGCTGGAAACAATGTGCAACTCACCTGGTTCAAGGCTTTTTCGCACACATTCAAACTCAGGCCAGGTTGCTCAATGGGTCTTCGGAGAAATTAGGAACACAGGAGTGAATCCCAGCCAAGGGGAGCTGTGTTAGCAGACTTTGCCCGACCGCCTAACTTTGGCACTTGAACCAGCAGAGAGGAGTTTCATTTCTTTCAGGTTAGTATTGAATTGGCTTCGTTTTTGGGTTATCACTAATATTTGTTAGGAAAGACATTTGGACTAGAGAAACCGTGAGGAGAGGCACAAGAAACAACGCAGTTTTTCTGAAGTTGACAGGCTCAAGCAAGGCTGGGGGCCAGATATCAGTGAGCAGGGAGGGACATGATAAAAATCCGTGTTCCTCTGCCAAAGGAGTTAGCAACACCGAGCCACCTAAGCCATCTGTATATGCAGAATGACCTTGGCAGAAGTGGAACACAATGTTTGTTTCCATGCAATGATTCTTTTAAATTAGGTGACATGGTCCAGGGGGCCAGGGGGCGGGGGTAGATTGATCTTTCCTCCCTTTGCCTGCCAAGACCTCCTAGGTATCTGATAGAAAGCTCCAAACTTTGCTCAAGTTTCTGATCTTAGTTCCTCCTCCCTGGGTGCTTTAAATTTAATGGACTCAAAGAGTCAGCAGACCTCCACTTGTTTTTCTTTCTTCTTCTGCCTCCAATTACAAGGAGCTTTTGCAATCATGCTTTCGATTAAGTCATTGGCTTTAAATAACTTTAAAAACACTTGTTTCAATTTACATCCAAATAAAATGTTCTGACTCCCCCTCTGTCCATCCTGTACCTTGTAGTCCTGCTTTGCAAACATCAAAGTCCATGTCACAGCTGGGATATGAAAACCCTCTGTCTGGCCCTGCAGCTGTTTTATTTTCTTACCTTAAGATTTGCTGAACCCCGCCCCCCAAATTCAAGTATCTTGCAAATCCATCCTCATTAAACTGGGTCATTTATTTTCATTCACACTTTAGTTTTTGGAATGTTATTATGGCTCTTCTCTGCTACATATATGCCCCTGCTTCTGATGCTTGGCGGCCCATATGTACATATACAGTTCTTTTGCCATTATGTGTAAGTTCTATAAGAAAAGGAGCCATGGAGCTTTCTTTGCTATTACCAGATTATGAGATTCATCACTGCTTTGTATCATTATTTATCAAATTTGTATAACAGCAAATATCGCACTCCTATGGTCTTCTCTCAAATTTGTGTAGACCATGTTGCTTTGTTTTTTGATTAATCTCTTCCATTTGGTATTTCTTAAGGTCTCAATCTCAAGTCTTAACATGTTTCTTTTGAAATAAGCATAGAGATGGTCTCTGAGTGCCCAATGGATGGATTCAAATGGGCCAGGTCATGCTTTGGAAAACCTGGGCAGTATAAGGAAGTAGCCTATTTATGCCTCCCTTGCTTCCCTGACTTGTGAAGTAGCTCTTTACTTAGTCACATACTTACTGATGGCCACTGTGTCTGGTATTTTGTTTGTTGCACAAACTTCCAGAAGAATCCCTTTTCTACTGATCTATTTGTGTTTCAGAATTGCTCCTATGCGGCTGTGTGTCTGGTCTTTCTTCATTCTTTACTGACGATAATTATGTCACTAAAAATGCTTTCTTTAACAAGTATTTCCCAAATAAAAACAGTGTAATTGATAGAATTTTTCACTTCAGCCCCAGACTTGAGGCTGAGGCACGTTCTTGTCACATATTATAAAGGTCAAGATCTATACATAGAGGAGCTCTGAGATCAGAACCTGATGACCATGGGGACTCTGGATATGCTTCTGTAGACTCCAGTGTGTTTGTGGGCAGGAGCAGGACCCACGTTTGACAGAAATTCTCACATGGAGCCCAGACAACCTTTTCACAGAAGCCTGTCTTGAGAGACTGCTGTTAATCATATAACTACTCTTCAGTCACCCTGCTTTTCTGAGATGTGCCCAAACCAGGAATTGTAGTGCTTATTTAAAATACTTATAAACCAGCAAGATAGATAGATGAGGACATAGCCACTAAGACCCTGGTCCTGGAGGCATAAAGTCTTCCATTGTGTGGAAAATGTTCCATAAAGCACTTCAACATTTCTTCAAAAAGCTGAGGGACGGGATGAAGTCCTGCATGATGGGAACACTGTTCTTGCAATTCATTATAAACATGGCTGGAAACAAAAAAAAAAATGGGGCTGATGAAGTCCCTGTGGCATATCATAAGTATTTGTTGAGACCTGTGTAGGTGGGGAAAAGTTGAGCTTAAAAAAAAAAAAAAGATGACAAATTGATACGGGCTTCTTATTTATATTTCTAATTTGAGTATTATGTAAGACTGCCTCCCACAGAGCCAGAAGGAGCTTGTTAGAAATGCCCACAGGTCTGTTGGGTCAGCCTCCTCTGGTGCTTGTGTTCTCCTTAACAAGTTGTATGAAGTGGGTCTCAGGTTCAGCCACCGACAAACTCTAAAACAGTAAATCCATATCAAAGCACTGTGCACTGAAGTGTGGGAGAATAAAAAACCCACGTGAAGAATTCAAACTGAAAATTAAGAAACCCTTAGGTACCTGCCAGGAAGGTATGCAAGCTGGAGAGCTCTGATACTGGGCTTTCAACAGACTGCTTTGGGCTCCTTTACATGCAAATGCATTTCCTACCTAAAATGATTGTAAATAATTCAGTTGATTTAGAACAGTCTAAAATGATCCTTCTCTCTATTTCAGCTGGAGTTTGGAAAGCCATTTGCCTAAGTCAACTTCAAATTTGTTTATTATTTTTTTAATGTGGATGTGTATGTGCTTGAGTGTATGTTTGTATACCATGTGCATGCAGGAAGCCTGTGGAAGTCAGAAAAGAGGATTGAATTACCTGGGATTAGAGATACAGACAGTTCTGTGCCATCATGTATATGCTAATATCGAGCCCAGGTCCTCTGAAACAGCAGTAAGTGCTCTTAACAGCTGAGCAATTTCTTCAAGATTCAACCTCAGATTTCTTGAAATCTTTCTTTTTTCTTTTTCTTTCTTTCCATTTTTTACTTAAATTAGAAAGAAGATTATCTTACATGCCAATCCCAGTTCCCCCTGCCTCCCCTCCTCCCGTGCCCCCCAACAACTAATACCCTACCTACTCCATTCCCCTTTTTGCTCCCCAGGGAGGGTGAGGCCTTCCATAGTGGGGGGTCTTCAGAGTCTGTTATATCCTTTGGGATAGGTCCTAGGCCCACCCCTGTGTGTCTTGGCTCAGGGAGAATCCCTCTATGTGGAATGGGCTCCCAAAGTCCATACGTATGCAAGGGATAATTACAAGAGGCCCCATAGATTTCCAAGTTCTCTTCACTGACATCCACATTCAAGGGATCTGGAACAGTCCAGCTATCAGTCTGGGAACCAAAAGTTCCCTCTTGTTCAGGTCAGCTGTTTCTGTGGGTTTCACCAGCCTGGTCTTAAGCTCATCACTCCTCCTTCTCTGCAACTGGATTCCAGTTCAGTTTAGTGTTTAGCTGTGGATGTCTGCTTCTACTTCCAGCAGGTGCTGGATGAAGGCTTAGGATGGCATATAAGTCAGTCATCAACCTCATTATCAGGGGAGGGCATTTAAGGTAGCCACTCCACTATTGCTTAGATTGTTAGTTGGTGCCATCGTTGTGGATCTCCAGACATTTCCCTAGTGCTTGATTTCTCTGTAAACCTATAACGGCTCCCTGTATTATGGTAACTTCATTGTGTAATTGTACCACGTTTTCTCTATTCATTCTTCAGTTGAGGGGCATCTAGGCTGCTTCCAGTTTCTGGCTATTACAAGTAATGCTGGTATGAACATCCTTGAACAGATGTCCTTGTTGTATGAATATGTTTCTTTTGGGTATATGCCTAAGAGTGGAATTGCTTGATCTTGTGGTAGACTGATTCCCCTTTTCCTGAGGAACCACCATACTTATTTCCAAAGTGGCTGTATGAGTTGGCACTCCCATCAGCAGTGGAGTATTCCCCTTTCTCCACATCCTCTCCAGCATAAACTGTCGTTGGTGTTTTTGATTTTAGCCATTCTGACAGGTGTAAGATGGTATCTCAGAATTGTTTTGATTTGCATTTCCATAATGACTAAGGATGTTGAGCACTTTCTTATGTGTCTTTCAGCCATTTCAGATTCCTTTATTGAGAATTGTCTATTTAGTTCTGTACGCCACTTTTTAATCGGATTATTTGGTGTTTTGGAGACTACCTTCTTGAGTACTTTGTAAATTTTGGAGTTCAGCCCTCTGTCAGATGTGGGGTTGATGAATATCTTTTCCCAATCCGTGGGCTGTTGTTTTTGTCTTGTTGACTGTGTCCTTTGCCTTACAGAAGCTTCTCAGTTTTAGGAGGTCCCATTTATCAATTCTTGATCTCAGTGTCTATGTTACTGTTGTTATGTTCAGAAAGTGGTCTTCTGCACCAATTTGATCAAGGGTATTTCCCACTTTCTCTTCTAATAGGTTCAGTGTGGCTGGTCTTATGTTCTTATGTTGAGGTCTTTGATCCATTTGGACTTAAGTTTTTTGCATGGTGATAGGCATGGATCTATCTGCAGTCTTTTACATGCCAGCATCCAGTTATGCCAGCACCCTTTAGAGAAAATACTTTCTTTATTCCATTATATAACTCCAGCTTCTTTGTCAAAAATCAGGTGTTTGTAGGTGTGTGGGTCAATATCAGGGTTTTAAGTTGTTTCCATTGGTCTACCTGTCTAGTTTTGTTCCAATATTAGACAGATAGACCAGGACTATAGCTCTATAATAGTGCTTGAAGTCAGGGATGGTGATGCCCCTTGAATTTCTTTGTTGTCCAGGGTTGTTTTGACTGTCCTGGGTCTATTGTTTTTTCCATATAAATTTGAGAATTATTCTTTCAAGGACTGTGAAGAATTGTGATGGCATTTTGATAGGGATTGCATTGAATCTGTAGATGATATGATAGTCTACAAAAGTGACCAGAAAAACTCTACCAGGGAGCTCCTACAGTTGATAAACACCTTTACAAAGTGGCAGGATATAAGAGTAACTAAAAGAAAAATCAGTAGCCCTACTATGTACAGATGATAAATGCACTGAGAAAGAAATTAGAGAAACAACACCCTTTACAATTGCCACAAACAACATAAAATACCTTGGGATAACGCTAACCAAAAAAGTGAAAGATCTGTATCATAAGAATTTTGAGTCTTTAATAAAAGAATTAAGGAAGATACAAGAAAATGGAAGGATCTTCCAGGTTCTTGGATAGGTAGGATCAACACAGTAAAAATGGCAATCTTGCCAAAAGCAGTCTACAGATTCATTTCAAACTTCTGAAACTGAAAGCTACCCCCAGTTAATTGCTTTTCTTTGTAGGAGTTGCTGTGGTCATTGTGTCTCTTCACAGCAATAAAACCATAACTAAGACTAACTAAGACAGGGTCCCATTTTGCTCAGCAGTTCCTGTCAGTGCAACTGAGGAGACCAAACAGTCAGGGGCGTAAGTCAGATGGATCAACCTCTGATTTGTTATGAGAGATGTGAAAATGGCCTTTGGCTTCCCTGTACTGGTTTCCCTCATTTGGTGTGTTGAGGCAGTCAAAACAACCTCACAAGAAACAGTTGCAGCAGCATCACTGTTGGCACTTCTGAGGTAGGTCCACAGATGTGTTTGTGTCACAAGATGGGAATTGTCCAATGGTTCTTTCCTTACCACAAAACAGAATGTTTTCCAATGGTTTACTTCACCTGCTTAATAGGAACTGATGGAGAAGCTTCATCTTAGTAGAAACACTAACCACACAGCAATCCTATGAGGAATTATTATTTATTTTCGGCATTAGACACATGAGAAATCTAAAGCATAATGTCTCCCTAGGATCACTGCTTCACAAATCAAGGAGTCTTGTTCTGAAGATTCTGTTTGGTTTGCAGCCATTGTTCTAGTAGTTGCCACAAAGACTAGGGGATAGGAATGGCACATGGGCCCGTTACCCATGCTCCTTTAAAGGGCTTTCATTGTGTTTTGTGCAGTATAGGGCATGGTCATTGTTTCTGAAGAGACAACAGCCTGGCTCAGAGATATTTACACAGAAGTTTTAAGTCTTTGAGGTCATCCCTCTCAGACAAACAGAAGGAAGAGGTTAGCCAGGATATAAATTTGGGAGTGGATGTGCTGGTCAGCCTCATCTCCACACACACACACACACCCCTATTATACTTCCATAGCAATGGCAGCTCTCTGTTTCTCCAGGTCAGTTGAAAATCCCTGAGAGTACAGCCCTGCCAAACCAGCCTTACACACTCTCTCTCTTTGCTCTTTAGATCATTATACATTTAACTTTATTGCTTTTTAAATCCCTTTACAAGGTCTTCCAGGGCACAAATATGATTTGTGGCAGGGATTAATCTTGTTAAAGAAATAAACACTCAGGTTTGTTGCTTCTCAGTGATCAAGGATTTTTATCATGTCTTTTTTTTAATTATGGATTATTCAAAAACAACACACCATGGGCTAAGAATAACTAGAGAGTGAAGTATACATACAGCTTAGTATGTAACAGCCAGTTAGTTCCTCATGAACTGACTGATAGATATTTCTCATATTAATTCTTGATTTTGCCTTATGAGTAAATGGTTATATTTAGCCAGCTAGAGCTGAAATAAGGAGTTATATTTAGGGTTGGTTTCAATTGTTAAATTTTTCTAGTGCGCAGATTCTGCTGAACTCTTTAGGTAGCCGTGGAACATGAGTTCCTCCGTGGGACATCGGTTCCTCATTTCAAGTTCCTTTTGTGGTGAGCAAACATAAACTTAGCCCTGCTCATGTCAGACCTCGGAGCACACTTGAAGCACCATTCCTGTTTCCATCAAGCTGGCTTCTTCAGCAGTTCACTCCCAGCAACGTGCGGTGCCAATTGCCTGCTATTAATTAATTATTGCCCTGGGGATGATTTTTACTGATTGAAACACGGCTGTGAAACTTCCTGTCTCCACTTGCGTTTCTCCTTGCTCAGCTAACTTTTGTGTTTTCCTACCCAAGTTAGAGTACCTACCGATTCAGGTTAGACATCGTCAGGCTCTGAGCTGACCCGCCCAGATAAAATACAACCTCTCGGTGCTAGAGGATCATTTTAGTGGGATACAGCTGCTCCCAATAGATTTGGCCAGCGCTAAGGCAGATGTCTGTCCAGAGGCTATTAACAGACCAAAATTTGTCACCTGTATGTTATCATGGTGGGAGGGGCCAGAGCAGACATACTAGAAAAACAAATTTCTTGGTTGATTTTTGGAAGGGGCGTTGCAGTAGGTTAACACACAAAGCTGCAGGAGTTCTGTACATTCCAAAAGGAGAGGCAGCATGGATATGAGCATAGAAAGATGAGAGCATTGATACACTGAGGAAACCAACAGGAGTTAGGAATTCGGGTATCAGGTGACCATGGTATGACGGAAAGCATCTTGGGTTCAGTCATGAAAGTCTTAGACTCCTGGGCAAGCACTTGCTTTGGCTTTGTCCTCAAGGTGTTTCCCTGAAGAGTTTGGATCTGATATAAAGAGTGTATCTTCTCAAAGAAAAAAATGTGCAGACATACTCCCAATTGACTTCAGGAAATTTCCATGTCTTAAGTCTGTAATTTAGACAAAGCAAAACACTGGTTTAGTCAGGGAGTGACTTACCTAGATCTTTGAGCAAGGGAAGGAGCTTGTTGATGATAAAGAGAGTGACATGCACAGAGAGTCTGGTGTGTGACTGTGGAGATGGACACATAGCAAAGGAAGTGAGGGTAATGGTGATGTCAGATTGCTAGGCTGGAAGCAATACAAAATATTCACGGGCATGGCACGCAAAGGAGGCATGTGAGAGACGTGTGACATTAAGGGACTTGGAGGCTGCAGAGTGTGTGACCAGGTAGGTCAAGAGCAGTAATCTCATCAGCAACTGTCCTTTTGCATTTGTCTTAGGTTCCTGACTCCATTTAGTTGGAAGTATAGTCCACAGATGGGTTAAGCTAAGAGTATAGCATTGCCGTTGTGTGCATGTAGGGATAAACAGTTCAATCAACTGGAACAGCTTTAGAACTACTGCATAATTAATTTCACTAATTCTAACTAATTAGAGACATTCTACCATTACACATTTCAAACATGATTGCCTTGCCATCCATTTCCTTCCTATGTGATTCTTGTTTTGGGGTGTCTATTCTGAGGAAACTTTAATAGGCATTTCTATGAATTTTCCACAGGCAATTTTTCTAGACTCTTTCAGTATGACTTTCTTTCTGAATGGTGTGATGGAGTTGCATGCTATTCTTGATGCCACGAGCTATCTCACTTAATAGAGTCAATACAGTCACCTGCACTCATCAGGCCAAGGCAGACAATGTAGCTCACTGGTATTCTTTATAGAAGACTCAGTCAGGCTCCTCATCTGACTGGAACATCAGGAGGACCACTGTCACCTCCCATCCTCAGACTCTTCCCTAGTTTGTTACTGAATGTTTAATAAAGATTTAAGTTAAAACATATTAAAGCATCCTCATTTAAATAGTAACATACTGATTTTAAGAATTGGAAAGTTAAATTTATAATTCATTTAAAGCCTGCATTTGATAAGGAGAAAAACTTAAATTTGAATTTGCCTTGAAATATAAACACATATAAAAGCAATACTCTATGCAGCAGTGCAATTCCATTCATAAATTAATAAATGCACACTGAGTATAGACACTCATTACTTAAATTATATCATATACAAGGAGGGCATAAATTAGGAGCACCATATTTTATTTATTGATATGCCAGATTGCAACTGTAAAACCTTGAGTCCTGGCAGAAGGGACTTTTTGTTTTTGATATCATTACTGTTGTTAAGGAATGACTATTGCTATTCTTAATACAGTAGACTACAAGTAGCTATTTTTGTCAAGAAAGTATTTCAAGAAAGAAGGTAATACAAATGACTCCAATAGGGTGGTGAGATAAAGGATATCCTTGTTCTTCTTTCTTTTTGTAAATTTGATTTTCAAAATTTGTTTGAGAGATTTTTATACATAAAAATTGTACTTATTTACGTGCTTTTTCTACTCACTCACTCCAACTCCTGTGTGATCTG
This sequence comes from Cricetulus griseus, assembly GCF_003668045.3. NCBI lineage: Eukaryota > Metazoa > Chordata > Mammalia > Rodentia > Cricetidae > Cricetulus > Cricetulus griseus. The sequence continues at coordinate 19,125,203 of NC_048597.1, forward strand.
ACTCCATCTTAAATTTATGATGTCTTCTATGTTACTTTACACACACAAACCCATACACATATATACTATATATATGTATACACACATGCACACACACACACACACACACACACACACACACACACCTATGAACAACCTTTGACTCCATTTGGTGTTGCATATACTGCATGCATTCCTGGCTGACCAATTGGGACTGACTTAGCAGGCAGTTTATCGCTGAAGAAAACCAATTCTAACTGTCTCAGCAACCATTGGCTCTGTCTGAAGCTCTTTATCTAGGTGTGAGGCCCTGTGAAACTTCCCCCATCCAAGTTGGCATGCCAACTGATTTTCCCATTGTGCAAGTCTTGTTGGGGCAACATTAATCTCAAATGTAGCTCTGCTTGGGTTATTTTTGAAATGTACAGGCTTAGTAGGTTTCAGTTTTTCAGATATCAGATGCAGTAATGTCTAATTTCTTGAGGTGCAAGAGACAGTTAACTAACTGGGAGCCTAGAGCTGAGACAGTGAATTTGCAGATATTAAGAACACTACAGCAACAGCTCCATTAGGATCTGAGCTTCTCTCAGTCTTGCCCAACTGTCTAGCATACTGTAGTTTTGATTTGTATTAAATAAGACACATTCTTTCTTATTGACAGGGGTGAGGGTGAACTTCCTTAGTCTGTTTTATTCATGGTAAGATTGAAAGGAATCTCCAAACTACAATAGTTTAACATGTTTTACACTGTATCATGTAGAATAACAATGCATACAGACATTTGTACATGAATTGAGACAAAATTATTAACCAGTTAAGTAACCAAATAAGGCTCTTTAAAAACAATTTCTGGGCAATAGTACTTTATATTTTATTATTTTTCTCTATTATTTAGAAAAAGGAAAGTGTTTTTGTTTCTCTTACAGTTGGTCATTCTAATAACAATTTTCTGAATGTTAAAGAAACACTATGTCAAGCTGGTTGAGTGCTCTCCTGCCTTCTGTCTGCTTTGTTAAAGTTTGGGTTTCATAAAATTGGTCCAAATGAAATAGAAGATTAAGCAATTGGCCACTTAATTTAAACTATGTTAAAAGTCAATCTAAGTCATTCTAACACAGGGCACTTCTGCTCTTTGAATTATTGATGAAAACAAATCTATAGAGAGGAATATTAGTCACTATCTAGGGCCAAGCTGGGTCTTTTGGGACATGAAGTGGGCAGTTTAGTATTTACAGCAAAGAGTATTTTATAACTAAGAATCACTTAGTTTTGTCAAATGAGCAATTTTCAATCATTTCCAACTTGCGTCCTCCAAATACTGTTTTGTTGGTTTTTTCCCCTTATCTTACATGTCCCATCAGGATTTTATGAGGATTTCTTTTTAATAAGTGGTATGACAGTAAAACAAATACATGCCACTTTGCTCATTGAGACTCAAGTCCTCCAATTTGCCTAAAAGAGTCATTTTGTAAAAGATTATGTTTTATATGAAAAACTTGTCCTTATTCTTATCTTGCAGATAAAGAGAATGGGATCAGGTCAGTTAGGCTGCTCATGGCCAGAGAGCCTGTTTCTAGTTGTAGTGAACTAGTTACAGTGTGCCTGCAATTGTTGACACCTGAAACTACTTCCTTTGCATGTTCAGCTTCTGTCCAAAGGTGATCTAGCTTCTCACACCTCGAATCGACTTTTGCACTGTGGCTCCTCTTATCTACTATGAAGAACTAAGGATACACATTCACTAACAATAGATAAGTAATGTGCAATTGAAAGTTGCTTTCCCCCTTTCCTTTCTAACTCCCTGAGAAGTCTAAAAATGTCCATAAGGACCCCCCTTCCCACCCCTGCTTCTGGCTATTTGGCAAATGTTCATATATCTATCTCTTTTCTATGTTGAGTGGTATCTTTGCATGGTGTGTCTTGGAAGGCTTTGTAGATTTGTTTTTTTTTTTTCACCTTTTGGTTGTTGAGTGAGTTTTTAGGAACATCTTTGGCATACATGTAAATTTTGTTATGCAATTGGGCATTACTGTGTTGCACAAAGTTTTAATCCATTTAACAGCTTTGAGCACATTTGCTTTTTTGGCAGGAGGGTGGAGTTGCCTGCTATTTCATCCCAGCAGCATTTCGTTCCAGAAATAATCACTGACCAAGGAGGATGCCAGCTTCTATTTGACAAACTTCACTCAAATAATCTGTTAGTGCCCATAGATGGGGTCTGATTGGAAAACTGTCATTCCTCATTTACCTATGACTGTGGTGCCATAAGGCCAGAGTTAAATGGTTATAAGATTACATGGGCCATATAGTCTAAAATAGCTACTGCCTAATCCTGGCTTTAGAACTCAGACTAGCCAACCTCTGCTCTACAAGACAGAGACAGCCTTTTCTCTCCCATTCTCTCTGTTTTTTTCTCTTTCTTTTTATGTTTTAAAAGATTTAGATACTTTTATTTTTTATTTGTATGAGTGTTTTCCATGTATGTATGTATGTATGTATGTATGTATGTATGTATGTATGTGTATCACGTGCATGCCTGGTGCCCAGTGAGGCTGAAGAGGCAGTTAGATCCCCTGAACTGGATTTGCAAAGAGTTGATAGCTGCCTCCATACAGGTGCTGGGAATTGAACCCAGGTCCTCTGAAAGAACAACAGCAACTATTCTTAACTGCTAAGCCAAGTATCCATCCACATCTTTGTTATTTTTTTAAATTAGTTTGCCAAATAGTGGGCTTCCATACAGTGTTCATAATATTTAATTTGATTATTTATCTGTACCCCACCTCATTTTTAGTATTTGGTAGTTACATACCTGTATGTAATGGACTTTAGTCCTTCTCATTCTCTATTACCCTGTCTCATGCCCACTCCTTTGCCTCCTTGCCCTTCTTCTTTATATCTGCTCCCATTTTCATGGTGTGTGTGTGTGTGTGTGTGTGTGTGTGTGTGTGTGTGTGAGAGAGAGAGAGAGAGAGAGAGAGAGAGAGAGAGAGAGAGAGAGAGAGAGAGAGAGAGACCCAGTGAGTTTATGGTTGTTTGCTTGGGAATGGGTGGAATGTCATTTACCGAAGCATTGACAACCTATCAGTGGCTATCCCATTGTAGGAATTAATATTATTTCCCCCAGCTACTATTAAATATATCAATCATCTCTCATGAAGGCATATGCCTCCTTAGTCCTTTGCCATCCATCATGAGACCTTGATGGGTCCAATCCTGTACAGATCTTATGCAGACAACCACAGCTGCAGTGGGATCATAAGAACATTGGTTGTATACTTCTCAGAAGACACTGTTTCATACAATGAAGGCTATGCCCTGTGGAACGAGCTCTCAAGTCAATACCAGCTTGATTTCTCCATTTCCTTTGGCCAAATTATGGTCAAAGGAATAAGCTTTTAGTCTCAAGTTCTGATGGGCAGCCAAGAATGATGACAACAGGCTCTATTGTGGGGGGGGTGGAGTCTCTCTGATAATCTCCTGACCAACAACTCAAAAGGACGTAGTCTATACTTGACACCTGACTTTTATTTAATAATCGGTGTGGCTTCTGGGGCTAGCAGGATGTTTCCCCCATTCAAATTTTCTTTTTAATTATAATATTTTAGTAAACCCATAACATAGTATGCTTCCTTGTGGCCTTTGCTAACATCCTTAGTACAGTTTTCCCTTCTCCAACACCTTCCTCTGCCCCTTTCTCTCTCTTTTAAACCGCTCCTCTTCATAATCGCTCTTTCTTCATACCATCTGGGTTCTACTCTCATCCTCCCTTTAGAACTTTCAGATATCTTCATCAAACTCCTCCAGCTACTTAGGTTTCAAATCCCCAAATAAGGTTTGAATGGCTCTTTCTCACTGAACCCCCATTGCTGTTTATTTATTCACTTACTTATCAGTCTTGGGTTCACCACATGTTGATTTGTTGGAGTCTTTGCAGTAGTCATGCATTCCCTTTCATCAGTCCCATTACCTTCTGGTGTGACTTCATGCTTCTCATCAGACGAGTTGCCACTCTACCCTTTTAGACCTGGCCTCGATCTTGGACCACCTAGCATAGGCCCAGATGGGCTTCATCAATTCTCCCTCAGGTGTCTCTTTAAGCAAAGGCTCCAATGATACCTTTGGTGAGAAGAATTTTTGTTCCCTTGTGTATGCCTCCTAGGATGCTCCTCTGTGTCCAATATCCAGCTGTGGCATATTAAACAGTTTGTTACCATTCCCAGTTCCCTGTAGGAAAACATAACTTCTCAACTATGAGCAATGGTGAAGCTATTACCCAGTTTTAACAGACATTAAATTTTTCCATTTGAAAAATGAGAAGTATGCTGGGTACTTGCAATGACACTGGAAAACAAGAAAGCACATTTGACTGCCTGACAGGAGGCACACACAACCAGAGAGCTTTTCCCAAACCCCAGGCACACTAGAGAAACTGTGCTCAGATGAGCTCAAATAGATGCTAAATTCAGTACAGCTGGATGTACAAGGTGACAATGACTTTTGTATCAAGTAGATGGTGGAGTTACTCTAGAGGACAGGTAAGTTGTGGTGTAGAAAGAATTAAATGTAGGAATTAATGGAAAGAGAAGATCTTAGGTATGGGGAACTATATAGGGAATGATTTGGAATTACACTGTGTGTCAGGTGGAGTTACCCTGAGAAAAAAGATTGAGAAAGGAATGGACTTTGGATTTATCATGTTTACAAAGGTATAGTTTCCCTAGTTATGCACATTTAAATCTTTTCCCTGTCAATTAATAAGCTAATATTCCAATTTATCTCAATTTTACTTCTAATGAAGGTAAGGTGTGTTGTTTTGTCATTCTGAAGGAGGTGAGTTAGGAACTTTGTGAGTTTGTAAATCCTCTGATATTCCATTAACCAGATGTTCTAACCCAGTTTTGAGGTACACAGTTTTAAATGTGAAATAATGTCTGAAAGAAATGTGTGGAAGCCATTATTCTTCCAAAAGAGGGTTCCTGTGTTTTATTTATGAGCATTAATTACTTTCCTTTTAGTGTGAATTGGGCCGGAAAATCACAAATGCAAGTCTTGAGGATGGTCTAATCCAAGCCCTGCTCATTTTCCAAATGATGAAGCACCAGAAAAGAGAGGTAAATGCCTTTCACAAAGTCATAGTTAGTCAGTGGTCAAAGGAAACTTACATGTCTGTCTAGATTTTGAATTTACTACTGCAGAAATGTCCTGTAGGACTTAAGGTACCCAAGACAATATTAAAGTGAAAGTAAATTTAGAGTCTTCCATTTACCTGAAAGGATGACTTTGTATAAAGCTATGGTAATTAAATAGTGTAACACTGCCAAAGAGACTGGGCAGACGACTTGGTCGATCCAGGACTGTCTGCTTACACATGACAACCTGAGTTCTGATCCCTACCACCTGTGCAAAATGCCAAGCATGGTAGTACACGTCTGAAATTCCTGTGCTGGAGCATGGGAGCTTTGTATGCCCAGAGACAAGAGGACACCTGGAACTCATTGCCAGACATCTGAGCTATTCAGTGAGAAAAAAATCTGTCTCAGAAAATGTGTCCAAATGGCCAGAAAACAGGAAGACAGGTTCAGTATTGCAGGCACATCACCAGAACAATGAACTTTTGTAATAAAAGAATGTGTGTGTTTTCACCTATTGCAGGCTAAGGAGAAGTGCGACCTTGGGATCTGGTCTCAGGATTGTCTATGCTACAACCCCACGCAGTTGTGTAAGATTTGCATATAAAGGTTAGATTCGTGGACATCTAGCTGTGAAAGTTTTCCCTGTTCCCACTCTAAGACTGCCACTTCCTATCTGAAATGTCCATTGCAAGTACCATAAAGCTAGATGGACTTTAGAACAAAGCTTCCCAATAGTGCAAACAATTACACACCAGCAATGAGTAGGGATGTGTTGCATCCTTAGAATTTTAGACTAATGGTGCTTTTAGTTTATTTATATTTATGGAGGCACACTATTGTTGCTTTGTTATATGACACATGCTAACCATGACTTATTTATCTTCTTTGTAGATAATACCACTAAGACTGAGTTTTTGGAGTCTCTGTCACAGGCCTTAGTGGGGCCAGTGATCAATATAGAATGAAGATTTTTCTGTTTTTGTTTGATTCCTTTGCAATGACATCGTTCTTTGCTTTTTAGTTAGATAACAGAACTTAGTGGCTTTTTTAGAACATCCTTTAATGGGAAGGGGTAGCTAAACTAATTCATAATGAGAACTGCTTAAACGTTTTCTGGAAATTAATCTAAATGCATTGATACAAATTCACATAAGATATTCCGATATGGGTTTTATTCTTAAATTTCTTTCATACAGGTAGAAGTTTTGTCAAAGACTCCATGGTAAGTCTTCATATGAGGTTGCCTGGATCCAAAGCTTGCTCTCTTTGAACAATATCATGACAAGCACTTGGTGAAAATGCAAAGGCAGACCGATTCTGTGAAAGAAAAGCATATGTACTCTCAGTATATGAGAGTAGAAAGATGGTAGGATAGGCAATGGGGCGTTTGTTGTAGCTGTCAGGCCCCATTCTTGTCTTTGAATTAGCAAGGGATGTGGCAAATGGGTACCCTGGAGTAATTTTAAACAAATCACAGATGTTTTGCAAAAACAGTGTTTTGATATTTTAGTGCTTTTATTGCCTCCAACAGTCATAAAAGTTAGGAAATTTTCAAGTTGAGAAATAACTGCAGAGAAATGACGTTTTTACAAAGGTTTAAAAGCTTAGATTTGCAAAAGCTGTTTACATGCTTCTCACAGCCACCTTCTCCTATCTGAAATCACCCACACAGGACAGAGTGCAAAGAATGATCTCTGATCCTGCATAGGCAAAGGCCATATTTGTCACCTCTCTGTAATTACTTCCATTTTTGTAGGAGCTTTGTGGGCTTTCTTTTTTTTTTCCATCCATATGACTGCACTGCTGACAGATACTAGAACTCTTGAAACAGGGACTTGAGAGTCAGAGGGCAGAGTACAGCAAAAGATCATAGCATTAAGATTTGGCTTCTCAGAAAGACGTGAATGCAAACAGGAGCAAACTCACTGAATGAGCAATGGTGGGGCAACGCTGAGCAGGAGGAGACCCATGGAAATACCATTTGAAGCACAGCGTACAACCACACACACACACACACACACACACACACACACACACACACACACACCTAGTACCTCATAATTACAGGCGAGAGTAAATATAAGTGGCCCTGCTGCCCACCTCACAGACAAGAAACAGGAATTAAATCTGTAAGTTGTTTTATATTCAGAACGATGCAACAGCCTCTTTAACAGCAGTTGTCCATCTCATCTGTCCAGAAAATTGTATAGGAACGGGAAATGGAGGCAGGCGACTGCTCCAGCTTGGTCTTGGCCCTCTGGCTAGGTGGTCATTCCTTCCCTGAGTTCGATGGTGTTTATTCTTTGCTTTTTCACCATCTTCTGTTGATAGTAGGGAGAAGACTCCCAAACACCAAGGCCAGCGAGTCCTTCATTCCTTCTGAGCCAATCATTTGGATAGCTTCCACACTGAACGTTAACTCAGAGCAAACAAGCAATTATCACTGTTCATGTGGACGTTAGTTCCTACAGATGGAAGTCAAATGGGATCTTATAGAATATGCAGAGCCCTCCTTATTGCACCCCTATCATAATTAAGGAAATGGAAGAGAAAGGGAGAGGAGAAAAATTGTGGACAAATCACTGGATAATGTTTAAAAAATAGCTGACACAGTAACTACTGAATTTGGACACAGTCCCCTTGTCTCTTCTTGTTGGACTCTACATTACCTATAGCTCTAGCCAATGAGAGAAATTTCTATTTCACTTTCATTTATTTTCTCTGGGTCTCTTCATTGCTCAGGCCTCAGAGGGGCCAGGGCGTTGTTCCAGCACTTGCCAGCCTCATGGGGAAGGGAGGTTGACATCTGTAGCTTCTGCATGTTCTTTCCAGATGACACCAAGCTAGCACAATGATGCCCGCTGTCACCTGGGAAACTAGCTGGGGCTGTCACAGGAGCCTGTAGTTGGGTATTGCACAATGGGACATCTGGGGTCCAACAATGAGAAAACAGAAATGGCTGGTCTTCTAAAAATTAGAAGTAATTCACTCTGTGTTGTAACTTCTGGAGATCCATAGTGCAGCATGGAGACCAGGGCACTAATATTTGTATTGCATACTCAGATATTAAGAGAGGAGATTTTAAGTGTTCTCATCACAAAAAATATAACTTTGTAAAGTCCTAGTATTTATTTCACAGTTGTATACATTTGTCAAATACCATGTAGTATATGTCAAATATATGCCATTTCCATTTGGCCATCATACCTTAATACAGCAGGAAAAAAACCCAAAAGAAACACATGGCTAAATAATATGAGGCTTAGATCTAACACAATGATATTTATGTCATATTTAATTACAAGAGTATCATAATCTTAACCCACTTTCAAAGGACTGAAGAAATAGGTTCCATATTTTTCAGAGGGGCATGGCATAAGAACATTCTTAAAGTTATCAAGAAATAAATTCTAGGCATAACCATGGCATTGTGGTTAAGAAAATGTCAAAAAATTTTAGAGATGCTAATGAACACATGAGACTGAAATAATATGATGTTTTGGGTTTGCTTAAAATATAGTATCAGGAAAAAAAATGCCAAAGACAGAATGCTAGGCAAAGTAGTAGCTGCAATGTCCTGTTAACTGTTGAATATAGGTGGAGGTATATGAAAGACATTTTCAAATATGCATTTGAGTATGTGTGAAAATTCTGGTGTCCAGTATTTTAATGTCTAGATTTGAAATAATTATATAGCTTCTGTCTTAGGATTCTCCAGAAGAACAGAACCCAATAGCAGGAATGTGGATCAAAAGGGATTTATTAGATTGGCTTAGATAATACTGTGGAGTAGTCCTACACTAGTTCATTCATACTCAGTCCTCCCCACCCTCCACTGCAAGTGGTGCTATAATACATAGGAAAAGAAATGTTTCTGGAAGAAAAATCCCATGTTGCAGCTTCCATAAAGTTATAACATATGATGGATTTGAAATTTGTGTGGAGGATCACACACATGCCCAGAAGTAGTCCTTCACTCATACCTTCTAAGTAAGCCCAATTAACTATCTGGTGTGCCAAGTTGGACACCAGTAGAATTATACCTTGGTCTGAGTTGGTGCCCTGTTGGGATAAACAGACATTTGTTCATGTCTCTGTAGGAAAATCTTTGCAACAGAGGCTTTTGGGGGCTGTAAGAGAGGAGCAGACAATCAGAAGAACAAATGACATTGTCAAGTGTGATGTTTGAACCTAAAAGAAAAATCCAGAAGTGAACAGAATGCGGCATAAATATGAAATAGGATATTATTAAGCCTTAAAATAAATAAAATTTTGATACATGTGACAACTGAGATAACTTGAAAACATGCTAAGCAAAACAAGCCAGTCATGAAAAGGACAGATGTTTATCACATACATTAGGTAGATTAGTGATATTTAGCAAAGACTTCAAGAGCACAGTGATTGCCAGGAGCTGAAGGAAGGAGCAATGGGGAGCTGGCAGTCAGGGGGTACAAGTTCAGTTAGGGAATTCATAAATGTTCTGGAGCTGCACAGCGGTGATGGTTGTGCAGCACTGTGAAGCCCTGAATGCTAAATTTTACACATTTAATACTCATTTGATTGCTAATGCTGTGTTGTGTACATTTTGCTTCCATTAAAATGGTGATTATTTTGTGTCCTGTCATCTAGAGCCAGTCTTTAATTTTACTTATTTTGTATGGAGGTCAGATGGCTTTCCCGTCATCTTATGGCATTCAGGGAATCAGAATTGAGGCCACCGACCTGGATGCAAGTGTCTCTATCTTCTGGGCCATCTTGCTGGCCCCCAAAGTTTTAGGAGGAAAGATGAGTAGAAGGTAAATGGTACTGAACAAGGGGTAAGGTCATTATCCCGAACCTTTGAAGGGTAGCTTGTTATTTAACAATGAACAGTAAAGTTTTCTTTAGCAGGGAATTCATTCTCTCAATGGTTAGCTAAGCGCACAGGTTTTCAGGGGACACTTTTCCTCCACACCTTTGAAATTTGTTTACAGGGATCACTGTGGGTCCCATTACATTATTAGTCAGTGGTCTTCATTAACTTGGGAAATTGTTTGTTCAGTGCAGACTCATCTCATTTGCTGATGGTTTCTCAGAATCCCATGGATTATGGCAGGGATTTGATTTTATAATAATCTCTCATGAGAACTGTCTGAACAGCTGGGAAGGCAAGACAGAACTACAGGGACCTCGTGCGTGCTGTCTAACAGCAGCAGCAAGGGACCACGAGTGGCTGACCAAAATGAATCTCTTCTGCTTCTCATTGGTAAGTGCCTACATAGGCACCGTTATTATTCCCTTTTTAAGGCATTGTGCCAAATAAAGCCAATGAAGTTAAGTGTAACCTAAACTTTCTGTGTGATGACACTTAACTGTTGAATGTCACATCAGGAAGAAAAGAAACGGTGTTGCTTTCATTAAAGCACTCTAACTAGCTTTATTGAGGTAAGCATTGCAAAAATACATAGATAAATACAATGGAAAGCATTCGTGTGCTATTGCTGACATGCTTTGTGGTAATTATTGCTTTTTTCACATGGTGATGCTGCCTTTCTAAAGAGTGGTCTGTGTGGACATTGCTTTTGAAGAACTGTTTTGTTTTCTATTCATTATGATTAGGTTAAAAGCATGAAAATATGCAGCATTTCACATACCCTCCTCCTTACATTATAGTTTGGGGATGAATTCCATTCCATGTCTTGGCTAAGCTTCCATGGCAGCAGTTCCCTGAGCTACACTGCATTGTTAAGGCAAGCTACAATAGATGGAGCCAGGCCCGGCGAGGTACTTAGTGAGCCGGAACCATTTCCGTCTCTCAGATTCTATCTTACATTATTGCTTTTATTTATTTATTTTGTAACCTAGAGAGGATCAGTGAAACTTCTCCAGTAGTCATAGATCTGGAAGTATTTTATAGTTCTAACCTGGAGCTGAGGCGACATCTAAATGCTTTAAAAAAGACTTTGATAATTCTATTCATATTTCTGTGTGCTTAAGGTAGGGCATCATGTACGTTCACGGGTGTTTCCAGTTATTGATGGAGGAGTCCTCTCATTTGGGAAAATAAAATGCCCTGTTTTTGATGTTTGTTTTCCTTCCACATTGCAAGTGAGATTAGCATAAGTACTGGAAATGGTGCTGACATGCATTGCAATACCTAAACAGGAGGTATTTTGAGCCAAGATAAGGGATTTCATCTCAGAACATCTTGAAAAATAAAATGTGTTTGTGAGTTGCAGGAGGCTGAATCATCAAGTTCAGCTTGCCTGGATTGTTAAAAATTAACTGCTGGCTCTCAAGTTTGCTTCATGTCATATAAGTCTGATTGGAGAAACATTTCAAGTGATTTAAGTGGTATTGTTCATTCTTTTCTATATGTTTTATATGAATATACTTTCCTGGGAATTAGGTGGTAGATCCCTAGATATGACTGCATTCTGAAGTCATTTTAAATGGTAACATAATCATTATGTTAATGTCTCTATAACATAACATGCTTCAGTGCAATGTGGCATGCATTTATAATCTTAGCACTAAAGACATATATGCATCTACTCAACATGATTGTCTTTTTTTGAAATATAGGCAAAGCAGAACAAACAAGACAGATTGCAACAAAGTTCTGGTTTACGGACTGAGCATAGTGGTGATATTTTTGTTTTAGCATTTAAAGTTGTCCTTAAGATGTTTCTTGCTCAGAAACAACAGACTGAATGACCATGAACATTGAGCTATTTCCTTCAAGAATTCCAAAGTTTGTGCGTCATAAACATTAGCTGCTTCACTAACAGAGAACATACAAGATAACAGAACTGTTATAGGAAAAATATTTACTATATGCATTCTTAATTTGTGTGTGGTGTCAGCCTACTGTGCTGTTATGAACTGTGAAAAGGGTGGGTTAACAGCTTTTACTAGGAATTTGCACATAATCCAAAGCATATTTGATCTGTCCTTGTAAAATGTGAACATATGGGACACTGTATTTAGGAGAAGAGAATAAAATCTATTGATGTAGTGGGAATAAAGATCACACAATTTAAAAAGAGGTTCTATATAAATACACCACCCTTTAAATCTCTGAAAAGTAGATTATTTTAAATATTAAAATATATGAGAATTATTATGAAGAAAAAAATGAAAGGGTTTACTATCCTCTTATTTGAGGGTAGTGAGAACTTGTATCTGACTTAATTAGTGGGGTTTTAAATCGAAATATAAAGGGCTCAGCTCAATACTATAAATAATACATTGAAGGTGATTGCTATTAATTTGGATCTATAAACTTTTATTTTCTTAGAGGTTTTTTTGTGGTGTGTGTGTGTGTGTGTGTGTGTGTGTGTGTGTGTGTGTGTGAGAGAGAGAGAGAGAGAGAGAGAGAGAGAGAGAGAGAGAGAGAGAGAGAGACAGAGACAGAGACAGAGACAGAGAGAGACAGAGAGACAGAGAGAGACAGAGAGAGACAGAGAGAGACAGAGAGAGACAGAGAGAGAGAGAAGGCTCTGAAAAAATCTTGTCCATTCAAAGCAAGGTGATCTTGTTGGGCTCATCATATAGTGACTGAGCTTGACATGACTTTGCAATGCATGTGGTTAAAATCAATTATCCCTGCACAAACACCTCTGTGATTTCAAGAGCCACCTTTGTCTTTATTTGGGCTCTTGTCTATATTATCACTTTATGCCTTTCCCTTGCTTTTTCCCTGTTCTTGTACACACTAGGACAACTAGTATGCCATGAAGATAAGTTGCTCACAATAATACCCCTTCTTTGTCCTTCTAAGTTTTGAATTTGGGGTCATATTGCTAAATATATAATATATTGAACAGAATTTTTATCAAAATAGAGTTTAATTTTACATAATTTTAAGGGACATTGAATATATCACTGTCATTAACCTTTCATACATAAAACACATAGTTTTAATTTATCTTCTTTTCTGTGGCATTTAATGATGCTTGGAAATTTTTTATCAAATTTGGCACATAGTTTTTTAATGAAATTATGTTGCTTCAAATGAGCAAGCTTTTTTTAGAGTTTCATCAAAATAACAACCTCTAAAAAAACTGTGGGTCAGGAGTTAAACATTCTGTCTGTTACTGGAAATATTTTTCTTGGACTTAGCTTCTTCATAAAATGTTTTATGTATTGATAGTACAAATAAATCATTTTTCTAAATTAGAATGCTTTCCTGACAATCTGTGATTTCCTCAGATGTGTTTCAATCAACTTTTTAATTTTCCTCTTTAACAATGATAAAATTCTCAACTTCTTTCTTCTATGATATTGAGGATAAAAAAAGTTTTGTTATTTTCTAACCAGCTAAGACTTTTTGTAATTGATATGCTAAAATTCTGTAGTACTTTCAGAATTGTATTGAAATAAACGTTTCCAATGTATTAATGTACATTTAAATGTTTTAGCATCCTTATATTATATATAAATATTGACTATCATGATATATTTTTTAAACACTTACATGCAATTCTGGTGCCATTGCAATACAAGCTTGTCTAACCTGTGCTGTGGGATGCATTCACCTTAGTGTAAATACAAATGTGGCCCAACACCAAAATTATAAACCGAACATAAAACATTAGGAGGCTTTTACATGCATGTGATTTTTTTTCTTTTTCCTAACCCAATTGCAGGGGTCTTAGGCATGAACCTTGTAGATAACAATGTCTGTCACAATGGCAAAGGTTGCACATGACTGGCAGAATCTTTGAAACTCCATGCATTGACAAGACTATGGCGTCATTTTCTTCATCTGGAATCCCCATATATTTTCGACACATCAGCCTGCTCGTTCATGTGATTAGTCCTAGCTCTCCTTTTGTATTTTGCCCCATGAAGTCTAGAGTGTTTTCTGATTATTTCTCCTAAGAGTTCTAGAGTTCATCCAATTTTTCATTACTTGATATAAATTTCTGATATATTATTTGGCTCCAGACTAATTTGTCTGGGTTTCTGTTTGGTCTCCTTACCCCCAACTCTGGTTAGCTTCCTCTCAGCTTTTCTGGAACACATCCTAATTTTTCCATAGTAGAGTACAAAGGTTCTTACATGCCTGAAAATACCTTTGTACTTCTCTCTTTCTCAGAGTAATATTAAAATGGCTGTTAAATTCTCTGTTAAAGATTTGTGTGTGTGTGTGTGTGTGTGTGTGTGTGTGTGTGTGTGTGTGTGTGTGTGTGTGTGTGTGTGTTATGCTCTTGGTCATGTGTTTTCAAGAGGACAGAGGGGGATGCTAGTTGTCCTGATTATCACAATATGCTTAATCCTTTCAGACAGGATCTCTCACTGAGCCTGGAGCCAGGCTGCCAGCCAGGCTCCTTCTATTCTTGCATCTCTATTCTACAGCTGTGGGTTCAGGCACATATGGAGTTGAGAGTCTCTGACATGGATGTCATGGATTTAACTCAGGTCCTCATGTTTGCTCATCAAGTGCTTTTACCCACTGAATGACATCTTTAGCTACCACAAACCTCTCTCCCCATGAAGAATCTTCTCCAGTAAAATTTGTGTTGATTTTCCAAATTTGATACCAATATGTTTCTCAAAATTGAGTGAATTATTTTCTGCTCAATGCAATCTCAGGATTTTCTCTACATTCTTTCCTTTTAGGATTTGGTTTTATTTATTTATGTGTAAACTATATGTGAACAGATGTCTGAACAGGCCAGGGAGGATGTCAGAGTTCCTGGTGCAGGAGTTACATTGGTTGTGAGTGGCCTGATGTGGGTGCCCAGAATTGAACCTAGATGCCTTGGAAGAACAAACACCAGCTGCGCTCAAATGCTGAGGAGTTTCTCCAGTCCTTTGATACTCAGAAATTTCAAGACCTTGGGACCACATGTGAAAATTGTGGTGTTTTAGGTATTTGGTGGACAATCTTAGTTTGGAAAATTGGTTGTTGAACTTGCTTAAGTGTTTGTCAATTTTATTGATTTTCTCTAAGAACCTACTTTTTTTGTTTCATTGATTCTTTGTATTTATTTATTTATTTATTTATTTATTTATTTATTTATTTTGATTTGATTGATTCTATTTTATTGATTTCGGCCCTGAGCTTGATTATTCAATGCCTTTTACTCATTTTGGGTGTGATTTCTTCCTTTTGTTCTATAGCTTTCTGATATGCTGTTAAATTACTGATATGAAATCCCTGATAGCTGGGAAACCAGCATAGGACTGTTACAGATTCCCTGAATGTGGATGTCATTTTGGAGATCTGGTTAATCTATGGGGCCACTGGTAGTGGATCAGTATTTATCTCTACTACACGAATGGACTTTGGGAGCCCATTCCTCATAGAGGAATGATCTCTCAGCCTAGACACAGGGGGAGGGTCTAGGCCCTGCTCCAAGTGATGTGACAGACTTTGAAGATCCTCCATAGAAGGCTTCACCCTCCCTGGGGAGCAAATAAGGAATGGGATAGGAGTCAGTTGGGGGGTAGGGGAGGAGGGGAGGGAGAGGGAACTGGGGATTGACATGTAAAACAAGCTTTTTCCCAATTTAAATTTCAAAAAAGAAATCCCTCTATGTATTTTTTCTTTCTTTCTTTCTTTCTTTCTTTTCTTTCTTTCTTTTTTTTTTTTTTGAGACTAGGTTTCTTTGTGTAACAGTCTTTGCTGTCCTGGAACTCATTTTGTAGAGCAGGCTAGCCTTGAGCTCACTGAGATCCCGTATGCCTCCCAAGTGCTGAAATTAAAGACTTGTGCCACCACTGCCTGGCTATTTTTTTAATCTATCCACTTAATGCTATGAACTTACTTCTTAGAACCACCTTATTGTGTTTCATTTTCGTTAATGCCAGAAAGTTTTAAATTCATTCTCTAATTTCTGTCTTGATCCATTTTCCATTTAGCAGTGAGTTGTTCAATTTCCATGAGTTTCCAACAGCTTTCTGCTGTTTCTGCTGATGTTAATATCAAGCTTTAATCCATGGTGATCAGATAGAATTTAGGGTGTTATCTCAGTTTTCTTGTATCTGTTGAGACTTGTATTGTGCCCAAGTATAAGTTCAATTTTGGAGGAAGGTACATGAGTTTCTGAGAAAAGGGTATATTCTTTTACACATGGGCTCTGTAAATGTCTAATGGGTCCATTTGGTTTTTCACATCAGGTAGCCCCAGAATCACTCTGTTTAGGTTTAATCTGGGTGACCTGTCTACTGGTGAGGATGGGTGGGGTATTGAAGTCACCCACTCTCACTGGGTGGGGGTTGAGATGTGAATTATGTTGTAGTAGTATTTCTTTTATGAACCTGTGTGCCCTTGTATATGGTACATGGATGTTAAGAATTGCAATATCCTCTTGGTGGATTTTTCCTTTGTTAAGTATATAGTGACCTTCCCTATACATTCTGATTAGTTATGGTTTGAACCTTACTTTGATGGGTATTAAAAATGTCTACACTGGCATGGTTTTTAGGTTTGTTTGCTTGGAATATCTTTTTCCTCCCCTTTACCCTGAGAGTGATGTCTGTCTTTGATGTTAAGCTGTATTTCTTGAATGTGGCAGAAGGAAGGATCCTATTTTCATTCTATTCTGTTAGGTTTGTCTTTTTATTGGGGAATTGAGACTATTGATGTTGAGATTTATCACTCACCAGTGTTTGTTGATGCCTGTTGTTTTGTTGTGGTGGTGTGGATTTTCTCCCCTTCTTTTGATTTGTTGATCTGATATTATTTATTCCTTGTGTTTTCCTGGGCTTAGACAGCCCCTCCAGTTTGAAGTTTTCCTTCTAGAACCTTATGTATGGCTAGATTTGCAGACAGGCACTCTCAAACTTTTTTTTTTCATCATGGAATATCTTTCTTTCTCCATCTATTGTAATTGATAGCTTTTCTAGGTATATTAGTCTAGGCTGACATCTGTGGTCTCTTAGAGTCTGCAGAACATACATATCCAGGCCTTTATGGCTTTTAGAGTCCCCATTGAAAAGCCATGTGTTATTCTAATATGTCTGCTTTATGTGTTATTTGGTCTTTTTCATTTGCAACTTTTAATATTCTTGTTTTTGTTCTGTATGCTTAATGTTTTGCTATTATGTGATATGTGGAACTCCTTTCTATATGCTACATGTGGAATTTGGTGTTCTATATGCTTCTTGAGGTACCTTCTTCTTTAGGTTGGGGAAATTTTCATCTATGATTTTGTGGGAAATATTTCTTGTGTCTTTGGGTTTCTTCTCTTTTTTTTCCTAGTATTGCAGATTTTCTCTTTTCATAGTATCCAGATTTCCTGGATGTTTTGTGCCCAGACTTCTTCTACTACTTCTTCTTCTTCTTCTTTTTTTTTGATTTAACACCATTTGTTTTTGACTGAGTTATCCATTTATTCTACCTTGTCTTCAATGCCTGATATTCTCTCTTCCATCTCTTGTGTACTTGATGGGGGGAAGTACTTCTGTATATGTTTATTTTATTGATTGTTTAATAAAGTTCTGTTTGGCCAATGAAACAGCAAGTTAGACAGGACTAGGAGTCAAAGAGGATTCTGGGAAATGTAGTAGAGAAGTGGTGATCCAGGCCGGAAGTGACATAGCAAGGAGAAATAGGAAGGGTTCCCCTTTTCCCCTCCGCTCTTCCTCCAGCATCGCGAAGTGGCACCGGCAAGGAGGGACACCAATAAGGAGTCTGATAAGATAAGTTTTATAGAATATATAGATTTATGATAAATAAGACTGAGATAGCAGATGAGAATCCTAATCATTGGCCCAGCAGCTTTGAACCTAATGCAAGTTTCTGTGTATTCATTTGGGCCTAACTTGGGCGGGCGGCTGGCATAAAGCTCACATATGGCAGTGGGGCTCAGGCAGCTTTGGCGAAAAGATTTATCCTAATATGTTCTCTAGGTGAGATTTGCCTCTGAGGTTCCTGTTTGAGTTCCTAAACTTTTCATTCCCATACTTTCTTGAGTTGGGGTTCTCTTTATTGATTCCACTTCCACTTGTAAGTCTTGGTCTTTTTCTCTTCACTTCTTTCCACTGTTTGTATGTGTTCTCATAGTTTCCTTTAACAGATTTATTCACTTCCTGTTTAAGGACCTCTAACATATTCATGAAGTCTATTTTGAAGCTCTTGTCTTGTGTTTCAGCTATATTGCATTTCTTAGTAGCTACTGTAGTAGGTTGCTGGGCATTATAGAGACATATTTGCATGACTGTAACTAATTGTGTTTTTACCCTGAATTCTAGGCATCTGGATTTGGGATGATTGTAATTCTAGATGCTGATAACTGGTCATATGTTTGTTGTGTGAGTATTTTGTTTCTGGGTTTATGTTACCCTATCTGGTTATTAGGAGACTATGCGGGCTGTGGGTTGCCTTGAAAGGAATGCTTTTGATATCTTGCTGCTCTGGTCACTTGGGGTTTTGGTTAGAATGAATTCCTTGGCATGATGAGCTGACATTTAGGGATTGAGATGAACTAGAAAAGGGGGTGCTGAAAGGGGGTCCACAGGATGGAGATCGGGAAGTGCTAGCAATCCCTGCTTAATTACCTGGAAATGGGAGCAGAGAGGAAGGAGAGGCCGTAGCTGTAGCTGGTCATGTGCTACAGAACTGGGAAAGGGACAGGGATTGTGTTTGGAGGATAGGAAGGAGAGTGACAACCTGAAGAGTGTCTACCTTTGCCCCTGGCCTACCTGCTTCTCTGGGTGCTATGGCTGTCTAGGTTTCTATTTCATGGCTCCTCTATCACTTCTGTATGCTTTGGTTTCATCATAAATTTTTTATTTATAAATCAGATACCACATTTTCATTTAGCTCTGTGAAGATCATAAATATTCTTTCTTAAATCATTTCTCCATCTGTTTTATGATTTTAATATCATCTGGGATGAAATTGTCTGGTTTTCGGGTTGTCAATTCAGTTAGCTCCTTTCACAGCATCTGATATCTTCCCATGCTTTGCTAATTTTACATAGCAGGCCCCCAATTCACTCTTTTCTTCCAGGCAGCTTCACCTTTATCTGTTACTAATGAGGCATAAATCTCAAGTCTCTCTGAGATTCCAATTTAGATCACGGTTCTTTCACAGTTATGCAGTGTGTGACCCACCCAGGCAGTGAATCATTTGTAGCTTGTCACATGTTCCATTTTTGTGCCACTGGATTAGATCTTTTATTTTCTAGTACACAGCTACCTAGACCCAAGAGCTCCTGGAGCTATTGACAAGCTTTTCTTCCATATCTATTCATAGTGATGAGTGTTGCTGTAGCCCTTGGATTATTCCATGTGAGGATACGCTTGTATACTTCTGCACAAGTTTGAATGGCTATCTAATCAATGTGTTCTAGTTATGGATGGAAGCTTGATTAGCCCTTTGTGCTTCCAGAGATGACTGCCTTATCTCTCCTCACATTCTTAGTACATTTTTCAAAATTCATACCTTCTTTAGAGTCTTATTTTTTTCCAACAATTTACTGTATCTTGTACAGAAACAGACAATACAAAGTACACTAGTCACAAGTTCTAAAGGCAGGCAATTCATTCAACCTTTACTTCACCTATATGTTAATAAAATACTTCTTTGAGATGGGTTGGGTCCCCTTATGTAGCCCTGGATGCCCAAGTACTTAATAGTTACACCCAAGTCTGCCTCCCAAATGTTGGGTTTGAAAGAGTGTGCCACCATGCCCAGCAAAATACACTTTAAAGAAGAAATTATTTCAGTGCAATGCTATAAAGTAATTTAAAGTTGTAAGTTTTTTAATAATACAGTTCATGATATTGAAGAAATTATCAGTTAATATACCTGGAATAAAGTTTATGCCCCTCTCCTTTAAGAATGCTTATAAATATGCTGTTCTAGTATTGCCTAAAAGTTTTCATTTATACTTCTGAAATAACTTTGCTAGATATTTAGGCATTTCTTTATGCTTGCTCTCACCACTGAGAAAACATGTTGCAGTATCAATGATGAGGATGCTCAGTGGTGTATAAATAATTGGTTGATGGTGCCCTACATTCAATAAATGGCAATGAAAATTCTAGAAGAAAATAAAGATTGCTTATAAACAATGCTAGAACTAAACTAGCTCTTTCTTAAAACAAACAAACAAAAGAGCCGGGAGGGGAAATAAGTCAATTCAGTCACGTTTGCTTCCTTAACAGAGTTCCCAATGACTCAAAATCTAAACTCATGCATTTTAGTTTCCTAGGATTTACGGCAGCAAAGTGCTCCATACGGCTATTGATCCCTCCACTATCCATATAAATGCTTTGCCATGCACTGTTATCTATGGCGTTCCTCCTTGCAGTTCCTCCATAAGGCAAATGAAACTTATGATTTCAAGTTGAAAAGGCTGACTGTAGCAGATCATGTTTACTCTATACCAAATGATAGGAGCTAAATAAGTGAAATTATTAAAGTCAGTGACCAACAAGTTTATTGCTGTGTCCAAGAACTTTTGCTTAGTGCTTTGAACTTGAGGTCCTCATCATGCTTTTGAAAGAACTGCCTTATTTTACTGCAAAACATTTCACATCTCTTTTGAATTTCAAGTTAATAAGAATAAGCTGTCTTGTTTGTTCTGTTGATTGTTGGAAGTTACCATACTGTACACTCTTCATCCTCATGAATAGCATAATTTAGATGAGCCTCTATAAGAAGCAGGGTCGGAAATTTAGATACTTTTGCCAGAAAAAACAATTTTTATACCATATTTTAAACTCTGTACTGCAGGAAGGCTCTATGGATAGCATATATGAACCAATCCCACAACAAGCTAAAGAAGAAAGTGCCTGCAGTAGACTTGAGGAGATGGGACATGCACACCATAAGGTCTTCCTGGTAAGTGAGCCTCTATGAGAATGGGTTCTTTTCCATTGTGTTTTTAAACACCCTGGGCAATGACAGCCTTGAGTCAGTAAATAGCTACTATCAGAATTCTTCACTTACTTTTCGTTTCTGATTTTCTCTTTATTGTTATAGTTTTTGTGATTTGTTGGCTTAATATGAATAGGTGAAGCATATACTAAGTTAAAAACATAAGCAAAACTCCCTCATCAAAGCATCTTGATCACATATGTTGTTTTGAGTGAAGGAGTGAAAGGCAAGAGGGTTTGTGAAAGGCAGTAAACCAGCAAGTGATAGAGTGCATGTGTCTGAATCAGTAGTTTCTGGGACACCAGGCCTGAGTACATCAAAGAGACACCGAGGCTTGTGCTTTGCAGATTTCCATGGCACAAGTGGTCCAGCCCCACTTAATTCCAACTGACTAGCCCTTAGTAAGGAGCCTGTAATATCTAATGTTTAACTGCTGGTTACCCCAAGTGCCAATTCCAGAATACCACTGTCCACCTCCCAATCTGATAGCCTTCTGCTTTATTAAACTGTTTCTGGGTTTGTGCATACTGTCTCCCTCCAAAAATCTGTTACCAGAATGGAAATGCCAATCATTTTGTGAATTATGTCTAAAATTATTAGAGATGCAGAGCTCTGTGAATTCTGGAAAAAAACAGGCATCTACTTAACAATGATGAATATTTTTTAGTCAATTGCACTGAATTTTAAATAATTTTGTGATACTAGGCTTATTTCAATACAATTGTGATTAAAAGTAACAAAAGTATTTTAACAATGCATTCTGAAAATAAGGTTTCAATGTATCTCCTGCTTTTATGATTACATTTTCCTCAGTGAAACACAAAAATGCTGGAGTTGATGAAGTTTCTCTTTTTCATGGGGCACCGATTTAGTTGACATGTCTATATTCAATCTTTTTTTATTCACACTGTAACTTTAGAAATATTTAGAAACTTTGAGAAATGATAAATGATTTACACCATTAACAAACAGTAAGCTTAGTTAGTGTCAAACCTGGACAACTCTGCTCTAAAGAAAGGGTTACCACAAAACAGTTCTGAGCTTTACACCTACCTTCACACCTACCTTTTTTGGTGACATTAAAAACTGTTATTTTTGTAGCTTATATAAGTTTCTATTTCCCAGCACAGATGAACTAGGAACAAATTTTAGTGAACAAATTCTGTAACTAGTTTCTGAGAAGTAAAGTTGGTATAAAAGTATTTAGTGCAATGAAAACTTTTCCCTCACTATAACTAAGGTGTTGTTGACAGACGTGAATAATAGAAGGCAATAATAAATGTTACACACTAATATGAGATAGGCTATTTACACAAGGCCATCTGTTGACACTGCAAAAGTGTTTGAAAGCATTTCTATTCTATAATTAAAAAGAAAATAATCCAGTAGACTGAAGGGCTTCAAGATATTTCCTTAAACGTGACAGCTGGATAATTATGCACCAACAATAAGTTCATGTTTTACCTGGCTTCTTGAATTGTTTGAAACATCACCAATCTTGCAAAATTAAAAGGCAGCAAATAACATGTTTAAATTGGCATGTGTATTTTAAGTATTTAATTAAAAATGTAGGTTTGGTATCAGGGAGAGGCTCATAGGACCCCATTCCAGAGGACCCACTTGTCAGTTAACAGTGCTGTGGAAGAGTGTCAGTTTTACTCAGGGTGTGGCCCCTGGTAGGCACAAGCATGTAGACCAGTGGATGGATGGCTCTACATGCATGTGCGAACAGGGGCAGCACTGGCGATGTCAGGAGAGAAATGTGGAGCAGATCCAAGAGGAGATGGGTGGGAGTGAGGGGTAGATATGATCAAAATAGATTGTATACACATAGGAAATTCTCAATGAGTGTGTGTGTGTGTGTGTGTGTGTGTGTGTGTGTGTGTGTGTGTGTGTGTGTAACACTTTTTATAGAAATGCATTTATGGAGCTAAAAGGAGCTCAGTTCGTGTAGATTTGAGTTCACTGTTCAAACCCCATGTAAAAAGAGCTGCATGGTGGTTTAGATTTTACAACCTGGTTCCAGGAAGACAGAGCTGGTGGATTCCTGAGGCTTGTTGCCCAACAAACCTAACCTGTCTGGTCAGGACAGTGACAGAATCCTGCCACAATAAAAGATTGACAGACATTGGGAGATGTCCCAGTCAATGGGGTAAATGCTTGCTGGGAAAGCATGAGGCTCTGAGTTTGAATCCTCAGTATTCAGATAAGGACTGAGCATGGTAGCTCACACCAGTAACCTGGTACTAGGGAGGCAAAAACAGGCAGGTCCCAGGATTAGCCAGTTTAACCACTGGGTTCAGTAAAAGACCATATCCCTCAAAAATAGGTAGGTAGCATGCATGGATCTATTTCTTGTCCACAACTTGCACACATGCATACATAATTTAAAAAGTCAAGTGAACATAACCTGAGAAACATCTGAGGCTGACCTCTGACCTCCAAATCATACTCACTCAAACACATGCATGCCTATATACACACAAACATGCACACATACGAGTATTGCATCCATACAAACACACACACATGAGTACATATCCATGTGTGTGAGACTGAGGAGTCAAGCCACCTATCCCATCATTAAATTGATCAGTGATAACCAGTCCTTATCATATTGCTAATTATTAGGTTATTATTATATCATATTGATAGTTATTACATTACTAATGAAAATAACTTCATGGCTTGAATAAAATAAAGGCAGTTTTAAAATAATGAATTACATTTCTTTAGAGTTTTCATTTCTTCCTTGACCATTTAGAGGTCCCAAGATTTCTTAGTTTTTTTTTTCTGAACATCTGAATAATGGGTTTTTTCTACTTGAGTTCTGCTTCTTTTTTTAAAAAAAATAATTCAAGATAGAAAGGGACATTTTGACATGTGTTCGATAGATAGTATCAGAATAAGTATACTCATCAAGGGTTAGTTTTCTAGAAAGGCAACAAGAAGCCCTCTGATGTAAATTGATCTCAGCCTCCATGTTTGAAAGTTTCTAGAGAGGATAGGTACCATCAAAGTCCCTGGAACCAAGTTCTTTCTAGTACACTGACCATCATTTTATTCACACTTATTTATTGAACATGTTGCTATTTTGGAGACACATTTTAAAGCATGATATGGCATTCCGTAGGTGGTCACTAGACTGTCTTGGGTTGCAAGGGAGACAGATGATCTAGTGGGAAACCACTGCAGAGGTAATTGTAGTAGAGATGTGGTAGGGAAAACATATGAACTTGTGGTTTTTCAATGAATGCCATCATTGGTATCCAGCTTGTTTCTTAATTGTTATTACAGAGGGGATTAGCAATGGAGAACTGGTCTAGAGTTTAAAATATGAGATTTATTGCAATATTTATGAATATTTAATGATCTACTCTAAGACCAACACATAATCCATTGGGTTTTGGAGAAATGCTGCAAAAGGGGGGAGTAAAAAGTTTCATAGAGTTACAAATTATGCAATTAAATCAATATGCTGAAAAGTACATTAACATCATGACTGAAGGTCTGACTACATTGTTGCTACGTTATTTTAAATGTAGACTATAAATGCTTGCTCCTGTACCTATTTTAGTACCTTCTTATGATGACTGAAGGCAATAAATGTCTTGATTGAGAAAAGGAGTGAGAATATAAAATATTTGCATTTCTGCCAAGTTGGGGTTAACTGGGTCAAGACTGAATTATCTGGTGTGCAATTGATATTGATTAAAGCAAGAAAATAATTTTCAATTTTCTAATTCATTTTGTATCTCATAATTTAAATTAATAAGGAGCTTCAAATTTTTTTAAAAAATGAATCTAAACATAGATTGTTCTTTTTTATTTATATCTTACACATCAAAATCATTCAATGAAGAGTTGTAAGCAATACAATGAAGGCTAATGAAGGCTCCGTTACTCCAGCTAGATAAAATAGTAACGGAGAACCTGTGGTGTGGTGTTTGTAAGTGTGAACTCAGAGTGAAGCAGATATGAACTCTCCTTCTAGCACTCTCTTGATAGGCTGTATTGCTGTGGGAAGAGGCTTGAACTACTTTAATCCATTTCCTTCTCCAGTGGGAGACTAATCCTGTATATTAGCCTCGCCAAGTTGGATTGTAGAGTTCCAAATCTATGCTGCTCATGTTGCAGGAAGATTTTAACACATGAGACAGCCATCAGAGGAGCTTCTGGCTCAGGGTCCAGAGGAAAACCTGTGATCTCCAGATGGAGGGCTATGGCTATGTGAGTTGCCATAGTTAAGAATGGCTATTTTAAAAAAAATATTTTAAATTAAAATGTAAACTTCCACCCTCCTGCTTCTCCCTCCAACTTGTCTGACATCCACCTCAAGTCCCTTCAAATTCATAGCATGTATGTATATGAATAACTATATCAACATGACATCTGGCACCATCAAGTATTTCTTACCCTTATCTGTTTTTAGGGTTGGCCACTCTGTGCTGGATAACCAATTACAGAGCACATCCCTGTAGCAGACACTAGTTACCGCTCTCTCAGAAGCAACTGATAGTTTCTAGCTCTTCATCTAGGAGTACGGATTTTTACTTTTTAAAAATTTATTGAAGAACAGAAATGGAAATGACGGAATGCAGTAGCTTACCACCCCTGCCCTAAAGCTCCACTATCTAGCCACAGATAGCAAATGAGTATTAGAAAAACTGTTATTTTACATGCAGATGACTAGCATTTATAAAATATATGATATATTTCAGAGAATGTATAAAAAGTGTCATATAATCTTAGTAGAGAGAATTATTTGTTGACAGTGTTTGAGATAGGATAAGTGAAATATCATTCATTTTTGGTTTTTGAAAAGTAATACATTTGTATTAAAATGACTTTGTATTTGATCCCTTTACTTCCCATCAAGGTCAACCTACCCTTTCCAAAGGAAAACTTCAAGAGTTCTTTTCAAGCCCTTCTGGAAACAAAAGAACAAAAAATGCTTCCTCGGGTTGTATTATTGGTGCATAATTCCTTTATTTGGATTGTTTTATCTCCAATTGAATTAAAAGGACATATTGATGACAACCTCCAAGTGCTGAGATCTTTGACATCTAATTTCCTGAAACAATTTGCTTTAGGATTCATTTTAGGAAAGATGACCCCCGTGCTTCTCAATTCCTGACAACCCACTTCTTTTACAAATGAATTCACAATACATTCATCCCTAGAGATGCTGCCAAATGAGATGGAGAAAAAGCACCCAGAGCAGTCAAAAACCTGCAACCAACGTTTACTGTCTGCAGTGCATAGCTATATTCCCATTCTCTCAGTCCTTAAACACAGCTACAAGATGAGCCTCCACATTCAGATCTGATCTCCCCAATTTTATCTGAACATATACATTCACAGTTAAGTCCTGTCTGTTCCCTACACATGAGTGAACCTGTGGAATGTGCCTTTGAGCCTCTGGCCTCTGCACCAAGGAAAGCTTGTGAGGGACATGCCTCTGCAGTGGGTGCCTTTCAGCGGGTCAGACTTCTCTGAGTTTTGAGAAAATCACCAGCATCATTCTACTTCAGGGTCCCAGTTCCATGTAACCATTTTACATGATGGGTTTAAGGCAAGCCCTCTGCAGTATTTGTGAATTGGAAATTATTAATAAGGAGACTTTCCATGAGTTCATATGGAATAGGATGTCACAAAGCGAGGATTTAGTAACCACTGCAACAGAGAGTGCATCACAAAGCAGTTACCATGTGAAAAGTTTTCCAAACTCCTGGCAAATGGAATTCAAGGGGGAGCTGAAACTAGTGACTTGGCTGAAATGGCAGAGTCAAGGCTGGAGTTCTGGCTCCCCAAATATGAGCTTATTCCTTGGTCTCTGCTACAAGCATGTATTTGGATGGTGTGTGAATCAGACACAGCATGAGAGAGAGAGAGAGGCAGACAGAGAGGGGGGGCTAAGACAGAGGTGAGTGGAAGAGTATATTTAGGGGAGGTGAGAAGCCAGAGGATAGGTTTATGATAAGAGAAAGGACTCAACAATATAATATATATGCTAAATAAATCTGTTATCTAGAGGACCACAGCAGAAAAAAAAATCATGAGCTGGGCAATGAAGTTAATAGAGTTGAATTTTATTCCCGGTCCCCGGCTGGGAACTGTGTGTCCTTGAGAATGTTATTGAATTACTCTGACCCTAAGTTTGTGAGCACTGTGGATAGAAATATTTTCTTCTTAGTTTGCTGTGAGGATCAAATGTGATTGCACACGCTAACCACCTGGTACACTGCATGTTAATGGCCATTTCTCTTTCTCGGCAAGCCATCTCACCAGGACAGAGCAATCTTTTTAATTTAATATCCTTGACTAAATGACTTTAAGTCAAGCTATCACTAAAAAACTGCTCAAAATAATTTGTAATCAGCATTCTTTACCTAAAAGCATTGATTTTTCCTAGGCAGGAGCAGAAGAAGCAATAGGATTTATTGTTGATGTGCATTAGAAAAACCATGGCTTCACTCTCTGCAAATCGCCTCAAACACTCAGGTATCGTGCACTGTCTGACAATTCAGTCTGAGACACCTACCACAGGGAGACAACTACAAACAAGAAAGACTACCACAGGTGCCTTTGCTCAATTGCACATTCATAATCCAGGGGTTTCTTTTCCCTTATATTTTTTAAATGCAAGTTTATTTTCTAGCAACTCATTCATTGACATTCTGTGCTCATACAAAAAAGAAAACACCACAGGAGAAATCAATTAAACTATTCCCAGCTACCAGATGTTAAGAGGAGGGTAATATGGAAGAGTCAAGCACAGTTTTAAAGACAAACAATATGATGCGTGTCTAACAGTTGCTTAGAGCTTAGCACTAATGAGGCCAAGGTCAGGAGTTCAATCTCCTATGGCCAGTTAGCTTTGCTCCATTCTAGCACCACGAGAGGTGTCTGGGCTTAGACATCTTGAGTGCATACTTCGCTGGCAGTTAAGGTGTGTAGGCGAGAAGGTGGCAGCAAAGTTATTAGCGAACACTGGAAGGACAGCTTAAGGGCAACTCTGCCCCCTGCTCCCTTCCTTCCTTCTGCCTATGAAGGTTTTCTGTCCTTGCCATCAGCCTTAAGGCTATAGGCACACCCATTGTTTTCCATTTCCAATAGTGCACGGGGCAGTGGTGAAAGCATGAAGAAAGGAAAATGACTTTTTCTCAATGACCCCTGACCCCAGTGGGGAGGGGATACACCTGTGCATTCCAGCTGCATTCTGCTTTGTGGTCTCTCAAGATGGGAACAGCCTCATGTTCTCAGCACCACACACAAGTGTGTTCCCTTCTGCCTTACCGTCTCTACCACGATGGGTGGATCATTCTGAAAATAAAGAGAAATTAAACCTGTCCTCTCCCAAGCTGTTTCTGCCAGCTGTTCAATTACCAGGATGCAAATGCACTAATTGATACAGCCTTCACTTGACTGAACAGGACCCTTGTCTATGCTGGGAAGCAATTTTCTTCATTCTAAATCTACTTATTTAGATGTTAATCTCAGCTTAAAAAATGCCTTCACAGTGACATCTAGACTGGGGTTTTACCACATATCTGAAACTCATGCCCAAGTGTTTTGATATATGACTGTTATTATGGCCCCCTTTCTTCACTCTTTGAGATCGTGGGCAGTCCTTACCCTTACATGTCACTTGAATCTAAAAGAATAAGGCGAAGCTGACAGGAAGTAACTCTAATGATGAGATTATAATAGACATGGTAGTGGGCTTTCTTTGCTCTCTTCTGTGAAGCAGGATCCACACTGGCGGATCCCTTAAACTAGGTCCTGAGAACAGCATTAAGTGAACTCACCCAGAAAGCTAGGACTTCAGTACAAACCAGCTTCAGAAATCTGAGTGCAGGTATCAACCCAGATGAGATGGCAAAGGCATCCCTTCTTTCCCAGTTGAACCTTTGAGTAAATCCTCGGAATTCTGGGGTCAACAATTATACTGCAGCATTGTGAGATGTTAAAACGGAAGAATCATTTAAGACATGCCTCTCTTTCTGATTCAAGGAAACTCTGAGAGATCAGAAACTTATATTTTCATCAGCCATTACATTTTGCAGGGATTTGCTATACAGAAATAATTAAAAATGCAGGAATCTAAGTTATTATATTTACCAGGATAACTGGTTGCTCACCAAATCTGCACTAGCCAATTGAAGCTACCAGAAATTCATTGTAGACTATTGAGAGCTTGGGATTGTTTTTGACACTCTGGAGTTTGCAGGAGAAGCGCCCAGGAAACACCATAAAACCAGCCACCCAAGAGAGGTGCTGCTGCTCCTGCCACAGCCACAAGGGGACCAAATTGAAATGCCATTCAGCAAGCAGAAAGCTTGAGAATCAAGTGTATGTGCTGGAAGTTAACAATGAAATTAATCTCAAACTTGGTCCTTTCCCATTTTACTAGTCAGATTCACATCAGCATCTTAAGTTGGGCAGGTGGTGGAAAGTATCTAAACTATGTGTTTTCACTAGCTGGCTGGGCTGTTAGAGCCCTTCCTCCCTCCTTTCCTGGTTTTCTTCCTTCCATGCTATGTTCTTATCATCTTCATCTTCCTCCTCCTCCTTAAAAATTTAAGAGTCAACAAAGGACAGAGACACACTCAAGCAAGAAATATATACACCCAAAATATAGAGACAGTAACAAAAAGGAATTGTCTGATTGGATTCTGTATTATAAATATCAAGTTTAACTTCTATAAAAACTCTCAGAAACATTTTTTTTTTAATTCTGTAATGTGGTAACCACAAATACAACATTTAGATAGTTAAACAAACAAAAGAGTCTATCTTTGACACTTATCAGCTGTGTGATCTCGAACAAGATCCCTAGCCGTATTTCTTCACTTACAAAAGTAAAATAAATAATTACTGCTATTGCCACTTAATCTTTTTGTGAGAATAAAGGTGGCAAGAATGTGGCATTATTAATATGAGGAATGTCACAGAGCAAGTTATCAATAATTAGTGCTTGCACTGAGCTCGTAACTGGGGTTTGTGGTTGATCAGTCAAAGTCCAATGGAGAGCGAAGTCTGTTACTGAAAGACAGAAGCAGAGGGATGGAAGTTGAGCCTAGTCTTAGGGTCCAGTGCCTTACAAGTGGATAAACTGGAACATTGAAACATGGCATGCCATCTTAGAACAGGTGAGAAATGCTGCAGTCAAGGTAGCTGACTGTCATGTTGATAGTCTATCCACTTAACAGCATTTCACATTTGGCCCCAAACTATTAGAGTTGGGAGGTTTTTGTTCTGTCTCCATATTAGCACCGGCACTGACATAGCTATTAATAACACAGACACTAACGGAAGACAATGAGATTAACAATGAGATCCCATCAGCCAGGTCTTCATTCAACAATGAACAAAAGAAGTTGGTGTCAAAACAGTTCATGCAATCTTTTTCTTGATGTCTAGATTGTATAATAACTCATAGGAAAGCAACATATAAAACAGAGGTTATGTTCCTTAAAAAGGCTGTGCTTTCCTTCATGTTTAATTTTCCCCATTATATCTCTGAGCACACACACCTATTCTACTGCCAATTCATATGTGAGCACTTTTTGGTGGATTTAATTAGTTTCCTCCCGTAAATAGAGACTCACATTAAAATAAAATGAAACCAATGGATTAAGGTTAATTATGCCCTCTCCTCTTTCTTATTTCCTAGGCTTATGATACAATTACTAATTGAAACTAATGAAAGCCACAGTTATCTCTTTAATCATGTTTTAAAGAAAAAGCTGTAAAGCAAAAAGAGCCCATTCCCACTTTAATTGTCTCTTAAAAGCTTTTGTGATCCCTACTGACTTGGAGTAGAACGGGAATCCAGACTGTCTCTACCGAAAGGGGTTTTAGACTTCCGATTCACCCTCCCACGTTCTGCAGGTGAAAATCTGAAGGAGGCATTGAGAGGCTTGATCCTGCCTGGGTTAGTAGCAGACTGGATTTTGTCTTGGTAGTCTGATGCTTTGCCATTGGTAAGGAAGCGTTTGATGTTTTACTCATCTTATTTCTAATGTCATTCTTACCAGCTTGATTGGCATCCTGTAATTCCCTTTGTGACTATGAGAATTAGGCAAAATGATAATATATGTAGCAGGGAATGTAAATTACAATACATATTAGTTGTTTTTTTCCTTTCAAAGCCAGTGTAAATATAATTTCATAAATCACAAGTGATGTTCAAGGCTATTTAAGAGCTCTCTGTATCAAGAACCCTGGAAGAGAAAATTTTTTTGCATCTCTTGTAATGCAAATAATTATCCTCTAGGTAGCCTGCTTGGCCACCAGGTTATTTATAGTACCATGAGAAGAGTTTGTTACTTCAAGATTGACAGACAATTCACTTAGCACACCACCAGACAGATGGCAAAGTTTGTGTGCAATTTACAAGCACTTTCCCTGATGAATTTAGTATGGTCCCTGTACATTCTCCAGATACTACAAGCTGTATAATCTACCCTGAGATGAGGGGTTGTGTGGATGCTAGGTATCACCCTAGTAGAGCAATCAGAATTCATTAGCTCTACCTGATTGTTACCTTGAGACAGAAGCGGTGCAGGCTGGCAAGAAAGTTTCCTTTCTCCATCAGAATGGGGTGAGCTAACTGTTGCTTTTGTTTTCTGTGTCTTGCTTACAGAAGGATGAAATCTGTTTCCATGAGAACCTTGTCATAATTACAGGGATGTGCTGGGATGCCAGGGCTTTCATGTGCAGACTAGGATCTAAATACTTTGGTTCCTTAATTCCTTCTTTTAAACTAAAGGGGCTGTTTCATTGGGAATTTTTGATGATGGAAGTGGTGAAATTCACCAAATGATTAATAACTTTATAACACATCATTATAGCTATACAAGAAATGCTGAATTATTAGCATTAGCACTGCAAGCAACATGTGCTTTCTGAGTCATTTGTTTCACAGTGACATCTGGTATAGCATTTCCTTGCATATTTTTGGAGCTGATCTTGCTCATGGCCAATAGTGCTTATTTGTGAAATCTTGAGCTCCATGGCAGGTGATGTAGTGTATCTTTATAGTCAAGCTCAGATGCTTCCTGGCACAAAATCTCACATATGACACTTTCCAAGCTGTGTGACTGTAGATGGGAGTCCTAAGTCTTGGTTTATATACGTACAAATTAAAGATAATAGTAATAGTATCACCTCAATGGAGGCTAGGAAGACTGAACAAATTACTAGTTAGAGCCCTAAGAACCAAAATGTCTCTGTTGTATCTTTATAACTCTCAGTTATGCACAATAACAAAATTAGAAACCACAACATCAAAACCATGGCAGTCCTTCCAACTTGTGTTAACCAAGTAGGCTCACACTTAGTAACATTCATCTTTGTCATTTGACCTATTCCATAACTTAGGATACATCTTTGTGGCATTTGTATGTGGGTATATGAATAAATAAGAAGTGTTAAAGGGTGGTAAGATGCCTTTATGTTTACCTTCAATAACACAGTTGTGATAACAAACAGTTGTATTTATATGTCCTTGATGGGTTTGGGTAGACTTAGAAAGTAGTCTGCTTTTCTGGTCCTGAAGAATAGGTCAATAATGGTGCATACTAGAAATGTATAGTGAGCACTAAGAAGTAACCCTGACTTACAGTGCCTGCCTGGCACACACACACAGCCCCAGGTTTGACCCCTGTAAACTGAAACAAAACAGCCAAGTTAAATAAACAGAAAAGAAAGTCTGTTAATACCATGTCCCTTTGAGCATCTATTGGAACTTTGCTGAAGCCTACAATGATAAGAAATATCTAGCAACAACAACAAGGAAAAAAAACCCACTGCATTTGAACGTGGCATTCTTAGAATTACTGATTTAATATAGCGAATAGTTCCCATATTTGAAAGAAAATGAATTGAACAAAAGAGGAGTCACATGTACTTATAGATGAGTTTGTGTTCAGTTCTTATAAATATAAGAATTCTATATATTAATGAAAATATTTTTTATTATTTTCACTCATCTATTTGTATCTATATTGTACTTGGTACCACATAGGTGCATTTGTATCTATAATGTGCTTGGTACTACATATGTGTATTTGTATGTATAATGTGTTTAATCCATTTTGTGTAGGTTTGCTCCTTTAATCTTCACAGAAGGAAGTAGTTCCTGAGATGATCCTGAAATCAACAGCCATGGGTGCGGATAACCGAGCAAACCCTAGAAATCCTTCTTTGTCTCCAAAACCTTGATGAGTGTTGGAAGTATTATGACTAAATATGGGTCCTTGCTTTATTGTGTCTTTTAGGCTGGAATCGTTTAGAGGTGCTGCAGACAACATGGAGGTCTCTTTCTTCTGCCACTTCTGTCTTGAAGTGGACTGTAAACCTTAGAATACCCTTGTCTCTGGTGATGCAGCTCACAAAAGGCAGGATTATCTCACTCTCTTCACTAATATAGGCTGTGAAACTTAGAAAGGTCACTCAAGACTCCTTCCCTCCTCTTTCAAAGGCCCTCAGGTGACAGGCACTAAGTTACTCTGGGTTTTGTTATTAGACCATGCCCTCCCTTGTCCTCTAATCATAATTCCACGTGACCGCTCCTAAAATATGCAGGTTGTGCTTCATTTCTTACATGCTACCTAACATTTTACTAAATCCATGAGGGTGGGTTTCCCTTATTGGTCACACTTTGTTCCCGGGAATCAGCCAAGCACTTGTCGATGAATGAAAATGAAATGTTTTCTTCCTTACAGCACAGTGTTGGGTACCTAGTAGGTCTTTAACAGATGTTTGTTAATAAAATGTCAGTGTAGGAATACATAAATCTCATCGTTTCTAAAAATAATGTTATAGAAAGCAAAGCAGCTTCCATTTAATCAAAATTAAATAGTAAAGCAAGAGTCTTGACCTTACCACTTTGAACCTCAGTTCATTCATTTGCAAACCAAAGGTCAGATCACATCAGCATTGCTGTCTTAAAAATCCACCAAGGGATTTGTGCCATCCATCTGTCAATCATTTTTCTGTGGTGCAGAAACACTGTTAGTATTTCCACTAGCCAGGCATCAGCAACTCCTGACGTATTCACTTCATGTTAACCTTTGGCTTTATAATTGGGAGGTCAGATTTATAAGCCAAGAATGCAATGCATGTGCTAAGTCCTACCCCATTAGACAGTCATCTGATAACAATTGGATGAGAACAGGAAGATGACATTTGAGATTGAAAATATGTCTTTAGTGGCAATGTCTCCTTTTTAACTATATGCATTTCATAGTTACTTAAAAGCCCTGTTCTCCTTGGGCCCATATCTACTCACCTCCAAATAACTGAACTTGGGCATAGTCTATAGTCTATTGGACCATTTGTAATCATTTACCTATTTTTTGTTTCTCTAAGCAACTTCTAGGAATAAAAATTAAAATATTCATCTCTGCTGAATTAAAGGGAAAACCAATTATTATTGCTTGATTTAGGAAATAGTGAAATGAAAGGGAACAGAAGTTGGTGTCATCTGATAATTATGACAAATGTCCAAATAAATAACCAGACAGAATTACTTCACTGACTGTCTGTATTCCTCTTGGAGTTCAGAACATAACACGTACATGCATATGCACACATGAGTAGAGCAGAAAGCACATGGCTGTGGGGAGTGGGGGATGCAGGGGCAGGCCACAGCTCCAAAATTATTGTTTATAGTTTCTCTTAGACTTGCCCTTGTAGGAATAAATAACTGACAGTCTATATTCCAAGGTACATGACAGTCTGCCTGTGTAAGCAGAAGTCAGAAGGAAAAGCAGTTTAGAGTTTCCACATCTGCTTTGAGAGCGGCACAGAAGTACTAAACATCATTTCACTAGCTTAGTAGAAATATAAACCATGCAAGATCCAGAGAAGAGCACCATTCTTCCAAATAAGTAGAGGTTTCCCTCTTTAAGCCATCCCTTTTCCTCTAACTGTCACACTTCAGACCTGTATTTAACCTGCCTGATTCACCCTGCCCTTGTGGGAAATAGTTTGTCCAAACAGAACTATGTTAAGGTTCATCTTAGTACAGAAGTGTGAGCCACGTGTTTTTCAAAAGGATTAATTCTAAAAAAAAATTCTTTAACCAAAGACCCCAAAAAACTTAAATTGACTCACCATGAGAAAAATGTTAGATGAACTCCATTCCATAAAGCAGAATGAAATAGATAATCTGGAGAGAATTTGACATTATATGTCCTCGACATCTCCACAGTACTTTGAAATGATTTTAGTTTTGGCATAAATGTCTATGCCTCAAGCCAAAGGATGATTGTGCCCCTTTCATCAAAACTACTAACCACAAGGATTTCAATCATTTTAACTAGCACCCAGAATCCGACTGTAGGTATTGGAGGAAAGTTACACCAAAGTAAAAAAGAGATGGCTTCCATAATGTACCCACTTCCTTGTTTAATTCAAATACTCCAGTCTTGGTTGCTTGAACATTTTGTGAGTCATCTGGAATGAATCTGTCTGAGAGACAGTGAAATATTGATGATTTGTTGTATAAAGGCTGTAGTTTAAATGATTGTAAACACAAAAGGTCTCCACTGTTTCCTGTTTTCCCTATGGCAAAATCTACCTTTGTATTGTATTTCTCTCTCTCCTCAATAGACATGGAAGTCTGTATAAGTGCAAGAGTTGCAATCTCAAGAGGTCTAGCTTGGTTTGCTCTTGTCACTTGTCTAAACTACTTCAAGAGGAAGAATCTCCATTCTTTCATTTTGTACCAACCCATAAACACACCTAGTATGCGAATAAGACTCAATTATTCTGACTGTTGGAGCCTGTTTGGCCCAAGTGTATAGATGGTAGTAGCTCCTTCTTAAGAAGTTCCAAATACATGTGACAGGAAAACATTATTGCAGAGATGAGGAGCTGGGCTTTCTCTTCATGACCATTACAAATCTGGTTAAACTTCCGTGTCTGATCATTGGGGCTAAAAACACATAACTTGCCTCTGAATCAAGACCTAATGAATTTCACAGAAGTGTAGAGATTGTATTTAGGACATGCCTAAGAGAACAGAGATAACCCAAGTACTCTTCAGTTTGGTCATTACCTCAAAGGTCTTTTAATACCCAAGCCCACCCTAGGGCTTTGCCCATGAACTCCACATCTTTTAAATAATGTTATCATATTTATTTATCTATTCATTTAATGCATGACCACATGCACCATGGTGTATATGTGCAGTTCAGAGGACAACTTACAGTGCTGGCCTTCTACCATGTGGGTCCCAGGAATCAAACTCAGGTCACCCATCAGCTTGGTGGCAAGCTCCTTTCCCTGATGATAAGTCATCTCACAGGCCTTTCCCCTTAATCCTCAGTGTACTACATTCCCTACTAGTTACAATTGTTGAAGAAGCTGTTCTGATATTCTGGGACTGTTGCAACCTATACACTTTCAGTAGAGCTCTACTCAACATCCATAGAAATGTGGAATTCAAATGGTTCTTCACAGTGACATCTAGATCCAAAAAGAGTAAGGGTTAGAGAACATGCTATCCAGTCACCATGCAGGGCACAGATTGTGTGGGATGTGGCTGCCCATAGACTAATAGGATTCACCATTTGTGTAACGGAACCATCTTCTCTTCAGACGTGTCTGCCATCCCCCTCTGCTTTCCCGTCCACCCCACCCACACAGGAGATATTGGTCCCAATTTTTTTCCACATGTAAATTGCTACCTGACCCAAAAAACCAAGTGACCTTTCTAGAACTAGAATGAGATTTGTTCTCTATTACACAGTGCGTGGTCAGAACATGGTTTTGAAAGAAGAGGCTGAAAAAGTTGAGAATCAGAAGCTCTTAAAGGCGCCTGAGGGAAAATTAAGCTCGCTGAAGGACAGAAACAAATGTGGTGACATTCTTCTCCTACAATGTGAGGGATTTTGCACATATTCAACTGCTGAAGAAAAAAAGGTCACAGGAATCACAGATGTATTTCAAAACCCTTAGGGTATTGTGACAGTCTACTTTCTGAATCTTTCTCAACAGAAGCTATGGTATAATATAATTAACATACTCTGTCATATTTCTTTCCCCTTTGGTCTTTGTGGGCTGAAACACTAAGGATTAAGTTACATATTTTCATTTTTTAAGATCTATTTTTACTGAAAATGGTGAAGGGTTATATAATAAAAATAAACCTTAGTAACAGAAATGTCTTAAGTTCCTCAGAGTGACAAGGACATGGGCTGAGAAGATGGCTGAGTGAGTAAGAGTATTAGATGGACAAGTATTGGGACTTGAATTTGCACTCCTGAAACCCATTTAAAAACACAGGGGTGGATGGACATTCTTGTGAGTCAGCACTGGAGGAAGGTGGTGAACTGCAAGACACAGGGTTGCATTTTGACCTCTTGTATAACAGAAAACAGTGAGCTACTGGTTTCTTGAGAGATCCTGTCTCAAGGAAAAGGGGTAAAGAATGACAAAGAAACACAACCATTATCTTTTTCTGGCCTCTGTACTTGTACAAAAATACATGTATACACCATACACAACACATGCCTACACTACACACACACATACACACACCCCAAAAGTTAAAAAGACAAAAGAAAAGGGAAAACCCTAACATTAAAAGTCTATGCGACATTACCAAAATAAAGGAAAAAAGGTAA
Source organism: Cricetulus griseus (assembly GCF_003668045.3). Taxonomy (NCBI): domain Eukaryota; kingdom Metazoa; phylum Chordata; class Mammalia; order Rodentia; family Cricetidae; genus Cricetulus; species Cricetulus griseus. Next base: position 19,162,783 of record NC_048597.1, read on the forward strand.
TCTTTTTTATGAAGAAATTGTCAAAATGAACTAGTTAGCTTAGATACAAAGGTATAATATACCAAAAAACTCCCTATTTTCTTGAAATAATTATTTTATTTTATTTTATTTTATAGGAAGCTTCTAATTTTGAAGCTGAAAAACCAAAAAGAAAAATGTAAGTCCAATTCACTCGGTAAGCAGTTAATTCCTTTAGCTTTACATGTAGAATATAAGTAGCTTTCCTGAATAATTTTTCTTCCATCATGCACAAATCTAAGTGTGTATTACCCACTGCTCCTTCTCTATTTATGCTGATGCACAGGAAATTGGGGTTGCAACATTTCTGTAGGCATGGATGTGAAAATGAAATTTTAAGAAGAAGAAATGTGTTTAAACTAGGCTTGGGTTAAAGCAGGAACCTACTCCAAACATGCGCCTATCAGTGACCTATTTAATCTTCTAAGGAATTCTTCTAATCCAAACAGAAATGTGTTTGGAAAGAGGTTTGGCTATTTAGGTCAGGCCTAGCTTCACATTCTGTGCATGCTGCCAACAACTGTGACATACACATGTTGCATAAGGTAATGGGATTTTTGTTAATAAGCAAGAAATCCATGGGGGTGGGAAGCTGCTTTATGAGGAAACTTCCAGAAGGTTTGCTGGTGATATGAGATACAGCTTCTTTGCAACTTGTACGAAGTTCTCTCCTAGACTTTGCCTCTCTTGGTCTACTCACTCTGCTTGCATATTCTTACCCCCACTCTAACTTTCTCCATGTTTTGGATATAAATTCGGCCTCAGTATATTATTGGGTAATTAAGAGTTCACAGCACCTGCCAGGGAGGGGTGGTTGTCTATCATCCAGTCCCAATGACTTAAACCACAACATAGATATTTTAAACAGAGCAGGGAGGTCCTCTTCAATGATATCTCTACACCAGTCTCCTATTCCTCCTCTAACCTGTCCAGCTGTTTATTCCTCCCATAGATTGAGAAACTGCTAATTTGAAGTCAAGTACTTAAAGGAAATTGTAGCTAGTGACCTCTGATTGATACTTTCAGAAATTAAAGATCCCAAAATACCCATTGCTGACCAAATTATGACTTTTCCAGTATAAACTAAATTGATTAAGATGCCCAGATTCTAAGTAAACTTGTGATTGAAGATGGTTTTCAGCTCTAAACACCTTAGATACCATGACCTGTCCCAAGCATTTTCTATGAAATGCATTTAAAAGAAACGTATTAATGGGTCTGGAGGGTGATATCTTAGGGGACAAAGTGCTTGCCGTGAAAACATGATAACCTGAGTTCATATCACCAGAACCCATGTAAAGGCAAGTATGGCAGCAGTATGTTTGTAGTTCAGTGTTCCTATGGCAAGATGGGTGGTGGAGACAAGAGAATCCTTAAAGTCTTAGGGTATGAATTTCTGAGATAAATCACCATGGTCAAGGCAACCGATAGAATGAAGGGCTTATTTGGCTTATGATTCCAGAGGGATAAGAGTTCATCATGGTGGGAAAGCATGTTGGCTGGGGCAGCAGCTGAGCTCACATAACAAGCCACAAACAGGAAACCAAGAGAGAAAACATAAGACGATGTGAGTCATGTGAACTACAAAGACTGTCCTCAGTGGCATACTTCCACCAGCGAATCCATACTTTATAATCTTCCTCAAAGGGCCACCGACTGGGAACCAGGTATCCAAATGCCTAAGATATATGGGGTATACCTCATACAAACAGTGGCAGTCACCTAGCCTGACATACACAAAGGTAATTAACAGACACCCTGTTTCAAACAAGGTCTTAGGTATGGACCTGAAGTTTTCCTCTGGACTCTACACCTGAACCTGCATTCACACAAAGGTACAGACACAGACACACAGACACACACACACACACACACACACACACACACACACACACACACACACACACACACAGAGAGATACAAACACAGACACACACATACACATACACAAAGACACAGACACACACAGATACAGACACAGACACACACATACACACAGACAGATACACATCACATCACACAAATAGATTAGAACCAAAATACATAAAATTGTAGGGAATAAAAGAAATTTCTTTTTCCACTATTTATTGAGAAACAAGTTTTCTTACATAATATATCCTGACTACAGTTTCCATTTCCTCTATGCCTCCCAGTCTTTCCTCAGCTTCCCTCTTAACCAGATCCACCCCTTTTATGATTCCCATGAGAAAACAAACAACCTTCTAAGGGATAATAAAATAGAATAAGATAAAACAAAGAAGAACACATCAGACTAGGACAAAACAAACAAGGAGCTCAAGAGAAGGCATAAGAAACAGATTCCGACTTGGAGACAGAGTCTTTTGCACTCTTTTTACTCGAGTTACCTGGCATATCTAGCCTCAGTTTCTTTATCACCTAAACAGTGTAGGATATGGACTCCATCTCATGGAGGTGGCTTTAAAATCAGATACTGGTTGGTTAATCACAAGCTTTGTGCCACCATTGTACTACCACATTAAAAGAACATTCTAGAAGTAGTTTTTGCTTTAACTGTGAGGTTAAAAGGGGTTAAAAGAAATGGATGAACCTAGCTGGAGGGACTATCAAGAGTAGGAATCAAGCTGCAACCATGATGGTGGTGGGCACAGGATATGCATGTTTTGTTCATGCATATGAATTGGGCTACTTGCTCCATCACCATATGACTAGCCTTTGTCACAGAAGAAATTGTAAAGATGAATTCACATTTTCAAGCCTGAACAGGCATCAATATTGTTTTACCTCTATTCACTTCAGTCTCTGATTCCTATCCCTACTGGGTATTTTTGTATTTTGCAGAACTCATACATATAATTTCATGCTTCAATATGTAGTTATAAAATGAGAAGTATTATTTAAAAATGTAATCACAATGCCTCTACTTCACTAGAACACAAATAAGAAAAAACATAAAATATCACTACTTATAGAGCAAATGTTAAAAGTTCACTGTAGGCTCAAGTACCTTTTTCAGGGATGACTTAGTTCAGGGTTCATATAAGTATAGTGCTATGGTTTATGTCTCTTTATATATTTACCTCCACTTATTTGTTGAAGACACTGATTTATACATGCCAAGTCTTTGAATTTTGCTAGTTGAGTCCTCGTAATATTTTAATATGTGCTATTTCTATACACTGTTTTTAAACTCTACTTAAATATTAAGATGTGATGAATTCAAATTTCTCTCTATAATGCACACGCAAGCACACACACACACACACACACACATACTTGTTTATATTTCTCTATGTTTTCAGTGACTGAATACTTCCTATTGCATTGATTACAATTTCTGTCTGTTAATCTCTATTTTTACCATGGTAAGTTTGCTCAGGGAGTTATTATGGTGCCAATACCATAGAGCACAAAGTAATTAACTTTCCAATTAATGCTCAAGTAGCAACTGCTGCTTACTTCCTATATATGTTGTTTTAAAGGATAGTATAATGGTTATAGTAATTTATATAAGTATTGCTGTACTTTTACGGAACTATAGCCATAATTCTATACAGAAACTTCCATATGTATACTTACTGAGTGTTTTTAAAAAATTGTATTTTTATTGAACGCATACAAGCATCATTCCTGCCATAATTCTCTAAACAAAATACAAACAACTAATTTCATAATATTTATAATTTAAGTGCTATAAATAGTCTGGAAATGTTTTAAAATAGGAGAGGATATGGGTAGATTATATGCAAATATGATCTGGGTGCCTTTGAGTCTCTCTTAGGCTGTCTTGTCTGTCTGTCTGTCTGTCTGTCTGTCTGTCTGTATCTCTCTCTCTCTCCCTCCCTCTCTCTCTCTCTCTCTCTCTCTCTCTCTCTCTCTCTCTCTGTGTGTGTGTGTGTGTGTGAGTGTAGTGAAGGAAGAAGCATTGGACAAGACCCCTGAAACTTAATTTCCTACAGATAACTGGGGTTGAAATCCTGGGAAAATGTTTTTCCTTTATTAGCTCTTTAGTATCTGTAGAAATAGTTCAACTCTTTTCCTTTTCTGGTTCTATGGATATTTTTACCCATAATTCATATAAATTTCCAGGTCAATCCTCTATTTGTGTTAAGTATGATTTGCCATCTAAAGTCAGAAGAGTTCAGGACCATAGTTGGCCTCACAGAGAGGTAAAATTTACTACAGCACTTGAAAGCATAGTACATGCTATAGTTTCAGTTTGATTAAAATCCTACTTAGGAAATCTAGACCTAAGTTTGTACTTCTTTTCTTCTTCTAGGTCATTCCAAGAGCTTCCATCTGAAGATAAAATATTTGGTTAGTGATTCTTAAGGTGATTTGTGGAAATGTGCTCAGATTCTCCAAAGTTGTTCTTTTTTGCTCCCATGTCCACAAAGCCACAAATGATCAATGAGAGTCAAATCGAGTTGTCTTTGAAGCGTGTACAAAAATTAAAAGGAAATATGCTTCTGTTTAACATAAAACAACTAAAATAAATAAATCAGTGACTTATTCGGGACAATTTCTTTGTACACTTAAAAGGAATACTTTTGTTGGTGGTTTATCAGCTAATTATCTTCCAGCTCTCCACTTTTAGCTTGGTTGGCCCATGGTCAAGGTGACCTGTTAGGGAGCTTTTCAGATCTATGACTCTAAGAATAAATGGAAAAGAAACAGAATAGTTTCATATAAAAATTCTTTTATGGTTTTTCATGTAGAAAATCTGCTCAGTTTCCACCACTGTAACATCTAAAGTGATGACAAGGAGTAATTGGTTTGATTTGACTTTCATTCTAAAGTAAAAATTAAATTCTATCAATGTCTTTTAGAGAGATTATGGGCCAGTGCATCCTCTCTCTCTCTCTCTCTCTCTCTCTCTCTCTCTCTCTCTCTCTCTCCTCCCTCTCCTCCCTCCCTTGGAACACACACACACACACACACACACACACACACACACACACACAGCGCACACGCGTGTGTATATTTAGAGACAGGGTTTCACTATGTAACACTCTTAGCTGTCCTAGAATTAGCTTTGTAGATCAGGCTGCCTTCAAACTCACAAAGATCTGCATGCCTCTGCCTCCAGAGTGCTGGGATTAAAGGCACACAATTTTAATACATTCTCAATAGCAAACCATCTGGATTATACAGTAAGGAATTTATTTTGTACAGAGGGGGATACATCAGTGGCTAAAAGCCCCTGCTATGCAAGTATGAGGACATGACTTTACATCTCTATCATTCATGTTACAACCAGGCATGACCATACCTGCCTGAAACCCAAGAGTTGCAGTATACAGAGATAATAGGTTTCCTGGGGCTTACTGATTGCAGGTCTAGCTCCAGGTTTGGTGAGAGACACTGTTTCAAGGCAATTTGATGGAGCAGATATTCCTCTGGCTCAACATGTGTATATAGGTGTATGATAGATTTGTGTGCATAACACACACACACACACACACACACACACACACACACACACACACACACACACACACAAACATATACACATACACCTTGCTATTCCAATCCCTAGCAACAAGAAAAGGGATTTCTTTGTTTTACTGCAGTGGGTGAACCCCTGGGTACCCCTTCTTTCTTTTCCTCTGCAGAGTATAGGAGTTTGAAGTTCATTTCCCTTTCCCTCTCTTTTCAAAATCAATTTCCAGACAGTATCTAGAAGTTTCAACTGACCTAAGTGATGATCCCAATCTTTGAAGGACATCTGCATTTTAATCAGCTTTGATGGTCTCCCAGCAGTGGTGTCTACAGACTAGGTCTTGCCTCATTTGTCAGTGTCCAACAACACCAGTGACTTTAGACATACACAGAATGTTGAGTTTGTGTCTGTCCTCCATTTTAATTGCACAATTTATAACTCGTTTATATCATCATGTGACTCAGATTGTAGAATGGATAATCTTTGGTAAGCACCTTAACAAATTGGGTGTATATTTTCACATGTCAAGGCTGACTTCAATATACAGAGGCCATCACTGATCAGATCTTTGTAGCCAAGGATCTGATGGTTCACGAACCTCCACAACTCCATGTTCTTTCTGCATGCTTAATTGTTTTTGTAAATGATGGGGCATATTGAAAGTAGAGTTACTGTAATGTTGGATGACAATGATAGGAAGTTCAAGAAAACACTAAAGCACAATAGGAACATAAGCTACCAGGAAGTTCCGGAGTACCATTGTTCTGCCACATCTGTGTGAGTACTTAGGAGTTTATTCACATGAATGAGCCCCTGAAGTAGTCATTCAGTGGCTACAATTCATTACAAGAGGCTAATGTCTACCAACATACAACTGTGTGCTCAAATTGTTTGATGACACACTCCTTACATATTCCACAGTTATTACTGCAAATATTGGTAATAACGCTGGCTAATCCTCTGCCTTACTTCAGAAGGAACAACTGTGAATGACACAACCTGGCAGGAACCTGGCGAGGATGTGCATGACTGCCCCCTCAGGAGATCCTGGGAGCTGACAGGTAATTGCTAACCTCAGCTCAGTTGACTTTGTCTTTTTCTAAAGTAGTTTAAAGGGCAGTTAGGAAATTTTTCATGTTTTACTATGGAAATAAACTCGATATTGTAGTCTAGAAAAAGGAAAAGCGAACATGGTAAGCTAGAATAAATATGAATGAATTATTGACATATGTGTATAGCTATGCATGTATGTGTACAAAGAAACATACAGATCCATATGAAGAAGGGGAAGAAGATCCAAGAAAATTATAAGGTGAAGGCAAAGGCAACGAGTCAGTTTTAAATAACATGTGAAAGCCTTACTGGTTCATAAAGGTAAACAACGATACTGTGAAATTTGGCCAGCTAAGTACCCTACCTCTCAAAGTTATTGGAACAAGAAACAGCGCTTTTGCTATTGGTAAGTTAAAATTTTCTGATGATGGTTGATTAAAATTTTAAAAAATATTTTAGGACAAAAGAAATTTAATATATTTTTAAGTAGGTGCTTAATAATTCAATTGTACATTTTTAAAATTAATTTACATAATCAGACCAGGCACATACTATTGGATCAAGGCTGGATGAGCCAACCAGTAGGAGGAAAAGGGTCTCACAAACAGGCAAAAGAGTCAGAGACAGCCGCACTCCACTATTAGGAATCTTACAATAACAACAAGCCACTCAGCCATGACATATATACAGAGGACCTAGGGCAAGCTCCCTGATGTCTGTGAGCCTCCATGAGTCCCAGTCAGGTGATTCTGTGGGTTGTGTTCTTGTGGTGTCCCTGACCCCTCTGGTTTCTTGGATCATTTCTACCCATTGGCACAACTCCACATGCTCCACCTAATATTTGGCTGTGGGACTCAGCATTTGCTACTGTCCATGGCTGGATGAAGTCTCTCTAGTCTCATTGATGAGGATTTTGCTAGGCTCTGGTCCCAGAACTCGCAGACAGGCAGGACAGATTGTAGGTTGAAGGGTTTGTGGCTGGGTTGGTTACAGAAGATGGCCCAGTCAGGTTCCATGTCTCCCATTACTAGAAGTCTTTGATAAGGTTACTCTTGTAGATTCCATGGAGTTTCCAGTGTGCTAGGTTTCTACTTCTCCCCCAATTGCTCCCCAACTCCAGTAGTTTCCTCCCAGTATTTTCTCCCTCCCCATCTGTTTCCTGTTCCTAACCCCATCCACCTCTAGTTCACTGTGAAATATACTCTACTTCCCCTTCCCAGGGAGACCCAAGGATCCCCCCCCCAAAAAAAAACACTTAAACTCTCCTTGTTGCTTAACTTCTCTGGGTCTGTGGCCCTTAGTATGGCTATCTTTTACTTTACAGCTAATGTCCACTTATGAGTGAGTACAGACCATGTTTATCTTTCTGGGTCTAGGTTACCTCACTCAGGATGATTTTTTTCTAGTACCATCCATTTGCCTGCAAATTTCATTATGCCATTGCTTTTAATGCATTATATAAATATACCACATTTTCTTTATCCATTTTTCAGTTGAGGGACATCTAGAATATTTCCAGTTTCTGGCTATATGAATAGAGCTGCTATGAAAATAGTTGAGCAAGTGTCCTTGAGATAGGAAAGAACGACCTTTGTTTATGCCCAGGAGCAGTTTAATTGAGTCTTGAGGTAGATAGATTCCCAATTTTCTGAGAAACCTCCATATTACTTCCAATGTGGTTGTACAAGTTTGCACTGCCACCATCAGTGGAGTGTTCCCCTTGCTCCACATCTGTAGCATAAGCTGTCACTTGTGTGTTTTATCTTAGCCCTTCTGAGGAGTCTTGGAGTTGTTTTGATTTGCATTTCCTGTCATTTAGTAAGTATGTGTTATACTTTAGATCACTTTAGACTGATCTGTGGAAAAGGAGGCCAGATCTGTGTTGTGAATGCTTTTAGTATAAAACTTTGTTACAAATAAAAAACTTTATCATCAAGCATTCTAATTTCTACAACTGTAAAATGCTCTTTGTTTACATTTTGTAACTTAATGCTGAGAGGCAAATTGATCACTTAGAGCTAGAGTGACAAAGTTTCAAAGGTTCCTGCCATAGGAGAGGTGTTTCTGATCAGCAATCTTCACCTTTTCAAAAAGAAGCTTTTACATACTCTTACCAGCCTTCAATATGTTTCAAGTTATTTCAGGACTCTGTCTCTCTGTCTCTCTGTCTCTCTGTCTCTCTGTCTCTCTGTCTCTCTCTGTCTCTCTGTCTCTCTCTCTCTGTCTCTCTCTCTCTCTCTCTCTCTCGGTGTGTGTGTGTGTGTGTGTGTGTGTGTGTGTGTGTGTGTGTGTGTGTGTGTGTGTGTAGGAAGCTCTGCAGACACAAGAAACACCTGGGTCACAGGACATTACCTAGGGATTAATGCTCGGGAGAGTTGATGGCCTGAAACCAAGGCTGTCTGTGCCATTATAAATTGAAGGGAGAGATTGAGAAAGGGAGGAGGGTTGAAAGCTGCAGGCTCAAATTTTATGGGTGTACTAACTTCATTTGGAAGACTAAGAGTATTTCTAAGCAATTAGTGCCCTCCCTATCAACCCATAATATTTCTTTCTCATTTTAAACACTACTTTTGAGCCGTTAATTGCATAATTACTTAAGAGTGGTTTACTGTGCCTGAGGGTAGGCAGGCTGTGACAATGCAATAAGATGCACATGGGGGCATGCATGGTGGCTGTCATCACCAGTGCCTGACTTTATAGTACACCAAGAAGGAATTGGAAAGACAGCTATCACAGAGCAGTAGGAAATATGTAGAGACTGTTAGAGAATGGCATTACCACTTCCAGAATTGCTTACCAGCTCTAAGACCAAAGCAACTACAACCAAAACCATTTGCCTCATTTTCAGTTCTAAACAGCATTTCTATATGATTTATAAGTAATAGCAGTAGCATACTAATCCAAAGATTATTGTTGCCTAATGTTAAACATTTTTAATTTAATTTAATTTTATGTGCATAGATGTTTTGCTTACTTGTATGCCTGTAGCCTGTATGTCATGTGCACACTTGGTACCTGTACCTAATGTTAAACATTTTGTAATTTAATTTGATTTTACCTGTTTGGGTGTTTTGCTCATTTGTGTGCTTGTAGCTTATATGTCATATGTACACTTGGTTCCTGTGGAGGCAAGAAGAGGGCATCTGATACCCCGGACCTGGAGTTATAGGTGGTTGTGAGCCACCATGTTTGTGGTGGGAATAAAACCCCATTCCTAAGAGCAGCCAGAGCCCTTCTTACCTGCTGTGCCACCTTTGAAGGTCCTAATTTATAAACTGTACTTAGCTGAGGATTTGTGTTTGATAGTGTACTTGGTGATGACTTGACTGTAATGCAACATTAATATACTTTAGATTTGAAAATTATCATGAAAGTAAGTTTAGAGCTAGTAGCAAAGGACTTTAGTTTATTCCATTTCCTTTCTCTAAGATGTGTTTCATCTAAACTTACATCTGTGCTAATAAAAGACAACATCTGTAAAATAAACATGAGGAAATTGATTGCTTAGGGATTCCAACTGAAAAATTATGTTAGGTGTCAATCTAAATTAATCGGTAATTTAGTTTAATTGTATTTTTAGCTTCATAAGAAAGGGAATTATTCATAGTATCCACTTATTTTTTGTAAGTCAAAGTCAATTTGAAAGTCTTTACATTTATTGTGGCATTTGTTTTACGGATAGAAATCTCAAGAAAAACTTTGAAATCTAGGAATTGGAGTTTACCTAAAATCAAATTATGGTGTGAATAAATTTGCTTCAAGAACCACACTTCCCATTTTTATAGCACAGAGTATAAGTACTAGCCAGCCTTTACAAAATAATAAACATGAAATAAAAGAGTTTGGGGGATTTAGTGGTTTTATATCAAACAATCAATATAACTGTGATAGAGTCATAAATCATATTTGATAGGAAATTGACATAGGATAGTAAGGGTAGCAAGATGATAAGAAATAAAATCCAGAAGCCTGGTTATCAATGAAGTGAGTTTTAATTCCACCTACACCTTTAAAGAGTTAATTTTGAAGTAAATTTCATTTGCATATGGTTTTGTAATATGTATTATCAGAGACAACTCAGAGAGAAAGGTAGAATTCTTAACATCTTCTAAGATCTGTTTTACCACCTGAATGCTATCAGTTTGGAACCTTCATTTCTCCTGAAATTCAGCTAATATGATTATTTAACCTTTTTAAAGTTAACCACAGTTTTACTTGGCATCTTCTTTTTAATTCTTGAGATTGTATTATAATCACATTTCTCTTCTTCTTTTTTCCCTGCAAACCATCCAAAAATACCCTTCCTCACTCTCCTTCAATTCATGACCTATTTTCACTAATTGTTAGTGCACAAATATATGTTTATTTAGACACATACATATTCCTAAATATAATCTGTTCAATCTGTATAATATCACTTGAATCTGTATTTTCAGGGCTGACATTTTGGCACTGGACAACCAGTTAGTATGCTTTTCCTGGAGAGGACCACTTCCCCCAGATTTTCTTAGAGTATAAATCTCAATGCTGAATGGTGCATTCTTACACACACAGACACTTGCACACATGTTCTCATAATCTAGTATTCTAAACTAATGACCCTGGCATTTGAATGTTACAGAACAATGATTTATTGAGCTCATCAAATGCAGTCAGTGTCAAGAATTTAGTCAAAGGGTTCTTCACGTCTGATGCCTGAAGCTTTATTTGGCAGATGTTGATGTTTGGAAAGGGCTTCACACATTCATATATGCAGGCAAAACACCAATGCACATAAAATAAAAGTAAATAATTTTTAAAAAGTCTGGTGGTTACAATAGTAAAGAAGCTCATGTCCAGGATAGACTAGCCACTGCCTACACTCTACACTGCCTGTGCCCATTTCCTTTTAGCAGTATCTCTTGCTAGTGGTTGGTTTTCAAGAGTGAGAAACATACAACCATCACATGAGGACATGGCTAGAAATAATGAGCGTGCCTAGAGAGCAAGGCAGTACCCTCTGTCATGGGAGTCACATAGCGTCTTCTCCATGACACCTTGCTGTAAAAAGTCACTATGATTCGTCTAGATTCTCCATTAGTTGAGTCACACTCCATTTCCTGGTGAAGGAGAGAAAAGTTCACACCTGAGAAGAAAATATGACATAGAATGTAATGCTGCCTTCTTTGGGGACTTTCCCCTGCATGCTTCCTGATTTACTTATTTTCTTTTATGCTACTTAGTCCCAATTACTTAATGAGTCTTCATGAGGGTTTTCTCAGTGGAATAATATTTAGGTCACGAATGGGTAAAATACATACAGTAGACATATAAAATGGTTAATCATCTTTAAAAAGCAGTTATACTGATGGCCCACCCTTACTCCTGAACTCTCACAGGGCTCTCATTTTGACAGTAGAGATGTTAACTGGTACCAGTACATGGAAACTTATTCTGAAGATAATCTTATTTGAGACCCCTTAATATTTTTAAAGTAAAATGAGATTAGATCAAAACCCATAGCATTATCTTGAAAACATGAGAACATTCCTGAACTCAACTGTCAGGAGATTTCAGATGAGGGTCATGGCTTCCCTCTGATTGAGCTGGTGGTCCACTGGTTCATTATGGAAATTCACTGTCTCCTTGGTTAAAATGAATTGATTCACTGAAATACTTGTTTGAGACTTGTAGATACTTATATTTGCTACTCCAATCTAGTATGTCATGCTCAAGTGCTTGTACCAGATACTCAGGGCTGAGTAATAATTGGTCATAATTACACAGGAACCCTATATCCTCTTACATTGTATCAATAATAGCTCAGGGATAATCTTACTCTCAAACTTGGTCTAGCTCCATTTGTCCTGCAATATAAATCAGAGTACACCTCCTTTGTCGCTGTATGTGTAATGTCTGTCTTTCATCCTTTACGTTGAAGAGCACCCATTTCTCACTCCTTTGTGACCCTACTTCTCCATAAGAACCACCCACAGTGCCAAGCATTACTTACTCTTTGCTAGCTTGTGTTAATACACAAGCATATTGTAGCTAGTCATATCTTATTCCGCTAGCTAGATTCCAGATCTGAGAGTCTAGGCAGCCACTCCAATATTTTCTATACCTAGAAAAATGCCTCTACAATGACCTGTTCAAAGTTCATGTTAAAGACACCAAAGGACAGAAAACCAACAAAAGACTAATGAATATAAACAGAAAAAATATTTTGTTTAGGAACAGAAAAGAAAACCCATTAGTTGTAAACTTTAACATTCAGCATGCTGAACTTGTGGTGGAAGATCTTTCTTCACTGAATCAAATCCCCTAACTAGGTCCTTGTGAAATTCAAGAACCTCTTAGGATTTTGTACTATAGTTGCTTTGATTTAAATCCTGTTGTTGGTTCAAGTAAGTCTGGCACTTACCTGTAAGTTTTCTGTATCTTTTTGAACAAGGCCAGAGTTGAGTAGAGTTGGTCACAATCTATGAGCATGGATGACAAGGCTTGAGTGTGAGAAAGAAGAGTGGAAACTGTAAAAATGAGTGAAGGTGAAGGAAAAAGCCACCAGCCTGGTTCCTGGTGCCTGGTTCCAGTACTCTCATCTAGAAAATAAAATAAGGCCCTGATTAAGTGACCTGTGACATCTTTCCAGTTTTTAACACATGGTGTTTCAGATTTAAACAAATGAAGCCCCTTTTTAGAGAGGCTAGAAGACACTTGATACTACTTTTGAAAAGGTTTCATTTAGCTGCAAGCACATGGATGCCCAAATTCAAAGCTTTTACTAAAGCCTGTCCAGAGTAATTTTGACATAAACCATTCAGGTTTAGAAGATGCAGGTTCATGAAGCTCACGCTACAATAGCAGAAAACTTGTTTTAATAGAAACAGGTGAGGAGGTTAGTGCCTGGACCACAGTGTCTTGGAGCCAGAAGTCACTTTTGAAGGAAAAGAAAAATTGAGTCCCAGTGAACTCGCAAGGCTTTCTTAAGGACCCAGATGAGTGGTGACAGTTTTGAGTTGTTAAACCAGTACACTGTTTCTTAGGAAAAGCCATTCATCTTCATTTAACTAAAGAGAAAAACAAGAGCAAAACAACGCAATATCTTAATTGTTTAAATAAAAGTGTATTAGTAAATCACACTTAAACTTTCTACATGTGGACATTTTTCTTGCTTTTGCTCTTTTTAGTGCAGAAGCCTCTCGAATTCCAAGCCAGCATCCTATAACTGAGCTAGTCTCTCTCCAACTGTAAGTGCTGATATTTCATGTGTAACTTTTATCCCTTTTCATAGCCCTAACAAATGAAGATGGTTTTCTTTTGAAGAAAAACATACATGCTGTTCAAGGAAAAGAGTCACAGGGACCTTCACACCAGGTGAGAAATGTGGAATAGTTGACATTTACATAATTTGTGAAAACTGTTCTATTATGGAGCACCACAATATGGGGAGTACAGTGTGTAGGACTTAGATAGCCAGGCTGCTGTTTTGTGTTTTGATGTTCTTGTTTTTTGTTTGTTTGTATGCTTGTTTTTTTTTTAATTGCTATGCTTATGTCCCTGTGAATTGGGAAACAAATAAAAAAAAAATCAAATGTTGTCCTGAGATAATAAACCAAAAGCACTGTGCCCAGCAGCCTGTTGCCAAGCAACTGTGAGCCTATTAAATTAATCCTCAGGGGTGTGTCTGCTGAGACCTGCATTAAGGGCCTCGAACTCTTTGGCATCCTTCAGTGTGGGGCACATGCCTCCTTGTGTTCACACCTGACATAAACACATATACTGTGACTTCTGGTTTAGCCCTTTGAAAATTGCTTTGACTAACACAAGAATTCAAGCAATTAAGCGTGTCTAAATGTTGAGTCTCCTTAATAACAGTATTAGTTAACAGACAAGTAGTTGCTATTCACTCTATCACAAGAAAAAGGACATGAATCTAGGAGTCAGTAGAGCTAATTCGGGCCTCAGGCTGAGTTTTTGATATTTTTTTTTCTAACAGCCTTGGACCCCTTCTTCATCATTGTGATAGTTTTATTAGAAAATTTAGAACTGGCCTGCTTGGTGCAGTTGATTGATCAGTAGGCAGGAGATAGAGAGCACGTGAACTATAAAGGGCTGAGGTAGTGAGGAAAGAAAGCTCACATTGCTAAAGCCAGTCTTATTTCTTAGGCAATTAGAAGCCCTCCAATGAACTAGATAGTGGATCACAACTTCCAGTCAGCCAAAGCTTCCCTGTGTTGTTCCGATTCTGCTGGGATGAGTGCATTATACTCTGAGGCTTGCCAACACATTCTTAGAGCCCCCCTTTCCCCCCGGCCCACTGTCTTCTGGTGAATTCACCCTGAAGTGTCTGGCTGAGAGTGCTAAAATCAAAGCATTCCCTGCATCTTAGTTTGGCTCTTAAACCCCTATGTGACTTTGGGTAATTTATTGGATGCTTTCGGCCTCGGTTTTCATCACTGTAAAATGGTCCATAAAGGACCCTGCATCCCAGGGCTGTCACAAAGATGAAGTGAAATACTTTGCCAGGGCACTTTAGCTCCTTGGCTGGTATTTTGTTGATGCTTGAAAAAATATAGTTGGTGTCATTTCTTCTCTTTTCTCTTCCTCTGCTTCTCCCCTCCTCCCGCTATTTGTGCTCCACGATGACGCTTTCAGAAGGACAGCTGGTAGATTGTCTCTGGGATATGTAGCCCAACCTTCCTAATTTGTGATGAAGATTCTGATGTAGTGTTAAATGAAACATTGTCTAATGGTCAATAGGAAATAATGGCTGCCTTACAGGAAGAGCCATGGGCCCCGGGATGCACCGTGTGCCAAGGAAAATCTTTCTTTTGGATTTTAGTATCAACAGCACTATCTGTTAGAAAGGACAAGATAACATAGTAAGTCCTTAGAAGGAACTGCTGAGATATAAAGCTTTGTTCTCCTACCAGTGTCTCTGGAGGCTTTAGTTAGCTGCGATGTGGTGCTGTAGAATCTCCTCCTTTCAATTGTGCCACGTAGTTTATTGCTAAAGATTACTTGAATGATTCCTATCCAGCAACATATAAGTAGGCTCCATCTCATCCTGAAATACTCATTTGGAAACTTATCTATCTTTAATAATTCTGTTCTTATTTGTAATAGGCATTCAATTGACCTTAAGTAGGAAATATTTATCTGCATGATAGTATGTTCTAGCTTAAAAAAAAGGGGGGTGTTATATAAACTATTGGTTTGTTAACTCCTTGTGACTGAAGACGAAGATGAGGGAAGATGATCCATTTGCAGCAGAGAAGCCAAATCTGGGGTGGATGTGGATGCTGCTGTCACTGGCGAAAGTTGGGGGAGCAGCATTGACCCCGGGTCCCACCACTGTTTCTGTAGAGGAAGCCCTGGCATCCTCTGTATCAGACGCCCATGGAGACATCTGAAGACAACAGAACATTGAGACAGACCCCAGACAAGCTTCATTGTCATGGTATCAGCTTAGGCGGTGAGCTCTATGTGAATCTCCTGCTGAGGTTCAGGAGCTGAACCATGAAAGTCTTTGGGATTGGGACAGTTGGTGGCACTTGTCCATAGACATAATGCCAATACATTTTCACTGATCAAGATCAAACAGGGCTCAGGTCTGATCTTGGAAGACAAGAGTCTCCAGGAAAAAAGTGAAGTTGATTCTTTTCATCATCATGAAAGTTATGTGCATCTAACCTTTGGTGGGGAGAAGCAGGAGGATTGGGAATCAAAGTCATGCCCTGGACTACATGGGACCTGTTATTAAAAACAAGAAGAAAGAAAGAGGAAAAACCCCCACAAACTACCTAAAAAATAGAAGACCATTATTAGCAGAGCATATATATTCATACGAGCATTTTATTTTACTATCAGTAACATGCGGCAAAGTTCATAAAATGTTAGATACATATTTACAAAAAGAAACAGACAGACAGACAGACAGACAGACAGACAGACAGACTGACTGACACACACACACACACACTGAGGCAGGGTCTTACTATGTAGCACTTGCTAGTCTGGAACTTGCTAATTAGCCCAGGCTGGCCTCAAAAATCACAGTAATCCTCCTGCCACTGCTTCTTGAGTGCTAGGGTTACAGGCATGGCCCATCATAAGAGATTTAAACATAAATGAGTTTCTCAAGTATTTACTTCCTGTCCCCCCAATGAGGGGGAGGTCTCCAGATGAAAGACATTATGAAGAGCTGGGCAGCATTTGGAGAAGATGCCTTTGAGTGCTTGCTCTAGCACCTGCTGCCCAATGAGGCTGTGTGCATTCTTGGCTTGGGTTATGTTTGCTGGAGAGCCAGATTTTCGGAAGTGCTGATGGTGAGAGTTTGAAGCAAAGCAGTCTGCTCAGCTCTGTGATCATTACGCTGACCGTAAAGACCGTGTTGCAGGGACTTGGCGCTCAGCATTTATTTTGTATCCCAGCTCGTGTTTGTTCTTTTCTGGCAGCCTTCATTTGATGGCTCAAATCTTTTGTAGCATATTGAAAAGGGCATAAAATATGCAGTAATGCAGACTTTGGGCTAATATATTTTCAAAAATGTTGCATGCCTCATTTCTCACGTAAATTTTTAGGTTACATTCAGCCTTCAGAACGTCATTCATATTCATGATAGAAACGAGGGATAACATTTATTACCTTCATTGCTGGTGATATTAAACACTGTCAGGCACCCCCCCCACTCAGAGCAGAACCAAATATCTTTTTCCTGGAGCTTCTTTACAGGGTAAGAAATATCCCTAGGTTAATCAACTAATTAAAATTACATGTGCATGTGTATGTATGGATATATGCATGTACTCACTTACTCCCTTGTACTGCAACTATTAAAATATTAATGATTGTAAGGTGTGTTTGCTCATGGATGCAATCCCAGCACTCTGAAATCTATGAGTCCAAACACAGCATGGGCTACATAATAAACCAATGTCTCAAAACATATTAAGGATTAGATCACACTATACCCCTATGAAGCTATTTTCCTTGAAGATGGAGGCCAGGGTTGCAAGGTTAAATATGTGTCTTTTTAATCTGTCTGATGGTTAGAGGTGGCCAGGGGTATTAGTTCTAACCAATGAAATTCCCAGAAATTCCTTGGGAGGTCTTTCCAGGGAAAAAGTAACCAATCTCATGAAGATGAAACTGTTTTTCCTCTTTCTTGCCCTGGAGTTGGGCATGCTATCTAGTGAGTTGACAGCCATCTTCTGACTGTGAGGTCAATGCCACAAGAGAGTGACGGTGGAGCAGGCAGAGCTTGGCTGCTCCTGGATTGTGGAGTAGCAGCAACAGTATGTGTGACCCAGGTTTGCCCTCTGTTCATGGAACCCTAGCTCCTTACTTGTTTCCTGTCACTGTTGAGGTTTCTGTTTCCCAAAGCTGAACACATTCCGAACTCACCTACCTTATCTTTAAAAATCGTCACCTTTTGACAATTTTGAAGTTTGACAGTTGCATCCATGTAGAGGTTCGTCTCTACAGAGTGGAGGGTTGAGATTTCTCTCTAATTGCGAAAGCCAGACCCACCTCCTGCTCCGTGAGCTATAATCATCATCTGGAGTCTGTCATTTGTTTCTGAAGGGTAAAATTAAATCAATAACAGAATATGGACAAAATGCACCTTAGCTATATTCAGTAGGAAAGTGATTTCTATTGACACATGTCATTGCTAAGAAGGGTACCACTGATCAGAGTGGGGCTGGTTTTGGTGAGCTTAACTGATGTCATTGCCCTAGGTTACTGTGGAAACTAGAGATGTGCTGTGATGCTTTAACAAGCTGCCGAGAGAGGCACATCGATGGATTTTATCAGACAAACTTGAAAGATGAAAAATGTATATGGCAGAAAGAAAAACAAAAGATGCCAAGTTACCAGTTGTTCAGATAGCTAATACCTGCAGATGCCCAGGGCACTTTTTAGCTGCACTATGATAACACTGGAATATAATAAAGATATTGCACATTGATATATGTTTCTTGTATCAAGTACTTTTCTTAAAAAATCCTCTCTGTAACGGCAGCTATTGTGGTAGGAATCCACTGAACGTGGCAAACTGACCTAAACTGTGATAGATTAAAACACATTCCTTCCCAGGTCCTAAGGGCAAGGAATTTTGGAGTGATGTAATAGGCTCTTGGAGTCTTTCCTGTGGTTGCCAAGAACTCAACCGGGGCTGGAGCATTTGTTAGCAACTTCCTGTCCTGGTGTAGGCAAGCAACTCAGCTGTTTATTAGGAGCTGGTTAAGGGTGGAGGTCCTTTCCCTACTGTCCATTCCTTAGGGCTGTCCAGTGTCCTCATCGATGACTTTTGGTTTTTCCCAGTGTGATACCTAACACAAACCAAGGAGAGGCCAAAAAGTCTGATGATAAGTCTAAGTGACTGCAAACATCTGCAGACATGGGATGATAACCACAGGGATGGGAGGGGAAACCTGCAGGCATGCAGTGACTTCCAGGAGGAGAATCTGCAGGCATGCAGTGACTTCCAGGAGGAGAATCTGCAGGCATGCAGTGACTTCCAGGAAGGGACTCTGCAGGCATGCAGTGACTTCCAGGAGGAGAATCTGCAGGCATGCAGTGACATCCAGGAGGAGAATCTGCAGGCATGCAGTGACTTCCAGGAGGAGAATCTGCAGGCATGCAGTGACTTCCAGGAGGAGAGTCTGCAGGCATGCAGTGACTTCCAGGAGAGCATGCGATGACATCTAGCAGCAATGTTCTCCAGGTCAAAGAAGACCATAAAGAAAGGGAAGTGAGGAAGAAGGAACTCAAATAGCCACAGGGATGGCCGGAGGTCTACTTATAGGTGCTTTCTTTAGTAGACACACACATACACAGAGCAATGAAAAAAAGTTGTTCATTCCTGAAGTGAAAAAATCTAATCCCAGAAATTACACACCAACTATTCTGTCAGGAGAAAGAGCAAGGAGCTCACTCTAAGAGGGGGTGTGGTGAGTCACTGTTAGAGGACAGTTTGAAAACACTTGTGGATACATTTAAAAACTATCACATCTCCCTGACACTATTTTGAAGTTAGGACTAGTACTGTGTGGAGGAATTTTACCACCCAGGAGCCAGGCAACACTAGCAAGTAGAAAGAATGGTGGGCAAAATGTGCTAATTAGAAAGAGATTTGAATCTCTCTGAACAGAAGATCAAGGAGGAACTTCAGTTGGTAATTGTATTAGTTACATTGTACTAGTAATGTAATGAATTGTATCAGTTTCATTGTACTAGTATTATAATTAACCCTATTAGTTACATTGTACTGGTATTGTAACTAATCCTATTAGTTACATTGTAACTAGTATTGTCTTAGTAAGATAACTAATTGTATTAGTTACATTGTATTAGTAATGTAATGTATTAGCAAGGTAACTAATTGCATTAGTTATATTGTATTAGTAATGTAACGTATTAGTAAGGTGACTGCATTGGTTACTTGTTGCATTGCTGTGAAAATTCCTCACAAAAGCGGGTAAAGAAGGAAGGCTTCATTTTAATTCAATCTGCTGATACAGTCCATCATGTGGGCAAGATAGCATGTCAGGAGTGCATCTTTATTTGCATATATCAAAATTAGAGTTCCTCTGGATTTCCTCTTCTCCATGTTCAAAGTTAAGCCACATCTACATAAAAAGTGCACGTTCCCCTTTAAAGCAGAATTTAAGCAGATTTTTGGCACAACTTTTATTCAAAGAAGAAATAGTTGATTCTGAGAAGTGAATTTTATGAATGAGCTACATCATTCAGTCAAATTCTAACTCTTAATACATGTGTGTATTTTCCCTTTTGGTCATTTTATTAAAGGCCTGGGGGGAATCTGTTGAAATTCCGTGACATTTTTCATACTCATATTTAAAATGACGAGTAAATATCTTCTATAACTTCCTTTGCACCAGACACTGGTATGCCCTCACAGTGTCACATGACAAGGAAAATGTGGGCCCAGTGATTGATGGTGCCACAGGCAATATCCGGTAGGAAAATGAAATTCAGTGTCTCAGTACTCACTACACTGACTTCAGCTATTCTGCTAGTTTTCTGTGTCCCATCTCTTACTCTCTGATAATAACTTTCCAGCTAGAAATGGAGACTTCTAGGTTTGGACTTTATAGTAAACGACTTGCTTTGTGCATTGTAACTGTTGCCCAGAATTTGTTGTTCAAACTCTGTCCTTCAAAATTGCATTGTGTCTAAGTTGCTAATAATAAAAATTAGTCAGGTTATCATAAATATTAAACAAAATAGCATGTTTACTGCTCCAAGGAGGTCTTCAAGAACCATTCATATTCTCCTCTCTCTAAATCCTTTATAATCAAATTTTGTAAACCCCCTTTCATAACAAAAAAGGAGGTATGAGTTTTAAGCTGCAAATATTCATTAAGTAAAATTGTGGAGGCAGGAAAGTCCAAGATCATGGATCTAACAGACTCACTGGCTGGTGAGGCTGCCTTTCTGCTTTAATGAATATGCTTTACAAAATTCAACCACTTAGGAGAAGGGGACAAATGACCTCTGCCCTTATTAATCTCAAATTCATCTTATTGAATTCATGGAAGAATCATTGTGTGACAAGTATCTGCTCTCGTGAGTTTGTCACTCCCTTAAAGAAAGAGCAGCTTGTTTTTCTGTTTCTGTTCATTTGTTTTGAGACAGGGTCTTAGAACATTTTGTTCTAGAACTCACTATATAGTTGAGCATGACCTTGAACTTTCGATCATCCTGCTCTCCCAGTGTTCAGATTACAAGCTTTCACCGCCAACTTCTACCTTGCTATGTGTTAGGTTTCAACATAGTCACTTGGAGAAACACCAACATTCAGACCATGGAATGCTTCTGTCTCTGTTATGAACTCCCACAGAGCCCATTCCTTCACTCTTGAGAGCTGGAGGAATGAGTTGAACTTGGTTCGTGTGACAGAATTTCAAAAGAAGTAGAAGTTGGCAGTAATGAGCTTATCCCAGGAAATAGCAAATATAACAGAAAAAAAATGTACTATGAATAGGGATATTATACCATTCCAAGTATACATCAGGTTTCTGTTAATCTCACTAGAGCTTAAAAATGGATGCCCATTTTGTACTAAGTAAAGTGTGTGCTAAAAGATTGCAGAGTACACTGATTCATAAAACATGTTCTAGGTCCATCAACCTTCTTTGGGATTTTGGATCATAGGCTGGGATTGATGTAAATGAGAAAGCTACCGTGTGTGTGTGTGTGTGTGTGTGTGTGTGTGTGTGTGTGTGTGTGTGTATGTGTGTGTGTATTCTATATAATATATATTCTATATTCTGATATACATATCCCATACTTATCTCTGTGTATATGGATATAACATTGAAACACTAATCTGTACTTTAATAACAGGGTGATAATAAACTACACAAGCATCACTTTCCAGATATTTTGGTAGCTCTGTGGCTTTTCTGTTTCAGGAGTTTTGCTTTCTAGAATATCAGTACAAGTGTATCCCTTTTCTCTTCTTATCTCAAAGGGGAAGACCTCTAAACCTAGAGTCCACTTCTTCCTCTGAAAACCATTTGTAGCTGTTGTTTCTCTTCATTCTTCCATGTCATGTCACTCTTTGCAACACAATGTGTTCCCAGCTGACTCATGAAAATGTTTCTACAGAAGAGGAAAAGAGTCTATTGTCTGTATTGAAATTTTTTATCATCTAACCCAAACATGAAACATTTCCTTCAAGGCATAGAATGCTATTTGAAAACCATCCCACTCAAATTCAATACTTTGGGGCTGGAGCAATAGCTCAATCAATAAGGCCTCATCTTGTAAGCATGGGGACAGAGTTTGATCCCCAGAAAACACATCCCCACCCCCCCCCACACACAGGCAGGCACACATGCACACAAAACCAAGTATTATAGTAGTACACTTGAAATGTGCAGAGGCAGAGACAGATGCCTGGGGCTCATTGGCCTAGGGCTAGCCTACTTGGCAAATTCCAAGTAGCAAGAGACCCTGCCTCTGAGTGCATGTGTGTAATCTAGTATTCCTGAGGCAGAGACAGGGTGATGACAAGTTCATGGCCAGTGTGGACTTAATGCAAACCCCTCTCTCAACAACAGCAAGATAGATCTTTGTGTGACCACTGTTTTTTTAATAATATTAAAATTCTAGATTCTGCCAGCCACCTTCCTATTTTGTGGAGCCATTGCTAGACAGGGATTCATGGAAGGGTATGTTTCAGAAGGTCTGGTAAATTTCCAGGACAATCATTCACATTGGCAAGGATTATAGATTATTAACTTGAGTAAACTCTATATCCTATTTATAGTCGGTGTTCCAGACAGGCTTGAGGGAACACTGCAAGCTAAATTATACAACGTATTTAATAACTGCTTCTCTTTTATGGAACTTGAATACAGACTTTTAGATTGTCTGCCAATAAATGCCATCAGCAAATCATGTTTCTTTATGTAAGTATGGATCTAATAGCTTCAAAATGTCTTTTTGCATACCTTCTTACAGATGGCTAACATGCTAACACCTAAGGGCTAGAATGGTTTTCTTCACAGTTGTTTTTTGAGGTGCTGCTGTTGTTGTTGTTTGGTCCAGGGGTTTGAGACCTCTGCTAAATAGGAAGAGATGATGAAAAGGTATGATTTAAATACCACTTCTCTTCCCTCGAGCTTGGTGCTTGCTCCTCTTGTGCCTTTTGAGTTTTTAAGAATAAATGGATCTCAGTGAGATAGGGTAAAAGCTACACAAAGTTTGTGATGCAAATGAAGCTCTGCACATGGGGGATGGGTGCCCCTCACCATAGAAGCAGGGAAACTGGATGAGAGAATGAATGCATCCTGGGCTCTTTGAGTACTAAAGTCAAATCACACACTCTCTGCTTTCCCGTGGTTTTAAAAAGTAGGCACTAGGAACAATTTATTGAAGTTGTAATGATCTATGATTCACATTAACTAATTTCTCCTTTGTCCTTCTGCCTTTCCCCTCCTCTATGCCCTCCCTCTCTCTTTTTCTCCCTTTCATCCATCTCTCCATTCGTTCTCTCTTTCCTTAATGTTGACTTTTGGGAGAGAGGCTAGCTGGGTAGCCCTGGTCTAATTGGCCTCAAGTTTAAAGCCATCTTCACACAATTACTGCTGCTCACCTAAGGACCAAAGGCTGGTGGAAAATAACAGAAGGAAGTATTTATGCGGCCTCATGTATCTGGACTTATTAGAGAAACAGTGACTTTCTCTAATGCAGTTTTTCTTTTGTACAATAAAGATGAATGATCTGTGGTGCAGACAGTGAAATGGAAGGGCTCACTTAAGTTCACATGGGCAGTAACAAAATAAAGCGTCAAGACAGAACAGATTTTATGGTCACACTAGGTTTTCCTCCTCTTTTAAATATTTTTACTATTACTAAATACCCGTAGGTAACTAATACAAATTCATTTATATTCCAGCTCCTAAATTCTTTGTTTTTAACATTGGGAGAGGAGGTACAACTAAAATGATAAATGTCTTATGAACAATTGTAGATATTTCTTCAATATTTCACAACAGGGAGGGAGGATCATCCAGGAAGTTAGAAACCAGTACAGCCCCCATTTGCATCTGTAGCTTGTGTAATCCTGGCAATTTTCTGCTATGTTGGGTGTGCCTTCAAGAACCCCTCATGTAAAGGTCAAAAGGCCCAGAGCAGTGCAGCTCCCCTTAAGGAGGTGTAGAAATAACATGAAGTTGCACATTTTGCATGGAAGAGAACACTGCTTGCCTGCGGATAACCCTGCTCTCCACTGTCTCCACAGAGGTGCCTTATTCTAAGATTAGATATGCTTGAAACACAGCAGAAGCAGAACCTCTACTGGGCCTTCATTGGGCAACTTGTGATAACACTGTTGGCTAAGACTGTCACACAAAGGACTCGGTTACAGATCCTAAATACCGAAAGCTCTAAAAGGCTTATAAATCCTCCAGCAAGGCACCCCACTCTCACCCATACAATCTTTCTCTTGTGTTGGAACAAACAAACAGCAATGAATGATGTTTGTAGTTCTATGACACACATGAAACTGTCCCACCCT
Source organism: Cricetulus griseus (assembly GCF_003668045.3). Taxonomy (NCBI): domain Eukaryota; kingdom Metazoa; phylum Chordata; class Mammalia; order Rodentia; family Cricetidae; genus Cricetulus; species Cricetulus griseus. The sequence goes on from NC_048597.1 coordinate 19,187,313, forward strand.
GTGTGTTTGGGCTGACTAAATATATTCCTTGTACATACTAAGACACTGAGACATGTAAGACATCACCAGAAACCAAGTGTTCACCTTCTACAAGGGAAACACTGTAACAGACGCCTCTCATTTACAAGCAATGAGCTTCACAAATGGAGAAAATGTTTGTTTCTTCTTGCATTTTTCACAGATTAGAGCTCAGTAAATAAAGTTGAATGATAAATGGTTCAAAAGGCATATAAGAGCTTTGTTTTTACTAATTAATCTATTCCATTCAATTTTCTTTAATGACATTCTTTTATTGTGCTTAGCAATATTTTAAGTGCTGATCTAGACTTAGTTTAATTTCATTTTATATCATTAAATGATAAGTATATAATTATAATCATGTACGAATATCTAATATCTAGTATCAATGTGACATTTTTCCCTTCAGCTAGAATTATTTCTTTAATCAATATTATTTTGCATATATAAATAACTTTCAAAATGTCTTTGCAGTTGGATGCAATTCTGAGAAATAGTAGAAAATACCTTTGAAATGTGCTTGTTTTCATGAATTTGAATTAAATGATTGTGGTTGCAATCTTCATTTCATTAATCTCCAAAGTGTTATTAAATGTTAACTGATTTACTATGAAATTACAAAATAATTTTTAGAGTACGTTTTAGATCTTAAATAAAGACTCTATTTGGACAAAATGGAGATTTCAATTTGAGGGTCATAATTTAACAATGAAATCTTCTTTGTTTTGGTTTTTATCATGAAAACAACATCTGTGTTTGGATCCCAGGGTAGGAATAACTCACAACAGTAACCTCAGTTATTCCAGCCTGTTTAGCACAGACTGATTTGATTACTGAAATCTGAATCAAAGCCACCTAGCAATGTCGAATGTCTTCCATATAAAAGTAATACATCCTCATTGGAGCAAACTCAGAAATGTACAAACATGCTGGAATAACAAACTACTTGTAATGGTGTTCAGGAAAAATCATTATAAAGACCTTTATACTTTTATATACATTATTTTCATTTAATATTTATTGATTTTAACATAATTTCTAAAGCTCTGTGAACTGCTAAAATTTTAATAATCAAGCAAAGAGTCATAAGATGAGGCAATGTCCTGAAAACTGTCAATGGCAAGTCCATGAAAAGTGACAGGCAAGTGCATGAAAGCTGCCATGCCAACTCCATGGAAACTGTCAGGCCAAGTCCACAAAACTGTCATGCTAAGTCCATGAAAACTGTCAGGTCAAGTCCATGAAAAGTGTCATGCCAAGTCCATGAATGCTGTCATGCTAAGTCCAAGGAAACTGTCAGCCCAAGTCCATGAAACTGCCATGCCAAATCCATGGAAGCTGTCATGCTAAGTCTATGAAAACTGCCATGCCAAGTCCATGGAATCTGCCATGCAAAGTCCATGAAAACTGTCTTGCCAACTCCTCGAATACTGTCAAAGTCCAAGGAACCTGCCATGCCTGAGGATTCAAGTCATAGTTTGTATTACAGGTTCATTCAATATTTAACCAATATATGAATGTAATAAAATAATCCAATTGCCTACTTGAAGAAACCATATAAGGTAACTTTCAGATGACTGGGATTCTCTGTATCAATGCTTTTGAAAGGTAATGCCTTAGAGAGAAACATGTTTCTAAATCAGAAATTAAGACAGGAGAAAGAATAAGAATAAGGAGAAAGTTTTTATTTGTGCAAGGATTGCCACAAATAATTTCCAGTCTTGGTCCATTAACTGTGGTTCAGACAGTTCAGTGGGGTAGGTCAGTGAGTCTCTACAAGCCTGTTTCATCTCTGAAGTAGAAATGGGTAAAATCAAGAGATCTGAATGTCCTTCCAGCCCATGCAAATAGTTATAATGGCTATATCTCTATATTTAAAACTATGCAAATTAATGAGCCTACAAATCCAAGAATACATTTTGACTTACTTGTATTGGAAAACTGTTTAATTAACAAACAACACACTGAATTTGGTTAGTCTTAATTTGGATATTAACACTAGACCACTAGTTATGCTGCCTTATAAAAAATGTCTTAGAACAAACCCTGAACTAAGAGCTAGAACACTTGATTGTCATCCCAATTTTATTATTAATAAATCACCTTTCTTTGGTAAAGTCACTTAGGGTTTTCTCATTTTTTAAATAGTCTAGCAGACTTTTTGTCCAATAATTTCCACCTAAGTTCTTAAAATGTGGTTGTGTGTTCAACTCAGTTCAAAAATTGTCTGATACCAGTTTCTAATATTTATTCTGAAATCCTAAGTCAAGCAAAGTATTAAAAATGAGATACACTTAATTTAGCATTCCCAACAAACTTCTTACAATATATAAAAATGTACAAGCAAATGAACTAAAAGATTTTAGCATTCACATTTCTAAATATATATGAAAGAAAAAATTTTACATACTAAGTATGTACATATAAAAATCACATATAATTACCATTTGGATGGCGATTTGCAGCAAGAAGACTCTACATTACAAAGACAGACATAAGTGAAAATAAAATCACTTAAAGACCTGGCAAATGAGAGAAAGCTTTTAATGAGAGAAAGCTAAGCTGGCATGGTTGTAGTGAAGATGACAACTCAAGTTGGAGGAGAGGTAGACTGTGCTCTTCTGATTTACGGAGTGTTCAGTTAGATAGATGAAGATTGCACTCAGTGAGGTGACAAGACTGGATGGGAATCCTCTTGGGAAAAAAAGCTACCAGCGAGTTTTGATCATCTTTATAAATCATTTTAAAAGGATTGTCTGTGGCAGAAATCTGAATCTCTGAACAGAGTCTTGGAGGCAGGTACAGCTTCTGAGTCTCTGTCATTTAGGTCATAGGGACAGACTTGCATGTGGCTGTGCACATGTGAGTGCACACATGAAAAACACGGTGATGATGATGATGATGATGCTAGGAGAGGCTTCAGAGCTGGCCTGAAGGAATCTAAGCATCTAAGTACAGGAAAAGGAAGTTACCAACATATACCAATTAGGAAAGGAAAAGCTGAAAAAAGAATGCAACCAGGGGAGGATCATGTCACAGGTGCAGAAAACAAAGTATTTTAAGAAGGGCTGCGCCCAAGGTTACTAAAGCCAAGGAGCAGAGGAGCTTGAAAATGCTCCCTAGGATCTCATAGGCAAGTAAAGGGATAGTGACACAGACTGATTGACAAGTCACTAAGAGAGCTTGAAACAACAAGGGATTGAATACAAGAAAGTACACATAGTAATAAACACACACACACACACACACACACACACACACACACACACACACACACACACCTAAAAGAGTTAACTGAAAAAAACTGGTAATACAGTGAATATTTCAATATTACTAGGAAAGTCCATGAAAAAGAGGTCAAGATTCAAGTGTGATGAAACTGTATAAACCAAGTTGCGACTCTCCCCTTACAGTCTGAATACCCTTCAATGTGCTCTACAAAGACCTTCTTGAAGGGCTTTTGTCCATTTTTGGGATTTTTCCTTCTTTCTCTTCTGGGGCACACATGTAAGACTTCTCTTAGGATCTCAGTTTTTGAATCTTTGAATAGTAAAATTTTCTTCTGTCTGCTCTTTGCCTGGCTGACCCACTTCAGCTGGAGTCTTAGTTAGGGTTTTGTTGCTGTGAAGAGACACCATGACCACAGCAACTCTTATAAAGGAAAACATTTAATTGGGCTTGGCTTGCAGTTCAGAGGGTTAGTTCATTACTGTCATAGAGAGAAGCATAGCTGCCTGCAGGCAGACAGGTGCTGGAGAGTTCTATATTTAGATAGGCAGGCAGCTGGAAGTGAAAGCCACACCAGGTGTGGCTTGAGAACCTGAGACCTCAAAGCCAGACCCCAGTGACCACTTCCTCCAACAAGAATTCAGACCTGTTCATCTGTTGACTCCAAAATTGTCCTTTCATCGTCACATGTTGGCCACTTTTCCTCAGTTTGGTCTGTGTCACCATTAGTTTTGATTAAAAACCTGACCCAACCTAAAAATCACTTGGGAAGGGTATCTTAATGAGGAATTATCTATTCCTATGGTCATTTTTGAGGAATTGTCTTGATTGTTGGTTGTTGTAGAAAGATCCAGCCCAGTGTGGGCAGTACCATTCAGTAGGCCTGGGATCCCGAACAGTATGGGAAGAGGATGCTAGATGTGCAGAGTCAAACAAACGATGCGCATAGTTCACTCTGCTCTTGACCATGGAATGTAATGTTACTAGCTGCTTCAATCTCCTGTCACTATGATTTTCTTGCTATCATAGTCTGTAATATGGAATCGTAAGCTAAATAAAACCCACAAAAACAGCTGACCTGAACAAGGGAGATCTCTTGGTCCCCAGATTGATAGCTGGGAAACCAGCATGGGACTGACCCAGACCCCATGAACGTGGGTGTCAATGAGGAGACCCTGGAAATCTATGGGGCCTCTTGCAGTGGATCAGTACTTATCGCTACCATAGGAATGAACATTAGGAGCCCATCCCACATGGACGGATACTCCCTGAGCCTAGACACAAGGGGGTTGGCCTAGGCCCTATCCCAAAGAATATGACAGACTTTGAAGACACCCTATGGAAGGCCTCACCCTCCCAGGGGAGCAGAAAGGGTAGGGAATGGGTAGGGCATTAGTTGGGGGGGGCAGGGGCGGAGAGGAGGGTGAGGGACCTGGGATTGACATGCAAAATAATTTTCTTTCTAATAAAAAAGGAAAAGAATAAATAAATTCTTTCTCCTCTGAGTTGTTTCTTGCCAGGGCATTTGTCAAAGCAACAGAAATGAGGCTAAGACAGGCCTTAATTCAGAGAATATGCTGAATACCTAGTCTAAGCTAATGAACCCCATTCTCTGGCCTCATGTATTCACCCCCTTAGCTCTTAACAGAGTACTTCTTCTGTCACATTTTCTTTTTACTATTTTTCTCCAGGCTTATGTAGAATACAGATTGTCTGAAAGCAGTGATCTTATCTCCTTATTCAAAGCCATAACATGAAGAGAGTGCCCAGTGTATACAGATGTTGGACAAAGTTTTATTGGTTGGCTAAATATCATTAAGTTGATTCTATGGGGTGGTCTTCTTAAAGGAAAGATTATTACAAATTTGGATCATAATTATTATGCACCTAAAGGTAACAGATTATGAGATAAAGATGAATAAGATTATTTTAAATATTTTTATTAAATTTCTTTTTAAAAGATACTTTAGTATTTTAAAACTCTGGTAATAATGACTTATACTACCTAATAACAACAGTCCAGAAAGTATCTAGTCTGTGTAAAAAATTTACTAAGGAAAATCTATTTCTTAGGAAAAAAATATATCTAACAAATAGTACTGTCAAACTAAGTATGTAGGGCTAAAAACTAAATGCGGTAGACTGGAAAGTGGTAATTCAAAGATGAGTAAGTGAGCATAATGCAGAAAATAACAATACCTTGCTTTAAAAAGGCTATTACAGAGTGTGAAGAAAACAATAAGAGGTCAGTTTGTAGTCAAACCTCTGGGCCATAAAATCTCTCTTCTCAGAATTTGACACCTTGCAAATGCTTCTCTTTGTCCTGGGGGCAAATCATTAACATGAAGTTCACCATTCCCTTCTATACCACACCTTTCCCTAAATCAAATGAAAGCCTTTCTCACAAAAATGGGGAGAGGAAGCCTATGGAGCCAGCATTCATTGTCACAATTAAACTTTGGCTGCAATGGGAGGAGGCTGCCATAAGCAAAGAAGCACAGAGAAGAAAAAAATCCATCTATGAGATGTCAGCTCATTGTTTGTGGAAGGGGCTAAAGATGAGAAAATAGCTCTCTTCGAATTGTAAGAGTCTATAAAGCAGAGTGGCTCGGTAAGTACTGGGAAGGAAGACTGAGAAAATAATACCCAAAATAAATAGCAATGGAAATTGTGTTGAACCAAACATGACCTTTGGCAAGTGAGGGGGGATTTTGCATATCTAAGAATATCGCATCACAGCACTCTCTGAAAGATTAAAGCTATTTCAATATTTTCCCATTTATTTAATGTAAGCAGTATGGCTTGCACTGACAAAATGTCACATTTCTTCCTTAGGTGCTATTATACACATACGGAACATGAGGTTCCTATCGGTTGTTCAAAGTCATTCTTAAAGAGCAAAAGAAAATCTGATTATAAATATTGGAAATGCTTGTACACCCGACAGCCTTTACTTTCGAACACGTCTTAAAGCATATAGAGAGTGCCTTCTGAAGGGACAGAACGCATCTTCTGATATGCCACAGTCACACACTGATGAGGAAGTAAATGAGTCACTGCTTAAAAACTGCAGTATCTACTTAGATACCATGAGTCAGCTGATTAATCAGAAGAATGAGATGAAAACAGAGGGCAAAGTATTTTTCAGTCCAGGAAATCAATCGCTCTATCTATCTCCTATCTATTAGCTATCTACCTATCTCTCTAAATATATTCCCCACATTATGTTAATATAACTATATAGACTTAAAAATACAAATTACTATGAAACTTGGCATAATGAAGTATTAAATTTCAAACTCTTTCAAAATCCTTAAAGAAGAATATCCTTAAAATTTAATAAATAAAAACACCATGAATACAGATTGATCTACTGGCTATTGTTATTTTTTTTCAAAGAAACTCCAGAAGTCATTGGTTCAAAGCAGGTAAGATGGCTTAGCAGGTGAAGAACTTGCCACCAAGCCTGACAGTTTGAGTTTTATCTCTAAAACACAGATGGTGGAAGGAGGGAACTCATTCCTCCAGGTTGTCCTCTGACCACCACAGGTGCTCTGTGACAGTGCCAGGACTCTGTACCCCACATACATAAAATAAATGGATACAATATGAATTTAAAGTCATGCATACCTTGTTAATTCTTTTTATCCATACTTTGACATAATAAGAGATGCTGATACATTAGAAAAAATGGTATGACTATATTCTTGTTCTCATTCAGTGTGTATCTTTTGGAAAGCAAAGGTCTTTTCACGTGACTTATTTTTGAAAATATTTCATACTTGAAGTCAAATGCAATTTCTCCAGAAATTAATTGATTACTTGATTCATTTTTGAGAGCAGTATTATTTCTCCTTGGCTAGCCTGGAACTCTGTGGGGATCAGGGTGACCCAAACTCTAAGAGATTCACCTACCTCAGCCTCCATTGTCATGGAATGAAAGATATCATCTAAGTCAGCTATAAAGTAATGTCTAAATAGGAAACAAAGAAAGTTTGCACTTTTCTTTCCTCCTTACAGTGCCCTCCTGCCTTGTGTTCTCTCTGTTTCTTCCAACACTAACTAGCAGCAATGTGAAGCGTGACTACCCAAATCTTTTGTTGTGAAGGACTTAGTTCTTTCTACCATCTCACACTGGGCAAGAGTGAGGCATTTCTACATTTCTCTGTGCTCATCCCATTTTGTTGCATTTTGAGGTAAAAAACAAATTGCTAAAACTCCTCTGCTCTAGTTCACTAGATATGACATATTTGATGATTTTTGAACTCCCCCAACATGTGGTGGGCATTCGAGTTATTGCTTAAATTGTTCAGACTTCAGGTTTTAAGAACACATTATTAATTTCCTCACATTTATGATCTTGGCATATTTTACATTTAATCTTTTATGAAGAATAATTTGACTTTATCTTGGGCTGTGTTTGTGCTAGGCCATAAAATCAAGTGGTGACCCAGTGGGATCAAGGAGCACATTAAAGGGACTGCAGAAATGGCCATGGATCAAAAGAGCCAGAGTGCAGAGCCTGGAAGAGATGAAGCCGGTGTTAAGAGATCCCCGTGCGTAAGCTCAGCAAATGTTCCAATGTCTCTGAAGAGGGATTGGCCACTCTTGTATTCATGAAATCTGCTTTGATGAGGTCTTAACAGAATTATTGACTTTGAGCTTTCCTTTATTGTTATTTGAAAACAAATATCCTAGCTGCATTTCCTGACTATCACCTCATCACATCCCTCTTAAGCAGGGCCTGGGATCACGTGAGAGTACTGTGGATAAAACTCAGAGGGAAAGTAAGGGCTAGTGGTCCTCTGTTTCCATTTCTAGGTCATAGAAGACAGTATTTCTAAATGGTCTTATGTGAGTGAAGAAAGGTGCTATGCCTGTGCCATGCAGTGCTCCTTGTTCAGTTACAAAACCCTGCAAAACATATTTGTGCTTCTATTGAGATTCAAATATAGAGCAACTGTCTTTGAGTGATCCCCATTTTTGTATTTGTAACTATTTTACATAGGAGAGTAGTCTCTCTTGATCTGCAGTTTTATTTTCCACTGTTTCAGTTGCTTATAATTAAATTGGGGTAGAAAATATTAATAGAAAAATCTCAGAAATAAACAATTTATGAGTGCTGACATCTGATGATGCCCTGGTTCTTCCATTCAGGGTCACAAGCCATTTCTTTATCCAGTATATTTACTTTCTAGGCTATTTGTACTGGAGAGAGAGAGAGAGAGAGAGAGAGAGAGAGAGAGAGAGAGAGAGAGAGAACATTCATGTAACTTCTAATACAATATATTATTTTAACTTCCTATTGCATAAATATTTTAGTCTCTGTGTCTACTTCCTAAATGAAGCTTAATCAATCATAATCTATATAGGATTGCATACTACTCATAATTTTATTCATAGGTCTTAGGAACAATTGCCCATGGACACTGGCTCTTTCATCAAACTCACTGCCATGGTGTTCACATATAAATCTTACTAATGCACTTTATAATTCTGAAGATGTTATACCCTTTTCCTCTTTCCTCCACATTCTTCTTGCTTTTGCATAATATTTCACTTTGAGATATATACTATGCAAAGTATATCTGAAGAATAAAATTAAAATATAAAAATCTGACTGCAAATATTATTTACATCCCATCCACTGAGATTTCAGTTCTTTAAGTGAGTCAAATGATTTAATTTTTTCCTTATGATAATTTTTATACATATGGCCTCAAAAATTAAAATATTTATGAATAGAAGCACTCCAAGTTATGTTTTAAGATGTGGGAATCTGTTTTAATTTGTAGTTTTTCCTCAAGTGTCTTTCAAAATGCTTTTTGCATGTAGGACTATTCATTCAAATCTTATTAATGTTAATCAACAGATATCATTTAAAAATGTTTGAGGAAAATGTGACTTTTACAAAACAACTTTGCATCCCAAAAGTACTTATTTCTTTAAGGAAATATGATTGTAAACTTTGTGAAACTTAATGACCTCCCGGGTTAACCTGGGTGTTCATTCATTTCTATTAAACAGGAGAAAACAGTACATACACTTTCTACATGTGGGGAATCGTAAGTCTCGACTTTTAACTCATGCTCTTTTATCATTCAGAAGGTGATGATCACACATTGCTGTCCTGTGTGAAATTTACCAAATCACAAGACAAGAAAGATGTTAACAAGTATACAAGGAAAAGGGAGGAACCGGATGCTAGACCAGACTCTCCCTGGGAGCCCAGGGGTAGAAGCAGCACTTCAAATGGGCACATCTTGGAAAACACAGTGTCTTCTTATGAAGCTGGACTTCCAGTGTGGAAGACCTGGCAACCTTTTCCAGAAAATGCACTCTGGACAAGGGCTGATTTCCCAATTGCCCAAGGAGGATACTGGGGCGGATGTTGCTCCTGCAGTCATCATCTGAGTCTCAAGTCTTCTTACACCGATACGGATCTCTTCAATACATGGGTAAGTGTTTGACGTTAAACGTAAGTACACCATCGTCATCTGAAACTTTGTACCAGTGTGGGCAAACAGATAACTAGGGTGTTATCTGTTAACAGGTAAGGGCTGTCTACTGTCCTACTAACATTCCCCTATTGTTGCACAAGTATGGAAACTAAAGCGTAGAAAGATCTGGAAAAGTGTCAAGGCATATAATGGAGAATCCATTTTTAATTAATATTTTATTGTGTTTTCCATGTACTTAGCTACACTGTAGGATTATGGAGTCTTTGAGAAAGAATATAGATGTTGTTGAGAGACACATTTGATTTGGTTTCTAGCTCTGCTACTTTTTCAGTTTAGACAAATTACTCAAACCGTTTAATCTTAATTTTTTGACTGTGATGTGAAAATAATGTTAACCCTGCAAGGTATCTGAGAAGACAAAATCAAATATCATAAATCCTCTAGGATTTAGGGGTGTCTCATCTTGTTAGCGTGGTTCTAAGTCCCTTCCTTAGGTGTGCATTTTACGTTAATTTCCCTTGAGTTGGTTCTGTGTATTCATGCAGGATTAATGGGTGCAGCTCTGTATATCTAGGAAGCCTGTTCAATGTCATTTTCTCTAAAATTAATCTGCCATTAGATAGTAGCTGTATTTTATACTACAGTAACAATCTCTGGAAAATCCCATTTTGTGTGTGTGTGTGTGTGTGTGTGTGTGTCTGAAATTCTCCCCATATTTTAAGATTTGTTCATTAAATCTCTAAATATTGAAGCTGGAGAAAGGGTCTCTGGAATAGGACCCATGTTCAGTTCCCAGCAAACCTACTGGATACTTGGAACTCCACTCCAGAGAAACTAATTCTTTCTGGCCTCTTCAGAGACCCACACTTCCATACACATACACACAGAAAGACACCCATGCATACGTTTAATTAAATATAAACCTAAATACTAAAACCATCTTTGAGGATATAATCTAAGATCACCTGCAATGAAAGTACCATGATGTATCTCAAGGTCTCCAGTAACAGTTGTGAAGAGCGAAAGCAGCCGAATGAGAGGCGCTGCCTCTTGGTGGTCGCTTTCAGGGATGTATCTCATCCTGCTTCATTCATTCCCTTCTGGGGCAGCTAGACTCAGCAGGCACCTCTTCAGCAGCTTCTTCGAGAGGAGCTGTCAATATAATGAATTAGGAGCAGTTTTTGAAGACATTGATAGCTTCAGAAGCAAGATCAAGGATGTTGATGCCTTGGCAAGTGGCAAACCTGATAAATGGCACGACACAGAAATGCACAGGGCTTTCTTTCCAAAATAAAACCCACACCCCTAAGGCAGCCAGTTGTAGATTCAGCAGGCCAGGTTCAATCTAATTTTGCAGTCTCATCTAATTACTGTCCCTGACAGTTTTCCTGTTCTGTACTGCCTAAGTAATGATTTGGTATTTCTAAAATCTGCCTCACACTTCCCTGCCTCTGTATCTGTGTGATGGTCTCTTCCTGGTGTGTCAGTTTCTTTTAGAGCCATTTCTCCATCCCATGAGCTTACACCAAATGCATTGTCTTTTAGAAAGCCTTGTTGAGCCATGCCAGACTGGAGTCATTTCTCTTTCCTTTAGACTCCTATATCATCTAAGTACCATTACTGTTTTGCTATATATTTACCAGACACATATTAATACCTACTATGTGGCATTACAAAATTGAAAACTGCGTTAGAGAGCTAAAACATGTATATTTACTTCATGGCAGTTACCATATTCTACCATATATGATATTTGTTAAGCGTGTCTTTACTTCCTGTAAGTAATTTGTAAGTCCATTGTCCCTAGAATGGAATGAAATAAATGTAAGAGCAGCACTTATTGCTTCAATGAATATAGTTAAAAACAATGGACTTCGTTTCTAATTGTCTTCTTAAAAATTCTACACTATTTATTTTATGTGTGTGGATGTTTTAGGAAAGGGGGTCAGGTCCCCAGGACTGGTATTACAGATGGTTATGAACCACCGTGTGTGTGTGTGTGTGGGAATCAAACCAGTAACCCCTGGTGAGCAGCCAGTGCTCTAACCTCTGTATCTTTCCATGCCTTGTTTCTAAACATCTTGATAACAGCAATTCTTCTTGCTCTTTCATCCATACAACCGAAGTTTTTCTAATGAATCCAGTTATTTGTAATCTTGGCTTTTGGGTACATAAGAGTGCTTGCGGTAGGTAAACATAGGAATGTCGTTGTCTTCCTTTTTATTTAGCTGTTCTTGTGTGTCTTAGTATATGAGTGAATGGCAAGTTTATCTGCCAGAAGGTCAAACAGATCTTCTGAATACTTGGAATTTTAAATGGTAACATTGAGCATTTGTGACAGGATGGCCTCAGTGGATTTGGAGAGTGAGTCAAGATCATGTTAGAGTTAAATTGGTTTGAGAAACTTAATGAGACCACTTACACTCAGGGACTTACGGCACTATAGCAAAAGAAGTGAGATGAGCACGGATTATTACTTTTATATTCAACACCTATGACAACAAGTAACAGCTATCTCGCTTCATTTTAGCATAGCTGGTATTTTCTTCTGTAGTAATTGGGGAGTTATTATTTGGGTTATTTAACTTTTATTCTAAAGAAGGTGCAGAAGGTAGACAGCATTAAGGGAAAGGGTGTACTTTGGAAATGAATGTTACTATTAATGACAGGTAGTTAGAGGTGACACTTCTCAAATTTTAAAGAGTAAAAGTATAACTGTATCTATTTTTTAAGTGTGCCAGCATGCTCAGATATGGTGGATCTGGGTCTGAGTTCCACATTGCTGTTCTAACGCTTATTCAGTCAACTATGACCCTACAAAGTCCCTTTTAGGCTCAGGTCCTCAAGGATATCTCCAGAGACCCAACTTAGCACAGACATGAACACAAGAGGGAACCTGAGAAGACTTCACCTTTAATTTGTTAACTGCAATTATGTACAGAAGCTTCACTCCACATCTCCCCATTGTTTCTTGATGAATCTGCATATGCAAAGTAGCCATTTGCAAAGAAAAGTTGTCAGTATTTCCTAAACAAGACCACTGAGATGACTGAAATGTGTAAGATTTCAGCCAACAGCAACTAAGATTAATCCTCAATCGATACAGAGGCTTGTGCTGAGATTAGAAAGGAGCGGTGTTTTACTTGGTTGAGAATATGAGCAAACAGAATCAGAAGTGGAGATGTATTGTTTGTGAAGGGTCCTTCCCAGAAGTCAACAGGTGATATCTAACAAACAGTTTAGTTTCTTGCAAGATCTGAAGGGTCTTAAGAGTGGGAATAGATAAGTGATTATGAAATTGATCTATGCTGAGATGGGTAATGGATCAGATTTAGAAAAATGTGTACTCTGCAAGAGAAATATTAAAGTGCTTTTGAAAAGGGATTTTTTGATGCATATGAAGAGAGATGATGATTCAGGCAACCCCAAACGATGCTTGAAGCCAAGTGCTTTGAGCCAATTCATGAGAGACTGAAGGATACTTATGGTGCTTTGAACACTGACAGCTTGGGACATCTAGAGAGTGAAATAAGGGAGCATGAGCTAGAGGCTCCAAGAGAACTATGGGTAAGAAAGCAAAGTGTTCCTGTGTTATCAAAATGGTGGGACATGTAGTAGAATCTTATGACAAGAGCAAACATATGTTTGGTAATCTCCACGACATTTTCCAGATTGATAAAAAGAATAAGCAAAACATTTTTATCACATTAAAAAATAAAAGTGGCTTTTTAAAAATCAATTTCAAAAGAGAAAAGAAAAGGAAAAAAAGTGCTTTTACTATGAAATCAGAATGTCAGGACAAAATCCAGAGCATGGAATACCCGGAGCACCCTCTGACCCTGTTCAGGATTTGTGCTTTAAGACAATACAAGTGTTCAAATACAAAAATAAAAAGAAAGAGAGAGAGAGAGAGAGAGAGAGAGAGAGAGAGAGAGAGAGAGAAAGAGAGAGAGAGAGAGAGAGAAAGGAAAGTGGCTTGAGCAATATGGCTCAGTAGGTAAAAGCACTGGCAACCTAACCTGACTGCCTGAGTTTCGTTCTGGAACCCATAAGAAGGAAGGCAAAAACTTATTCTCACAAGCTGTCCTTTGCCTTCCACATAAACACTGCGGCATCCCCCACACACACTTACATACATAAGTAGGTGCAATTTTAAAAAGGAATAGAAGTGATCTAGATACAAGAAAGTAAGCTATATACAGTTTTGTCCTTACCGCTTGGAACAACATAGTGTCATCTAGGATGAGGGAACCAAAGTTGTAGAACTGTCTCATCAGATTGAGTCTATGGCCATGTCAGTGAGAGATTCGCTTAGCTGATGACTGATATAGGAGATGTCAACCACTGTGGGTGGACTCTCAGGAAAGTTGACTATATATGAGTCATAGAGCAAGGAAATGAGCTGCATTCTTCCACGGTCTCTGCTTCAGTTCTATTCTATCTCGACTTCCCTCCATGATGGACTATTACCTAGAAATATTAGACAAATAAATATTTTCCTCCCACCACAATACTTTTGTTTATGGTGTTTATCACAACAACAGAAAGCAAACTAGAATGCATGTCTAAAACACATTGAAATTTATTTCTATAGAAACAATGCAATGTGATTTGAAAGTAATAGCAAGTAATAAACTTTGACGAACAAGGAATTCAGAAGCAGAAAGAATCGAAAGGAAAGTGAGAGTCCATAAAGAATCCAAATCAGTAAGAGACAATAAGAGAGACCACTCAACAAAAGTCAGACAGGTAAGGTTTTGATGCAATATCTGAAGCTAGGAAAATAAAGCACTGTGTAAAGTGATCTGTGGATGACAAAGTCTTCTAGGATACATCACGCATGAGCTCACCAACAGTATAACAAACAGAAAGTATGAATAAGGATAGTATTTTTAATGAAGCAAATTCAGTGTCAAGAGTAAGATCTGTGCTAAAGCTATCCAAGCAAGAAAGTAACAAAACTAACGTTACTATTTGTCTCCTAGTTATAATGGGAAACAATAGATCAAATTTATCAACATGTGAAAGTATTGGAATACACAGCCCTACTCTCACATGCTATATACAACGTACAGAGTGCCAAGAAAACCAGTGGTCTATGAAAAGGAAGGTGTGTTAGCTAAATCAGTTTATCTCTAAGCCTGTAGTTGTCAAGGGAACTCTTTAAAATGTGCAAGGTTTCCCATGAAACCACCCACCATAAGTGATTTGTCATCCTCTTTGTTTACCTGTTTTGAAATTTTTGGGAATCTTTTCCAGTATCATTGATCTTTACTTGATCCTCCAACCAACACATCCCCCACCCCCGCTTTTTTTTACCTAATTAATTTATCTAATGTTTAATCTGGTCCATTTGATGGACTTGAGATAAGTAAAACACACCTCTGGGTGTATCTGTGAGAGCAATTTCAGAGATAAGCAGATCACAATTCTTAAATAATCAATGATTTATGCATTGGTGGATTCTACCTTTTATCAGACTACTCAAACATGACAGAATCCTGGAAGATGATGCCTAGATAAAGTAGGCCACACCCTTATATTGTGGCTCAACTTTTCTCTGGCTGCTATGGTGTGAAGTGCACTGCTCCATGACACCCTCCCAGTCATTGTGGACTACCTCTGAAACCACAGACAAAACAAACCCTTCCCCCTTGAGATATTTCTGTCACCTCTGTTAACCACCTACAAGAAATCTAATATAGCCAATTTAAGCTAATAATTTCACTTGACTAAAAATTTAGTCACATCTAATGCCACTGACACCTTGCAAAGTTTTAAGAGTGCCCTCAACATCTACAGGGCTCGGGGATACAAGAATTTATCAAATATGCCCTCTTACCAGGTCCTTTGATGCTTCACACAAAAATGCGTGCTATCTCTTCCAATTTTTAATATATGGACTACTTCCTCAGTTTGGCCTTTCATTTCTATTTATTTGATGACTTTTTAGGCATTTAATCTATTGGGCAAACACGAATTCAAGGAGTGCCCTGCAAATTAAAAACTATTGTGCAAAGGAATACCATTAAGGGGCCACACAAAGAAAGCAGAGTGATAGACAGGGAAGATAAAAGGACAAATCTAACTTCACAAATGTTTTTTTTTCTTATTAGTCATATTAGGTCCTTACCAAAAATGTCTGTGGTCTCATTGAAAGGAGTATTTTTGACATTATTTTTAACATATGATAGGAAGACAGCTTACACATTTGCCTGGGGGGATCACAGGTATAAGCCATCAGTGAATAATTCCTCACAATTTAACAGGCTATGTTTCAATTCTGCAGCATCAAAAATCATTTGTTGGCAGAGCAGTAAAATTTGTTTATGCCGGAATTCCATGGGAAGAGAAGTTTTGCAGTTATATTTGGAGAATTTGCAAAAGTAAAGGCATTGTACATTATAATATGGATTGAGAATTTTGAAAGGAGAATGGAAAAAATGCGATACAAGAAGATAGCTACTCTTCTTGCACTCAGCACTGAAATTAATGGAGTTCAAAACAAAGATTCTAAAAATAATTTTAAAAGCTTTCAAGGAGCAAGAACAAAGCAGCAATTATGAATAATCTACATGACAAATTTTTAGTTATAGTCAATATAATAATGCTCGATGGAGGGAGACAGCATTTACCCAGGAGAAAAAATTTAAAAAGATACCATATTCATTCTTTTTACTATTTCCTTATACACCAAATTCTTATCAAGCACTTTCCGGGCTGCTAAGTGTGTGATTCAGTGAGGTTAGGAGAATGTGAGTGTGTTTTGGGTGGTGTGGTGATTGAATGAGCTACTAGTTCATGTTTTTAATACACAATCTGTATTATCTCATTTAAAGGGAACATTTAAAACAGAGACCAAATAAGTACATTCCTTCATGTAAAAATTAATTGGGCTGCAAACACCTTGCAGTATTTGTATATAAAGTAACCCTAGAAAATATCTAGCCAGATGTGCAAACATATTTTATGATATTTAAAAGAAAGCCTATGAAAGAAACACTTAAAATACAAAGTATTGCAACAGTATATATTGTCAGGTTTATGGAAAATTCTTTGGGTGAGTTTGAAGAAAGTAATTTCTAAGAGTGTCTAAATTTTTTAAATGTCATTTCTAATAAAAATCTTTTACAATAAGAAATAAAGATAGAGTGAGAAAATGTAATTGCCTTGTGTGAAGTATTATTCTCAAAGTCCAAGATAAATAGAGATATTATTAAATTAGACTTTTGAGACATAACAGTAGAACATTCAAGTCAATGAAATATTTTGGGTTGAAACTTGGCCCTTGCCAACCACAAAATCCTTGTGGATGTTAGTTAGAAACACTTATCTCTGATGGAATTCTAAAACTGGTAAAGAAACCTAGACTTTCTTCCTCAATGAGCTACCTTTCCATTTTGCAACAGTTTTCTTGTGGTCATGACAAGATTTCTGGTAAAAGCAATTTAAGGACAGAAAGGCTTATAGTGACTTACGGTTGGCAGGTCCACTGTAGAGAAGTCGTGGACACAAGTGCTTGAGGAGGCTGGCCCATTATGGCCCTAGTCAGAAAACAGAGAGATGAATGTTAGTTTTCTCTTTTTCATTCACTCCAGGCAGCGGTGCCAGCCACTTGAGGGTGGGTCTTCTACCTCAGTTACCCAAGCCTAGAAACATTCCCACAGACATGCCAAGAGGGTTGCCTTTCTGGGAATTCTAAATTCTGTCAAGTTGACAGAATGGACCAGCACAAGACACCCCTTACCACCACTCCCATTTCTTGTTTCCTTATACAACTGAATTAAATTCAGGAGAAAGTTGAGTTGATATCCCATGCAACAAAATCTTTCTAAAGATAACAGAAAATAGCATGAATGGTATTGTGACAATTAACTGTAGCTATAATTTGGCTTCCCCAAGAAAGTTGAAATCTGTTTTGCTGTTGGCTCAAATGGAATAAGGACAATGACCATCAATCTGAAGTGCACTTTAGTCACTGGGAAATCGAGCCTCCTTAGCTGGAGCTCAACATTCTCTGTGGTCAATACTATAAAGCACATCATCAAAGGTGGATCTCAAGTTCTGGGTCTCTTGAGAACAATGAATGTGAGCATTCATTTAGGAGTGCAGTCAGCTGAACACATACTGTTAAATTTCCTTCCATAGACACATGGGGAAGGGCCTAGGCCTGGCCCAGGATTATGTGGTAGACTTTGGGTAGCCCCTTTTGAGGGCCTTACCCTGCCTGGGGACTGGAGGGGGGATGGCTAGGGGCAGGGATGTTGGGGGGAGGGGAGGGAGAGGGAGAAGGGATTGACATGTGAAGCAAGCTTGTTCCTAATTTGAACTAATAAAATAATAATAAATAATAATAATAATAATAATAAATTTCCTTCCATGGCACAGGCATTTCCTAATTCAATATTACTAAGCAGGTTAACAACAGTGGCAAATTGTGTGTGTGTGTGTGTGTGTGTGTGTGTGTGTGTGTGTGTGTGTGTGTGGCCACCATGGATGTTACCATCCAAAGGAATGAAATTTTCAAGAGAACTCAACTGAGTTTTTTTTTCTTTTTTTTTATTAAATTATTAATATTTTCACATGTACTTTCCCTCTCCCTCTCCCTCCCCCACCCCCATTCCTTCTCCCCCACCTCCAACCTACCCCCCACCCCATCCACCCGCCACTCCCCAGGCAGGGTAGGGCCCCCAACCAGGGCTCCACCAAGTCCACCAAATCTTCCTGTGCTGGGCCTAGGCCCCTCCCCATGTGTTCAGAGACAGAGCGAATCCCTTCAAGTGGGATGGGCTCTCGAAGTCCCTCCCACCCACCAGGGCAAAACGCCAGTCCACCTCCAGAGGCTCCCAGGAGTGCAGGGGCCTCCCCATTGGCATCCATGATCAGGGGGCTGGATTAGTCCTGTACTGTCCTCCCAAAGAGCATCTGGGGTCGATATGCTTTCCCTTTTTCAGGCCAACTGTTTCTGTGGGTTTCTCCAACCAGGTACAGACCCCTTCGTTCTTCATTCCTCCCTCTCTTCAACTGAGTTCCAGATTTCAGCTCAGTGTATTTCTGTGGATGTCTGTCTCTGCTCTCATCAGCCACTGGATGAGGACTCTAGAATAGCATAGAGAGTATTCATCAATCTCATTCTAGGGGAAGGGTTTCTAGGCCAACTTCTCCTCCACTGCCCAGACTGTCAGATCGTGTCATCCTTATAGGTCTCTGGAGATCTTCCTAGTTCCAGATCTCTTCTCGGACCTATAGTGACTCCCTCTGATATGGTATCTCTCATCCTGCTCTCTCTCCTCTATTCTTCCCCCAACTCAATATATCTGCTCCTCCATTTCTTCTCCTCTACTCTTCATCTTGTGCTCTTATTGTGGCAGCACCCACTTCCCTACCCTCATGCTCTCAATTAGCTCGGGAGTTCATGCCATTTCCCATTCCTGGGGTCCATTTATCCCTTAGAGTCATTCATGATTTCTAGTTTCCTTGGGGTAGAGGATTATAGGCTGGTAAACCTTTGCTCTATGTCTAAAAATCATATATGAGTGAGTACATACCATGTTTGTCTTTTTGTGATTGGGTTACCTCACTCAGGATGGTTTCTTCTAGTTCCATCCATTTGCCTGCGAATTTCAAGATTCCATTGCTTTTTTCTGCTGAGTAGTACTCCATTGTATAAATGTACCACATTTTCTCTTTCCATTCTTCAGTTGAGGGGCATCTAGGTTGTTTCCAGGTTCTGGCTATTACAAACAATGCTGCTATGAACATGGTTGAACATATGTCCTTGTTGTATGGACAAGCAGTATTTGGGTATATACCCAAGAGAGGAATGGCTGGATCTTGAGGTAGATTGATTCCCATTTTTCTGAGCAACCGCCATACTGATTTCCAAAGTGGTCTTACAAGTTCACACTCCCACCAGCAATGGAGGAGTGTTCCTTCTTCTCCACATCCTCTCCAGCATAGGTTGTCATTGGTATTTTTGATTTTAGCCATTCTGACAGGTGTGAGGTGGTATCTCAGAGTTGTTTTGAGTTGCATTTCTCTGATGGCCAAGGATTTTGAGCACTTTCTTAAGTGTCTTTCAGCCATTTCAGATTCCTCTGTTGAAAAATCTCTGTTTAGTTCTGCACCCCACTTTTTAATTTCATTGTATGGTGTTTTGGTGGCTAGCTTCTTGAGCTCCTTGTATATTTTGGAAATCAGTCCTCTGTCAGATGTGGGGCTGGTGAAGATTTTTTCCCATTCTGTGGGTGGTCGTTTTGTCTTACTGACTGTGTCCTTTGCCTTACAGAAGCTTCTCAGTTTCAAGAGGTCCCATTTATTAATTGCAGACCTCAGTGTCTGTGCTTCTGGCGTGATGTTCAGGAATCGTTCTCCTGTGCCAATTTGTTCAAGGGTTGTTCCCACTTTCTCTTCTAAAAGATTCAGTGTGGCTGGGTTTATGGAGAGATCTTTGATCCATTTGCACTTAAGTTTCGTGCATGGTGACAAGTATGGATCTATCTGCAATTTTCTGCATGTTCGAATCCAATTGTGCCAGCACCATTTGTTGAAGATGCTATCTTTTTTCCATTGTATGGATTTAGCACCTTTGTCAAAAATAAGGTGTTCGTAGGTGCGTGGGTTAATATCTGGGTCTTCAATTCGATTCCATTGGTCTATCTGTCTATTCTTGTGCCAATACCAAGCTGTTTTCAGAACTATGGCTCTATAGTAGACCTTGAAGTCAGGGATGGTGATGCCTCCAGAGGATCTTTTATTGTAAAGAGTTGTTTTGGCTATCCTAGGTTTTTTATTTTTCCATATAAAGTTGAGTATTGTTCTTTCAATGTCTGTGAAAAACTGTGTTGGGATTTTGATGGGGATTGCATTAAATCTGTAGATTGCTTTTGGTAGAATTGCCATTTTTACTATGTTAATTCTGCCTATCCAAGAGCACGGGAGATCTTTCCATTTTCTGGTATCTTCTTTAATTTCTTTCTTTAAAGTCTCAAAGTTCTTATTGTACAGGTCTTTCACTTTTTTGGTTAGTGTTACCCCCAGATATTTAATGTTGCTTGTGGATATTGTGAAAGGTGATGTTTCCATGATTTCTTTCTCATTGAGTTTATCATCTGTATACAGTAGGGCTACAGATTTATTTAAGTTAATTTTGTATCCTGCTACCTTGCTGAAGGTGTTTATCAGCTGTAGGAGTTTCCTGGTAGAGTTTTTCGGGTCACTTATGTAGACTATCATGTCATCTGCAAATAGTGAAAGTTTGACTTCGTCCTTTCCAATTTGTATCCCTTTGATATCCTGATCTTGTCTTATTGCTCTAGCTAGAACTTCAAGAACAATATTGAAGAGATATGGAGAGAGTGGACATCCTTGTCTTGTTCCTGATTTTAGAGGAAATGCTTTGAGTTTCTCTCCATTTAGTTTGATGTTGGCTATTGGTTTGGTGTATATCGCATTTATCATGTTTAGATATGTTCCTGTTATTCCTGTTCTCTCCAAGATCTTTGTCATGAAGGGATGTTGGATTTTGTCAAAGGCCTTTTCAGCATCTAGTGAGATGATCATGTGGTTTTTCTTTTTCAGTTTGTTTATATGGTGGATTACATTGATGGTTTTTCGTATATTGAACCATCCTTGCATCCCTGGGATGAAGCCCACTTGATCGTGGTGGATGATTTTTCTGATATGTTCTTGGATTCGATTAGCCAATATTTTATTGAGTATTTTAGCATCAATGTTCATGAGAGATATTGGTCTGTAGTTCTCTTTCTTATTCTTATCTTTGTGTGGCTTGGGTATCAAAGTGATTGTAGCCTCATAGAAGGAGTTTGGCAATATCCCATCTGCTTCTATTGTGTGGAACAGTTTGAACTGAGTTTGAGTTCAGCTGCATCCTTAGTACCTTCTCTTTGGGGAAAGTTTGCTTAATCTCTATCAGCTTCTAGCTCATGCTCAGGACAGGAAAGAGCTATCAAGTTCTTTTAATCTCTCATATTTTGTGATACAATGGTACATGGAGGAAAGCAGTCTACATCTTGAAGGAGAGTCTTAAAGATTTCCTCCTGGATGCGGGGTGGTGTTGGTGGTGCCCACCTTTAATCCCAGCACTCAGGAGGCAGAGGTAGGCAGATCTCTGTGAGTTTGAGACCAGCCTGGTCTACAAGAGCTAGTTCCAGGACAGCTTCCAAAGCCACAGAGAAACCCTGTCTCGAAAAACCCAGAAAATAAAAAAAGGATTTCCTCCTGGGCTTTCCAAGCGGCCCCGCCCACTTCAAATGACTGTTGTTGGCCCTATTCACATGTGAGTGTGTTTCTTTTTCTCAGGCTAATTTTAGGTTTAGAGTTTTATTTTTATATTTCACTGACAGACTCTACTTCCTCTGTCCTATCTTCCCCCCTCCCTTTTGTTCTCTGGATACAACACCGGTTATAACTCAAACAAGGTCAGAAAAATCAAGCAACCAAGCATGTGAATTCACTTCACTTGTGTTTAGGACTTCCTGACCAGGGAAACCCAACTGTCAACATTTCATTCTTTGGCACTAAGATGGGTCATGTCTCTGAGAGAAGTATGTTAAAATAATTGTGTGTGTGTGTGTGTGTGTGTGTGTGTGTGTATGTGTGTGTGTGTGTGTGTGTGTGTGTGTGTGTGTGTGTGTGTATGTGTGTGTAAGAGAGAGATTTTAAAGAAGTCAGTTCTTTGAAAACCAAATGACAGAAGCTAAACTGTAAAAGGGGATGGAAGAGTAGGAGTGTCATAGTGTAAAGTGCTGGATTGTAGCCACCACATCTACCATACACACATGCACACATGCACACATACACACATACACACACATGCACACATACACACATGCACACATGAACACATGAACACATACACACACATGCACACATACACACATGCACACATGAACACATACACACACATACACACATGCACACATGCACACATACACAAATGCACACATGCACACATGCACACATGAACACATACACACATGCACACACATGCACACATACACACATGCACACATGAACACACATACACACATGCACACATGAACACATATACACACATGCAAACATACACACATACACACATGCACACATGCACACATGCACACATGCACACATACACACATGAACACATACACACACATGCACACATACACACATGCACACATACACACATGCACACATGCACACATACACATGCACACACATGCACACATACACACATACACACATGCACACATGCACACATGCACACATACACACATGCACACATGCACACATGAACACATACACACATACACACATGCACACATGCACACATGCACACATGAACACATACACACACATGCACACATACACACATGCACACATGCACACATGCACACGCACACACACACACATACACACATACACACATACACACATACACACATACACACATGTACACATACACATGCTTACCGCTGCCACCTTGACTGGTTTGTATCTGTGCACTTTAGTTCTGATCACATGTGTGAACTGACACGATGATATTCATAGCCTCGAGAGACAGCATTTGCTTACTGTGCCTTCAGGGGCTTTCATGAATGTTTTATTTGTATCAGGAAATCAGTGAGGTGGGATTATTTTCCTTATTTCAGTGATTGAAATTTGGAGCTCAAAAACATTAAATAAATAATTCACACAATATAGGAACTGGTGGCAGAGCTGGAGTTTTAAGATAAAACTTTTAAGAGCCCAAAGGTTTCTGGAAAGAGTTTGACTTTATAATTTTTGAGATGTGGTTAACATACTTACTTTACTAGCCTGTAATAAATGAAGACATTCATTCCCAGCTTACTGTATGTAATGGAATGAAACAAGTGATCACACAAAGTCCACATGGTGTTTGTGATCTTTATAAACAGAGCTCCTACCTTCAAGGAACAATATGCTATCCCTCAGTCTTACACTAGCTCTATGAACTGGGAAAAAATGATTGCCTTTTACAGATGGAAAAATTGAACCCTATAAAATTGAATGTATTAACTGTAGTTCTATAGCTGCTGATGACAAAACATAAACCCAAATATTAGTCTAAAATATAACTAAATTTCCTGTAATTATACATTAGATGGGGACAAATATGGCATTAAGGTATACTGTGTGAACTCTGTATATGGAGATAAGTGAGTCTGGCCTTGACATATACCTGTCTGATTATTTTTAGGGAATTGGTAAATTACTTATGTCTCAAAGTTTCTATTTTCTACATATTGACTGGAAAGAACTGAGTAAGAACATTACATCTATGAGAGTTGGGGTATTTTCTCAGATGTGGGGCTACAAAGATGACTGATATAGTTACTATTACAAGTGTACCATTAGCACTTCTCAGCAACTGGCCATCCCAGACCTGAATGTTGCTTTGAATGCACAATGATGGGTTTGGTTAGTTTTTAAAATTCTTTCCTATAGTTTATCCTGTTTTCTCATGGGAGATGCAAACAGAATTACCTCACCATGAATGTTCAGAGTAAATATTAACAAGGTTGCTTTTGCCTTTCCAGAGTGCTCCAGTGACTTTATGCCTGGGTCTTTGGAGAATTCAGACAGAACACGGGACAGGGGAGCATGCTGGCTTTCCCATTGTGCCTCTCTGACATCCCAAATTATCACTGCATTAACGATGTCTTACACATGTAAAATGACTTAGCTTTTAAAAACTCATCTACTTTATCATAGTCTGATGTCGTTCGTACACATTTCACGGTATTTTATTTCAGGGTAAAGATATAACTCCAGGTCATAACAGTATTTTTCATAGGAGAATGAAAAATGAAGGAAAGAAATTCATGTTCCCCTTCCTTCCTGGGTAGTTGTAAAACAAGTAGTTGAATTCACTCTAAAATTCCTTATGAATATTCAGTGTACAATCTTTATGCATCTCATAGTTTCCTGCTATTAAATACAACCATACTGATGAATAATTGGGTTAGAAATATGTCCTTATTACAGCTAACATCAAGCCCAACCAAAGTCAAGCCTGCATGTCACCCAGAAAAAGGACTCTCAGATCATGTATAAAAATCATCCAAAGCAAGAACTTATTTATTTTTATGCTTAACAACTGAATATTCACATTGTTCCAGATAAGGATTAAAATATTGAGTACTTCAAATGACTCACAACTTAAATAATAGAAACAATGAAAATATTCACACAAAAGCATGAAAGGGTAACTGTGAGAGTAGCTATTCTCTCTATGTGGTTATGTGAAGGTCTTTAATGGGCAGATCTGACCTAGTGAAGGGATCAGAAAACTCTTTGACTATATAGAAAGTTAAGTTCAAATCTAATGAGTTGAACTTAATTAACCCAAAATAGAAACAAGAGGAAAGTGGGCAGAACGGATGGGGAAGAAATCTTTTAGGAGATAAGGCACAAAGTAAGACCGAGAAAGGGACGCAGTGGCCCTTGTATGTTGTCCCGAGTTCTATGGTTTCTCTTTCTAAAACAGCAGAGAGCTGTGTAAATGGAGGTGATGGCTTTGGTTTGCTTTTTCTTACTTACTTGTTAAGGTATGGAGAGAGGTAATTAAGCTTGCATTTTAAAGAGATCACCACATATGGTGAGAACAGTGCGGAGGGGGAAAACAGATGAAAGATGATGGTGACTTGAACAATGGTTGAATAAAGATAGAGATTAATGAAAATTCTCAGGCTCACAGACTATATCCCCAGAATATGCATTTCTCTAAATGAAGGAAATGTCAGGTTTAAAAGTCATCTTTTGTGATGTCAACCAAAAATCCCCATTCACTTTAGGACATATGGTCACAGATGACAGCAGAGAAGTGATACAATGACGTGACTGCATATTCTGATTCTGCCCTTTGATTTTTAAACTCAGGAGCTCAGAGCCACCATCATGGCTTAATGGAATCATTACCAGTGGATAAGGAAATGTCATCCATTTGCTTCCCCCATTCCACTTGGACATAGGCCATTGTTTCCACATAGTGGCTGGAAGCCATGCAGGGTTTCAAGGGAAATTGGCCTTTCAGAGGGGCATCTGAATAGATAATGCATATTGCCACCGTAAAATCTCTAATGAATATTAAGGGTGGCTTTCATTTGTGATGATTGAAATGAACTCATAAATTCTCTCTAGGATGCGGGAATTTTTCCCTCCCCGTGGAGAGATTTAATGGATTTGTGGCATTCTGAATGATTTGGCAAGAAATCAGAGGTATCAGTGCAGTCACCCGCAAAGGGCATTTAGTTTCTAGCATGTGATAGTCAACCGCCACAAATATTTTCTGTAAGAACTTAGAATGATTGATGCAACCCACCGTAAGTCATGACAGGGTGTCAACTGAAAAACTGGAAAAAGAAGTGGTTAAAGGCGCCACAGCCTTAAAAACAAATTTGACTTTTAGAGAAGGTTTATTTCCTCTTAGAGAAAAGAAAAGTTAGAGCTGCCAGTTGCAGGAAATTTAAATCAGTTGTTTGTGGCAAAGGACATCATATTTTGAGGCCACTGAGAGTTCCTCCTGCTCTCTCTGTGTGGAACAGATTAAACTGTTCCCACTCAGTGATAAATACATCAGAAAAAACTGTAACAGGAATACAGTACTTGGAGCAGTTAATGGCACAGCTTCCCGGTAAAACAATATTCTTTGGGTTTCTTAGGCCAGTTCCCATTTTATGTAGGCTATTTTTTCA
This sequence comes from Cricetulus griseus, assembly GCF_003668045.3. Lineage (NCBI taxonomy): Eukaryota > Metazoa > Chordata > Mammalia > Rodentia > Cricetidae > Cricetulus > Cricetulus griseus. The sequence continues at coordinate 19,213,741 of NC_048597.1, forward strand.
TGAGTTAATTTTTTGCATTTGCATAATCAATAACTTTCAGAGTTCTCTAAGACTGAAGAGGAAAACTGAAGGCAGAAATTCTAAGGAGCATTGCTGTCTGTGTGGAACTGGGAGAGGAGAAGGGCAAGAGAAATTCTTACTGTATATATGTGTACATGTGGAAAGAAAATAGAAAACAACCCAGAGAAGAAATTGCCTTCAAACATCTTTAGAACAAGCAGCAATTACCTAAAACTTATACTGCAATGATAAAAATGGAAAAACTCCTTTTACTATGCGAGAGTATTTCCAGAGAAAGCAAATTTGTATCATTATTATTTAAACTGTCAATACCCAGAGAAAGAATAGTCCCAGGGGATTTGATTCTCTTGAAGTGGTGAATTGTTTCCTTAATCAAATCTATGACCCTATTTCCTTGTGTAAGCAAATCCACAGGACTTCAACTCAAATGTTCAACATTTCCTTACGTGAAGAAAATCCACCATGATTTAAGACCTGACTTCCTTGGACACTGGATAACGAAGCATGGCTCACTGGGGGGAAAACTTTCTGATTGGTTATGTAGCTTTCAATGGGCTTCCCTTGAAAGGAAAACCCCTTCATTTGGAAAGATGCTAGGCTGGAGAATATGTCAGATAGTATTAGCTATTGCTTCTTTAGTTGTAACATATAACAGGTGATCATTAAGACCCCTCCATGGGTCATCTTTGTAACAGAGGGCATAACAGTTGCCTTCTGTTTCATTATTTAAAAATTACCACTTGGGGAAAAGAGCTTGATTGCCACAAAACCACTAACCAACAGTAACAGAATCACCTATGATTTTTTAATGCTTACCTGCTTATCCTGGTTTGCTTATCCAGAGTTTTGTCTCTGGACATTTTTCACAAGTTCCCTATATGACATTGTTTGCTTGTTTGTTATCAAAGTTTGCTAATAGCCAATACTCTAGAATATTATGATTAGCTGAAAATGGACCCAGGCCTCTCATGGTTGCCACAGATGAAGGCCCGAGGAACTTTTGTGCTTTCCAACTGCTTGGTTAAAAATCCCATCAGAGTTTCTGGGACTTTTTATAAATCATGAAATAGAAAAATTTCCAAGCTAAGGGTAAAATAAACCACAAGGCTGTTCACCACATATCTTGCAGGTTTTGCAAAAATAATTTTGGATGTAAGTAGCTTTCCTAATTGTAATAGTTATTTTCTTTGGTTCCTATGTAAATGAAGTCTGGCTCTCTTGAACAATTATTGGCTGTTTTCTGATTTAGTATCTAAACTTAAGAATACCCTCTAACTCTATTTTGTAACTTCCTGCCTCTTTCATTTTCCTAGCTACTATTTCCAATCTTCTCCATGAGTGCATCATTGGACTGCCTTCACTGGTTCTAAGAACCATTAAGACTCTGTCAGCACCACTTCTCTATGACCAAAGGACCCTAAAACTGTATCCTCCACAGTTCCTGAAGAGTGAAAGTTATTCCCTCTTTTGGAGAGCTAAAGAAACCCACGGTTTGCTAATTATAAAGCCTGATTGCTTAGACTAAGTCTTTAACATGGTCTGATCATGATCTTTAAATTCCAAGATGTTTGCACCATCCCTTTAGGTCTGAATGAGATTTTGAGGCTGTGTGCATACTGTTTGTGGTGCTTTGCACTGGATAATACTGTTACCCCAAAAGGCATGTGCCAGAGATCTCAGTTGATACAATATGGTCCTTACTCTGCTTTAAATGTTTTGTTTATCTCATTCTTTGTTTTTAATTTCTTCATTGAGCATTTCATACAGCATATTTATATCAAATTCTTTCCTGTCCTCCAGTGCCTCCTAGATACAACCTTCCCCATGCAACTCTCTGTTCTCTTCCTTTAAACAAAAACAAAATACCAAGTTATAAAAAGACCGAAAAAGCCTGGAATCAGATTTGTGTTGGCCAACTAATCCTAAGTATAGGACCTGCCTGCCCTTCAGTGTGGTTAATATACTCAATGTCATTCCATTAGAGAAAATTGATTTTCCCTTTTCCAGTAGTTATCATTTGGCAATATTTTCCTGGTTGGAAATAAGACTTTGTGCCCATCTCCCCCATTCATGCTGGGATTTTGTCTGGCTTGAGCTTCTTGTACAGGTCTCGGCATGCTGCTCCAGTATCTGTGAGTTCCCATGTTCATCAGCCCTGTTATATCTGGAAAATGTGGCTCCCTTGATGTTATTCACAAACCCTGGCTCTCATAATCTTACCACCTCCTCTTCTGCATAGATCCCTGCACCTTAAGGAGAGGGGCATGATAAAGACATTCTGTTTATGGCTGAGTAGCCCAAAGTCTCTATTTTCTGCATGCCATCCAATTGTGGGTCTCCATGTTTTCCCTGTGTCATTTCCACCATTACCCTCTCCTGTAAGAAGCTACTCTGAAGACTACTGAATGATGCACTCATCTTTGTGTACAGTGGTATTTTATTAGGAGATATTTTATTGCTGTGTTCATTTGCAGAATCACAGTAGTAGGTCTCCTGAACTATCGAGTCCAGGTTGGTGTCCTCAATAACTGTATTAGGTATGGGTCCTCTCTCGTGTAATAGTCCTGTGGTGGTTTGAATAGGACTGGACCCCATAGACTCATATATCTGAATGCTTAGTCATCAGGAAGCGGCACTACCCATGAAGGAATAGGAGGTATTGCCTTGTTAGAGGAAGTGTGTCACTGGGGGTGGGCTTTGAGTTTTCAAAATCCCAAGCCAGGCCAAATGTCTCTCTCGACTGACTGTGCATCTGGAAGTAGAACTCTCGGCTACTTCTCTAGAATCATGTCTGACTGTAATCGACCATGCTCCCCACCATAATGATAATGGACTAAACCTCTGAAATGGTAATTAAGCCCCAGTTACATTCTTTCTCTTATAAGAGTTGCTTGGGTCATGGTGTCCCTTCATAGCAATTGAAAACTGACTACGAAAAGCATCAATTCCAAACCAAAAGGTGATTGGTTACCCCCCTAACGTTTGTTTGGTTATTGCACCAGAAAGCATATCTTGAATGCAAGTTGTCATCATAGCTTGCAGAGCTAGTGGCTAGGGTAATGTTGATGATAGCATTGATAGCACATTCTAGAACTACGAATAATGGCTAATGTGGGCGGGGGGCTAAAGCTTCCAGTTGTCTATGCTCTGGATTTCTCCAAGATCTAGGCCATAAATATGTGGTGTCTTCAGCAATAGAGTCTTGCTGTCAAGTTTTATGGAGAGAAACCAATAGTATTGGCATCAGCCTATAGTGATTTCTGGGGCATTCTATGGCAACATTACTGCCAACAATTCAAAGAGACACAAACAAATTCTGATGCATTGGGTTAAGTGGGAATAATTATTTGTTTTTGAAACTAAGTAATTCATTTTTGTATTGTATGTACTGTCCCTGGCAGACTTTCAACCCTTGGATATCTTTTACTTAATGTAATTATCAAGCTTAATTGCTGGGATCAGTGTAAATTAAATAATTTCTAATAAAAAATTATGGGATTTCTTAAATTATCATACAACTTAAATTGAACCAAAGGAACTCCCATGCAAACAGGGTCACAGGCAAGGTAAAAACCAAATGGCTTGTTGATCTTTGCAAAAATTGTTGGCTCATGCAAGCTTCTCTTTTGTTGCTTGTGTTCAAAGTTCTCCAGCCAATTAGTCTGTGACATCAATGGTAGGGTTTCCCCCCTGACATTAGATCCAAATGTCAGTCATTCCAAGGGGGAAAAAACCCTCCAGCTTCATTATTTCATTTATGACTCAAAATGTTTCTAGATAAATTTTATGATTTCATTTATTAGTTCAAAGACAGATCTAAGTACTACATCTTTAATGCCAGGTTTTCATTTATGTTTAGAAAGAAGACTCTTAGCTGAATAACTGCATTAATTTTTATTTTTTAACCATAGCTTTCACATTTAAAACAAATAGAAACCTTGATTAACTTTTATTTCAATGTAATTCAATCAGAAATTCCCTTTATACTTCTTATTATGTCACAAAATACTTTATACCACTATTAGTTATACACTCCCAGTAACAGAAGTATATATTAATTAAACTCTTTACATGTATGCATAAGTACAGCATGAGCATGTTGTTTGTCAGTAAGTCATAACAAAATTGCACAATGAACAAAAATGCTTATGGTGGCTTATTGCTCTTTAGTGAATTCTATCACTCCAGTAATAATCTCACACTTATAAAGAGTTCGTAGATGTGTTTTATGTTGTTGATATATTGAAAACATATTCTAGTTTTCTGAATTTTAAATAGACCTATTTAACTACTCAGACTAGAGATCATTAAAGACTATATAGCCTTAGGAGTGTTGTAATTTGAATGCCATCTACCCAAATTAGAAAGAAGCCACCTGCAATAAAATTCCTAACTATCATTATTTATGACATTTCGAGAAAGGAAAAATAACATCAGTAATTCCGTATTCTTCATATTGATCCTAGTTATATCAGGCTTCATGGGCTTTTTGCTTGCATAGGAATGGACATTTCTAGATATGTATATAAATCACTTTCTTCAATTAGGATAAATACCAAGAAAAACAATTCTGGGAACTCAAATGGCTTTCTACTGGAAGGTTAATTTTATTTCATGGTTATGAGGTCTCAACTGAATTATTTTTATCAACATCAAAATATCAATATCAAAATAATTTTAATGTCCATACCTAGTATCAGTACTCTCATTTTTCATTGTGACATTTCCATCACTAAATAAGGCACTCTGGGAAGACTTAATTTCAGTGCATTCCTTTTCTTTATCCATGCAATATCATGAAGACAGGGGAGCTTGGAGATGACAATTTAGACCACATATAGAAAAAGGAAAGGGGAATTTTTCTCCTCTTTGCTTGTTTATTTTACAGATGAAGAGGTGCTAGAAAAGCATAGTAATAAAGAAGCATTGAAAACTTTGCAATTGGAGGAGAGGTTCCTCCAATTTCCTCCCTTGTATTGTGTGTTCCACATTCAACCAGAGCTTTCCATCTGTCACATTGTTCTGACTCCTCCTTTGGCTGGCTGGAACTCTTCTATAGTCTCACACCCTATAATGTAATGGATGCACATTACAAATGCATTCACTCCTCTGTCAGATGTGGGGCTGGTGAATATTTTTCCCATTCTGTGGGCTGCCATTTTGTCTTGTTGGCTATGCCCTTTGCCTTACAAAAGCTTCTCAGTTTCAGGAGGTCCCAATTGTTAATTGTTGATCTCAGTGTCTGTGTTACATGGTATTATGTTCAGGAAGCGATCTCCTGTGCCAATGCGTTCAAGGGTACTTTCCACTTTCTCTTCTAAGAGGTTCTGTGTGGGTAGAGGTCTTGGACCCATTTGGACTTAAGTTTTGTGCATGGTGATAGATAATCTATCTGCAATCTTGTACATGTCAGCATCCAGTTAGGCCAGTATCATTTCTTAAAGGCGCTTTCTTTTTTCCCTTTCATAATTTTAGCTTCCTTGTCAAAATTCAGGTGTTAATAGGTGTGCGGGTTAATATCAATTACTATAGCTCTATAGTAGAGCTTGAAGTCAGGGATGGTTCCTCTGGAAGTTCCTTTATTGTACAGGGTTGTTTTGGCTATCCTGGGGTTTTTGTTTTTCTGTATAAAGTTGACTATTGTTCTTTCAAGGTCTGTGAAGAATTGTGCTGGGATTTTGATGGGGATTGCATTGAATCTGTAGATTGCTTTTGGCAAGATTGCCATTTTTACTATGTTGATCCTACCTATCCAAGAGCATGGGAGACATTTCCATTTTTCTAATATCTTACTTAATTTCTTTCTTTAAAGGCTCAAAGTTCTTGCCATACAGGTCTCTCACTTGTTTTGTTAGAGTTATCCCAAGATATTTTATGTTGTTTGTGGCTGTTTTTCTGATTTTTTTCTTAGTCCATTTATTGTTTATATATAGGAGGGCTACTGATTTTTTTTTTAGTTAGTCTTGTATCCTGCCACTTTACTGAAGGTGTTTATCAGCTGTAGGAGTTCCCTGGTAGAATTTTTCTGGTCACTTATGTCGACTATCATCTCATCTGCAAATATTGAAAGTTTGACTTTTTCCTTTCCAATTTGTATCCCCTTGATCTTCTTTTGTTGTCTTATTGCCCTAGCCAGAACTTCGAGTACAATATTGAAGAGATATGGAGACAGTGGACAACCTTGTCTTGGTCTTGGTTTTAGAGGGATTGTACTGAAATTCTCTCCATTTAGTTTGATGTTGGCTGTTGGTTTGCTGTATATTGCCTTTATTACATTTAAGTATGTTCCTTTTATCCCTGATCTCTCCAATACCTTTATCATGAAGGGGTGCTGAATTTTGTTGAATGCTTTTTCAGCATCTAGTGATATGATCATGTGTTTTTCTTTTTCAGTTATGTATATGGTGGGTTACATTGACAGATTTTCATATGTTTATCCATCCCTGAATTTCTGAGATGAAGCCTACTTGATAATGGTGGATGATTTTTCTGATGTGTTCTTGGATTCTATTTGCCAGTATTTTATTCTGTATTTTTGCATTAATGTTCATGAGGGATATTTGTCTGTAGTTCCCTTGTGTCTTTGTGTGGTTTGGGTACCAAGATAATTGTAGACTCATAAAAAGAGTTTTGCAATGACCCTTCCACTTGTATTATGTGGAACAATTTGAAGAGTATTGGTATTAGCTCAACTTTTTATATGTGGTAGAATTCTGCACTGAAACCATCTGGCCCTGGGCCTTTTGTGGTTGGGAGACTTTTGATGACTGCTTCTATTTCACTAGGGGTTTGAGATCTATTTAAATTGCTTATCAGTTCTTGATTTAATTTTGGTAAGTGGATACATATCTGGAAAATTATCCATTTCCTTTAAATTTTTGAATTTTGTGGAGTACAGGTTTTCAAAGTATGACCTAATGATTCTCTAGATTTTCTCAGTGTCTATTGTTATGTTCCACTTTTCATTTCTGATTTTATTAATTTAGATATTGTTTCTTTGCCTTTTGGTTAGTTTGTATAAAGGTTTGTCTATTTTGTAGATTTTCTAGAAGAATCAACTCTTTGTTTCACTGATTCTTTGTATTGTTTTCTTTGCTCCTACTTTATTGATTTCAGCCCTCAATTTGATTATTTGCTGGCATCTACTCTTCCTGGATGAGTTCCCTTCTTTCTGTTCTAGAGCTTTCAGGTGTGCTGTCAAGTCTCTAGTGTGACTATTCCCCAGTTTCTTCATGTGGGCCCTCAGCGCTATGAACTTTTCTCGTAGCACTGCTTTCAGAGTGTCCCATAAGTTTGGTTATGTTGTACCTTTATTTTCATTTAATTCTATAAAGTCTTTAATTTCTTTCTTTATTTTGTCCTTGACACAGGAGTGATGCAGTTGAGCACTGTTCAATTTCCATGAATTTGTAGCATTTCTGCAATTTGTGTTGTTGTTGAATTCTAACTTTAAACCATGGTGATCACAACTTCACTATTTAGTCCATATTATCAGTTTCTTAGGGCCACTGTAGCAAAAGAGTACACACTAATTGGCTTAAAATAATGGATAGTATTTTCTCACAAATTCTGTAGGCAAGTAGTTCAAAATCAAGATGTTGCCAAGATCACTCCCTACTTCAAGGAATTCCCATCATCCCTTATAACTTCTGTCTTCTGGAAGTCCAAAACAGCTTGATATGTGGCGATCTAACTCTATCATTTGTCTTCACATGGACATATCAATCTATACGTTCCTATTTAGTTTTCCCATTGTTCAGGTCCATGTACTCCTTCTGCCATGCACACATTAAAGTATACCAGTCGTGTTAGATGACAGACTCAATCTATTTCACTACAACCTTTTCTTAATTACCTTTGCAACAACTTTATTTTCCTATAAAGTCACATTCTGATCTACTATGCACAATGAATTCAACACATTAATTTTAATCTTTTTTTAAAGATTTATTAATTTCATGCATAGGAGTGTTTTGTCTGAATGTATATCTTGCATCATGTACACCAGTGTCCAAGAAGGTGATAAGACTCTGTCTGATCCCCTAAGTGGCATTATGGAAAATTGTGAACCAGCTTTGTGAGGCTGGGAATGGAACCTGAGTTCTCTGCAAGATGAACAAGAGCTCTTAACTTATCTCTTCAAACCACAACCGTAACTATACTGTCTTGCTGGATATAATCCAAACATACTACCTAAAGCTTCTTAATCTGATGTTTAGTTAGCACCTTCTAAACCTTTTATTCTTCTTTAACAGACATTTTCTGTAGGAAATTGCTTCCCTTTCCCAGACCATGCCCAACACTCTTATGTCTAATTCTATCATATTCCCTGTTCATTGTTGAAATGCCTGTTCCTTTTCTTTCATCTCTAGGTATGTGGCAAATTCCTATCTTGCTCAATATTTCCTCACGCCTTGTACGTGAAACATTTCCTTACCTTTCTAAACAGATTAGCAGTTTTCTTTTTCTTCTTATTTTTCATGTACAGCGCATGTTGCCTTCACTTTTACTGTGTCACCAGCCTGTCTTCCCACTAAAGTCTAACTCTTGGAAAGCATTGCACACATCTTCCTATTGCTGAAATCCCGGTGAAGCATTAAGGCAAGTGTAGTCAGCCAGTGCATTTTAAATAAAGTAAGGTCATCCTTTAAATTTTTTTGACACAACAAGGCTAGCAGGCAGGTACCAGAGGCAAATGTCTCATTCCTATCATTTGGAGTTCTTCTTAGGGATCTCACAATGGGAGATACAGCAAAGGCTTAGCAGTGAGCAACAGACTCCTACAGTCTCCAACTTGGTGTCATATCTAAGCTGTCATTACTGAAAGGAATTTGTTCATATAATAATCTCCAGCAGAGATGACCTTGGGCGGCTGCAACCAAGAAGCTGTTTCCATGTAAACAATATGACACAAGTACTGAGTGCATAGTGAAGTCAAAAATCAACACTCCAGGCTCCTCCCACTGTGTCCCCCCCTACAGTGTTCTGTTGCAAAAGAAGGATCACCTTTCTTTCTTTCTTTTTGAATCTTTTATTTTAATTAGAAAGAAGATTATTTTACATGTTAATCCCAGGTCCCTCTCCCCCCCCCCAACTAATATCCTATCTGTCCCATAACCTATCTGCTCCCCAGGGAGGGTGAGGCCTTCCGTAGGGGGTCTTCAAAGTCTGTCATATCCTTTGAGATAAGGCCTAGGCCCACCCCCCTTGTATCTAGGCTCAGGGAGTATCCCTCTATGTGGGGTGGGCTCTCAGAGTCCATTCCTATGCTAGGGATAAGTACTGTAAAGATCACTTTTCCAGAACACCATATCCACAGGAGAGCCTGAAGATTCAAGGCAAGACCCAATTAAAGTTTTTAGTGCCATTTGTTACTACAGATGGGACCTGCAACTTCCATCACTAGAGAAGAAATTTTGTTTCTTTGAATACTTTGCAGGAGAACTTGTGGATCAGAATCAGGAGTTCTGTGAACAGGAGCTGACTCAAAGAAAGGGAAATTCAAGTTTTCAGGATCCCATATGCATAAAATCAGGGTAAATACTTCACATGAAGGCAGTTAGGGGAAAGTAATGCATAAAATCAGGGTAAATACTTCACATGAAGGCAGTTAGGGGAAAGTAATATATGTAAAAAGGCATTGAAGGCCTGGGAGAGAATGTTATATAAATCAATAATAGATCATTATCATCATTGGAAGATATATGAATATATATTATGGATTTCTCCATAAAACTGAAAGTAGTTTTTCAAATGGTTCTTGGCCTGGGTTTCAATAATTTTTTCAGTACCTTTCTATCATTGAATTCAGCATCGATTCTACCCGCCACATCCTTTTCACGCTGGAGGCCTATGGATTCTGAGGTTTTAATCATGATGCTTGTCTAAGAAGATGGTGGGCACACCTATGGAGAAGAGTTTACGAATTCATTTAACCTAGCACTGCCTGAACCAGCATCTGTACTAGGCTGAATGACAGTGCAAACTTAGGCTTGTAGCCTGACTTCCAGGTATCTAAAGTAACCAATAAAACACCAAGAACCATGAAGCATCTCCAGGTAAGTGCCTTAAGAAGGTCCTATGTGGAGACAACAAACAGAACAGAGTCTTACTAATAACAAGGAGCCAGACATGTCCAAAGTATAAAGAAAAGAATTCCAAATTTATGTAAGTGCCAAGATAAGAGAGAAAAGAATGGTTGTCCAAACACACAAAGAGAAATGCACCCGGTTAGACCAGGGCAAGGAGGACAGTACTGAGGCAGGACTCAGGCTTTCTGAGGCAGGGGAATGACTCTGGAGTCTTAAGGTCATTTGCAAACCCACAATTAAATGTTAACGGAAATGTAAGTGAAAGCAGAACTGACTTCCCTCTTAGAAAATTCCCCTGGCTGGGAATAAACAGTGTAGTCAAATATCATGTCACCATGTGACAGTAAGAGAATAGCAGCTTAGAATCAAAGATATGCACTCAGGCTTTGGAAATCAGGTGGGGCACATTACCAGGAAGTTGTGTGACATCGTGACCACATCCTGGAAGGAGAGTGGGGCCCATGTATGAGGCACGTCATGATTTATACTGCTACAGAGGATGAAATACAAATTTACTAAGCTGTTCTCTACATCAGAAACTTTGTCTGTATTATGTGATTTAATCCCAACATCAATCTCACAAGGAAACAGCTCACCGATTTACTAATAAGAAAGTTAGATCCAGAGAGCATACATCTATCCCAAGTTCACACAGCATGTGTGAACGCAAAGCTACATTACTTCTACAAAATCCCATCACTACTGTCACCTCAGAAGACCTCCATCGATGACTACCACAGGAGAAGCAGAGTTCCCAAGCAAGCTTTCTCCACAGAGGACTAATTGCCTAAGTGCATAGTTCATTGTAAGGGCAGTCTAGGTGGTCAGCATTCTCTGCCCTGCAAATAGAACAAGAAATCTGATGCCTCTCCAACCTGATTTCATTTTTTTTAAATCAATTATTTGTCTTGGGGTACTGAGCACAAATGTTAACTTGGCTGTTTGATTGATCAGACTACTCAGTTGACAGTGAAAATCAAACTTCCCTTTCTCAAAAATACAGCTTTTAGGGAAAAGTTTTCTTATGGGAGAGAAACATAATTGAGTTGTACATAATGTAGTAATAAAATCTTGTAAATGATCATTTGAATTTGCCTTCCTATTAATGACAAATACAAGTGCTTTCTAAAAAGAGCTCTGGATGGGGTTTGGAGTGGTTGAGCTTCACTGTGGCTTTGTACTTTATGTGGAATCCTCATTATGTATGTGTTAGGGAAGGGCAATGTGTAACTATATATAATATGCCCGTTTCTTTAAAGATATGCTATATTAGCTTTCATGATCAAAGTAAAAGTAGAATTCCAATTAAATGAAACTTGTTCATATATAAGAAATGACAAAAATTTGATTTTGCTCTGGTGCATAGTTTTACACTAAAAACATTCACAATTCTATTTTGTTTCTTTGTTATTGAACCAACACACAAACATTTCATCTTTTTTGTATTGTAGTAAGACAGGAGGACACAATGATGTTAGGGATCCTTTTAATAAATGGCTTATATAATTATCGTCTCTAGTTTTACAACTATAGTGTACTCTCAAGTGATAAGATCTGAAAAATATTGAGCATTCATGAAATTGTCATAAATCTCTGATGAACAAAGAAGCTAAAAATGATCTTTATCTTCCTGTTTAAGAATTGCTTTTCTAAGGAAAGGAAGTACAGATATATCTCTTCAGCAATATTTTATTAAATACATTTTTTTCTTTCAGAAGGTAGACAGGAAATCACACTCTATCGATCAGCGTAACCTACCTTCCTTTTGAGATTCTGAGGAACAAGTGTGAACTTACCAGGGGATTGAAATAGCACCTGTCAGGTGCAGTGCCTTCCCACTACAGTTGACTTAAAAAGGGGGTATTTTGTTCCAAATCTACTTAGGTTTCCTTGATCAGTGTTGTTTTAGGTGCAGAAGTTGCTTTCAGCCCAATGAGCTAGGATTTGTTTGATACTAAATTATATTATTATCTTAAAGGTTATTTTCAAATTTTTGTCATAAAACCCTGAGTTTTCAGGTATCTTACCCTGTGAGAATGCAGAGACAGAGTGTTCCAGAAGATGTTGTCAGTGTAAGAGAAGCATATGAACGTGTGGGATAACACCAGTTAGCATGTAAGAATGGCTTTCTAGGGAAGAGCTTTAGCCTTGAGTCCTGTCCTTTCCTACTGAGTCAGACCTGTGGCCATATCATTATGTCAGTTTTGAAAATTACAGAGTAGAAGTGGTAATGACTGGAATCGTGTTCTGTAATTAGCTACATATTTCCTACAATTAGGAGGTTAGCAGATGAGACGATGTTTCAAAAGGCAGAGTGAAGATGCCTGTGACAGATTACATACATGTGATTACACAGCCTTGTCAAAATGAGATTCTGTTTCTTGATAGTCTTCAATTTTCATCAGAGGCACATAGGTTGGCACTTTGCTCCCAGTCTGTAGTAGTGTTGGGAGGTGGAGGAACCTTTTAGAAGACAAGGCCTGCTAGAAGGAAGTGACATCACTGGGAGTGTTCTTGAAGAGAATGTTAGAATTGTGTATTTCCTTTCGCTCTTTAGTTCTTGACTGTCACGAAGTGAAGAAGCCTGTTATGGAGTAAGCTCCTACTATGATGTTCTGTGTCACCAGAGGCACAAGGCAACAGAATGGAGCAGAAACTGCAAACTCTGAAACCATGAACCCATGGAACCTTTTCTGGTGCCAATATGATGAATTCAATAATGTATCAGTTACAATGTTTATCACAAAGTTGCAATCCCAAAGAGACAATGCAATTTGGAAACGAGACAGGAGGCCAGGATTCATTTAGTTTTCAGGATGATGGAAGTTGAATGAAGGTTGAGAGAAAGTGACAGGGGGAGACTCCGATGCTAGAAGCTTGTGCTGGTTCATTTTCGCCTGTTAACTTGATGCAACCTTGAATCATCACTGCAAAAGGGAATCTCAGTGAGAAATTGCCTACATCATTTTTGCCAGTGGGCATGTCTGTGAGGGATTGTGCTGGCAATGGAATGGAAGAAGACCCATCCCATTGTGGGAAGCACCTTTTCATGAGCAGGCATGTAGACTATGTAAGAGTAGAACACGAGCTGTGTAGCAAACAGCAAAAAGGAAGCATGGGTACATTTGTTTCTTTCTGCTCTTGATTGTGGATGCCATGTGAATGCCTACTTAAGTCCCTGCCTCGCTGTCTACCAATGATGGACCATAGCCTGGACTTGTGAGCCTGATAAACTCCTTTCTCCCCACAGTTATTTATTTCCATGCATGTGAGTGTATGCCTTGTGTGTAGGAGTATCCCTGGAATCCTGAAGATTCTGGATCCTCTAGGGCTGGAGTTACTGGCGGTTGTCAGCCACTGAACATGCGTACTGGAAACCTAGCTCAGCCCCTCTGGAAAAGCAGAAAGCACTCTTAGCTACCGAGCCTTCTCCCCATCTGCAAATTTCATTGCTTTTGTAAGGTTGTTTTATTACAGTGACAGAAACGAAACTAGAACAAGGATGTCACAAGGCAATGCATGAGTCAGCGCGGACCTCAGAGTCCCTGAGAGCCTGGGTGTTTGTGAAGCTCTGAGGGAGATTCTTCCTACAGCCGCAGCAGGGTGATTCGTTTCCGCAGAGCCTGTAAGATGTCAAAGAATTCTAGAAACTGACAACCTTTTTCTTATGGTAGCGTATTTGCTGCCAGTCACATAGCAAGCAGGCTGTCTTGTTAGTTTTTATTGCTATGATAAAACATTACAGAATCAAACAACTTAAAGGAACATGGATTTATTTTAGCTCCCAGTTCTAGAGTCTGTCACAGTAGAGGACTCTTGGCTGCAGCGTGAATCAGCTGGATATATCATATCCAGTCAGAAGGAGAGATGAATGAATGAAAACGAATACTGAGCTTGCCTTTACTAAGCCAGCCAGACAAGATCACCTGCCAGGGAATGGTAGGACTCACAAGTGAGTTTAGTCTTCACAAACCATTTACCATAATCAAGATATTCTTCCACAAGCATACCCAGAAGTCTTTCTCCCTGCTGGTTCTAGATTCTGACAGGATGGCAATTAACACTAACCACCACATACCATTTTCACAGAGTTTCCTGTTGGGTTTTCCATGCTCTGATTTAGTTGTGAATCAACAACCACCAATAAATAGACATTTTACACTAGTCTTGAAGCTGAAACCTGGAAATCAATGTAAAAAAGAAAACAACCTCAAAGAAATGAAGACGGAATGTAGCAAAGAGTAAACACAAGGGAACATTCCTACCCATTTCTTAGGTTATTGTCTAGTGTTGATTTCATGTCAGGTACTTGAAATGTTATGGGTATTTTATTTTATATTTATATCAACACAATACATGTAAAAATCACTGTCATTCCCACTTTATGGAAAAGATAGCCAAGGTCACCCAACGAAACAGAAAGTGAGGATTTGTACTTAACAGCGTGGTTAAAGCTTGCTCTTTTAACCATTGCATTTCATTGATTCTTGTGAGAGTACAATGTGGTACATGAGAACAACCAGTAAGAACTCCCACAAACTAAAATGATTATAGCTAAAGTAAACTATTGATAATAACAATTAGTGGAGAAGGTAAGGGAACTTTCCCAGAATATAAGACAAAAAGTCAAAGAAAGGAAGAAGGGAATAATGTAATAAGCATGAAAGTATCAATCATTCATCTTCAGAATAATTCTTCAGAAAAGGAGAATTAAATATTTGTTCTTACACCCACAAACATCTGTAGTCTTCACCCCTCATTAAGGAAACTTCATTTTGCAATAGACAAAGGCGACTATGGAAAACCAAAGCCAATCAAAATGCAAAGATGTGGAGCCTAGTCTCAACGGCACAATTACAGGACATCTCCACACCTAAGGGTCAAGGGATGTTGAGGAGGAGGGAGTGGAAAGACTGTAAGGTCCAGAGGATTAGGGAGTTTGCTGTGAGAGTGTGTCTCCTGGTAATGCCTGAAGCTATACACATAAAGTCTCACTGACATGACTGTCCAAACGTGAGTCAAAGAATGATGACACCAATGGGCCTGCCAGTGTGTACAGGAAAAAGCCTCTAAGGCCTCAACCCTACACAAATAACTATAGGCAAAAGAGTAAAGCTGGGAGCAGGAGAAGCAGTCTTCTCCAGGGAAGAGCACACCCATTGTTTGTCCAGTGCCAAGCGTAACTGGAAACATGCATAAAATTCACATTGTACAGACTAAGAAGGTCATATTTAGGAATACATAGATATTCAATAACAATTAGGAGAATGAGGACAGGTATGTGGGAGGGTTTGGAGAAAGAAAAGGGAAGGGAGACATTTTGTAATTATATTATGATCTAAGAAATAGTAAGAAAGAATTTTTAAGAATACAAATGTGTGAGGAAGGAAGGAGGATCCTAAAAATGTAGCCATGGATAATGGAGAAGTACAGTGAGAAAGAGGACAGAACTGAGAGGAGGGACGGGGCAAATCAACACAACCCATGTCGTCGAGAAGACAGGTTGATAGATCTACATTCTGAGGGGAAAAAATTGGCAGGCACAAATTCTGTGTACTGCGAAAGCAGCACTCAAATGTAAGGAGTCTGGAGGAACTGCATCTTTTCCTTTATTATGTCCGAATGTACATGGAATTCTGCAGAGAAGTGTGAGACTGAAATCTGTCTCAAGGGAGACAGAAATATGTGAGCATCAGGTACTTAAGTTCTAATTTCAAATGCTCACCTCCAGATTCTCTAGTGCTGCCCTGATCTCAGAATTCCTGGTCTACATGGTTCTGAGAAGTCAATGTTTATGGCTTACAACCTTCTCTTTCATGGCATTTTATTACACCAACCAGAATGGACTAAGACACCTGATAAGGCCTACCATCCATTGTCTATCTGGGAAACTGACATTGTCTTGGTGCCCATTCCATTTTTTAAATTTTTTTGTTTTAATTAGAAAGAAGATTATTTTACATGTCAATCCCAGGTCCCTCTGTCTCCCCTCCTCCCCTCCCCCCCAACTAACACCCTACCTGTCTCATACCTTTTCTGCTCCCCAGGGAGGGTGAGGTCTTCTGTAGGGGGTCTTCAGAGTCTGTCACACCCTTTGGGATAGGGCTTAGGTACACCCTCTTGTGTCAGGCTCAGGGAGTGTCCCTCCATGTGGGATGGGCTCCCAAAGTTTATTCCTATGTTAGGGATAAGTACTGATTCTCACTCTCTGTTTAATTGGGTGACCTTGGATATCTTTTCCATAAAATGGAAATGACAGTAATGTTTCCATGCATTGTGTTTATATAAATATGAAATAAAACACTCATAACATTTCAAGTACCTGACATGAAATCAACACTTGATAATAACTAGGTAATCTTTTGCTCTATGTGTAGAATACATATATGAATGAGTGCATACCATGTTTGTCTTTTTGTGACTGGGTTACCTCACTCAGAATGGCTTCTTCTAGTTCCATCCATTTGTCTGCAAATTTCAAGATTCCATTGTTTTATTTTTCCAATGAGTAGTACTCTATTGTGTAAATGTACCACATTTTATCTATCCATTCTTCAGTTGAGGAGCATCTAGGTTGTTCCAGGTTCTGGCAATTACAAAGAATGCTACTATGAACATAATTGAACAGATGTCCTTGTTGTATGAATGTGCTTCTTTTGGTTATATGCCTCAGAGTGAATTGCTGGATCTTGTGGTAGACTGATTCCCATTTTCCTGAGGAATCGCCATACTGATTTCCAAAGTGGCTGTATGAGTTGACACTCCATTTCCAGCACAAACTGTCATTCATGTTTTTGATTTTAGCCATTCTGGCAGGAGTAGATGGTATCTCAGAGTTGTTTTGATTTGCATTTCCCTGATTGCTAAGGATGTTGAACACTTTATTCTGTTTTCTTTTGCATAAGTTACTACTATTTCAAGAGAGATACTCTGCCTAACATACTCTGCCTCCTTTTCCTGCCTCTCAGGGAAATAGTACCTTCTTTTGAAATAGTATGTCTTCTGTTTTCAAGTAATTTTAAATTTTCAAAATTTACCTTTTTGAGCCTGAATATTTTATGTAACATTGTCCTCCAGTTCCATCTATTTTCATGGATGATGAATGACTTTCTTTCTTCCTTATGACTTATCATTTTTTGGTTTTTGAAGGACTCTCCATATTGTTTTTCATGCTAGCTGTACCCATCTATGTTCCCAACACTAAACACTAGTATATAAAAGTCCCTCTCCACATCTAGGTTGAAGATTTTAACATATAAATTCTGAGATTCTACAGGCTACAGACATTCAGACTACAGCACTAGAGAACTTCAAAACTGAAAAGACTTTTACAAAGTATAGAAAAGATTAAGTGGTATTCTTACCCACATTACACCAATTTGTTTAAGCAAAAATTAGGGAAGATGATTATGATGTAATTAATGTTAGCACTGAGTAGTGATAAAATCTACAACAAAGAAATTGAATTGAAAGATAGCTTTGTCTTCAATTTTTTATAATTCTTGAATTGATTTTCTCTACAACTACCCCAAGAAGCTCAGTATTAACCCTACCCACACCTCTCACCATTCCTGATCCCAACTACCCCATAAATCACAACCATTCTCTGCCAGTTCCCTTAGTGTGCCAAGACATAGTTACGACATAGAGTGATGGTTATGATCTGAGAGTTTGGATTGAATCCTGACTTCAGCACTTCAAAGATGATCACATTAGAATGAGCCCAAGATAATGTATAAAGATTGCATGAAAAACACACAAACAAATCACACAGCATACTTCATGACATATAATGAGCACTTAAAATCATAATCACTTCATAAATATTATTAAAATTGAGGATGAGATTAGTTCATGAATATTATAATCCTTAATCACACATGGATAAAGTTTTATATTCATTGTGGAAATCACTATAATGCCATTATATGATTTGAAATTACACAGAAAGTATGTATCTTTAATTTATTAAAGTAATCATAGTAGTTTATATCCATGTTTTAACTTTATCATCTCTCCTAATTCATTCAGTTTTAAACTTGTCTTTCTGAACTAAACATGTTCACCCGTTCTATTTTCCCCAGTCTCCCTTACCCTGTTTCTCAAGCACCTTCAATGTGTAAACATGAACTAAGAAGTTCTGTAGCCTTTTCAAGTAAGTTTCAATCCGTGTGATTCTTTGAGCACTTAGATCATTGTGCATTCTTACTTTATCCTAGAACCAAGGTAACAGCATCTTGTGTTTCATTTTCTCTTTAGAAGTTTAAAATAAGAAATAATGTCTCGGAGCTAGGCTTTCTCCAAGAAGGTTCCCATAGATCCAAAGCCTTCTTATACACCTATGTTTTATCTCCCAAGAACATTATGGGAGCAAGAGTGAATCCCTTTGTGACAGACATAGACACAGACAGACAGAAACACACACACACACACACACACACACACACACACACACACACACACACACACACACAAGGGTGTATGCATTGGAATTCACTTCATGGAAAATTGTTTATAACAGAAATAACCATGAAGTTTCAGGCTGATGCTCAAACTGAATGGCCCTCTTCCTTGCAGATATCTGTCCCTCCCTGAGGAGACCATTTTGCTTTAAAAGGAGCCTAGCTAAGAACAGAGGGAAGGAGTTAAGTAAATCTTTGTTTTTTGTTTGTTTTGTTTTGGTTTTGGTTTTGATATCCAGCCAGAACTCTTATATACATCCATCTCAACAGTATGCACTTCTTTTGGGTGGAGTTGTCAAGAAAGTTAATTATTTAGGCTTTGAATTTCTGGAACCTACCAGCTGAATGGTCACTACCAAGATTGACCTCTGTTATTTATACAAGGCAAAACTGATTAAGATTCTACTCCTCTGTTCTAAATTATGTGGGAGAAGATCTTGTGGGCCTAGACAATCACTATTTGCACAAGTATAGGAAATACCTTGCAGATCTCAGGTAAGGCAGGGCAGTGTAGGAGAAATCAATAGGAAAGTGTTTTAATTGCACATGTGGGCTTGAAAGGACTTCAAAAGTCTGGAAGATAGAGTTTCTATGGAGCAGGGGTTAGTAAACAGCAGCTGCAGTGACCTGGTGAATGACTCCCCCAGAGCCTGCAGTTCAAAGCCTGAAGTGAAGCCACCACAGAGACAGATTCCTGTGGTAGCTTACTGCCTGCACTTGCCACAGGCAGGCATTTAGCCCCTCCCACAGACACTTTCTGTAAATTGCCCTCCCCAGCACTGCTGAGTAAATGGAGCCTGGTCTGAAGGACCAAAGACAAACAGGGCTTATCAAGTTGACTCTTTTTATTCTTGCAATATATTTAGTCCTGCAGATCTTAATGGAATGAGCTCTTCTCTTTTGGTTGTCTGTTTTCCATGAGGCCTTTCAGAGATGGAGTCCATGAGGTCAGTCTTACGTAGCTGATTTTAAAGTTCTTGAAAGGTACTTCCCCATTGCCAGGTTCTAAAGAGCACTTGAGGTACAGTCATCACTGTTTTAGGTTGTTTCTTTTCTTTGAGTGTTACTATTCTTTTATTGTTTTCTTCTCTTTTATTAATTTAATACTTTCATTATTTTCTGTCCTGACTGCAGTTCCCCATCACTTTTCTCCTCCTATCCCTCCCCCCACCTCCCCTTTGCACTTCCCATCCACTCCTCTGTTTCTGTTCAGGAAAGGCAGCCCTCCCATGAGATCTATAATTGGTCTGAGACTTAGTTGTCTCAGTAAAGTGTGGTAGCAAATGATTGTATATGACCAAGCATACAGGCTTGAAAAAGGCACAACCATGAAGTCTATTCGGGGCATCTAGACCCAATCTAAAGGGTCTTATTTCAAAACCATTCATAAATTGAACAAGTAAAATATACTAAAATTAAAACTGTAAACTAGAAGCAATAAGACACTTCTATTTAATTATATTCTTCACCTTATAATGGTAAAGGCAGCAATGTGGAATGAAGTGTTCAGACAATAAACATCTTCAGATCACATCCATCAGACAGATATTTCCCATGATAACTACTTTTCTGCCAATTATGATTTGTCTTTGATAGTTACTGGATAAATGTTTGGTGGATCAAGGAACAACTTGCATAAATCTAGTTTTGATTTTCCAAAATAAATGCTTCACTTTCTCATTTCACTGCAATTTCTTCAAAAGTTTGACTCACCATCCATGACACAAATAGGAAGTGGCCATGTACACCTCGTCCCATACTTGTTTCTTCCTACATCTGTTATAAAACCCTTGAAGTAGCCTGTGAAAGCAAAGTACCAAGAGGATACTTTCGCAATTTCCTTCTTTTGCATGTATCTGAAGCAACACATGGCCTAGTGGTTGACCCTAATCATGATCAGAAATTAGGTATGCTCAGTCTTGATCCTCCTCCTCAGTCTTGTACATCTGAACTAGAGCATTTTGGGTCATTCATTAACTCTCTGAATTGCAGAATTCCCTAACATACAAGTAGGCTAATGGAAGCATTTGTTACATGATGTCTTCTAAACATCCAGTAACATGGTTATATCGTAAGAACAGCTCAAGCATCTTTTAGTTGCCAAAGAACATTTTTCTCATAAAAGAAAGATTGGAAATCACTTCTCTCATTTATAAATTTGAGACAAAATATTGACTTTATTTACATTTTAAATAGACCTTATGGTAATAGAGCTAGTCAAATGCTTAGAAATATAAATGGAAGTTTATATGAAATTCTTAAGTATCACATTGCTTACCTTGAAAAATAATCTTATACTCTGATAATTTCATATGTGCATACAATTAATCCTGATACACACACACACACACACACACACACACACACACACACATATCCAATTCCCCTTCACACTTCTTCTGAGATCCCCAACTGATACCTCTCAACTCCATATCCTTTTATCTTTTTTTAATAATCTACTAAGTCCAATTAGGTTATTTGAATGCATATGGACCACCTGCCAATAGCCATGTCCATAAAGAAAACAAATACATACATACATACATACATACATACATACATACATACATACATACAAATATATGCCTTAAGTCCAATAGAAATACATTCATAATTTTCTCTCTCTCTCTCTCTCTCTCTCTGAGTGTGTGTGTGTGTGTGTCCAGCAGCAAGGGTACTGATTCTCTGGCTCTTATGATATTTTCACAACATCTTCCACTGCATCCCTGAACCCAGGTATAGGGCTGTATTGAGGTTAGCCACCCCATAGTCACTTATTCTCGACATTTTTACCAGCTGTGAATCTTTGTAGTAAGCACCATCTGCCACAAAAGGAAGCCTTTTGATGGGAGGTGAAAGCT
The DNA here is from genome assembly GCF_003668045.3 of Cricetulus griseus. NCBI lineage: Eukaryota > Metazoa > Chordata > Mammalia > Rodentia > Cricetidae > Cricetulus > Cricetulus griseus. The sequence continues at coordinate 19,235,176 of NC_048597.1, forward strand.
ACACTTTGGGCATAAGAGCAAGCATTTAAAATACAGTTGGAAATCACACTGCTTTAGGAAAATGACAGTAGTAGCTTCTTCTCTAGGGTCCATGACTTCTGCAGCCTCAGGCATTTCATTGTGTTCACAGAATCAGGCATGGATTTCCTCCTATTGAGCAAGCCTGAAGTCCAATGAGAAAGCTGTTGGTATACTAAGATAACTGTGCTATTATTGTTATCATTAGGCATTTTTTTTTTCTGGGCAAGTAATTGTTGGCAGCTTACATAGCACCTTGTGACACTATTAGAGCCAACCCTCAGAGAGGAGGCATCCAGGTCAATTCTAGCTGGGTTCATCTAAGTCCTGTGTCTCGAGTGTTTGGTGTCTTCATCAATATGGTATTACCCTCAAATTCTGGGAGCTAACCAAGGGTAATGACAATGGTATGTATTGTTTTGTGAATTTCTTTCACTATGTACCCACCAATCATGAACTTATTAAAAGGGAGATTTCCCATGACTGGCACAGGGGTTTTTATTAAGAAGTTTATAGCTCTGGGGGAATATTACTATTCCATGTTGTGTGACCCGATTTAAACTGTACAAACACACACACACACACACACACACACACACACACACACACACACACAATTGTGGGTACCAGGGATATAAGTATTCACTATGTTTTAGTTGTCATTATAAAAATACAAACTATAGCAAATACTCTAGATATAACTGTGTGATATTTCGCATTCATTTAGTATTCCCCAATAATTATTGATGTAAAACTAGTTGGAAGTGATGCTGCATAAGGATGACCTATTTTGTCATTGGCTTTTATTCTCAATGAAACTTTCTTGCAGTGGGTTCCACCCACCTATCCCTCTCATCTAACTGACCAAATTCCATCACTGCATTGAACTTCTATCTACTAGACAAAGAAGTAGAACACAAAGAGCACACAAATTCAGGTAAGAGGAGAATTTCTTCATGACTTTCAATTTCTTAGATGATGGACTAGCTTACCACTGTAGGTTAACGGAGGCCTACCCAGAAAGTTTCCAGAAAGGCACACTTCTAGGAAATCACCCAGCCTTGGAGTTATAAGGGTTTCTGATGTTATTCCCCTGTCAGTATTCTGAACATACTAACCCTTAGTTCTCAAAAGACCTCAGTAATTGGAGCAGTCTATTAACTTTAATACTCATAAGTGTGTTTTCTTTACCCAATTCTATGGTGATGTATAAAATACTGTCTACTCTTTTTAGTTAAGATGTTTGATATATTGTCCAATAGCACATAGTGAGTATTCAATTTAGTATTTCTTAAGTGAATTAGTGAATTCTAGCTGGGTCTCAAGGAGGAAGGCACAGAGGTAGGATGGGAAACTGAGAAAGAGGAGCTGTAGATTTGGTACCTCGATGCTTTTTCTGAGAATACCGCACTACTGTTTTTAACCCAAGTAACTGATAAACAGAAACTTGTGCTGAGGCATCCGGCTAAAGTAGAGTTGGTGTCTGCAGCACACTGCACATGCACTTTGGATAAACACTCCTTTTGTATGAAGGCATGAGCTTCTCCTATTTACTTCTGGACAACTGGATTTGGCTTTTAATAAAAACCTTTAAGATATATTGGTGCTATTCTAGGCTTTCTTAGTTGACACTAGAAGCCTTATTTGAAGGAAGCGCTGATCAGCAGCGAGGTCATCCACCAACCAGCAATTATCAGAATACAGAATTATACTATGTAGCAGGAAGTGGCTCATTTTTTAAAATCAGGGTTATATAACAATGATACGTTTGCTTTCTAGAAAGGATTCCTGTGCATAGTCATTTATATGTGGTGTTATAATCCTATTTGTAGCTAGGTAAATTTAATCTGTACTTTGTAGCATAGGGATAGTGTTAGGAAGAATTAATATGATTTGTGTCAAATTGATCTTTACTTAGAAATGTAAAATTACATATTTAGAAACACACACATATGTAGCATTAAAGAAAAATGGACAATGAACATGAAAAGGAGCAAGAGGTTACCTGGGAAAGTTTGGAAGGAGGAAGGGGAAGGGGTGACATGATGAAATTATAACCTCAAAAAATGAAAAATTATAGAACTATAAAATTAAATTCACTAAATAGTCTTATTTTTGACAATGAAAATCGACAATATTCTGTTTGATTTCATTGTTGGCTCAGACCTTTCCCTCTTGTACCTTCCTATATAATATGTAAATTCTTTTATTTTTATATAAACTGAGAAAATAAGTTTTATCAGATCATTAAACCCTTGGTGATTTGTAGGCACGTGGGATTATGTAGGCAAGCTAAAGAAGTGAGATGGGAAGCATATCACAGTATATGGCCCTGGGAAGGCAGTACAGAGTTGCCAAATAATTACGGTAACGTAGGAGAGGGAAGAAAAAAAGAACCCTTTACCCAAGTAGACACTGGAGTCATATCCTGACCAAAGGAGGAAGTGGCACGTCACAGGGCCCACAGCTATCAGATGCTGCACATCACAGACAGCAACTGCTGCTGTCTGTTTTCAGTTGTCTCCGTAACAGCAGAAACCACTGACTAGAGGTGGCCCGAATTCAAAATGCTAAAAAGGAAGCCATCCAATGCCTCAGAGAAGGAGAAACACCAAAAACCGAAGGTAAGATAATTTCTAACATCACTAAATAAACCAAGACATCTTACTAGAAAGTACACACATCCATACACATAGCACACACACCATATACACAACCCACACACATACACATAGCACATATAGACATATACATACTCACATACATAACTCACTCAAATATACACTCATCCAGACATACTCACATACTGACACAACACACACACACATCTGTGCACGCACACATGCACACAGACAAATTACACTATCACCCCCACATATACATGACATTTTTATCTGTCATTTGTAAGTTAATTCAAGTAGAGAGCTCAGGGCATCACAGGACCTCTGGAAAAAATTCACCTGGCAAAATTAGATGCCAATAGGCAATTATGGTCTCACAATTGTGTATTAGATTCAATTCTTTGTTGGGAGCTAAGTCTGTGTTCAGATAATGTCATGGAAATGTGTTTGGTGATCTCTGCTTAAGCCATTAATATCATGGACTCTCTTTGCACAGTTTTCATTACTGAGGTGTTCAATGTCTTCCCAGAGAACTGAATAAATTATTTTATCTGTTAAATTTTAGTCATTTAAAATATGTAATTATAAGAAGACTGTAATATGGAGAGTTTGGGGCTTATTTTTTCTTTTTGTATTTTGGATGTTATACTATGATATTCTATTGTAGACATGCATTTATACATTGTCACGAGAGAGAGTATTGTGTCCTATTTTGAGAAGCAACGAAATATATAAGTTAGTAAATTTGATAAGGCAGACTTATGTAGAATGTTCTTTTATTCTTTCTCTTGATGATAATTGCCACTCAAAAAGATATAGAATACTCCACGTTTATATTTTTATAGCACTGTGTTAGTTTACCAGTAACATTAACTTATTTTGCATGAAATTCTGGTGTCAGAAATATTCTGTTATGTTTATACATTGCTAAGGTTTCTCAAGTAAATGAAAATTCAATGTTTTTCATTGTTTATGAGACAAATAGTAGTAGATCCTGAACATCTTTAAAGAGTTGATATTTTCTTATCGGCTTTTATTTGTCATTGTCAAAGAAACAGTTTGGAAAATGATTGTGTCCTTCTGAATTGAAATGGCATGGGATGTTGCTCAATGTTTTGAAACCCCTCCAACAAATTTGAAATAAAATGAGAATAAATTATTTCCAAATGTAGGACATGATTTTCAATATTATATTTTTCCAATACAAAAATCAAGAAAAGTTTAGACAAGCCTCTTATAAAAATATAGCAGAATAGTATGCTATAATTTCTTCCTTTTTCCTACTAAAATGGAAATTCAAGGCAACTTATCCCCAAATATACAAAAATGTTTTTCCAAGTTTCACTTATATTTCCTCATGTGATTACTTGTATGTAACATAACTCTGATTAAATGAAATAACAATATCCAGTTGACAATAGCTTTCAGAAAGATTACAAAATGAAATAACAATATTCAGTTGACAATAGCTTTCAGAAAGATTACAAAAACTAAAATAAAGTAGTAGTTTTCCTCCAAATGTCTCAAGTATGGCATCTGACTATTTCACAGGACTGGATTACACAGTATGTTAACAGTATATTCATGTCACTGAACTGTTTCCAAAATGATCTTTTATTGTTTGCAATGGGCTTTATCACAGTAATTACTATAACACATGTGAACTATCAGTCATCTTGTTGACTTCCTCATATATAAAATAAAAATACACTTAATGTACCTGAGAATAAGACACAAAAATAACCATGCAGAAAATATGTAAGCATATGGATTAAATTTTTTTGTTATGGAACTAATAGTCCTCCAATTATTGCAACTATATTATTATTATTATTATTATTATTATTATTATTATTATTATTGTTGCAATAATAGGAAGAACTCTTATTATTCACATTTTTACCATAGAAAAGCTTTGTATTTTTTATGTGTAAAGTGTATAATCCACAAGGGATGAAAAGAACAGATTCCATTCTGATTCCTACACACAGATGGCTAATAGAAGGAGTGCTCCTCCATGTACCAATACCTCCATATACAAGACAGGAGTGTGACTCCTATCTAAGAAAGTCACAACAGAGTTGTGGCCTGAAATGCAGGATGTTACTGTTTATGCTGACTATATATCAAATAATATTTTCCATATCCTGACCCACAGGCATTCCTTCTTTTAGTTGTGCTCTCAAGAGTATGGAGGGGATTTCCTTTTTCTTTATTGTGACATCAAAATAAAGGAAATAGTATCTAACCACCTGGGGTATTTTAAACCTATAAATTTAGGGCTGTGGATATAGCTGGGTGGTACAGCTCTGACTGTGCCCATAGGTTTCATCCTCCAGTACCACACACACAGGAGAAACCTATGATATCTAATGTTACCTTAAATAAAAACTAATGATTTTTAATTCAAATAGAATACCAGTGGTTACTGAATCAGGTGGGAGTAAGAAGTTCTGGGAGGCTATTGCATAATAAGATGACTATATGTAACTAAATGAAGCATCTTCTAATGAAATGCTAAGTTGGGGGACTGTGTCAAGCTCAGTCTATAAAGTGCTGTCTATGCAAGCATTTTATCATTAGAACCTATGTAAAAAAACACAGTGTGGTATTCTGTGCCTACAATCCCAGCATAATCCTGGAGCAGGCTGGACAGCCAGCCTAGCCTAATGAGCAAGACCAGGGACTTTCTAACCAGTGAGAACCACTGTTGCAAAAACCAAGACGGACATTGACCTAGGAGGAATAACACTGAGGCTGCAGAGTGGCCAACATACTTACATGCACATACATATAAGACACCTGCACACATACTCGCACACACACACACACACACACACACACACACACACACACACACACACACACGAAATAAATTGATGGATGTTTGAGAGGGGTCATGATTAAACACTTACAAATGTTATGCATATACCAAAACATATGGTAGCCAGACTATGCACAAATTTTTCTTATATATCAGCTAAAAATAAAGTTAAAGAAATAGACTGTCATTAGTATTTTCTAATAGGTCTTATAGTTGTGACATTAAAATGTTCATTAATGTAATATGCAATGGACTTTAGAGAATACTATATACAAAATAATGTATTATATTTTGTTTATAATAATCAATAAATATGCCAATGAGTAAAACTTTAAAACAAAAAATACAGTTGTCCTACATCTTATCATTTATGATGTACCTAACTTTAATATACTCCTTATCAATTTTGCTAAGTTTATTTTATTTTAGTAGCTTATATGTAAGATGAATACCATTCAAATATATTATTAAACAATAGAAAATAGGTTGAGAGTGAGAAACCAACGTTTTTCCATTGGTTTCTCTTAATTATTCTACCCCAAATATCTGAAGACATAAAATACCTAACTATATATAAAACAAAAGATTAATGAATACTTACAAATTTAGTGTGGCCCAGAATTCCATCTGGAATATAGGTAATTTCCAAATAAAAATGAAGCTTGATGAACAGTGGCTAAGTATTCTCCACTTATGTTAGTTGAAAGTATGTACCATACTTCTTCTTGAGTTTTATTTTTACTACTTTAGCTCTAGTGCTCAATGCTGACAGTGATGCAGAGACTCATAAGCATATCCATATGCAGACTCAATAACCTTTTATCTATACTGTTTATATGATCTATAAATGCTCAAATAATTATAGGACATAGTCTTTCTTGTGTTTGTCTAACATGTTTATTTTTGGTGCCTCTGTTTATTATATAACAGTTGTTCTACATGGATTTTCTACTCTATTTACTACTTGCTACAGCTCTGTTATAGAATAACTCTTGCCAAGCTTCATAAATGATGGCAAAGGCACATAAAAGATTACATATATTTAACAAAATCAATTACCTTAACCGAAGATACATAGATGAAAACAGTGTGTTGTATAAAAGAACATATGATGCCAATTTCCACTACTACAATACTGGATGTTGTATTGCCACTGTCTCTGTCTGTTTTAATGCCAGACAAATTTTAAAAAGACCAGGCTGACTCCATCTTAAGAAGCATAAAATTGTACTTTGAAAAGGAATTTAGGGTCCCTCTCCTTCTCCAACTAAATTCAGGATCTGTACCTATGAAATCTCTCCAGTTACCATATCTACCCAAATTTTAGCAGTGAGAACTGTGTACATTATTTTCTTAATTGCCAAGTGGTTTCAAAATATTGTCATTTGCTTTCCAATGTAGTAGGCCCTTGACTGATATTTGACAAATGAAAAGTTTCATGAGTCTATTCACTGTGATTCTTGGTAGCAAGTTGTTTGTATGTGTTTAAAGCCATCTTTTGTTTATTTTGAGTGTTAAAGGATAACTCCAATATATCCAAGGCTGTACAAGATCATTAGAAAACTTATTATTGTTCTCCCATGGTCAACCTTTGTTCCAGGTGAAGGAAAATGCTAGAAAGTTTGAAAAGAAAAAGGGAATGGACCACACAGATGAAATTTGGAAGTGTAATTAGGACAAAGCAGTCTTAATATGTCCAGTATGGTAATTTGGGTAAATGCATTTTAACAGGGATCTTCTTTGAGTTAAGGAGATTCAATACCACTGTCATTGTAAAGGGAAACAGTGGAATAATGGCACTTCTTGAAATAGCTTTTTAAAAAAGGTTCTTTTTAATCTAAAGTGCATACAAAATGAGACACCATTAGTGTCACAGATGCTAATTTTCACTAGCAGTGACTGAAGTGGCATTCTTTCCCATTTGCATCTGATCCCAGCAATGATGAGAGGTGATGAGTTGATTATGAGCTGTTTTCACTGCACTGCCCGCTGTGCAAATTTATGCTCCTAGACAGGGATGACACATAGTTGTGGCATTAAAGAGCTGTCTGCATTGCTTTTTTGTATCTAGACTGTTAAAATGCACATTAACTCTTATTTAACCAGGTACAGGAGAATGGAGGTCATTTTCATGACCTGGTACTTACTTGAGACAAGACACTGCAAGAGGAGCCTATGTCCATTAATTGTTTTGTTAATTCCTTGGGAATTTTATATAATAAATTTGATTATACCACCCCCTAGATACAGCACAGGTATTATATTATATCTGTCTAAAGTTCAGCATTTAGAACTGTGTTAATTTTTCTTATTGGTCAAAAATAATCATTTGTATCTTTTTTTTCATAACCCACTAAGTCCGATTTGTGTTGTCCATGTATTCACTGGGTTAGGGTTATCCACTAGGGTGCAGTTGACCTACCAGGGCCACAACTGTAAAGAAAACTGACTTTCTCTCCCTCAGACCATCAACTGCCCATAGCTCCTCAGTTAGGGGTGGGAGTTTGTGAGAGTCCTTTGACCACGCTAGACGGTTGATGAGCGTCATCTCCTTCAGGTCCTACGCAGACAAACACGGGTGCTATGTGCTCGTGAAGCGGGGGGTTTGTCATGAGCAGAAGACACTGGTTTGCTCTCTTCTTCCTCAACATCTCACTCATACAACGCTTCTATTCCCTCTTCCATAATGGCCCCCAGTGCTTTGTGGGTGGGGTGATACAGATGTTCCAATTTGTGGCTGAACAATCCTCTGACAATCTGAAAATTGATCTCTTAAGAGTTTACACATTAAGCACCACCCACTGCATAAGGATGCCTCTCTGATGAAGTCTGAGAGCTGCACCAGTCCATTGGCTTAAAGATAAACATTTAGAGGACATTTGGTACTATGTCCACTTCAGAGGAGTATTCTAGGCTAACCACTGTGGCTTGTAAACTCCTCATCCATCAGTTCTTGGGAAGACTTACAGTACCGGGCATGAATCTCTTCCTATGAAGCGGGCCTCAAATTCAGTCAGAAAACAGTTTGTTACCCCACTAACAATTTTGCCTCTATTGCACCCAAGGACACATCTGACCATGTTGTTGATTATTGGAGTTCATGGGGTTGACAGTTGGTTACACTGTTGGTAACTCTGTGTCCCATAGCACACAGATTAATTTCCAGTATTATGGAAACAGTGAGAGGAAGATTCCTGGTCAGTACCAACTGGACTTCCCAATATCCTGTCACCAAAATGTATGGTGTCTACAGAAATAGGGTTTCACCATCAAGTTCTGGTAGGCAACTAAGAGTACAGATGATAGCCTGTACTTTTGGGGGATCCCAAGAACACCCCTGACCAACAACTCAAAAGAGGTATCCCACACCTGGTACCATTACCTTTAAAAATCTTCCCAAGACCTTGATGAGGTAGCACTATTTTCCTCATATAGAGAGCGGTGTAATCCTGTACATGTGAAATATTTCACTCAAGGTTAAAAATTATTTTGGATTTCACATGATAGTGCTTCCATGACTAATTCTGTGCTGTTTGTCCTTGCGTTTAATTTGAAGATACTAATATAGATTAATCCAGTTGATGCTTTAGTTTTTCAAATAATAAGGGTTGAAAAAGTTTGGATCCATCAAGGGAAAGTAGCATCTTGAGAGGGCTGTGGAAAAGACTTAGAACCTGTCTTCCGTGAGTATAGAGGGCATCCCTTTGAGCAGTACACACAGTTTAAATGCATCAAACTTCAAGCCTGCTGCTACCCTACATCACCCTTGTATTTAGCCTGTGCCCATATTCTAAGGAGTAATGGCTCAAATTGACTGCTCACTGATTGAAAACAACCACAAACCTGCCATTAACACACAACTTCTGGAGAGCTTTTACCTCTTTCTTCAAAATATATTTATTTCTACTGAATTTTTAAGGCTTGTCAATTGAAAGATGAACTTAGAGCTTATTCAGTTCGTTATTAAATTTATTAAATTTTGAACTATATTTTTTAGTGGTGATCACTCTTTCCAACAGATCACTAATTTGCTTTAGATTTTCCTGTGTTATAGAACATGAATTCAAAATTAAATTTTAATTTCAAGCAAGTAGCAAAGGATTTGGGGTCAAATAGAAAGCCAATATTTAGAAAGTACGAAGTAAGTATGCAGGAAAATCAAAAGATGGTGAGGGAATTAGGATAGCATAGCTTTCCCTTATTCTAGGAGTTGGATATGATATCCCATCGGACGAGTGTACAGCCAATACCTTGACTACCAATGCACTCAAGTGTGTTACAACTAATGTACTCAAGCATCTGTACCTTAAGTATCTCCCTAATTTAGACATAAATGGCTTCATTATCTACAGAGGATCAAGTCCATAAACAGTATATCTAAGTTTCCAAGTACAGTTTTACCAAACTGATCCATTTCTCCTACTAGCTAGTGTTACAGGCTCGGGTAGATTTTTAGAAGCAAGCCATTCACACTCACTTCTTAGTAGAGAAAAACAGCTGCCCTCTATTAGGAAAAATGGATGTTCTGAAACTGTCTGTGGTGGTATGTGATGTGGTTCTTAGATAGATGAAGAAAGCCACTGTCTGTATAGTTAAGTCCACCTCATCCAATTCTTACATGTTAGGGGGCTTGGTTTCCAAAGAGACCTGCAAGAGAGGAGCCTGTCAGAGCTTCTAGTTTTCACCAGTAGATGGATGCTTTCTTGTTGTCCTTTTCTGTTACAGGATCTCTTTTTGTATCACTGACAGCATCCTATGAAGAAACAAATAGGATTTGATTAGTGAACACCCAATGGTTACATTTTTTAAATGATCTCTTTGAAGTTCCTAACTTCACACACAGATGCCTTGTGAAATTCTCAAGTTAGAAGACAACACAAAGATTTGGGAACAACACAGTTTAGCCACTAATAGTGGACTAATAGTTTCCACTAGTAGAGGTGAGGTTTTGATTTTCAGCTGCTTCATTTCTTCCAGTCATCTGTGGTTCCTTTCTTCTGGCAGATGCCCCATACTTGACCTGCACTCCCAATTGCGTTGCATGTTTCCCCCTCCACACGCCCTCCTGCTCACTTCACACTCTCATTTTTCTCATGCAAATGGACCTCTGCTATATTCCAGTAGCTTCCATAAGTCATCATTTAAAACATCTAAGAAAAAAATCTGCTCTGTATATCCTTAGGCAATCAATGCTTTAGGATTACACCTTAGGATTCTCTGAGGTGTTTCATAGTAATGCTCACTACTTTAGTCTGGTTTAGGTGGCTCACAAAGACCCCTACTCCTGATGCAATGACCACACCCTCTGCTGCTCATACTCTGGAAGGACCCTGTGTGTTCATGGACTCATACCTATTTTATTACCTAGCTAGACTATCATCTCAAGAGAGCCAGCATCAGTCACTCCAATACAGTGACTGGCAAAGCAGTAGGCAACATGGATCAGCCACACAGAACTTTTGACTTTGGTATTTCCCTAACCAGAGGATCATGAGGAGTTTATTAACCCTCACTTAAGCCTTGGTGTTGTGATTGGAAAAGGAGGATGTGTTAAAGCCTGGCATTTAGGTTTGTTGTAACTTATTAGCACATGCATAGTTCCTAGCCTTGGTCTTGGTCTATGTTCAGTAGATGATATTTCCACTTTTTCTAATTTTGTTATACTTGTCCCATGCTTGCTGTATTTTCCTGGCCATAGTTGGCTTCACTTCAACTAACTCTCTTGTCAGGAAGAGGAGATATACATCTTACTCATATTTGTATCCTTGGACTTGGGGGCAACTCAAGAAGGATTGACTGCAGTCTTTCTGACTTCCGGACTACACTGGCTTTCTAGTCTTTTGCTGACTACTATCAAAAGCACTTATAAAATACAAAATTGTAGTGACTTTTCAGTAAATGTGCACCAAGTGTGGCATGAGTAATGGGCAATATTACTCATTTACAGAAGTAACCTACTTCAGAGAAACCTAAAAACCCATCCACGATAAAGATCTGGCCAACACACATATAAACAGAGCAACTGTTTCTACAGTCAGAATGCAACAAATGATATATTGTGACGTATAAGGAGTAAAAGATTGTTAGCAGGACAGTGTTGCTTTGTAGGGAGCATTACATACATACACACATACATACATACATATATACATACATAAGTACGTACATACATACATGCATACATACACACACACACACACACACACACACACACACTTTAGCTCTACAGACTAGCTCACTGGTGTGAGCAATAACACCATGTCTTGAAGCCACCTAACACACTTCACCATTATCCAGCTAACTAACCAGGTCCCAGCAGTGATCTGCTGCCTCTGCTGCCCTTTCTTCCAAAGAAGACATTTTTGTCATTAGTCTGGGGTATGCATTCTCCAGTGTCAACATCTGGTACTCTTGTTTGTAAGTGAGTCAATTAGTTGTTTGTTTCTGTAAGCTTGACAAAATCCCCAGACCTGATCTAGAAACTCAACCAATGTATTGGTTTCCTAGAAGGACTGACCCCAAATTATGAACTGGTGTCACTTCTAATAGCTTTTCTCTATGGAATAAAGTGAAAAACAGCAAATAATGAATTTTATTTATTTCTGCAATTAATGTAGTTTTACTATCTAGAATAAGAATCAAGGTATATTTAGCCAATATATACTATTTATTATACACAGTGATTGAAATTGGATATTAAGCTCTAAAGATCACTCTGAAATATTAAAGGGATATTTCCAGGAATATTTTCCTGTCACAGTTGACTTTCTGAAGTAAAAACAATAAACATGTAATATACATTTAAATTTTTACATTTTGTAAAGCTTATGCTTATATGTGTTCTTTATTAGACCTGCATAGCTATCATTTTCCTTTGGCTCAATGATAGCTTTTGTTTGGGTTGTTTAAGTCAAGGGATCTTCAAATTACTCGAGGATTAGCTCATTATTATTATCTCATTATTAATATCTACCAATATTAAAGTAGGCATTAGCAATGAAACAAATGTTTATAATTTAAGAAATATTCCTTCAGGAGTACATGTACTATAGTTACGAAACATGACATTGTAGGTCATAGAGTATTCATTAGCTCATTTGTTTCTATCACTGCTATGCATCCCTCAGTACACTGAAATACAAATGCAGCCAAATGCAAATTTGCCAAAATGAAAACAAACATATTAGATAATGAAAAAGTTACAAAACCCAATGGTCTCTTCCAAAACAATCCTAGCACCCAGGCTTTCTACTGTTTTTTTCCTACATATTCTTTCCCTGTTTGGGATTGCATATCGTATATTTACCACACATAAACATGTCTGTTCTTACTGAGAAAAAAAGAAAGAAAAAAGGGTTTAAATTCCTAGGACCCGTGGCAGCAGTTGCTGCCTGCAAAGGGAATGTTTACAAGCTTTATGATATTAACTGCAGCACTCAACCCCAGCAGCATAAAGCATGCAAAGAAGAACTTTCTGTCAGTTTTATTATTTCTAAAAAGGTTCCCCTTGAAACAGAAGAGTGACCTTGCTTTGCTGAGCTGACATATGCCACTGGATTAATGGCAGAGCTCGGCTGAAGGGAAGCTCACAGACACATTACAACTCCAGAAGCTGGGCTGCTGGTGCCCATTAATCAGGGCCACCAAAATCATGCATCAAACCCACCCATTTATAAGTAGTAAAGATGACTTAAAGAAAACTTTTTCAGAATTAGCTTATTGTTTGTCATTACTCGTGTTCAAGGAGATCACTGCATGACTAAAATACCCTTTGAGGAGACCTTTAGAAAGGTCATTGTGTACCCAGAGGCCACCTGAAAGAGGAGCTTGTTTAAAAGGTAGGATCTTACATGGTGTGCTTCCCAGTGTCTTCTGGGAAAATTATGAAGTAGATTCTGTCTACTCAAGTTAATTTCCACACCTTTAACTATGATTTCTTAGGGATGGGTACTATACATGAACTTCACCTCTTTGTGATCATATTTATCACATTAATACATAATATTATATTATACTATATATATTAATGTATTAACCCTATGATAGATTAAGGTGTAGTAATACATGACTGACAAGCTTGTTAGAGAATTTTTCTGAGACCTGATGTTCAAATCAACATATTACATGATTTAATATTTTTTAAAATAGTGTCTTAGGCTTGGAAGAGGCACACATCTTTCCACCTTGTTGATCATGATTTCATTACAAAATTTCGGTGGGTTTTCCACCTCTAATTATTGAAAAGGTTTAAAAAATGTCTTAAATATTAAGCCAGTGTTGGTGACGCATGCCTTTAATTTCCAGGATTCCGGAGGCAGAGGCAGGCGGATCTCTGTGAGTTTGAGGCCAGCCTGGTCTCGAGAGCGGGTGCCAGGATAGGCTCCAAAGTTACACAGAGAAACCCTGTCTCAAAAAACCAAAAATAAAATAAAATAAAATAAATGTCTTAAATATTAGCATCTACAGGAATTGTTCAATAAATAAGTAGTAAGTTACTTTTATCTTTTTTGAACTCTCCTAATACCAAAAATTTATTGGGTTTAACTTCCGTTACATATGTTTTCATTTAGATTAATGCTGTGTTAAATAATGCTATAATATAATTAAATGTGCAAGTGGTACAAGTTGAAAAATTAGCCACTTATTAAGGAAAACCAGAGACAGTTTTTTTTAATTTACAATTTGGACTAATGTAGCAAGGTAACAGAATTTGAAGTTCTTCTGCTAAATAATAGTTGTCTTTCTTTTTTCTCTTTTGGATTTTTTTCTTCTTTTCTTTATTAGAAAGAAAATTATTTTACATGTCAATCCCAGGTTCCTCTCCCTCCCCTCCTCCCTTTTCCCCCAACTAACACCCTACTTATCCCACACTCTTTCTGTTCCCCAGGGAGGGTGAGGCCTTCCATGGCGGGGGGGTCTTCAAAGTCTGTTAGAATCTTTGGGATAGGGCCTAGGCCAACCCCTTTTATGTCTAGGCTCAGGAAGTATCCCTCCATGTGGGATGGGCTCCCAAAGTCCATTCCTATGCCAGGTATAAATACTGATCCACTACAAGAGGCCCCATAGATTTCCAAGATCTCCTCACTGACACCCACATTCAGGGGGTCTGGATCAGTCCCATGCTGGTTTCCCAGCTATCAGTCTGGGTACCAAGAGTTTTCCCTTGTTCAGGTCAGATGTTTCTGTGGGTTTCACCAGCCTTGTAGGGACCCCTTTGCTCATCAGTCCTCCTCTGCTACTGGATTTCAGTTCAGTTCAAGGTTTAGCTGTGGGTGTCTGCTTCTACTTCCACCAGCTGCTGGATGAAGGCTATACTATGGGGCTTCTTTTGTGTTGTAGCATTGGCTGTCCTGGAACTTACTTTGTAAACCAGACTGGCATCATACTTACAGAGATCCATCTGCGTCTGCCTACCAAGTGCTGGGATTAAAGGCATGCACCACTAAAGTTGGCCTTGGTTGTCTTTTTTTTACCAGGGTCTTAAATATTACTTTGATTGTCAGCCATATCATATGCAAAATATTATAAGGCATAACTACATTTTTGCTCTTGAAATTTAGTTATCTGACTAAATAGCTACAATATTAAATTCAGTAATGGCATGAACATTTAAAATCATATTTGATATTTAGTCATAGATGTTAAAAAATTAAATAGGCACAAAAATTCTCTCAATTATTGGAAAAGAATATATGTTGTTTTTGTCATTAGACATGTATATCATCCATCCCTAACACAGCCTTCATGTACCACAGTACACAGAAACCAAGATTAGTAATGTGAAAGTTGCTAAGGAAACTGTTCATCTTTGGCAAGGATGGCAGATATATGCCCTGTTACCTGGGATCCTCATGTCTTTCCCTCCTCTGTGTTACATCTTCCCAAGCGCTACCTACATCCTGTAACCACTGTGCACATAGGTATCCAGGAGTTCTTAAGCCTAGAGATGACTTGTGAACATTTCTCTATATTGCTCCTCACAAAGCTCTGAAACAGTCTGTCCATGGTATATGAACTTAAAACTAGTAGCTAATTTTTAGTTTGACACTGTTTATTCCTCAGTGGAGGAATCTAAAATGGCTAAAAGACACATAAGAAAATGCTCAACATCCTTAGCCATCAGGGAAATGCAAATCAAAACAACTCTGAGATACCATCTTACTCCTGTCAGAATGGCTAAAATCAAAAATAAATGACAGTTTATGCTGGAGAGGATGTGGAGAAAGGGGAACACTTCATTGCTGGTGGGAGTGCAAACATGTACAGAAAACATTTTAGTGGCACATCAAATTCCAGAAGTTTCCGTGTGGAAATTTGGAGCAAACTTTAGAGATCACTGGCAGCACAGGTATCTGGCCACCCTTCATGCATTCTACAGTTGCTATGAAGTTAATGAGGGAGGGGAGGGGCCAGCTAACTTTGGCTCCTCGAAAGGCACACTGAAAATATCCATAACCCTAATTTGTGTTGTTTTGATTTGATCTTTTTGTTCAGCTCTGCATTGCCTTCATACAAGGTTGTAATGTTAGTTTGGAGGCATGAATTTGCAGTTCTGTTTTTTGGCTTTTTTTGCTTGAAGTTTCCTGACAACCCACACACCGTCTTCCATTGGCACCACATGACACTATAATTCTTTAACACTGAGGCAATCCTAACAGATTATTTTAAGTGAGTTAAATTGGATTCTCACTCTCCAACATCTTAACACCTGAGTCATCCAGGACAATTAAATCCTCGAATGCTTAGGGATAAAGGATGACAGGCTTGTTGAGATTTAACATATTCTATCATACAATATTTATGGTGAGCTTAAACAGGATTTTGATCTGAAGAGTGGGTACTAACAAATGTCTTACGAGTAATATTTAGATGTGAGAGCTGGTTGGCAGTAAGTATGTATAATTTTTAATTTGCCAGTATACTTTAAAATACTGTGGGTGTCTGACTCAAATATGCAGATATTTCCTTTGAAATAGATTGACATTTCTACTGGTGCCTTACTCAAATTTTAAAGTCATACCAGTAGATAAGATTTTATCTGACAACCCTAAAAGCTGGTAGCTGGTAAGAAAGAAACATAAGTTTAAATCTCCTGGTTTGGGGCAAAAGGTTGATTCATAGTTTTAAAAGAGACTCCATGGCTTTCTTTCATGAACATAATACATAAAAGTGAGTGATAGTAAAAGCCTACTTGGTTTTATCCTTCCAACCTGTTCAGAGAACAGCTGATCTGGAAAAAAAAAAAAAAAAAGACTGGACTAAACTTCTGTGAGGATGGCAGGCAGAGAGGACCACCTCAGTGTGGAGAATGCTAAAGGAGGTTTGGTGTGGTTGTTGCTTTAATTTTTATGCAGGTTGTGACCCTTACACCAGTCTCTTGCTCCAGAAGGACCATTGATGTCTCAGAATGCTGTGATTTGCATATGAAATAACAGTCTGTAACAACTGAGGTTCTTAGGTTTTGCTGTCTGGGGGACCAGCCTCTTAGCAGCACAGCCAGCCTCAAAGGGAATCCCCAGAGTCTGGAGTTCTGACATTTTATCTGAGGTGATAAACAGAAAATGACACCCACACACTCTTGATGGTTTCCTTCAAACCTTGTCTTTATTCTTCTTCTGTATTCTCTATTTGCTTGTGATTTCCTTCTTTTATTCTTGATGTTTTCCTTCTAATTCCTTTGGACTATCTCATTCTTGAAGTTTTCTTTTTTTGTTTTTAGAGTTCTGAAGTTACTTTTATTTTTTGATATGGAAATTTCTTTTTTATTTTATTTAAATTCTTTAATTACTACTCATATTTGCTTATCTATCCCCTCCATTCCCTCACCATCCCATCCTCCTGTGTTCCTCACCAATGCCCCCAACCCAACCCCCAACTCCTCCCCAGGGATAGTGAGGTCCTCCACCAGGGACCTTGAAAGGGTGCCATATGGTTTAGGGGAGGGCCGAGGCCCTCCTTGCTGTATCTGGGCTGCAATAGTATCCCTCCATAAGGAATGGGCTCCCAAAGTCCATTTATGCTTTAGGGATAATGACTGGCTCCACTGTTAGAAGTCCCATAGACTGTCTTGACCTCCTAGCTGGCACCCACATTCAGAGGGCTTGGTTTGGTCCAATGCTATTTCCCCAGCTTTATGACAAGGGTCTCCATGCTCTCACTAGATCAGGTCGACTGTTCTAACTGTATCTTTATTCTTGATGTCTTCCTTCTAATTCCTTCTAACTCTCTCATTCTTGATATTTTCCTTCTAACTCTACCTTTGCTGTTGTTGTGTTTCTTCTGTATGCTTACCTATGGATGGGGTGTGGGAAGGGGGAAGTGGGGGGGAGCAGGAGAAGGGGATGGATGTGGGAACTTGGGTTGGTATGTAAAATGAAAAATAAATATTTTAAAATAAAAAACAATTAATTTTGACCTGTTAAGATATATTGCAATTATTTCATAATATATTACATGTGTTACTCATACTCAAACTAAAATAGCATTTTTTGGGCTACAATCTATCCAGATACTGAAAATGTCCAGTATAGCCCTTAGCTATGTGGAAGGCATGTGTGTGGGTTGTCAAGGCATCAAGCATCCTAGTGTCAAGCTGTTTTTTCCAGAGACAGTTATTCATATAATTGCCTTATTTTGATGGGAGCTTCTAGTATCTGAAAAATGATTATGCTACAATACAAATTTGTGAATATTCAAACATATTCTCGTTTCTTAAAGAATACTATGTAGGAAGCAGGCTTTGTAAATCCATCCCTTGTCTATACCTCATAATAGGTATTCACCCCTTTCTAACATAAGCTATAACCTATAAATATGCTATGAAACTATCTGACTTTCAGACTGGATAATAAAATACGTTAAATAACCTTAAAATAAGTACTGAAATTTACTTCATAGGAGAATCTTAGAATTGACAGACACACTCATCTGCCTTAAAGTTGTTAGGGGATTAGTTCTGCTAGGACTGACAAGACCCAAAGTAGTAGGTTGTTTCTTTTTTTTTTAAATCTTTTTAACACCATTATTCCTTTTCTATATTGGTAATGGGGGCAGAATTAATTTTAAAAGGTGGTGGCTACTGGAAGAATATAGTGTAGAGAAATGCTGAAGTCAATCTACTCTGTGCCCTCCCGTGCAACAGGCCCCATTATCTAGTAGTGGGAGGCACTTTCTAACTCTCATTAATATGTAATAGGCAGCATCAGGCTGCATATATAGGCTACTAAATTGCCATAGGCCATAAGAGTGTATCAAGTATACAACAGAGTAGCAGATGTCCTTGATGTCCAATACAGGACAATAGTTTCCTTACTTCCTCAGACCTCAGATCAATGATGGTTTGATGGGAACCCCTTCCAGGCAACTCAAAGTGGATTTGTGCCCTAGGTGTATCTCTAGTTTGGTAAGCTCTGTGTGAGATGACTTTGTATTTTCCCATATGGAACACAATTTCAGCCATCTCAGCTTTCCTCTCACCCCAAGCATGAAGAACTCTGAGCTTGTTCAACAGGGGAGGCAAGTCAGAAAAAAAAAAGTATTTTGTCTGCCACAGCCATCATTTCTGGAGTAATATTCTGGAGCACAGAGTCTATTCGGCTAGCCACTAGTCACATGTCCAGCATCTTTCTCATTAAATGGGTTTTACAAGGGAAATATGGAGTTTTAAAGGCGGTGGTGGTGAGAGATGTTTCTAAAAATGAGTCTAAGGACTAGGATTTTCTGGCAAAGATTGATTAAAGTAAGCTCTGATTTCTGTGTGGACAAGAACTAATTCTATAGATTACTGACTACTGGTATTTGCTTTTTTTTCAAATTACTAGGTTACCTTTTCAGTAAAATCTATTCATTTCTAAGGTAGATTTCCTTGAAATGATATATAATCCTTAGGACAAGATACCTTTTTTTTGGAATTAGAGGTATACACACACACACACACTTGCATGTACACCTACACAGTAAAATTAGATACCACCATCCTAAACAATGCATAAAATCAAATTGATAGTGAGAAAGTCAATTTTTTGAATCAGTGATTTTGAAGAATTTTGAAAAATGTATAAAGGACAGCCATTTACTTTGAAGCATTTTAAGATTATTTCTAATTACCTACCTAGAGTGAGTTTGCAAAAGAATATAAATTTTACTTTGCTAACAACATGTGAAGCTTGTCCTTGAAATCAGTGAGGGAATAAGTTGACCTGCGCAATGGGGGAAGGAAAGTGGGTCTCAGTGCAAGTCCATGAGAAATGTGAAGAAATTACACGCAAGCTTACACTGTGCATCCGTCAGAGTTCAATTTATTAATAGGCCCACATCTACGCACTCTCATTCTCATTTCCGGCAGAGAAGTTAAAGTTAAAAAAATTTGCTACTGGGAAATGTGCTTGTGTTAATTTTGTTTTAAAGCAAACTGATCCTAGGAGGCACAAGAAGGATTATCACTCATACGTTTCCTTTGTTTCATTGTTGCATCTTTATTGGTTGTTGGCTTTGTTTGCAAATACTGCCTGTCCTTTGCTAGTATAAATAAGTTAGTGTTCATGTTATTTAAAGAAAGCTCAGTTTAGAATCTTCAGAGGCTTCAGTTGCTTGTGTCATGAAGCTAATACTGTAAATAAATTTTGAAAAATTAACCAAGGTATTCACCACTATTGCACAAGTCAAAAGAAGACATTTTAGCAAGCTTTAGTATAAAAATATGAATGATATTTATATCATTGACTTCAATGACTTTTGAGAGTCCAGAGAAGGACTTTTCATAGCTTCCGTATTCAAAATGCATTTCTGAGAAGCTGTAATAAATTTATTACTTTCAGTTGTGAAAGTCACAAACCTTAAGTTTCTTTCCTTTTCCAATTTTACAGCGCAGCAGCAGTTTTGGGAATTTTGATCGCTTTCGGAATAATTCCATATCAAAATCTGATGACTCAACTGAGGTTAGTATTTTATTATATCTTTATTAACATAATGATAGCATATTATGAACGTTTATAATGCTAGGTAAGGAAATTAGATACATTTTTCAAGACATGTAGACATACACAGAATTTTGAAAAAATGAGCAATTGGGGCCTAGTTCCCTGTTGGGTATTTAGCAGTAAACAGCTATCTAAGAACCCTATTCAATATTTGGGCTGGCCATGAATTTCAAAGTAGTTACAATTTAAAGATCATTATAATTCAAAGTTACACTGACAATTTCAAGTCCCCCAGTCGTTTCTATGCTAAAGCAATGCACATGCATGAGTTGACAGCATGCAGGTTGTGAAATGGGCATGCTGGTCATTCTGCTAAGATGAGTCACTTCTTGTGCACACTTTGTGTATGGTCAAAGCAGAACTCAACATAACATGAAGTTTTGTATATAATAATAATAATAATAATAATAATAATAAGTAATAGCAGTACCAGTGATAGCTATGTTTAATTGAATGTTTGTCATAAAGGAAATATAGTGCTACCAATTTACTTATCTATTTGGGAACTATTGGTGTTTCAATTTTACTGTTGAAGGAATATATCTGTCCACTGAGCATAATTGATTTTCCACTACAGAGTTAACAAATGACAAAGGGAGGACTCAGTCTCTTCTTTGACTTTAACATCTGTCACTCTGTTATGCCATCTTATTTACTGGGAGCCACCTGGGATAGGTAACTAAGGAAAGGTCCAGCAACTAGTTAAATAATAGGAAGAAGTCACACTGAGAAAACTAAGAAGGCAGCATATATTCATTATTAATCCTAATCTGCAACCTCACCCTAACTCAGTGAACTCACTAACAATTCCTTTTAGATAAACAGGTTATATAAATCTTATATACAGATGCATCTATTATCTACATTATTTTTATTTCAGCAAGGAACATTCTAGATAAAATGATAATAACATTTCATATATTTTAATATATCCATTTAGATATACCTTTATGCATTATTATATTTTATCAATTTAGGTAATATATAAGATATGTAATATATACCATAATATATATTGTATATTATATATATACATATATATCATCACACACACACACACACACACACACACACACACACACACACCTGTTTGAGTTTCTTTCCCTGCTGTTGTGATGAAATACCCTGCCAAAGGCAACTCTAGGAAGAATGGGTTTATTTCAGAGCACAGTCAAGGATGACAGTCACCATGGTGGGAAAGTCAAAACTGAAGGAACTTACTTAAAACAGCAGGTCATATCACTTATATAGCCAAGAAGCTGAGAACAACGAATGCATGCTAGGTAAAGCCCAGCTAGTGTGGGTGGCTCTTCCCATCTCACCTATATAATCAAAATCATCCTGCACAAGTAGGCACAGAGGTTCAATTCCTAAGTGATTCTAGATCTTGTTAAATTGACTGGAAATAGCAACCACTGCAATCACTTCTTACTCTCTACATATTTATGGGTGGCTATATATAATTACATATGTACTCATATACATACATGCACTTGTTTATGTATGTGTGTATACACATTTGTAGATACACAGAGGGGGACTTCTTTGTGTGACTTTATTTTCACTTAGTATTTTATATAAACTCTTAACTCTAAAACCATAAATAGCAGTGTTCTGCTATTTCATTTATAACAAACCTATGAAAATATCTCAAGTTCATTCATTGGAATAAGTGGTAATAGCCTTGTAATTTTTCTAAAGCATTTAGCAGAGCTGATAAAGTAGTTTCCCATTTTTCAGAAATCCAGTATCATTTTTTCATCCTTTTCACAGATACCTACACAATGACAGGGTTTCTGTTAGCTACTCTAGAGTACTATTGCAATGAAAGATGAAAATGCCTACTTCATAGGGCTGGAGTCTGGCAGCAATATCACTTAAAAAGATGGTAACAATAACAGAACTGTAAATTCTAAACAGAAATCTAGTTCAGGCTATGGGGCTAACTTCACAGAAAAGAAAACTAATTTAAAATATATAGAGAAAGTTTCTCTGAAGCCTCTATAAGTAATGATGGGAAAAACCAAGCAGTACTTGTATTACATTATTTGAAGCTTAAATAATAGTAACAACATCAGTTTTAACTAAATAATATATTTCATATTTATTTTAGTTGGTAAAATAATTTTACAATTAAAACAAGAAAGTTTAAGCAAAGAGAATAGAGAAGAAAAAGGCTAACTAAAATTTGAGTGCTTCTGAATTATATTTTTTTCTGGTATTTTGAATTAAGCAAAGACTCTGCCTTTATAACCTTGAATGTAGAAATTAATAATGTGCAATGAGGGCTTAAATTGGATGTCCATTCATATTTATCATAGGCAATTTGGGGTAAGATATGAAGCAAAATATAATATTGATTAATAATGATGTTAACTATGTGGTTAAACTCTTATATTAAAATATTCGAGCTCACTAATCAGAAGTTTCCCATCATTTTTTTTTTTTTTATATTCTGGGATAACAGGCCATCCACCTGTCAAGCATGGTGGGCAGTACTAAAGCCGATGACATTCATAGTTCATTGTGCACATCTGAGGTAGCGAGAACATCTAATCCAAACATGTCCTCTACGGGAGAGGAAGAATACCTTAAATTTCCACGTTAGGAATTTCATTTACTTATAGGATACTGAGCACCAGTTTACACGCCTTGAAGTACACTTGGGACTAGAATGAAGTATCCAGAGAAAGCCGTTATTCTCATGGAATATGAATCATATGGGAAATGCAGATAGCCACTGAATGAGCAAACAAATTTTCAGATAAAATCAGGGTAGAGAAGATGAACGTATCAGGTAAAGCAATGGGCAGTGTGGACAAGCATGGCAATGACAACACAGACAACTTCTTTCCTGTTACTATATATTAATTGAAGCCTGGATAGCTTATGAAATGTGTGGCTATCTAGAGGTACCCGTGGCAAAAGTATGTCCAAACTGAGATGAGAACCTTATACAGTAAAGGAGATGCACAGTCACGACAATAGTTTGTTACAATTTATGTCAACTTTTATTATGTATCTGAGTCAGAATCATCACAAATGACTCATTTAAACAAACTGTTCCCACATACTGAAGATGCTGTTTTGAAAAGAATAAGTTCATAAAGACATTTTTATTTTACATAGATTCTATATGATGTAACACATTTTATAAACATAATATTGATTAATAATAATGTTAATTATGTGGCTACGCTTTCATATTAAAGCATTTAAGATCACTACAGAGACATTTTCCATCATTCATTATATCATACCATATTAATTTATGGTATGCTGTTTAGCTTTGTAGGCAAACACCAACACTTGTTTTGCTCTGAGTAGAGAAGAAATCACTGTCTTATCACGAAGATTATTAATGAGCACAAGTTAACAGGAAACCAAATAAAAGCATTAATTATTACATATATGCAATCTATTAATCATGTGAGGATTTTTTTATCAGTGGATTGAGCCAGATACTATTTATTACTACTTAAAGTGAACAATGAGCATGCATAAGCACCTGGTCAGCTGAAAACATTGTAGATTTCAATTGATTTAATTCACTTCCAAACTTCTTTAAGAACCACTATGACCACGCCAATCTCTTTGAGGGGAGCTGTAATCACGCGTGCTACCTGATGGTAACTTCTGTATTTATCAACTACAAAACAAGAACTAAAATGATTGTTTAGTAAAGCTACTAATTCATAGCTGAAATTCTCCAAGAATTTCACGTGCAAAGATGAGAACTTTCAAGCAAGTTTCTTATGCAGGTAGCCATCTGTAAATGTGTAATGATATGTGTTATGTCCAGAATGCGTACAGCACAAAATGAACAGAAAATTCAAATTTGATTCTCTTTAAGGGGGTTCTCAGTGAAGGCTCCTAGGGTTGGACACGGGGCTTAGGTGTGGTACCCTTGCCTAGCATGTGAAATCCCTAGCACTGAAAAACACTGGACTCAAACAAATTATCTTTTCTCCCTTATCATTTCATCTTTTGTTAAAAAAATTCTACATTAGGTCCATGAAGGGGAACTAACAAATGGAAGCGAAGAACAAAATAAAACTTCAAATACTGGAGGAAATCTAGGTAAAAAAATGAGGGCTATTTCATGGACAATGAAGAAAAAAGTGGGGAAAAAATACATCAAGGCCCTTTCTGAGGAAAAGGTAAGTATATTTTGACATATATATATATATATATATATTATATATATATATATATATATATAATTTAGTTGGCTCTTTCTCTAGATCTAGACTATTTGGTCCTTTATGAAGCACTTAGACATATTTTTTCCTTCTACTGTCATACTCAGAAATTCTGTAGTTCTTTAAAAAAAAAAAAAAAAAACAGTGTATTCTCATGCACGTGAGTGCCATGG
Source organism: Cricetulus griseus (assembly GCF_003668045.3). NCBI lineage: Eukaryota > Metazoa > Chordata > Mammalia > Rodentia > Cricetidae > Cricetulus > Cricetulus griseus. The sequence continues at coordinate 19,259,992 of NC_048597.1, forward strand.
GGTGCATGCCGGCATCAAAGAACAACTTTTTAGTCTATTCTCCCTTTCAACTTTTACATGGGTTTTTGGATCAAACTCAAGTCCTCAGGCTTGTTCAGCAAGTGCCTTTACCCAGTGAGCCATTTGGTTGGCCCAGTTGTATGGCTCTTAAAGGATTACTGCTCCCATTTTAAAAGAAGAAAATCCACACATCTAGCATGTCAAGAATAGTATACTGTTTAAGTTGTAGCAAGCATCTGGAATTCATTTCTTCTTATTGCCAAATACTATGCCATTTATAAATAATCTACATTTTTCCACATTTACTGGCGGGTATTTGGGCTGTTTCTACTTAGGGCATATTATGATTAATGATTCTATAAACACTTGTGTGTGATTCTCTGTATGAAACTATTTTTGCTTCTATTTGATATATGGTAATTCTGTATCAAATATTGTGAAGACATGGCAACTGGTTGCCCAAAACTATGCATAATTTTACTTACCCAATATTAAAAAAATAAGTGGCTCCAATGTTCCTATATTATTTCAGCTCATGGTACTTTTTTAAGTATCAATCACTAGTGAAGATAAAGTAGACTCACACTGTAATTTTTCATTTACATTTCTCTTATAATGGATGATACTGAGAAATTTTAATGTGCTTGTTGGTTGTATCTATTTCTATTTGGAGAAATGTCTTTAAATATTTTGTCAGTTTTTTAATATTTGGTTATTGCCATTTATTAAGTTTTAAATATTTATATAACTTCTGAATGAGTCTTTTATGGGATATGTGAATATATATATTATATATATATATATATATATATATATATATTATCCTGTGCATTGTATTTTATTTTTATAGTATTATTTGTACCTCAAATGTTTATAATTTTATAATAGCTCAATTTTTCTGTTTTTCTTGTTATTTTGCTTTAGGCATCATACTTGAAATATTGCTTAACTTAATATAATGAAGATTACTTAATATAATGAAGCCATTTTCTCCTAATGGCTTTATAATATTAGCTCTGTTAGTTTATGACCCATTTGGAGTTAGATATGCTATGTGTTGTTTCAGAAAAATAAAACTTCCTTCTTTGTCATGTACCTATCTAGTTGACTCAACTTCATTCATTGAAGACTTTTCTTTCTCCATTATATTGTCTTGGCAGCAACACTTGAAGTCAGCTGACCATAATACTCCATATTGTTATAAGCATATAGATCATAAATATGAAGTTGTATGTCTAGACTTTTAGCTTTATACTGTTCATTTGTATGTCTTATGCTTTTTTTTTCAGCCCTCTTCTACTTGAATTCCATCTCCACTATTCATTCTGTCACAGCAGTAGTAGCTTCTGTGATGTCAAAGAAGATGACATTTTACTCCTTAGCTATAGGCAAAAGTAGTGACATGTTTACATGTAAAACTTCCTGATTTTTTCTTTGAGGATTCTTTGAACTTTTCTCTTTCACAGAATTCTTCTTGGCTTTGCTTCTGTTTTTATCTCTTTAAATATTAAGTTTCCCCAAGGCTTCTTAAAGTCTTGGACAGTCCATTAACTATACCCTCTTCTCTCTTGTGATCTTAGACTTTCTTACACTATTGTTTTCCAAAGTATCTCTAGACATGACTTCTTCACTTGATTGCTATAATCAACTGGCTGGCTGCTGCATTTGTTTAACTCTGTGAAGGTGTGATGCTTTGCTTGTCTAAAACACCTGATGGTCTAATAAAGAGTTGAAGGCCGATAGTGAGGCAGGAGAAAGGACAGGCAATGCTGGCAGGCAGAGAGAATAAAAGGAGAAGTCTGGGCAGATAGGAGGAAGGATCAAGATAGAACAAGGAAAGGAAGACATCAGGGGCCAGACACTCAGCTACATAGCAAGGTATGGAGTAACAGTGAAAGTAAGATTTATAGAAGTAAAAGAAAGATAAAATCCAGAGGCAAAAGGTAGTCTGGATAATTTAAGAAAAGCTGGCAAGAAACAAGACAAGCTTAGGCCGGGCATTCATAAGTAAGAGTAAGACTGTGTGTATTTATTTGGGAGCTGGGTGGTGACCCCCCTGCAAAAGCCAAAAGAGTAAAAACAAAGAACTACATCTGACTACTCATTTTGATGCTATTACAGAGATGTCCAATAGATACCACAACCTAATATATAAAAATATTGAAGTTCTCAGCATTTATTTGAGAAAAAAACTTATTTCTCATCCATTAGTTTCAGTGGCAAAAGACAAAACTTTTATGGTTCTAGATATCAACGAGAGTAAGGGAGAAAAAGAATCACTCCAAATTCAAGTTTGAACATAATTATCATAATATAATAATAACTATTCTCCTGTTTCTAATATCCAAAGAATATTCTATTTGTTTTCTATTCAAATTGTCTCTGATTTAAACTAAGTCACTAGCTTCCCCTGACTGCATAACCACAACCACCACTTAAGTTCTGTCTATTATCTCTCCAGTAAGATCCATTCTGGATAAGAAAGTGTGAAAAGATCCCCGAAAGGCCCCAGATTAAAACGTTGATGTCTTGTAAAGGATCTAGGGTCTGCTCCAAATGATATGACAGACTTTGAATATCCCCCATGGAAGGCCTCACCCTGGGGAGCAGAAAGGAATTGGGATAGGGGGTCTGTGGGGAGGCAGAAGAGGAGGGGAGGGAAGTGGGATTGACATGTAAAAGAAGCTTGTTTCTAATGTAAATAAAAAAGAAAAAAACAAAACAAACAAACAAAAAACATCTCTCAAAAGATGCCATGCCAAAATCAAAACAAAACAAAAAAAAAACAAAAAAGGGTAACTGCATATGATAAGCTTGCAATGACAGTGCAAATCTGACATCTGTAAGAGGGGGAGGAGAAAAGAACCAAAGTTTCTCTTTTCTAAGAATGTTTTGGCCAGATTTGTGGGGAATTCTTGAACTAAAACTTCCCAGTAGAAGAGCTCTTTTTTCTCCTAGCAGAATAGGTACCAATGTTATTCATAAGTATTCAGCTACCGAGGCAGTGGTGGGTCTGGCTTCAGTGCAAACACAGCGGTAGATACAAAGAGGGATAACTGGAGCTTCTAGAGTGTATTAGTCATATTTCTGTTGCAAATGGCAATAAACAACAGACTGGTTATTCACAAACAACCTGATTTTGGGTCACAGACATGGTCCAAGACAGGGTTACAAGGAAACAGAGGCTACCATGCAATGACAAATACAATACATATGTAGATGTTTTAGTATGTATCCCTCTGCTAGTAAAGCCACCAATACCCAATCATGGGTCTCTATAATGATGACCTTATCCAGTCCCAATCATCTCCCAAATGCCATTACCTCTAAATATCAAAGTCAGATTAAGTTTCCCTTTACAATATCTCACAGTGAAATTTTAATGCACGTGTGAGTTTTTGGAGATGACAATATGGAATCAAACCATTCAGTGTCCAACACCAAAGTTCCTGTGTTTCTCACAATACACATGAAGATATAGGTGTCACATTCCCAAGGCCATCACAGTAGTCTACGGCGTTCTTCATGAACTGGCTCTCAATCACTGCTCTGAGTTGTCAGTATGTAATACCCTCCTTTCTCTCATGACATTGACCTGTACACCTAAGGCTACTTACGAATTCAATTTTGTTCTTATTTTAGAAAAGTACATTTAGAAGAAAATAAAAGTGCTATTTTCCCGTAATTCAGGCTTACATATTATAAAAAAGGATATCATAATACATCTTCAGATAGATTCTGGGCATTTGTTACCTTTTAGTTGAAGTCTTTGGAATTCATTTTGCTTAAATCAACTAACCTTTCTCATTTTTGATCAATTTACTAATTCTCTCACATTATACAGCCTATCTCCACAGTACTTGCATGTTTCATGCTAATACTTCCATATACATATGTGCAACCCCTATAGTCATATAAACACATAGCTTATACAGTATGCCCAGTCCATTTAGATTAGAACATAATGTATTAGATCCAAAACCCCTTTACTCTGTGATCTTGCTAATTAGAGTATCCACAAATTTTAGAAACTAGGCAAGTACCTAGGCTGTGCTTGATAAAACTTTCCTGAATGATTGAATGGATAAAGAATAGATAAAAGCAGAGAATCAAACTAAGTCTATGTTTATTATGAAGTTTTATCAATGCTCAGTAATTCTCAAAAATAAGACTATTGAATTACGATATGATGAGTATTAAGAAATTCATAGACTTTGTCCAAGCTTTCTAAAAATGGCAAGCATTTGAAATGTTTTCAAGAAAATGTAATTTGTTTTGAAATTGTCTGTCTTTTCTAATTTTATGCAAGATTTGCTTTTCACTTGACTAGGTGGCAAGCACAGTATGAGATTTGTAAAGCTCCTGAGATAAGCCTTGCTTTAGAATTGCAAAGTGAGCATGTTTTATTCATATCTGGTGATCTGGTGGCGTGCAAATAACTGACATGAAACAAATGCGCAGAGTTTAAACCTGTAGTATCAGATCTCAAAGGATTAGCAATGGTGGCAAACAGATAAGAGGGAGAACATGAAGAAGTAACTGCACTTCAACAGAAAAAGCAACGATGCCAATACATCTAACATTTCTGATTAAATAAGTCTTGATATGATATTCATCTTTATTTTCAAAACTAGGCCATTATAATTGCAGTTGAATTCCACAATAAACGATGTCTCATCTAGGGAATTTTTCCAAGTATCCTCTAAAGTGTTTTCCTAGAAAATGAACTGAAGATTAATGACCCTCATATATTATGCTGATGTATTCATGAGTGTTTTATTGTTTAAATGTGTCTTGCTTGTAGAATTGGTGAACACATTGAACATCTCCATGGAAATCTGATCTGCACCCTTAACCTCTGATATGTTCTCTTCTCAAGGAGGAGGAAAATGGAGAGGAAGCCCTCCCATATCGTAACAGTGATCCCATGATTGGAACACATACAGAGAAGATCTCTCTCAAAGCCAGCGACTCAATGGATAGCCTCTACAGTGGGCAGAGCTCATCAAGTAAGGTTAACGAATAAGGGGTTTCATCTAAGAAATGAAGCCTGGGTTAAACTAATTAAAAAACAACTAATGATCACGCTGATGTTATTTATCAGATTAGAAGCAAAGATCCAAACATTTTATAACAGAGAAGTTGAAAAGGTTGGATACATTGAGTCTACATGGAGTAACTGATTGTGATACATAGCATAAAATACTTTGAGGCTATATTCTGCAGGGCTCTTGTGAAAATGCCTTAAAAGTTGGGCTAAGTAATAAAACGTGATACCAAAATTGTATGCCCAGGAAACCTAGCGTTGAGTCAAAAATTATAAAATTATTTAAAATAAGTAAAATTTGGTTCCTTATATTTCCTCTATGTCCCTTCTTTGCTCCTTTTCTTTTTGTCTTTGTCCCTTCCCCCCTCCCTCTCTCATTCTGCCTCTTCTTCTGCCTCCCCCTCTTCCTTCCTTTCTTTCTAAAAGTTTCCGGATTTTCTGCACAGTGCAGGCCATTTGCCTCAATTCTGTCACTCACATTTACCATTAGTAAGGAGAGACCGAAGTAATGAATTGATAGATATGTCACGGAAAGAAGATGAGTAGGCAACTACAAGGATTGCTGAGTCAACATTGATATTTGTGTAAGCAGAATATTACTCAAGACTCAGTGATTTTTTTTTTCTACAATACTTGCAAGAAAGTACTGGCAGGGCGGTGCCTTGTGTCTTTTATATGTAAACTGCTATCTTTCCTCCAGTCTCTTCATGACTTTCAAAGTCACTGCAAATTTATTTTCCTTTTAAATCAACTACTGTTATTTCAAGATGGCTCACAAAGAGCAGATATTTTGAACATCCTCAATTTTATTCATATGAGCTCTAGAACATTTTTTGTGGTGAAAATTAAGGCAGAAACATTTGAAGGATGGTGTGTGTGTGTGTGTGTGTGTGTGTGTGTGTGTGTGTGTGTGATTCAGATTTCATAAGTAAACATTTGAAGGATGTAGTGTGGGGGGGGAGGGTGTGGTGTGTGGTGGGGTGTGATTCAGATTTCATAAGTATCCATTTTTTGCTGAAAGTTTTCAAATTCAAGTTGTGATACTGAACGTGGGAAGAATTTTATTACTCCAACCCATGAGGCAAAGCCTGCCCCCACACATGCAACTAGAAGAGAGGCATGCGGAGATAGTGTTCCACTTACGTGCTATATTTCTGTTCTTACACGATGTAGAACGTCCTGAAGGGTTTTTACCTCATTTCCTAATGCATGGTAGTGAATATGCTATAGCTTTTCCTCCTCTAGCAGCAAAGTGCCGGGCTGAAGGAAAACCTGAGGAGACTGAGTGTGTGGGAGATACAAGGAGGCATTTCCCTTGGTGACAGAACTGACACCACGAAAAGGAAACAAACTGGAGGAAAATGGAATGATTCCTTCAGTTAGCTTTGTTCCATTTTGTTTCCTTACACCTGAAATTCAAGATCAGAAAGGAAGGGGACCAGAAAACAAGCATCCAGGCAGTTTAGGATAACTTGGAAGTTCAGACATTTGGGCAATCTTCCTCCCCACCTCATGACGAGCAAAAGCATCACCTTTTATAAGCAAAATTTTTTCTCTTTCCTGGCCTTTGGCACACAATCAGAATTTAGGGAGGACATTTTTTTTTTTTACAATTATGTAAGTTGTAGGGAACTCTGAAATGTTATGTGTTGACCATTTCTGATCAATAATAACACATAATGATTAAACTACAACTATCAAATTCTCTTAGTGTTCAAGTATGAAAATATCTAGGTCAAAGTTTGACCCTATAACTTGCTCCAATTTAGCAGACATTCTTTTTTAAAATTAATTTTTATTTAAATTAAAAACGATCTTATCACACATACCAATCCCAGTTCCCTCTCCCTCCCATCCTCTCATTTCCCCCACCAATTCCCCATGGCAACCCCCATCCATTCCTCAGGGAGGGTGAGGCCTACCATGGGGGATCATCAAAGTCTGTCACATTATTTGGGGCAGGACCTAGGTCCTCTCCCATGTGTCTGGGCTGAGAGAACATTCCTCCATAGGGAATGTGCTCCCAAAGCCCATTCGTGTACTAGGGATAAATACTGGTTCCACTGCCAGAGGCCCCATAGGTTGCCCAGGTCCCCCAGCTGACACCTACATTCAGGGGGTCTGGTTCAGTCTTATGCTGGTTTCCCAGCTGTCAGACTGGGGTCTGTGAGCTGTGGGCATTCTTAATGCCCTTTTTGATGTATCATATCATAGACTCCAAAGTGAGATGGTATTGGAATCAGAGTGAGGGGAGAATTCAGACTGGCAGGGAAAGAGTCACCACTAGCTGAGGAGAGCGAATCACTGAGGCAGAGTGATGAGCAGCTCCATAAGACTGGCATCCATTGCTCCAGGTCTAGACAAGGTGTAGGGGGCTAAGAAGTGTCGATAAGAACTGTTAACCTTTCCTTCACCAGGTGGAATAACAAGCTGTTCAGATGGAACGAGTAACAGGGACAGTTTTCGACTGGATGATGACAGTCCCTACTCAGGGCCATTCTGTGGCCGTGCCAGAGTGCACACTGATTTCACACCAAGTCCCTATGACACCGACTCCCTCAAAATCAAGGTGGGACCATCTTTCATATGCTTCTGGGTTTGTCAAATGCTAGTTGCATGATATAATGTAGGAACAACAGGAAATGGAAAGCAAGGGTGAAGGGTGTGTATTCTTCCCATAGTAGGTTGGACTGGCTCCCAATCGGAAGAATTTGAACTTAGTGTGAACTGGGATGAGAGGAATCAGTCTATTCCTCTTCCTTTTAAGGGATAACGACCACACATGGAAGCTACACCCTAAGAGTCCAAAACTTGAGAAGAATCAGTCTATCCCTCTTCCTTTTAAGGGATAATGACCACACATGGAAGCCACACCCTAAGAGTCCAAAACTATTGGTGGAAACAAATTCCCACTACAGGGTATGGTCTGCTGTTATCTTCACAAGGGTACCCCTGACTTATATTAGGCTTGCAGACATGAAGTCCTTATCAAAGCTCCCATGTGTTAAGAGAACACAGTTTCTTCTGCTTCCCTATGAAACTATGGCCTTTTGCCATTAAGGTGATTTTCTGGAGCTCCCATAGAACACAATAAAGATCCCACAGTTCCTGAGGAAGGAAACTGAATCTTTGCCTGGGTCACCTGCCAGCTTTGCTGAAATATGCAAGTTTAAAAGATACAAGAGACAAGACCACAAACGTAAAATATTTACATTTTGTAGGAAAGACCCAGTGAAACTTGTTAGCCATCCTAGCCAGTTTGCTGGTTTCCTGAGTGGACAGCATCTGGCCTGCCATTTCATTTTTGCAGGGAAAAGTGCAAACACCTACACCCAAACCCAGAAGATAGACAGGCACATATACTATCCCAAATCAGAGAGATCATATTTTTCAATCAAAATCATACTCAATGATATATTACTATTGCAAATAAAATTTGTTTTTCACTTCAATCATATATTCACAGACCTGCAGGAAAACATAGATTTAAGCATAGCTCTAAGGATAGAGCCTTGAAGGAGCAAATATCGGGATCTATGTCATCTCTTTGGGATGAAAAGTTATATCTCAACAGAGTAACTATGATTCTTATTTGAATAAATGTGACTCATAAAATAGGCATGTACTTCCCCCAAAATGAAATTTCCTCATAAAGAAATGTCCCGAGGAGAATTTTTACTCTTGTCAATAATTACATCCTACAGCCAAATGATGACTTGAATAGGAATACACAAAAATGCTAGTTGGTTTGGCCAATTCAATCTGCTTAGTTCATGCTCCATTGAAAACATTGTTGTAGATTTTAGTCTACATAATATTTTCTTTTGATGTTATCAGAAATTTTGGGGAATTCCAGTGAGGTGACAACATGTTTCCTGGGAAACCGAGGTCCTTATGTAGAGTTCTTAGCCTTGCTAATACAAGAATTTAAGAATGGGCTCAAAATGGAAGAAAACTTGATTGTATCTTAAGAGAAAAAAATCCAGGGCAGCAAGTTGTAAGTCTCACTAGCTACAGGGAAGAGGACTATGAAGAACAGAGAAAGCCATGGCATTGCGTTGGTTCTGCATGGAGGTCACCCACCTAGCAGACAAACACTTGCGTGGTAGAGATGGGCACTGCAGAGAAAGAATAAAGGGAAAGCGTTAGGAAGAGCACATTTAGAAAAGAGACATGAAGAGGAGAAGGAAAAGTTGTGCTTTTCTGAGTAATTCAGACAGACGTGGGAAAGTGTCTGCAGCTCTATATGAGGGGTGACAATTCTGGGAAGTAACAGCACTTTTACCTCACTAACGGGCTCATTATTCATTGTCTCCCTTGAGCATGGCTTAAGGTGAACCCACTTCCCAAGGGGTGATCCTTTGGCTAGATGATTGACCAGACCAAACATTAATTCTTTATAATTTTAGTAGCCTGGAAAGTGAGGTCTCCACCCAGGCCAAAGAGATAGCTTTCCCCAATGGGTTTCCATAGGTCACAGAAAAGTGCCACTGTGGTAGTGTCACTGATAGGAAGAGTGTCATCCGTAACTGAAGAATTAAGCAGCATACACCTGGCTATCCAAATACTTCCATTACATATTTAGTAAATCCTATACATTCATTACTTTAGCTAGATAAAACAGTTCACATGAGCTGACTTCAGACTGTCACTGAATCCTGTCAGATGAGATAAGATCATGGGCAGAGTCCACGTGCCTTTCTTCTCCCGTTAAGATAGCACATTTGAATGGCGGTCTGATGCCCTTAGTCCTATACTGATTTGGGAAAGGGAATAAAAAGGAATCATTTTTCAGCTCGCACAGCTTCGGCTTGAGTTCTGACCCCATCTTTAACTTAGTTTAGTGTTGTGAAAAGTCTCTTAATATCAGTGTTTCTTTTCCTGTAACACTTAGAGCAATAATCTGGTACCTCAGGCTGTTTACCCAACACATACCTAGCAAGCATGAGCTAACAATATATGTAACATATGAGGTATATTGTTCTACCATGTAAGTTAGTGCGTTAATATGACAAGGAAGAGAAAAGCATAAACAAGCGTGTGGGTATGTTCTTTACTACATAGTGAATACTTTTAGTGAGGAAGTGAACTCGAGTCTGTTTCCATAATCTCTGGACCTTTAGCATTTTACCCTCATTCCTCTGAGGTTCCTACACTTCCATTCGTTTTCCATATGATCAAAACAAGGTGATGCTTTGGAATTTGACATATATATATATATATATATTATATATATATATATATATATATATATATTCGTCCATATATTTTTCGTCCACAGAAAGGAGACATCATAGACATTATCTGTAAAACCCCGATGGGAATGTGGACAGGCATGCTTAACAACAAAGTAGGAAACTTCAAATTTATTTACGTGGATGTTATCTCAGAAGAGGAAGCAGCTCCTAAGAGAATAAAGGCACAGCGAAGCAGTAAAAGAGAGAGCACCAAGACTCTGCAGGAGTTCCTGGAGCAGATTCACCTGCAGGTTAGTAAACCTTTTTTTTTGCTGGAGAATGGGTAGAATAGGTCAGGAGAGTGGATCAGTATTTTCATAGGGTTGTTAAAAGTGCAAGATTTACAGTGTGTGTGTGGGGGTCTGTTTTCCTAGAACAGCTCTTCTATCTCCTTAATTACTTTTACTATTTTAAGGACACGTCTTGATGTAGCACCCTTTGGACTAAACCCTAATGGTACTTAGCAGCCAGTGGCAGTAGAGATTAATGCAGAGAAGTGGCAATGAAAATAAAAGAATATATATCTAGGAGACCAGGCGACTGTGGAAAATGTTTAAGTGAGAATGATAAAGAGAATGTGAAGACTCCAGTGAAATTTGAGGGACTGAGAAGAAAAATGAAAGGCAGCTTGTATTTTTTATAGTAGAGGGATCAACATGAAGTGCAAAGAAAATATAAAAATAATCATCTGAGAAGTAGTTTCAGAAATAGCAATCATTATTGTTCACATGGTCATTTCGTAGAAAAGTTTGTTTTATAAGCACCTCACTTGAACCTATCGCACCACTGGCACTCCAATGGTCTGTTTTTATAATCCTATTTTTATTCTATGTGTACCTTTGAAAAACTAGCTCTTGTTAAGTGGTAGAATATACTACATAGTACAGTACACACCCTAAGTAGTACCACTCCATTCTCAGTTTTGCCTCCCATTTGTAAAAGTCACTCGTCAGTACTTGGAGAGCGCAATCCATCAAGACAATAGCAATTATATTTTTCTTAATTGGTATTTCTGAGTTATTAACTTACTCTCCTGTCTTCCAACATACTGTTTAGGTTTCATTATAGAATGATTGGTATAGTGTGATAGTCCTGGAAGCAAACACAGTTTAAAACCTGCCTTTGTCACCCAGGGAAAAACGCCTAAATGTATTAGACTTTGTACTCGAGAAGTCATAGATTGCTGTGTAAGAATGGAAACTTGGGTATTCTGTGTTATTCTAAAACACACTGTTTTTAAACAAATTATCACTCTTCTCCCCCCTCTTTTTTTGGTTAAAATGTGCTTTGTGGTAAGTTTTTCTTGATTACTTAAAACTTTCTGACATCATATTCAAATTTAGTAACTGGAATAAAGAATTGAAAAACTATGATACTAAAACTATGACATTTTTGAGGAAGCTGAAAACAAACTAACTTCACTTTGCATATTCAGTTTGCTAGGACAGTGGTTATAGAAATAACCCAGAATAGGGATTCTTAACCTTCCTCATGGTGCAACACTTTAATACAGTTCCTCATGTTGTGATAAACACAATCCTAAAATTACTTTTGTTGCTGCTTCATAACTATAATTTTGCCACTGTTATGAATCCTAGTGTAAATATATGATATGAAGGATATCTGATATACAACCCTAGTGGGGGGTCGAAACCCACAGGTTGAGAATCACATAGATACTTTATGATCAGAAGTCTATGAATTTTACACTAATATATGTCATTGCAAATGACAGACAAAATATCCGTACTGAGGAAAGGAAATAAACACTTTTCTTAACTGTGAGCCTTTCATATGTAACTAAAATTTTAATTTAAAACTTAAGTACACATCTGTGATTCATTAGCTACGTAACACCTTTCAATCAGTCAAAAAGCTAAACTCATTTTGTATACAGAATTGTTTCTGTTTCAAGTTCATTTTTACTTTTCACATTTATTTATTCATTCATTTAGTGTGTGTGTGTGTGTAAGAGGACAGTTTCAAGAGTGAATTTCTTCTCTTACCATTTATGTTCTGGGACCCAAAATACGTCATCAGCCTAGGCAGCAAGCAGTTTAGCTACTGACCCATCTCACTGGAGATCAAGTTCATTTTTTAGCTACTCTAAGAAAATAGAGTAGATGTTTTCATGACCAAGCAATCAAAAAGAGAGACTTGCTCAGAAATATTACTATAATGTAATTGATTAGAGATACTGTATTGAAAAAAAGAAAATGCTGTGTCAATTTAACTAGGTAAGAAGTAAAAGTGCCAAATGCCATGGACAATTCAACTGTTAAATGATCCAAGCTTTCCCACTATTATAGATCCAAGTGATTATTTCTTCTTTACAGTTGTCCTTCTGAAGGTTAAGAACTTACAGTGCTTTCTATTACGTGCCCTAGAGTTTGTTTGTGGAAACTAGTGTAAATAAAATGAGCTTACACAAAAGTTCCATTGGTGTTTTTGCTATGATAGGCATTTCTATAGTTACTTTCATTTAGATATAACACAATATTTGAGCCCTACTAGTTTACAAATTAAACACTTTCCCTCCTCCTACAGGAATATTCTTCAACACTTCTGCTCAATGGTTATGAGACCCTGGAAGACTTGAAGGACATTAAAGAAAGTCATCTTGTTGAATTAAACATTGCCAATGCAGAAGACAGGATGAGGCTACTCTCAGCTGCTGAGAGTCTCCTGGATGAAGAAAGTAAGTGTACACACCCATTTCTCTCCCTTCTGACCATCATGCCTTGAAAAAATAGTGAAACTGTTACAAGCAAAGCCACAATGTTACTTACTAAGAATCATATAAAGCATTCTTCCATATAACATGAGAAAATTTTTATATAATACCAGATACAGCTCTGGTCAAAATGTGTAATTAGGGAAAAGATTTTTCACTGTTTTCTTACAAAAGGAAAATATTTCTCTGGGTCTCTTGTTTTGGTTCTCGCAAGCTATTAAATTACACACAAGTGGATGCCTGCATTCTCAAAGACCAGGGGACTCAGAGGCAACTATTTTAGTGACAGCATGAGTCATTAGTGAGAAAAGTCACACAAGTTTTGCAAAAAACAACACAGAGCCTGCCTCTAAGGTAATGAGCTATCCTACCATACAGGAAAATTCATTTCATTACCATATAGCCACATCTTGTGTGTGTTTATAGTACTCTTTATAAATGTTATAATAGCTTGCAAAAATATTCAGCATTCACCTTTATTATCAGGAATGGCTCTCTGTATTTGTAAATATAAATTAAGGATGAAATAATAAATGCTGATTCATCTATGGCTGAGTACAAGTTATGCCAGCTGTGTTTATAAAATGGAATATCTTTGATTTTTACAATTGCCCATTCAGAACACCATTTCTACTAAGTCTAGTCAAATATCCAAACCCTGAGTTTAGGGAAGGCCAAGTACTGCAGAGTGTGTTGTAATGGAAAGAAGAGGGATGGAGCCTCTGCTCTAAACACATGCAAATAGGGCAAAACTAATAGGACACCACAGTTATGATACATAGTTGTTATTGCTTGCATGCATGTGAACGATTACAGATGGGGATGTTGGGAAAGCATGGTGAGAACTGGAAGAGGAGGAGAGGAGGGAACGATGTGAATATAGTGTACTCATGTATGGAATTCTCAAACAATTTTTTTAAGAGAAAAAGACAAAAAGTGAATGGAATCTAACTTCAAAGCTTAAAACACATATTTTAAACCACTGAGTCCAGTCTTCTCTTTCAAAACTAAAACTGACAGTAGCTTTTAACTACTTGCTTCAAACATAATACTCTTACTAAAGCTTCAGTGCAAGGTCTTCACATTTATTATTTTCCTGTGTGCTGTTCCCAGCTTGGCTAGACAGTTAACCTCCCTAATTACGGTGAGAACTGCCTTGGACCTTAAATGAGATCCTAGTGATTTCAGAGATAAGATCCCAGCCCAATGTGTGGGAAGCATTGCTGGGCTTAACACTGCAGAAACAGTTCAGATGGCGAGCAAGGGGGAATTCTGTATATAGAACCAGACCTCTTGACTTCTTTTGTGGGTTATCCTGTACCTAATTTCAAAAGTCCTCCAAACGGAGGTGGAGTCTGGCTATACTTGCTTCATGTGTGGTAAGAATTAATGTAGTTTTTCAGAACCTTTCTTACTTTTTACATACGTGCAATCTTGTGTTTGCACATATATCTATCCTTTCCCAAAGTCTTTGGGTAAGCATGCCCAACACCAGTAGAAATGATTCTAAGTCTGGGTTTTAAAGTTTTATTTGAAGTTTTGGGGACTGAGAGATAAGCACAGGAGAATGAAGTCTAAAGGCAGGTAAAGACTTAGAAAAGCAGATGGCTTATCCAGTAGCATGAGCTCAGATAAAATCTGCCAGGGAGAATTGATGCAGAGATAGCTCTTAGGTAGATGAGGTAGCTTCTTTTTCATCCTGTAATTTCAATTCATGGCTCCTAACTAAACAATGCGTGCTAAGAAACCAAGTCTGTAGGTTTGTTGTGTTGATCATGTGCAGTGACATAGCCAATCTCCGAAAGAATGTGACCATGAAATATAAGGAGGGAGAAGAGTGGTTTCTAAATGTTTGAAAATACTTGCTATTCTTCTACAATTCAAAACCCTATCTTGTCCTATTTCCAGCTGCAGAAAATAATAAGAAACGAATTTTCAAGAAGTCAAACAAATAGATGAGAAGGAGAGGTAGGACTGTGACCAAAGGCACACTGCTGTAAAGGTCAAAGTTGTACCTTCTGTATGTGTGACCCAGTAAAGATAAAAATAGATAAATATTTTAACATGGAAAATTTCTGCTCCTTTATCAGTTTCCTAAAGGGTAATATTCACAAGATAGAAAAACTAAAACAAGAAGAGCTAAGTAGATTTTTCGAGTCATATATCCGAGACTCAGTCTCCTATGCCTATGAGATTGCAATCTTTCTTGGTCCCTGAAAACAAAACACATCACATCATGTGACTTTGATTATTGGACATATAAAGAGGACAAATGTCAGAAATGATTTCCCTGCATACGACTTTTTAGAATGAGGTACTTGAAAGTCAAGCAGTGCTGAATATTCAACAATAGCCTCTTATATATAAGCATACCCTCAGAGAGTCTACTTTCAGCAGACAAATACTAGAAAAATGCAGATTTGACTTGTGTCACTTTCAACACACAACCCTGAGATTATTCTTATTTTAATCTTATGGTATAAAGTAGTGTTAGAATATTCATGTCAAAAAGATGCATATTGTGTGTTAGGCTATTCTGACTGAAAGCTATTTATCTTATATGAAACTGCTTCGCTTATGAAATAAAGAAGAATGGCTTCCATTTGTTGATAAGATGGTGAATTCTGATGATGTGGCACCATGCTGCTGCAGGCTTATTTTTATCTATCCTACTTTGTGAATCAAATCTTCTACAACCAACCTAAGGATTAAATGCACAACCTTCATGTTCCTTGAATGATAAAGACCTTGAATATATGGTTATTCAAAAGTGTGACATTGTTTAATAAAACAAATGCATGTCACAGTCACAGGCTAAAAATAGCTATCTGAAAAGAATGGGATGCACAAATCAGCCCCATATTGTGTATGTGTCTTTATTACTATCATTGAATAACACCAGACCATGTATGTCAGTACATTTCTAATATGGGGTTCCATTCTTAGGTTGAACATTTGGAGAGTTTTGGCTTTGCCAGTCATTCAATATAAAAATTAAGCAAACTGGGCATGTGTCTAAAGTATTAAAAACCTTGTGATTATTCAGGAAAGAACAAAAGCCCAATGTAAATCCTCAATATATATGGACTATTAAAGAGGATAGGAGATAGGACAAGGGAAAGGGAACAAGAATCTATGATTTAGACATTTTTATTTTCATTTTCTCTTAACACAGAAATAGACAGTATTGTTCTAACTTTGACCTTTATAATTTAAAGTACATTAGATATTTTAGGACACTACTTGGGGGGAGGCAAGAATCTTTACCAACTAGCTGACATAAGGGCCATGAGAGGTGTTCAAGCTGGTCACGAGTGGACAATGATGGACAATGGTTTGCTGTTGGACAGTGATGACTTTGGGACTCTTCGGTCCCAGCAAGATAATTAGGGGTATTTGGAACCCACTACCATGTTGCATATCACTCAGCAGAAAAAGGTCATTGGCTTTCTCACCTGGGAAAGTAGATAAAGTGTGGGACAAAACGGGGACAGTGAGTGAGTTCTTGAAGGGACAGAGAAAGCAGGATCTGTTTATTTTCTACATATAAGGGTCCGTGAGTTGATGATGGGCTTTAAAATTGGCCTTTGCTTCTGGAGGAAATATTCCCACCAACTTGAGGAGAGGTGTGTGTGTGTGTGTGTGTGTGTGTGTGTGTGTGTGTGTGTGTGTACATGCTTTGCTGTACATACAAAATCTTTAAAGACCCCTTTACCTTACTCAGAAATGCTTCCTTAGAATAAAAGAGTTAACGCTGTTTATAGTATGTTGTTTCCATATCCTCTGCACAGTTTCTTTCAGAATATTTGGAATTATGTTGACATGTCTTCAATGTGTCTAGCAGATTATGTACAACTGTCCTTGGGGTAGAAGGGTGATGGGAATACCTTCCTTTCTTAGCATACAGGGCTAAATAAATTTTAAATTGTAAAATTATGGCAACAAATAAGAAATGTTCACGGGATTGGTATTCAGTATATTTTAGTTACTTGTTAGTTCTGATTTCAGTGCCAAGTCAGGAGGAAGGGCAAAGGATGGGTTGTGTGCCAGGTTGTTGGCACAGGCTGTGGTCACAGCAGCTCCTCATTGCTCTACCGTCCCCAGTTGTGCCTTCCTGCCTGCCCAAGTAGATGCAGGGCAAATGGGAGGGCCCTGTCAGTAGCTGGGATAAGAGCCACCAGCAAGAGAGATCTGCAATGATGGCAGACAGCAGTCCAGCATTTGGCCCAGCAGTGTGCCAGTCTCAGCTGGAGTCTAGCCCCTGACATGTGTACCTGGGATTTCTGACCCATCTGGAACATGATTTGAATCTGGATACCAAAAAAAGATACATAGTGTTAGAAAATATACAGTAATTGCTCACATAAACAAGCAGAGGAGACAGATATTTTAATGGTATTTGTTTACACACACACACACACACACACACACACACACACACACACACCTAAATATATTTCTAATCATAGCTGCTTGTCTTTAGGATTTAATTTTGCCAGATTTATTTTTATTGTTACTATCTAAGATTTCATTTATGGCAAATAGCGTATTCTACACAATAAAACTTAACTGCAATCAAAACATTTTTACCCTTTCTTCAGAGAGTAATTTCTAGTGAGAAGAACTTAGAGACTTTTTACAACAGTCATATAAAGACTACTGCAATGCCTCTGTGTGTGTGAGAGAGAGTGAGTGTGAGTGTGTGTGTGTGTGTGTGTGTGTGTGTGTGTGTGTGTGTAACACTCTAACACTTGCTTTTATAGTACAGTGAGACTAATCTAACCTTGCCATGGCTTTGAAAGGATCATCTTGATCAAACAAGATGAAATCCTCTAACACAAGTGCTTTCCTAATGATCCCAGTCTTGTTTTCAGCTGGTAGGAGTCTAACAAATACTTACAGATGCAATAGATATTGAGTGAGGATTCTAAGTGAAGAGACTTGCAAAAAGTGAGGAAGACTCTTTCCTGATGATATAAAGTGACATGTCCTGTAGTCCCACCATACATGTTTGAGTTCTGCAACAGGGAGATGGGTAGTTTGGTGTCTGGTCAACATTTATTTCATTAACATGTTAGCGATGTATACATGTGTATACAGAGTGTAATTTTTTGGAAAGCAATCATGTATAAAATAGAAAGTTTAAAATATGAGTAGTTTAAATATGTAATAGTTCAAATTATAAGGTTTTTCCATTAAATTTACCAAAAAAAAGTATTAGCTCAAATGCTAGAAGGTCTAGTTACAACTTAAAATTCAACCAATTAATTTGCTAAGTGAATCAAGACATACCTTAAAAAGCAAGGTATTTTTAAGATATTAAGAGCCTGATATTGGTCTCTGTACTGCTGTGAACATATGTACAAAGCATTAAATGATATAGAGGACGTTTTTATTATTGCTGTGGCTAAATCCCTGACATGAGGAAACAAGGGAAGAAGGGGTTTTCACCTCTTAGTTTGAGGGTACAGTCCATCATTTTGGGGAAGTCTGGGCAGCAGGGGCATTGCCAACGTATCACACATTGCATACACAGTTAGGAAGCTGAAAGACGGATGCTGGTGCTCAACCCACTTCCTCACACTTATTCTCTCCAGCATACGAAATAGTCTCACCCACATCTAGGGACCATTCCCTCACCTCATTCAATCCAATTCAAAAACTACCTCACAAATATGCCAAAAGGCATGTTCCACATTGATTCCACATCCTGTGTAACTGACCAAATTAAACATTATGAATGATAAAAAGCAAACAAAACACAATTCATATGTGGGTAACCTTATTTTTTTATAAAAATCATAATTTAAGGAATGATGATGTTATTTTTTGCCATATTGCTGAATCAAGAAAAATGTACCTCTAACCTCTTAGAATTTCATTTTCTTTTATTCATTTACCTTTTTTTTTTTGCTAAACCTGAGAAGTAAACTAGCATAAGACATATCAAAAGATGTCAACATATTTTAATATGTTTTATAAGTCAAGGAGCATTTTATAAGGAATTAAGAATCCAACAGCTATAATTGAACTTGTATGCATTAATTTTAAAAAGGGCAATAGATTAATACTATAACCAGGCCAAGGGTCTTGGCATGGATGACTAGTCAATGTGGTAGAGAAAGGGCTTGGAAGATAAAGGTTCATGTAAAGGTTTACCTTGGCCTCAATCTTGCCTTTGGTGTGTTCCTCACATGGGACCTTCCACTCCTTCACTAGGAAGAGGAAAGTCCTCTTGCACCTACTGCTGTCCAAGTACATTTAATTGCTAATAGTCAACATGCAAAGTAGCACATTTTGAGAAGATGGGATCATAACTTCATCATTTATTTGAATTATAAAATTAATTTCCAAAGCCTGTTGTTAAATAATGTATCAGAGTTGGGTTTCATCTCTTATTTGTTATTAGCAACATAGTCCACTATGACATCATCTCAAATAAGTGGAGTCATTTCCCAAGACCAGAGTCTCACAGGGTGTCATTGAGACAGTGGCATCACAGCGGTGAGGCCCACGGTTCTGCTTCCTGCTCACCGCGTGGAATGACTATGCCTTTCCCTGAAACAGCGCTCAGCACTGTGCAAGTGATAATTGCTGCAGGTGTGGATGATCAGAGTTTCTCCTGGTACATGTGGCACTAGAGGGTGACCACAATGCTAGGCTGCAAGCATAGATGGGTGACTTCTGTTCCATCTTCTCTCACGCCTCAGAAAAACAGCCACAACCAATTGTGTTCCCTTGAATGGATATCTCATATTTTGTTCATCATTCTAAAAGTCAAGTTACTATAAAAAAAATAACCAATGTTACCATATAATCTAGGGGCATACTTAAGATGTACTAGTTATTAAAGTTTCCTCCATAGATGAGGCCTTGCCATACAAATACTGGCATGGTTATCTGTGGAATGGCTGAGTTTCAGGGTTAGGGACTCAAATGGGGTTCAAACAAGAGGAGGCAGCTATCCTAAAAGGTGTGTGGCTGTTCTTCGCTGGTGACTGTACAGCCACAGAACAAAGGCAGGAAGCCAAGCAGAGGCTTCATTTCTCTCAAGACTTCATAGACTCCTTTCTGGTCACCTTCAGTTTTAATTTAAGTAGTGTAAATATTGTTTTGTTAGTGGAAAACCACTCTCCATCAATGCTTCCTTTGGCCAGGCACTCCCCTGAGTTTCTCAGCTCACATTATTGAATAGTTCAGGGGGGTCACAGAAACAGATATTTCTTACAATGTCAATTTTATTATTTTTTGTAAGATGCTTATGATTATAGGTTCTGTTTTCCTTTGTTTTTAAAACTATACTTTTTAATTTTACATACTAATGCCAGTTTTTCTTCTCTACCCTCCTCCTGCTTGCCCTCTCCTCACTCCATTCCCCATCCACTCCGCAGGCCTCCCAAGGAGAGTCAACAAAGTCTGTCACATCTCTTTGAGGCAGGACCAAGGCCCTCCCTGCTGTGTCTAGGCTGAGCAAAGTATCCCTCCATAGGGAATGGGCTCCAAAAAACCAGCTCATACACTAGGGATATACCCTAGTCACACTGCCAGTGGCCGCATAAACTGCCCAAGCTATCCAATTGTTACCCACATTCAGAGGGCCTAGTTTGGTCCTATGCAGGTTTCCCAACTGTCAGTCCTGAGTCAGTGAGCTCCCACTAGCTCAGTTCAACTGTTTCTGTGGATTTTCCTATCATACTCCTCCCTCTCTTCCACCAGACTCCAGAAGAGCTTATCTCAATGCTTAGCTGTGGGTCTCTCCATCTGCTTCCATCAGTTATCGGATGAAGGCTCTATGATGGCAATTTAGGTAGTCATCATTCTCAGGGGAAGGCCTGAATTGTCAAGCACTCTCTCCACTATTGCTATGGTCATCCTTGTGGATTCCTGGGAATTTCTCTTGTGCCAGGAGAAACAGATATTTTTACATCTAAAGCAAACGTGACAGTAAAGTTGAAATCTGGGAAATTTTGGGTTAAAAAACTTGGAAGGTCAAGCAAAAAATTGGAAGTTCTTACTTTCACAGAACCTTTCACTTCATAATGTGTGAGACTGGGAAGGCTGAGAAGGTCTTCCCAAGAAAAGGATCTAGTTTTATGTCTTCAAAGTGTTCTTCACTTTTAATAAAATTGAGACTGTCTGTACTTAATTAATTAAATGTCATAACTCCAATATAATTATTTTATGAAAAATTATATTGGCTGTCTTATTTTTTAATCACCATGCCATTTTTCAATATTGATGGCTATCTTAAATCTATGATTTTTGATTCATGGACATTATATCATTCTCTAAAAATTTTTGTAGGGAATAAAATATTTTCTAAATAATCTTTTCTTAGTATGGCAAATATAATTTCATTATGTGGCATATAGAGTTTAATTGATGAAGTTTTATTTTGGCTGCTATTAATTGACTGTAATAAATACTTGTCAATATTATACTCACTTATGCTCATGTTTACAAAATGCATAGTCTTTGGGAAAAAATCTCAAAGTATTCTGTGGCAATTCTGAATAAAAATACTATTTGAGCATGTCCACAATCTAAAAATAAAATGCAAAATATAGTAGCTATCTAGGAAATAAACAGAAAATCCAAATCCATCTATATTTGAATATATCCATTTGTTAATTAATTACATGAACACATGCCCTTAATAGCTTGAATAACACAGCATCAAAAAATATGTGTTGTTTATTTTGTTGTTGTTGTTGTTGTGTTTTAAGTTATCACCAGAAAGGTTTTAGTGTGTAAATATGCACTCAAAAATCCTCCAAGAAGTCCATAGTTTCAGCAGAAAGCATTTCTTATTACAATGTGTTATTTGCCTGGTTTGTTGAGATCATTGGACCACAGGACAGAGTGGATATAGATTGTGGTATCAATTTCTAGGTAAGCCAGTTAGCTTTGCTCTGTTTCACCAACACATGAGAGGTCTAAATGTCTTAGAAAGAAAATGTGAATTACTACCGTGAGTTTTCTCTCTGTAGGTAAAACGAAAACCCAAACAAATAAAACAACAACAACAGAAGTCCAAGACTTACATCATTTATACCAATCCCTGACATTAGTATCAGCATGACAAGACACAGGAAGAGATCTGGGCCTCTATATCCAAAGCCAGGGTGTTATGGAGCTGTCCCCTTCATAATGCTGTATGATGACCTGCCTTGTCTTTTTATAGTTACAGTTGAGGGACTCCAGCTGATAACCTGCCTGAAATTATTGCAGGCCTGGTGGGAAGCACCTAAGGAGAACAGGCATGTTTTCACTTCATGTGGAATCCATTAGCAAATCACTGCTGTTCTGTAAATTACCTTGCTGCTTAAGTCTCAGGCTGAGAAACTACTTTCCCTTTTCATAAAAAATGCAGATGGAAGGGCTCTCACAATAAAGAGCCTGTATTTAAAACAAATCAATTCCTAGAATTCAGAGACTGTGAGACAGCATTTCCCAGGTGGAAACAAGCAAATGCTCTTTCACTACTAAAACAGTGTATATGCTCTGGAAAAATCAGCTTTTCACTGAGTGTTGGATGACCATTTGTAGTGAAAGTGTAGAGGCTTGTGAGGATGAAGAAAAGAAGCTAAGTGTTTGTTTTTTTAAATAAATAAAAAGGAGACAATTTTGGAAATTAGAGACTTCAGAGACTAAATTTTCTATCTTGAAAATTGCTCCACAAATTCTCCTCAGCCTGAATAGGATACAGGGCTAGGAACAAATGAGTCTGATAACTCCAAGATTTGCTTAGAATGTCATTCTGATCAGAAGTAGCTCGGGCTTTGCATCTTACACTGAGGTAAGAAGCCCACACTTAATCTAAGATTCACCAGCATGACTAAAGGGGTCACACTCAAATCTCTGCAAATGTAGCAGTGTGTGTACAAAAGAACTCGTCTGGCTCGCCTTCTCCAAAAGTGCCAGGATAATGGAACTGAACTGGTCCCTTTCTTTTTGATAGCAGTAAGATGAAAAGGCAGAGGCAACTCTTAGAAAATGATGCCTGAACTCAGCTGTCTGTCCATAAAAGGAGGGCTTGGAAACATAATGACAGATTTTCATCAAGTCCTCTTACTAAGTAAATCTCCTACAGCTTATGGGTCTTTGCGAATAAACAGCAAATGCTCCAAGGCAGCTGCCTTTTATGATCTAACTATTAACACCCCCAGGATTCAAAGGTCAGATAGCAGAATACTTAAATGTTATAGCAAATATTTTCCAGGAGAATATTACTATTATATTATATTAATATTATACATCAGGAATCATTTACTCTGGAGAATGGGGTAAATGTGGCATTGATCCTCCAGGAAAGGGTTAAAGAAAATGGTCCGTTCCATTTTGAAGATGAGTAGACTAGGAAGTGTTTTTTTTTTTTTCAGGCTTTCTGAACAAGTACTTATCATGTAACTACAGAATCAGAAAATATGTTAAGCATTTTCTCAATTTATATAATTGTGATGCATAACTACTAGCATTCTGATTCAAGAAAGGCAAGTCTTTCACTACATACAGGCATCCCTGAAATCACCAGGGCTTGGTTCTCATGTCTATCAGATGTTAGTGAGGACTTATTGCCTAGATGGCAGACATAAACCAACACTGTCAAGGAGGAAGCTAGACAATGTTCTCGAAACACAGATGACGTGGGAGATGAAGCTAGATTCCTAGAGATAAGGTACTTAGTCTCATGTGAGTCAACTGAAAACAGTTTTGGACTTTGAAGCTCTGCTGTATTTTCTTTTAAACGGAATTGGATAAGTGCACAATGAGGCACAATTCTAGCCTCACCTGTAAATCTACTGGCTTGTTCATGCCAGTGTGGGAACAGTGAAGAGTGAAGGAAGAGTCCCTGCTATTAGGTGAAAACAGGATGTGCTAATGTTGTAATGCAGCTAAGAGATGACAGCTAGAGATTCATTTTCTGTCTGAAGAACTTGGCTCACATTGCAGAGAAATACCTACCCCTGGTCTCAAAGACGACAAAGCCCCTTCACATTGACAAAGAGAAGCCTGATGACAAAGGATTCCTGAAAGGAGTCACAGGATACAAGGTTGCTTAGGTTCTTTAGAGAAACCTTTTGTTCGAGTTCTGATATTCTTCATTCTAAAAGATAATACCTTTTTATATATAAAACTACTTTAGTAAATAAACCTTGAAGTAAACTATTGTTATTTAGAACTAAAAACGAGCATAAGACAAATTAAATTTCAGGAAGCAGTTCTGGGAAATTTGGAATTTTATACTCAAAAAGTGCCTAGTTTTCTTATGTCTGTTTCTATGGTGAATGCAGACATAGGAAATTTTTGCATATTTCAAATAATATTAGCTAAATGCAAAGTGTTTGAGGACCTGCTGTACATTTTCTCATGGTTAGTGATCTTTTACTTACATATCTACATACAAATAATTCCAGAACTGTTGTTCATCCAGATCACTGGGATTATACTTCAAACTACATGCAACTTTTCTAATGATCCTTTTAGAAATATTAGGATCAGGCATTTGTCACACCGTGGATACAATCTGTGTTCTTTGGCAACTTTTTATTAATGTAAAAATGCAGTCCATATTGGTCTTTGCATGTGTAGGCAGTTGACATGATTAACATGAAACTAGAAGTGGCCAGTGATGAGCAATTGCTAATTGCCAAGAGTATGAATATGGGAATGCACATGCCTGTTTTAAAACAAATAAATCTGCATTTTATTCACAAGAGTTTCCATTGAAATAAAGATTGGAATAGTTAAAATAGGATAATGTTTGCAACTGACAATCATATAAAACTTGTCTTGGCTCCTCCTAACCACCACACTTTTTTCATTTATAGCCAACGAAGAGCAAGAAAATGAACCTCTGCCTTTGTCCTTAAGACCAGACATCTTAAGTAAGTCACAGTTAGATGACTGCCCAAGGGACTCTGGCTGTTATATCTCATCAGAAAACTCAGATAATGGCAAAGAGGACCTGGAGTCAGAAAATCTACCTGACATGGTACAGAAGATGGCCATCAATGAACCCAGTGTCTGAACACAGGCTCCCAGCTCCGGATCTGCAGCAGAACTCCATTGGAACTGTTCATCTGCTACAAGATCAAAGGGAATTGTTCCACAGGCATCCCAGAGTACAAAGTATTCTAATATGAATGACTGCACATAAAAGTTTATATATCTAAATTCCCATTGAGTGTGCATACAATGCATATTTGTTAAATACTATGTGTTAAAATTTATCTGTCAAAAAAAAAGAGTTCCTCTGTCTATACTAGAAAAAAGACAATGCAAGATACCATGCCTGTGCATGTATATGCTGTTCTTGCATTTATTTCGTAAGTGTAAAAATATAGTCATGAAAACTGTGTATTTATAAATATATTATTGAGTACATTTTTGAATACATTTCAGCTGAACTGATTTCCACAGGCTGCATAGCACTCATTGTTTTTAATTGCTGGAAAATGTAGGCTGAGATTAGATTTTTTTTTCTGATCAAAGGTGGAGTTTTAGTAACAATTTTCTGTTTATTTCTTCGCTCTGTTCCTTGATTTGCAGAGAGTTAACCATATACTTCCTGTTTTGATTTAGTAAAAAATAATTATAGAATGTTTTATTTTATATGTAAATATTTTTAATTTTCCTCAACCCTAATAATAATAAAATAAACCATGTATATACTGTATTGCTGGACTAATGTTACTTAAGTTATTATAATACTATATCTAGAGAAAGAGAAGGTTTCTATTAGACCATGTCCTCAGCTAAGAAATTATACTGATTTGCAAATCATCTCCTAAACCCAGATCCATGTTCTGAAATCCTGAATGCTTCACATTTCAGCTTGACATGCCCAAACTCTTCACTCTTACTATAAAATTCTTTCTCCTATTTTCTTTCTACCCCACCATTTTTTTTTTTTTTTTTTTTTGCCAGAAACCAAGAGCTGGTCACTGAAATGGAATGTTATTTCCATCTTTGGTCTGCTTTTATCTTCCTCAGACAAATTCAGAAATGTGGAAAATCTTCTAATACTCATAACATTCCATTCATGCCCAAGGTGTGCTGCTATTACATTCCAGACTCTTGTGTGGAGGGTTGTAATGTCTTTCCAATGGATATCTCATCTTCAAATCCATCCTACAGTCTCTAAAAAAATCTTCATGAGTCAAATAAAATCATTCTCCTTGCTTGAAACATTTGATGGCCTCTCATTAACTTTAGCATAACACGTAAATATGTCAGTTGTTTGCCAAGGACTTTGAACCTTCCATGTGAGTCATCTCGCTGACCTCACCTTGCAGCACACAAACTACCCCCCAGACTTCCAGATCCACTATTCCCTCTGTGAGTCTCCATGTGTGAGGTTGTTTTCAGTGCCTAGCCTGATATTTGTTTGTAACATGAATATAAACCCAGAGACAGAGATGTTGGGGCTCAAGCTTCAAGCTGAAGCTCAGAAAAGCAAAGCAGCCAGCCACTAGCTCTTACTAAGCCTGAAATGGCCATCCTGCCTCCACAAATTATCAGACTGCAATGCAGACCGCACTGCTCTCCACTGAGCCTCAGACTGCAATTGCTCAGTTCCTGTTTCCTCCTGCCTTATATTCCAGCCATATCATCCTATTTCCAGCTTCCGAGTTCTGGGATTAAAGGTATGTACCACCACTGCCTGGCTCTATTCCTAGCTAGTGTGGCTGCTGGGATTAAAGGTGTGTATCACCACTGCCTGGCTCTCGGGCTGTGGCTAGCTTTGCATTTTGAACTCCAGTGGGTTTATTAAATCATATATATCTCCACATTATTTCATCCAAATCATCCCTTTATTGTGTCATCAAACTACCAAAAAAAAAAAAAAAAAAAACTATTCAAAAGTTTCGTGAACCCATTCTGTGCTTTCTTCTTTGTGTTTTCAAGGCCCCTGAAGGAGAAGGCTTGTAGATTCAAAATACGTTTATTCAGATAAATACCAGCCAAGCACAAGCCAGGGCATGCCCAGAGGCAGCAAAGCAGGGAGGCCAGAGAGAAGGGGTCCCCAGGTGTCTGCAGTCCCTTTAGAACCTAACACACGTCATCCTGAGCTTCCCTTGACCAAGCCCTGACAGAAGGCATGGTTACGATGTCTCCCTACAATTCCCCTTTTAGTCTAAAAGAGGATTAAAACTTAATAGTGTAAAATATCCCAAATTAACAATTATAAAGGTGAAATACAAGAATATACAATAATCTGTTATTGCACATCCTAACTATGTCTATTCCAGCTAAGCCCTAAAGTCATCTGAAAGGGGTGTCCAACCTGAACACCTCCTTCCAATCCCAACCCTAAGCAATCAGAAAATCATTCCTAACTAGGCTTACACTACCCTAATAAACAATAATGAGTAAACGGGGCATAGCGTCTTCCAAGTTACTTCCTGCTGAAATGGGACGATGGTAGCCTTGTGAGGTCCTGTGGGAAGAAAATGTTAGTATAGTGAAAGTCTCTAATGGGTTATGTCCAGTTCATGTTAGATTGTATTTGCTAGATTGAAGATCTAGGTTGAAATCCTCAACTCGATTGAAGTCAGTACTGGAAGCTCTGGTTGGAGTGTCAGTTGAAACGGAGTAAGTTGGATCCAGTGCAGTCTAGGGGTTATGGCCCAATTTTTTTTCCGGAGCATCCAGGGATTGCTGTCAGGCGGGTCTTCATTGGCTGTGTGGGACTCAAACGTAAGTGTTAACAGAGAAATGTTTGCTTGTATTTGTATGTATGCTGGAAAAGGCAATCGTGGAAAATAATGATTGTGAGACGGTGTACACCTTGAAGGAAAGAGCCAAGAAAGACAAAGACAGTCCCCAAATTCCTCTCTCATTCTGTATTACATCAGGCCCCCTTATATATAGTTGGTTACAGAAATCCTCTGTTTATTTACATGATACCTGCCTTTACTCAAGAATGTAATCCCCTCATGACAGAATTTATTTGCTTAGGCTTTTAAGAGGAAAATCTGGCCCAGGAAGAACACTTCAAAAATATTTTCTAGAGTTTTTTGTGCATGGTGATTATTTCCAATAAGTCATTCTTACCAACCTACAGGTAAACACCTCCAAATTATCTAAAAGATTTGTTTGTTTGTTTGTTTTGTTTTGTTTTGTTTTTTCTTTCAAGACAGGGCTTCTCTGTAGCTTTGGAGCCTGTCCTGGAATTCTCCCTGTAGACCAGACTGGCCTTGAACTCACAGAGACCTGCCTACCTCTGCCTCCCGAGTGCTGGGAATGAAAGCATGTGCTGCCAAGGCCCGGTGTATCTAAAAGTTTTAAAGAAAATGTGGAGTTGGAAAGATGTCCCAATGTTTAAAAAAGCACTTGCTCCTAAATCATGAGATCTACAGATTGGATCCCAGCAACCAAGTGGGTGGCTAACAAACATTTATAACATCAGCTCCAAGAAACCAGAGACCCTCTTCTGACCTCCATAAACACTCTTACACACATGTGCTCATAAAGTTTTACACACACACACACACACACACACACACACACACACACACACACACACACTTAAAATCTGAAATAAGAGGCCTGGACAGATAACTTGGGTCTTTAGAGCAGAGACTGCTGTTTCAGAGAACCTGAGTTCAATTCCCAGCCCTGGTCAGTACCAACTGGAGACTCAAGATCCAGGGGGCTCCATTTTCTCTAGCCTCTGCCTGTAACTTCATCTCTATGAACATTTCTCAAGCCAGACATGTAAAAACATACAATTAAAGTAATAAAAATAAATCTTGAAAATGAAATAAAAGGTAATAAAGAAAACACAGGCAATGTTATTGTGAATGCTGAGGAAAACATAGTAGTTCTTGTCTCTTTAAAAGATCTAATCTCACCAGGAGTGCCACGTCAGATATGATGCTCATGGTTACCTCTACTTCCTCCTCAGCAAAGCATGCTTTTTCCTGACTATGGTTACCACTTTTAGTAGATTAGTCTAGAAACTGTTTTTAGACACAGCACAGATATACTTGAAAGGTTCAGGCATTATGCTGGCCTGTCCCTGTTACCTGGTGGAATCCACTCAGGCAATACCCTGGTCAGCCCAAGGTTCCATGGGAAAGAAGTCTGCACGCAGGTGCAGAGGACCCCTTTAAAAGATAGGCCCCTGCACCTTTCTCTCTCTCTCTCTGTCTGTTCCCTCTCTCTCTCTCTCTCCCCCTGTTCCTGCTCTCTGTCCCCTCTCTCTGTTCCCCGCTCTGTCTCTCTATGGCGACCGGCCATGGCGGTCAGCCATTACCCTGTTCCTCTTCTTAGTCTCCCCATTCTACCGGGCCTTATAATAAACTTATAATCTTATGTCCATCTCAATATTTCTCTTTTCTTCTTTTTAAACAAAAGAATAACATTTGGCGCCCGGACGTGGAAAGGCTCTGCCCTTATACCTTCTCGAGACCCGCTGGTGGGCGCGTGTTAGGCAAGGGCAACCTTACAACCCACTTTCATCTCCGCTTTTCCTGGCACTCCCTCCTGCCTGCAACAGCCTGAGATGCCGGAACTCAACTCGCCGCTTTCCAACTAAGGATCTCTTAAACTCACTGATCTGCCTATTCGCTACAATCCGGTAAGAAACCCAAACCGTTCCCATGGGGCAGACCCAGCGCTGTTCAATCTGGGTCCATTTTTCAGTTTCGGGCCGGGTGCTCTCAGACAGGGCAATCTATGCATTTTTCGGCCTTGCCCACGGGAAATACACTTTTACGGGATCTTTCGGTTACTGGCAGCAAATAGGTAAATTAGTGGAGTTCTGCCTCCCAGTGGGAACTTTCTTTCACCTGGGAATGTCCCTCATTGTTCTGTTTGTTCTTTCTCTGACTGTTTCTTCTTGGTTGGCAATGTCTGCTTGAGATGCTCTGAGAGTTTTATTTGCTGGTTTAAACTTTTCTGGCAATTGAGAATGTGCTTACGGGGGTCGCCATCGGCCACGTGGGCTAACCTGGGGGCCGCCATCTTGGTCATAACCAGGTGACCTGGCTTAGGCCTACCCACTCAGTTCAATGACTTCCACCGGCAAGCACTGCCACCTGACATCTTACTTTTTATTTCTTTCACTTGTTGGGTGCATTTCCTAAAGGTCAGGCATGGGATCCCGCTCCAGGAGCGGTGCTTTTTTGCTTTTTTCAGTTCGGACTGCTGGGTCCTTTTTCGGTTTCGGGACAGCTGTGTCCCCTTCGGGGCCAGGCCCCTGGCAACTCCCACGGGCAGACGTGCATCCGTAGAGGAGCTTTTTGCCGGTTCTCCACCTGCCTCACCCATGGGAAATGCACAGAGGAACCTTTCTGGTTTCATCCAACAAGCAGGTAAACAGACAAAAGCGGCTTACAGTTGCCGCCGTTTTGGTCATGTGACCTACCTGTAGGCACGCACAGCTCCAGCGGCCTATCGAGCAAACCTGTCTGCCAGATTTTTGATTTCTGCCAGATCTTTTTGCTTTTTATTTTATTTTTGTCTTTTTCTTCTTATTTTATTTTTTGTCTTTTTCTTCTTTCACTGGCTCTGTTGTTCATGGCTTGTTTACTAAATACTGTGCCTTTCCAGGACCCTCTGTTTAAATCTACTCTGTCTCTTTAAATCTCCTGTCTGTTTGCTACAATGTACGGATCAGAGATTGCATTCTAGTTCCCCTTTACTGTTATCCAATGCTGCTTGTCTCTGTACTTGTAATTTAATTTTATACTTATCTAGCTCTATATGCAACTTAAATTAAACTATACTAAATGTCTATTTGTAAATTACTATATATCTTTAAATGATGGTCAACATTTTAAGTCATAAAGTTCTAATCTACCTTTACTTAAAATATAAGCTAAGTCTATACAACTTAAATTTAACTCATATCTTTAAATGATGATAAAAGTTTACAATCATAAAAGATCTATTTCAAATTAACAAAATCTTTACACTCAGTCTATCCTGTAAGCCGTTTACAAAGGTACAGCTTTTATTACAAAAAGGTATTTTTTCTTTAAAGGCAAACTTAACTGCTAAGTTACTAAACAGACAGCCCTCAAATGCTCAGAGATCTAGAGAATATGGCATTTAAAATGTTTTGTTAAAAAGCTTTTTATAACAGAGAGATAGGCCAGTTGCTGGCCCCACCCCATTTCCTCCGAGAAGACTGGGCACTGAAGAAACTTCATCTTGACTCAGTGACAACTCTGGTCACTGAGCAACCCTGCCCTTCACCTCAACTGGTACAAAATATTCCAGACCATGGACAAGAGGACAACGGAATCGACTTTCCCGGCGTTGCTTGGGCCAACGGTAGGCGAGTCTTCCCAAAGTCTCTAATCCACAGGTCGCAAGTTATCAGCAAGAAGGCAGGTGTCCTGCAGCCCACTACTATGGATGGAGCACCTTGGGGATGGCTGTCCATGCAGCCTGCTGGCAAGTCTCTGTTATTCTTTAATCATTGATTCAGGTAAAATCTTATCCTTCTCAAGAACTCTGATGCTTTTGACGACTGATAGTCTTGCCAGCTTAAAGCAAAACAGATTCCAATAACAGGTATTTTAGGGTTTATCTATGTAAAGATAGGAAAGTCTAAGATGTATGAAGGTCTAAAAATGTAGTTACAAAGGCCTGAGGATATAAAGGCTTAAATGGTGATAAAATGAGTTGAGACATTAAAAAGAATAAAATATGTTCCTGATTTCTCTATTTCTCATGCTACTGTTCATAGTAAAGTTCAACAATACCACTATATGATCATAACTACAAGGTCAAGATTAAGATGCTTTTCATTGTCCTAAAAAAATCTGTCTATTTTTAAATGGTAATACTTTCAGCCAAGTTGCTTCTAACATGAATGTGCTACTAATGTGTCTAATACTTATGTTTCCACAAACTCTAAGGATTCTTATAAGTTCCAGGGAGCCGAATCAGATCCAAACAGGTCAGATTCACTCCAGGTAATATTCAACCTTTCCCCGGTCCCAAATTCTCTTCACTCATCTTGGGACTCCTCGGGTACCCCTCCCTCATCTTACAATCTTCCCCTCAAGTGACAGGACCTAAGAAAAAAATTTTTCTAAACTCAACCTTGTTTTCTGCTCTGTCAACATCTTGCCAGGTCTAAGAGGCGCCAGGGAGTTCCATACAGCTTGGACTACAATGAAACAACCAGCTTCCCCAGGACGTGGCAGCACCCCGACCTTCTCGGGTCCCCCAAAGATGGTCAACGCCCCCACGTCAGCAGGAAGCAGTCTTAAGAATTCGACGCCCTTATTCCTTAACCTGCCATGTCTAAACACCCCACCTTTTTTTAATAATAAGTAGAGGTGGGAATGAAAGGTTCAGGCATTATGCTGGCCTGCCCCTGTTACCTGGTGGAATCCACTCAGGCAATACCCTGGTCAGCCCAAGGTTCCATGGGAAAGAAGTCTGCACGCAGGTGCAGAGGACCCCTTTAAAAGATAGGCCCCTGCACCTTTCTCTCTCTCTCTCTGTCTGTTCCCTCTCTCTCTCTCTCTCCCCCTGTTCCTGCTCTCTGTCCCCTCTCTCTGTTCCCCGCTCTGTCTCTCTATGGCGACCGGCCATGGCGGTCAGCCATTACCCTGTTCCTCTTCTTAGTCTCCCCATTCTGTCAGTCCTTATAATAAACTTATAGTCAATATGTCTGTCTCAATATTTCTCTTTTCTTCTTTTTAAACAAAAGAATAACAATACTGGCCCTAGTTTTTCTCTTAAACCAGGTACCCTAGTCTCAGTTTGTTCAAGAGAGTGTCACATTTTTAAGGTAGTGAAAGGAAATTCTAGGTTGCGAAGTAACTGTGGAGCCAACTAATAATAAAACAATGCCAATCTCCTACTGAGTTAAACTCTTTCACAATTTCTTTCCCTTGAGAATTTTCATACCAGTTGAGGATTTGGGGACATCCTTTTGAAAGAGGCTTTAAGGAAACAATAGTAAAGAAAGTCTGGGCTCTTCCTAAAGGAAGAAGATGGAGAAGTAGAAAAGCAAGCCGCTTATGTGGCCAGCAGAAAGGGCTGGACATAGAAACCCGAAATGATAAGGACATGTCTATAGAAATATGCCCTATCCAAGATACTGCTGAGCTCCTTTACTTCCTAAGACCCTGGACTTAAAGCATCAGTTTGCTCAATGCAAAAGAGGTCAAATCAACAGAGGGCAAGCAAGCAGATTCTCACCCATTGATCCTATCTGCATCACAGAACAGAAAGAAGCAGGAAAGTAAGAGCTTTACCAAAAGTCATCGAGCTAAGGGAACTTTACCTTCTGCTGTTTTCTTCTAGAAGGGAGTTTGAGTCTGAGTCCTTTAAAAGCAGATGAGGAGATAGTTAGACAACCACAAAACTAATATTTACAGGATAGTCTCATTGGCTCTGTTGGTTTAAACCTGGCAAGATGCCCAATCACATATATTATTTAGATTTGGTCAATAAAGGTCTTTTGGACCAGGCATTGTGGAAAAGGAAGGCAGTGGAATCTACCTGTTGAAGCTAGTTGTTTACAGGTAGTTTAACAGAGCTCTAAAACCTTCCTAGCATTCAGGGATTACCTCATCACAGGGGGTTCCTATATTTGCAAGTTCATCTATGACAGTTGATATAGTCAGAGAAATTTTAGCCGCACCAAATTTTCTAATATTAAAACAATATTCAACACATCAGATGAATCCTGTGCCATGTACATGTAAAGCAAGAACTGAACACCCACATCTATCCTTTAATCTTTATTTTTTCATTCATTCATCTATGAGATAAGGTACACTAGATTGTCCAGGGTGGCTTTAATCTTTTAATCCTCTTGCCACAGTCTCCTGAGTAGCTGGGATTACAGCTAACCCATCAAATCCAGTTCAGTTTTTTTTTTTTGTCTTATTTATTTATTTATTTACTAATTTCAATTCTGATTTTCCATTTATTCTTTAACTGATATTTGTAAGTATGAATATTATCTTTAGTTGCAAATATATTACTAGTAAGTTTTTGGTTTTTTTAATCATATTGCAAAGGGGATGGATTAAAAAAATAAAAACATGATTGGTAGCTGTTTATTAGGTTTCAGACAAGTTCCATTTCACTGAGGTTATAGCCACGTGTCTTGCAACTTCCTGAGTGGGGCAAAATTGATGACATTTAATGTTGAGAAATTTCCGCTGCAAGTCTCAGTTCTGAGAACTTATGATGAAATTTTTAGATATTCCCTTGTCTGCCATGCAAGTACTACTCCACACTGCCACCAAAAGACTGCATAAATAATTAGTGCTCAGGCTTCAAATACTCTTGATAAAGTGAGAAACCCTGCTAAATTTATAAGAAGGTTCAGAGGTAAGTGAATAGAATCTAAATAGAGGTTAAAGAATACTAGCAGTTTGTAACTTTGATAAGGTGTTTGAGCAGGGGCAATAAAATAGAAGTCAGCCGATTCTGTTCTACCTCCATCTACCAACTGTGTCCTCTGAGACCTCCCTGTGGAAGTGTACCTGTAGACTAATGGTTATGGAGCTGAACCATCTGCTTTTAAGAACTATGGACTCCACTCTGGCATTTCTCATCAAAAGTGATCTTTAAAATCTAAAATTGATATAAATTACAGCATATTTATATGAGGCATTCAACACAGTGCATATAGTGTTTGTATAAAAGCCACTATGACTTTTAGACCCACTATTTCATTTTTCCCATGATAGGATGGAAGCAGTACCATCCTATGATCATACAGGTATGGACTAAGAGTATTTTGAAAGTCTTCAAGCATAAATGGTCTGAGGTCTACAGAACAATGCTGGGCAGAAGCAATGAGGGAGGGTCAGCTGGCTGCATAGAATGCAGGTCAAAGAGTTTTTCCATGGGACATCATGGTTTTTTTTTTGTTATACTGGATCAGTTCAGAAAGAGACTATACTGAACTTAGCCTTAGCTCTATATGCTTGACACATGAAATGAGTAATTATTTTTCATAATGAAATATTAAATATACAAATGATTCTATACTGTAATGAAATTTGGGATTCTTATTGCCATGGGTCTTGGTTTCTCAGCTGACTGGGCTACAGAAAGCAGAGAAGCCCTTAGAAGGTACCCTAGATATAAGTATTTACACACATACAAAGCTTATATACACACATTATATATACATATATACACACATTTAGGTAGAAGATTGTCACGGGAAATCAAAGTGCTAACAGGTTACAAGGAATGTAAATATGCTTTCTATTACCCCCTTCTATATCTGCATCATGAAACCCCTCACATCTCCATTTCCAACACTCAGTTTTGTTTTGTGTTGTATTTTACAAATTTAAAAACCACAAGAGAAAATGGGAAAAAAATGGCTTTAGTATATTTAATGATATCTTTTGATCTTCTGGGATCCCAAGTGAGCCTAAGTGAAGAATATTGTTTCCCCATAGGGCAGGGGTGGAATTGTGATGCACAGGCTAAGGGGATCATTTTCTCTTTCAGTTCTTGGGCACCAGACCAATAAAATGGGCAGGAACCCATGCTATTTGCAGAGGAAAATGGGGCGAAAAGCACTTCCGGCGTACATTGTCCATATAAATTATACTTGTTTGCAATTCATCGACTCATTCTTTCTTTTATATCCATATGTAATGTAAACGATCATCTTTCTCTGAAGCTCAATAATGATGCACAACTCAAAATGTGATAGAATCAGCTAAAAGAAAGCAGATGGAAGATTTTTTCCTCTATATGCATATTCATAAGAATACAGAGAACTCAACAAAAGGAGATACATAAGAGCTCATACCCGGAGGCTACATGGACTTATGTATGGCAGTAACTTGTTTTTCTGCAACTGTTTGTTCTTCAAACCTTTACTCATTTCTTCCTGAAGCAGTCACTAAAAATGCACTGGGAAAAAAAACTGCTTCCCTCTATACAAACAAACATATCCCCCTTTGAATTTTTATTATACCTTTGGATTCAAGATTCAGGAAGTAATATTTGTGTACTTTACTAGAGACCACAATTAGAAAGCAAACCGCACACCAAAGTGAGATCTTAAGGGCTGCTTTAGCAATGCAAGCTACAGACATTTCCAATCACACTATTATGTGACCCCCCCCCAAAAAAAAATGATAGAAAATAATAGTGAACTGCCTGGATCATGTTTGTCTCTGTTTTTAAATGTCTATAATTAATTAGAGATGAAGGAAGTTCATTTGTTGTACCTAGGAAGCAGGAAAGCTACTTGAAATTTTGTAAAGATAAAAAAGAAACCCTGGGGTAGGCTGCGGTTTAAACAAAAGACTGAAAGAAAACCATTCAAACAGTAGCTGTGAGTTTCAGGGCCATCACCAAGGGAGGGACACTCATGCCAAGCAATGCTTCCGACTACCTCCGTCCACTTCACTTCATCCAGGACACTGGAACTCAATGTGGATGCCCAGAGAACTTAAGGAAATATGTTCTGGCAGGTTTCCTAACATGGCTCGTCCCATGTGAAGGAGCTCCATTAACCACTCAGAGCGCATCGTTGTGGGTCTGAGCACTTGAGGTACCTCTTGAGCTCAGTGAACGGGCAGCTCCATCAGGGGACTGGTGGGACAGAGGGGAGTTTGGAACCCATAAAACCTATTCTACCCATAAAATTACCTTGTGCTAGCTCTCTTCCCTAATAAAAAGCCATTCGTCAGTTTCTGCCAGGTAACTAACTGTACACAGTATTCTTTTTAGATTATTTTTTCTATTTTCATTCCATTTTTTATTTGAACCAGAAACAAGACTGGTTCAACCCCAGCTCCCTCTCCGTCCCCTCCCTCCACCCTCCCCAGCTAAAACCCTACCTGTCACATACCCCCTCTGCTCCCCAGGGAGGGTGAGGCCCTCCATAGGGGATCCCCAGAGTCTGCCACATCTCTTAGAACAAGGCCTAGCCCTACCCCTGTGTGTCCTGGCTCAGGGAGTATCCCTCCATGTGAAATGGGCTCCCAAACTTCACACCCATGCTAGGTGTAAGCACTGATCAACTACAGGTGGCCCCAGGGATCTCTGAGGTCTCCCCACCAACCCCCCACATTCCCTGGGTCTGGATCAGCCCCATGCTGGTTTCCCAGCTATCAGTCTGGGGACCAAGAGCTCCCCAGGTTCAGGTCAGCTGTCTCCGTGGGTCCCACCAGCCTGGTCTAGACCCCTCTCATCACCCTTCCCTCTCTGCAACTAGATTCCAGCTCAGTTCAGTGTTTAGCTGTGGGTGTCTCTGCTTCTACTTCCACCAGCAGCTGGATGAAGGCTATAGGATGGCAATCAAGTCAGTCATCAATCTCATTATCAGGGGAGGGCATTAAAGTAGCCTCTCCTCTGCTGCTTAGATTGTTAGTTGGTGTCATCCCTGCAGATCTCCAGGCATTTCTCTAGTGCCTGATTTCTCTCTAAACCTAAAATGTCTCCCTCTATTATGGTATCTCCCATCTTGTTTCCTTCTATTCTTCCCGGACTCAACCCCCACTCTCCCATGTCCTCCTCACCCCTTCCCTGCCCCTCCCATTCTCCTAGCTCCCTCTCCCCTCCCCCCAGATTCTAATAATATCTCCTTTCCCACACTCACTCACTTTCTGCTAGACTTTTGGGGCTTTATTTTTTGTTGTTGTTGTTGTTTGTTTTTTCTCCTTTTTCTTTTTTTGTTCTTCTCTCAAATCTGTTCATGCCACTGAAACTAGTTTCCTTATAAATGAGACCCCTTAAGCGATCCCGATTTGATAGTGCCATCTGTTTTCTGTAGGGAGTTAGAGTGGTGCATTCATCCTTTACCCCTCATGACTGCCAGTTACTTGGGTCACTCATGAATCCAATGAGCAATGCTCTGTGCCTCTCCTATCACTTCATTTAAATGGTCTCAGTTCATTTGCTTCTACTTCCTTCCCAGCCTCCATCTCTATTAACAGGCAAGTAACTCCAGGAACAAAAAGGAGAAAGATAGAGCTTTCCCACACACACCACCAAAACATGTGTCTTGTGAATTTTCAACATCCTATTCGTTTCATGGGCCACATAGATAATTCTTTTTGCAAAATACTGCAAGTTACTGAAACTGGGGCAACTGGCAGGATGTAAGATACAATCACAACACTGCTTGTGCCAATCTAGAAGAAACACCCTCTTAGTAATAACCACACCCACCTCTCCTTTATATGAAATATGGGGTCATTTCTATTAGAAGAATAGACATCTTCCAACATCAATATTCACCCATCAACTGTGCTCTGAAACAGAATGATGCAAGTACACACTTTAGATGATTACTTCTGAATGAGAAACATCTGACATTCATAGCATTTTTAGTGAGTATAAAATTGATATCAGATGCAAACTATTATTATGTTAGCAACTTTTTATCTAAAATGCTTTAATTTAAAGTTATATTTTTATACAATATCACTCGCTAACATTGGTCACATACAAAACCTTAGGACTTTAAATGTTGGAGGAATTTATTTCAAAATATGGATGCCCAGATAATTTGCATGATTAATGAAAATACATTTTTGAATATTAAGCATTGAAGATGGTAGTATTTAGTAGGCTTTCTGACAGAAGTTAAAAGACTATTAGGATGACTGATGAATTGTTACAGTGCATTAGCTCTCAGAACATGGGAAGAGCTAGAGGACATTTATGCGCTTTTGAGTATTCTTGTTTTTCCTTAAACTACCCTTTCCTAACTGAACTGTCTGTCCCGTTGGGTGACTTTGGTTGTTTTAAATTGTTATGCATAGAGTTTTGCTATTGAGAAACTTACAAATTCCATAGAAGATCATGAACATAAGAGCAAAGATAAAAGCCATATTAGACAGGATATTGTACACAATATCAGTCACATAATAGGAGATTGATTAAAAGTACACCTAAGGATGCTGGCATAAATGGATGCAAACATGTAGAAGACTACAGATAGACCCAAGCTTTTCGCCCTGCACAAGACTTACGTCAAAATGGATCAAAGACCTCAACATAAACCCAGTCACACTGAACCTACTAAAAGATAAAGTGGGAAATACCCTTGAATTAATTGGTACAGGAGACTACTTCCTGAACATAACTCCAGTAACACAGACACTGAGATCAACAATTAATAAATGGGACCTCCTGAAACTGAGAAGCTTCTGTAAGGCAAAGGACATAGTCAGCAAGACAAAAACGACAGACCACAGACTGGGAAAAGATTTTCACCAACCCCACATCTGACAGAGGGCTGATCTCCAAAATATACAAAGAATTCAAGAATCTGTTCTTGGGGTACAGAACTAAATAGACAATTCTCAATAGAGGAATCTAAAATGGCTGAAAGACATATAAGAAAGTGTTCAAAATCCTTAGCCATCAGGAAAATGCAAATCAAAACAACTCTGAGATACCATCTTTCTCCTGTCAGAATGGCTAAAATCAAAAACACCAATGACAGTTTATGCTGGAGAGGATGTGGAGAAAGGGAAACACTCCTCCACTGCTGGTGGGAGTGCCAATTTGTATAGCCACTTTGGAAATCTGTATGGCCATTCCTCAGGAAAATGGGAATCAGTCTACCACAAGATCCAGCAATTCCACTCCTAGGCATATACCCAAAAGAAGCACATTCATATAACAAGGACATCTGTTCAACCATGTTCATAGCAGAATTATTTGTAATAGCCAGAAACTGGAAGCAGCCTAGATGCCCCTCAACCCATGAATGGATAGAGAAAATGTGGTACATTTACACAATGGAGTACTAATCAGCAGAAAAAAACAATGTAATCTTGAAATTTGCAGGAAAATGGATGGAACTCGAAGAAACCATTCTGAGCCAGGTAACGCAATCACAAAAAGTCAAACATGATATGTACTCACTCATATGTGGACCTGCTTTATGATACATAGTAGTGACCGTGCTTTATCAGAGCTATTTTTAATGATGTTGCTCAGAATGGTTTCCTTCCAGATGATGATTAAGAAGCTAATTTTAAAAAATGGTGCCAGGTACCACAAGGGTAACAGAACTTGTGCTGTTTTTCTGGAATTTTGTTTACTTTTTTTTTTTAATGGAGAGTGCTGGATGTCTCTACAATTTTGTTCAAATGACTGCAGAACCTGGAAAAGCTGTTGCTGCTATTGATGCATAACATACTGCCATTATTGGTCTTTATATATATATATATATATATATATATATATATATATATATATATATATATATATATATATATATATATATAATTTGAATTTTTGGAAACTTTAGCTGTGCTTTCAACTTTGGAAAAAAGTATCCCAGTTTACTGTGTTGAGTTGGCATTGTACAAAAGTTAACAGCCATATTGGTCTAGAAATGTTAAACTTAATTTTTTTCCATTTGTACAGGGGTAATGCACTGTATTAAATATGTAAGGTCTTAAAAAAAAGAAGGGATTTTGAGAGCCCATCCCATGTGAAGGGATGCTCTCTTGACCTGGACACATGCAGAAGGGCCTAGGCCTGGCCCAGGATGATGTGGTTGACTTTGGGAGCCCCTTTTGAGGGCCTTACCCTGCCTGGGGAGTGGAGGGGGGATGGCTAGGGGCAGGTGGGATGTTGGGGGGAGGGGAGGGAGAGGGAGAAGGGATTGACATCTGAAGCAAGCTTGTTCCTAATTTGAACTAATAAAATAAAATAAAAATAAAAATAAAAATAAAAATAAAAATAAAAAGTACACCTAAGGGAATAGCTACTCTCTTTCATGATTAGAATAGTCTTACTCAGCAATTAAATATAAAATGTCATAAAATGAAGTTGAAAATACTTTTTTGATTAGTAGTAAGGTTACTAGCAGTTCCTGTTCCAGTCAGGGAAGGGTGAAAGCATGTTCTTTCTATTTATTAAGAATTGTGTTTCCTTCTTCCATGTCTTTATATAGTCTTCTCTGGGATTCCAGAAAATACTGCAGATCAGCTGAGACATCCAGCCATTGGATGACATGAACTGAGCAACTACTGGATTTCTGAACTTTCCATTCATAGCCAGCCATTGTAGGATTAGTTGGACCATAACCTATAAGTCATTCTAATAAATCCCTTTCTGAATACACACACACACACACACACACACACACACACACACACATATATGGAGAGAGAGAGAGACAGAGAGACAGAGAGAGAGAGAGAGGAAGAAAAAAGTTGTTTCCAAATGATACTTATTGAAATTATTCTAGAACTTCCTTGTCTTTGCTTGTTACAGAGCTTACCATAGACTAGTTGGTCGTTTTTTCCCTCATCTTGGTATACTTGGAGATGAAATACACTGAAGTGAATCCACCAGGAGGTGTTTATATCCCATATGAGTAACAAGTAAATACAATTGCAAAGGGAGGGCAGAAAGGCAACCAAAATAAATTCTTAAGATGGGAAGAATCAATTAAATAATAACCTTGCTTTGGGGCTAGACAATATTTTGTAGGTCAGTGTCCTAAAGTGATGATTGATACCAAAGCCAACTATTTAAGCAGAATATCCATCATGGTGTTGCTAAGTGTATAATTCTCTAGCATAAATTATTCATGTGTCAATGGCTATGAGAAAAAAAATGTACTATTGTATATCATCTAGTATCCCCTGCTTGGTCAATAATGAAGAGTGGATAGAGCAAATGTATTAGGCTGAAATATTGCTCCAAAGATAGCAAACGCTAAATCAAGGAATCCTGCATATGCTACTTTAATTGAGTTAAGGGTCTCTATAAATGTAATTAAGGATCTTGAGAAAAGAATATCAAGCTGGATTGTGTGGATCCCTAAATACAATCATAAATGTCAGTATAAGAGGCAG
Source organism: Cricetulus griseus (assembly GCF_003668045.3). Classification (NCBI taxonomy): domain Eukaryota; kingdom Metazoa; phylum Chordata; class Mammalia; order Rodentia; family Cricetidae; genus Cricetulus; species Cricetulus griseus. Next base: position 19,301,803 of record NC_048597.1, read on the forward strand.
AAGAAGGGTCTTAGAGAGATGACAGAGCCAGCATGAATGCTTGAATTCAGATACCCATAACCTACAGAACAGCCCAGCATGGCCCATGTCTGTGACCCCTACTAAGGAGCAGCAGAAAAAGTCACCAGACATGGACCACTGCTACACACACAAACAAACAAAAATAAAAACAAAAAACACCCATGCACAGACATTGGCAGTAGCAAAAAAATTCTAACATGTTGGAAACATTTCTTCCTCCTTACTTTTATGTGAAAATATTTTGGATACTCACAGACAGAATCTTATTCAAGGTCATAGTAGATAATGTTGAACAACTTCCAATCCTGGATAAGAGAAGTAAAGAATTAAAGTATTTTTCTCATAGTTTCAAAAGCAACCACTTGTACAATAAAGGTTGCTTAATTAAAATCTATCCAACTGAAACACCATTTATCTGAAACAAATGTTTGTGCTACTGATATCAACCAAGTCTACACATGAGTAGCTAACAATAAACAATGGAATGAAGCCCAGGGAAAAGCAATTAAAACAAATTGCTCCTAATAAAGTTTGCCCTGAAAATACACATTTCCACATGGGCAAATACACATATGCTTGTGAGCACACATGTCCACACACAAAGCGTCTCTACTGAATTATGAAGACTGGATTAATTCAGTATGTGTCTATTTATTCCTCAACTTATTACTGAGATACTAGTTTTAGTCACTGATGAAGCATGTAAGTCAGAAAGGGAGTGTATACATAATACAGATATTCAGAATGGTTAGACTCCTGGCCCAATGCAAAAGATAATGTGGGTTATCTTGATTCACAATTGTTCAGCGTTTTAAGATAAGCTAGAAGAGATTTAAGTCAAGTGTTAGCTTTGTAAGAGCATTTGAGTCAATAAAACAAGTTAAAAGACTTAAAATACATTGTGTTTTCAAGAATTCCTTAACAATACCAATTTCAGTTTTCTCAAGAAGCATAATATACATGGGAAAAACAGAAATAGCATGCCTAAGAGGTTAGGTTCATGTATCCTGTACGCAGGCTTATATTAACTATAAAGGCATTCTTTGGTTCCCATTAAAATAGTTATGATCAAAGTTTTTCACACTTGCTTGACTGCTTTTCATGTTCTAGAGAGTCTCACTCATGTAAGCAATGAGGCAGAGAAAATGACCCATGTTCACCAAAGTGTGTTTATTAGGCTCCTGGGAATACCTCAGCTCTCTTCCATTCACGGGAGTCCATAGGATGAGCTCTGGCCAAAGGCTGTGACTAGACCATAAAATCTCTTTTGAGACTCCTCTCCTCAGCTCTGAGTTGTCCTTACTCTTTCATGGACTCCTTTTACCCCTTCAGCTATATGGCTAGGCAAGAACCATGGAGCTGGCTAAGGAAGGAACCTGAAACCCTGGGTCATTTTCTGAGGAGAGTCATTCATGAATGATATGGGTGCAGGCCACAGTGTCATCTAAAATTAAATTAATTTCTTCAGCTACTTATGTTATACAAATTCTCCATGTTAGGGATTGTGAGAGCATGACGAAAGACAATACAGCCCCAGGGAGTATCAATATTGTGGAAAAACCCTGGCAACTATGAGCCATAGGTTATCTTTCCATAAATTGATAAAGTTTCCTTTTCAGTGGATGATTAAACAATGTGCTAGCCAATAGCCAAGACCTATATTTTCATAATAAAATCATGATCATTTTTAAATGTATACACTTATTTTGGATATAATACTAGAGGATTCTGGCACATTCTGAAAACTTCAAAGTCAATTGTTAAGGTTAAAATGACCAATAGCAGACATGATACATTGCCAAAGATCCTTTCAAATCTTACATGTCATCAGCCTTCTGTTTCTAAGAGTCACAGACTGCATAGACAATTCAAATTACCTCTGGGCATATCTGAATAAAATGAAACTCTGGGGTCTGGCTGACTCTAAGTTCTGGGGACACTGATCTTAAGAAACCCAGAGCCTGGTATTATCCAGAGGGACAAGGAGAGATGGCCAGAGTGCACAGGATAATGGCAAGTGTTCTTTTCCCTTTGGCTTCAGAATGTCAGCATTTATGGGAAAAAGTCGATCAAGTACTTACTGGATCTGCTTAATCAAGCATAATTGTCACCATGTGACTGGCAGTTATTGGAAGCTCCTATGTGATAGAGTGCCAGAGCCAGTATGCAAAGAGCTACCTAAATTATAGACAGCAAAAGTTAAAACAGCTTTTCCTTAGCTTATAAGTCAGCATTACACAAGGAAAGAGCCTGGCTGTTAAAATGGGAGAGGTTTGGTCAGACATGTTATTTTGTCACTTACTTCAAGTCCTTAAGCACCTAAAGGCTCCCTTATACAGAAGTAAAAATCATGGTAATGTCTACATGGTCTTTATATTGATCTTGAACAAAGAAGACACCCAAGGAGAATTTTCCTCTGCCAAATTCATTATCTATGTGGAGTCACTATTACTAATAACACTACCTATAAAAATTAAGAATGAAGTATTTACATCAGGTGATTTTGAGTTTATTGCCCTAAGAATACTATTTAACATCTTTCTTCTCTCTCTGAATTTAGAAATTCTCCTTCCCTGACTTTTTCCAAGGTACACTCACAATGACTGTCATCCTCATACTCTATTTCTCTGCACAACAGACATGTGTACATATGTTGCAGTGTTTCAATCTCTAAATGGTAGGGAATAACAACTCATTAAACATTTATGAAAGACTGAACCATCACTTTCACACCAAGTTTAATGAGAGAAATTATTTCCCCATTTTGAATATTAACTGTTAACATAGGAATCCATATTTATGTACACTTTCTGGAGAGTGTAGCTTTGTTTATTTTTGCTTTGTTCGGTGATTAAAAGATCTTCTATGAGTGTCAGTATTTTAATAAGCTTATTTTATATTTTTAAAAAGTGAAAGAAAGTTTGCTAAGTAATTAGCTGTCAAATACTGGGAACTGGGGATGTTTAGAGATTTAGAATCAGAAAATAACAATTCCAGACCCACACTGTCCTACCTACCGAGAAGTCAGGTTTCAATGTACAACACAGTAACATAAAATATGAATATGTAAATGATAAGTGAGCCTTTGGACACAAGAGTCTCCACAGTTATAATGGTACCCAAGCCAAAAAAGAGCCATTTCCATTCTAACCCTGTGAATAGAAACATGAGAAAAACATGCATATTTTATCATTTTACTTCCAACTTAGAAAAATCTCCATTATTTGTAATAATACCAGCAGTAAAGTCCTGGGAGAAAAGAATTTCCAGATATTGACAGCATGTCTTAAATAACTATCTTATGATATTATATAAAGAGTACAGTTTGCATGGGATTGGTTAACTCATCAGGAGGACAGTTGCACCATGGAGGAATGATAGATGTCTGAACCAGAGTGAATGAAGTCTAGTTCAATGTCACTACTTCATAGGAGAGATTCAAGCTTAGAGGAATGAAGCAATCTGTCTATGGGCATGTCTATTCACAAGGAAGAAGAATTCAAATTTGCATAGAAATATGGCATCAAGCTGGAGTAACTTCATATTATGCAGTTTAATAACATACAGAACAAAATGTTATGCCAAGTAGATATTTAACAAACTTCAGTTTGATGTTAGGCTTCATCAAAATAATAACATCTTCCAGTCTCACAATCTTCTGAAATGTGTTTTTCCAAAAGAAATGGTTCCTAATGTGAGACCAAAAGAAAAACCACAATAGTGAGATAGACTAGATGATAGGAGAGCTTATTTGCTAATGTGCTTGCCACAATAGAAAAACCTGACTTATACTCCCTGAACCCAAGTGTAAAAGGCCAGGCATGTTGCACTCACCTATGATTTCAGTACTGGAGAGATAGGAAGTCAGGCGAGGGAGTCATATCATACAGGGCTCACTGGCTCACTGGCATACAGCTTGCCTAATGAATTAATTCCAGGTCCTACTGAGATAAGAGGGTGGGGGGATCATGACTATATCCTCTGACTTCATGAATGCACACACATGAAGGCAGGCAGGCACGATTTCGCGCGTGCGCGCGTGCGCGCACACATACACACACACACACACACACACACACACACACACACACACAAACACACACACACACCAACCAGTCTGTAGTCTGAATATCAATGATCTTCAGTAACAGAATAAAAGAAAATCATTATGTGCTTGACTTTCAGAATCATTGGGTGTGTTATCCATCCTAGAATAAGAAATTTACTATGATAAATCTTTTCACAGCTTTCTATGAAGTACAGGATTTATGCCAACAAACTTAAAGAAAAGCAAAGCTTTTCTGTAAGGTGTCTTGAAGATTCTCTGTCAGGGCCTTGTGAAACATTTTTATGAGACAGGAAAAATGAATGAAAATTATTGGCAAAAGGTTATGTTTATTTTATTTTATTTTATTACAAATAAAAACTAATTAGTTGAAAAGAAGCCACCAAGAAGATTTCATTTTATATGGTACATTTCCACGAGGCTTCTGGAGTCTCAGATGCAAGATCCACACTTTTGCCTAGGACTCATCATTGCCTGATGGGAATTACAAAGGTATGATAATAGAAGTCCTTAAATCAAACCTGCATGTTAGATCTGCTATTACTGCAAGAACCATCTCCCTGCAAGCTGGCAGGGAACCATGTGCTTGCCTTTCAATTGGCAGAGCAGTCTCCTTGGCTGGCAAAGCAACCAGAGCTGCCTTAAATCTTCCTCAGCTATGCCCTATTAGGGTAATTTGGTTAATTGAAAACGTCTGTCTGTGAAGAAATCTTCCATGGTGTCAGTGGCATTTGCAGGTTGCTAAGGAAGATCTCCAGGACAGTAGCACTGCCTGGCTGCCTGGGAATCCCCAACTGATCAACCGCAGCAGCCAAAGTCATTGTAGACACATAGACAAGGGGCCATCCAATGGCAGGCCAGCTCCCCTCTCTTGCCAAATAGTATACATGAACAAATCGGCTTTGAGAGAATGGAGAGTCTTCCATACCGCTGCCAATATAGACAGGGAATTCAAGCATGTGTCGTTGAACAGTTCACTCAAGAAGTGGAGTGAAATTAGAATATTCCAAAAGACAATCCAATGAACATCTCTAAAAAATAAATTACATGTTACAGGCCACATGATAGGAATATGCCACAGAAGAAAAGTGAATAATAGGTATATTTGGATACCAGGCCAAAGATTGCTTGGGAAGTAGACTTTAATAGAAGTACAATGAATAAAAAGTTGTTTCTCAGTTTTATTTCCTAACCATTTCATTTTAAATGACAACAGCTGAGTGTGGTGGCACATGCCTGAAATCTCAGCACTAGAGAGACCAAGAGTACAGTGAGGCTAAGGTTAGTACCAGCTTCATAGCAAGGGCATACCTCAATAAATTGTTAAGTGTAGCATTTTAAGGTAAAATTGAATCAGAGACAGATACACTGATCCATTTGTGTAATTCAAGGATGGAGAGGCTGAGGCAGGAGGATAGCTGGTTTGAAGTCAACTCACTACACCATGGATTCAAGACTAATTGTGGCTAATAGCCAGACGCACACTCAGATAACTTCAATAACAAATCTGTTTACTTTTTCCTGAGCATTTAAAGCACTAGCCCATGAGTGGAAAATGAGAAAACGTTTGTAATTCCTGCATGAAATGAGGTAAGGAGTTAAATCACACACTGTCTACTGCCAAAACACTTCAGTAGATTAAAAAAAAAAAAAAAAGATAAGACAAAACAACCAAAGCAATGTGTTGTCCTTGTGGGAAAAAAGAATTCTAGCTCTGCGAAGCTGAATCCTCTGTCCTGTTCTTCCTGGGCCAGGTCAGAGGTATGGCCTCTGCTGCTCCTTTCCTGCTTCCCTGGCCCCTTAGTCGATCATCTAATCCTGGTCCCTTATGCTCCGTTTTTCACCCACTGGTATCCTATGGCAATTCTGCGTCACTTGTCCTTTGAGCATGCTAGGGATTCAGGCTTAGCCTTCTTCCTTTCAGAGCTTGCTATCCCAGTCTCCCCATTCACCCTACACTAGCAGTTATGAACAGTTCCGGAGAGCCGAAAAACAGCAATCTTCTCAGGAGCCCTGAAAACACAGTCCATTATTCTTTACCATCTGACAAATGCCAGATGTGCCTCTTCTCAAAGTCTGTTTCGGAAGGATTGAATCTTTATGAGTATCCTCTCATATGTCATGGAAATAAGCCCATCTCTTTGAAAGGCCTCTCTAGGTAGGTGCAGATGTGTTCTGAAGCGTACTCGCGTGTTGATTCCTTGAGATTTTAAATTCTTTTTCTTATCAAAACTATCATATATAGAGTGGCTTAACACAAGAAATTTCTAGGCCAGGTGTTGGTGGCACACACCTTTAATCCCAGCACTTGGGAGGCAGAGGCAGGCGGATCTCTGTGAGTTCAAGGCCAGCCTGGTCTCCAGAGCAAGTGGCAGGATAGGCTCCAAAGCTACACAGAGAAACCCTGTCTCAAACCCCCCCCCAAAAAAAAGAAAAAGAAAAAAGAATTTTCTAAATATACTTCAGCCCACAATGGATATGAAAAGTAGTGTTGAACTCAAACTATCAGAGACACGCTAGTTAGAGGTGAAAGAAAGTGGAGTGATTATATACAATAAATAGACATTAATAAGCTAGCTTCCATTTTGAAATGATGTACAAGAGGCAGAATGAAGAGTTTCCACTGAAAAACCTGTACAACAACTCAAGTCACCTTCCTGATAAGCTTCAATTACGAGTGTTATCCACATGTAGAAGTGTTCCTGCTCAAGTAAATTGGACAAAGCCATGTAGCCAGTACCTGTGGGAAGATAGCGCTGAATTCCCCTATTCTATGCAACATATATTAAAGGCATTATCATGTCCATGTTGTACATTCTCAGAACATCTGTCAAAACCCAACTGACCATAAATAGATACCAACAAAACACTCCACAAAAAATGGAAAAATACACATTATTAAAATCAAGGAGAAAAAAACCTCAATTAAAAGTGGACCAAATTTGGAACAGACATCTCTTCTAAGAAGATATACAATCACCCCATAGTACATGAAAGCACACTGAATAACACCAGACATTAGGTAGATGCAAATCAAAATGGCATAAAATGTTACTCCCAACCAAATGGGACAACTAACATTAAAAGGAGAGATGCTGAGCAGGAGGGAAACCTGAAACCTGGATGCACTGTGGTAGGAATGTAAAATGGTGTAGGTGTTTGAAAAATTAGTTCATCACTTCCTCTCTGAAAGCTCGTGTAGAGTTAGAATTAAAGGCAGGGTTACAAAATGAGTCAGCAATTCCAATACTTGGTATTACCTAAGATAACTGAAAAAAAAAAAAGTTCATGACAAAGCATAGACACAAAGGTTCTTAGTAACATTATTCTCCACTGCAAAATGAAGAAGTAACCCAAATCTCCATCCACCGATGAATGGGCAAAAAAATGTCGCAATGGAAAATTACGTAGGTTGGGAAGGAGTCTACTACTAACACCACAAACAGATGAACTTTGGAAACACTGTCCTAAGAGAAAGAAGCCACGTATGTGGTGACTTCATACACTGAAATTTTCACTTTTAAAATGATGAATCTGGACTAGAAATATGGCTCAGTGCTTACTTAAGAGCATATACTACTCATGGCGAGGACTCAAGATTGTTTCCCAGCACCTATGTTTGGTGACTCACAACCACCTGTAAATCAAGGTTCACAGGAGCTGACACTATTTTCTGACCTCCATATATACCTATATTCCTGTACCCATATCACCACACAACCAAATAAACAATCAAAGCAATCTTAGCACAATAAAGACTCTTAGTGTGCTGATTATATCTCAATAGACCTGATGCAAAATATTCCATGTACTTCAATTGAATTCATACAGAATGTGTTCTGGCCCTTGTGAATTTCAGAAGCACTTCAAATTATTTCATTATACACAAAAAGGTTAAAAGAAACATGTCTGTGTCACCAGATTGTGATCTCAGTCTTATGTGTTCATAGAACCATCTAGGGAATTTTAAAATCCGTTTAAGTTGATCTAGAGTATAGTCTTGGCAGTAGAATTTTTAAAATCTTGGTTTTTGTACATGTAGCAAAGTTGAGAGTATATGGCTCTTAGTCATGTTCAGTCTAAATTTTTAGCCAAGCATTAGAACCCAGTGACTTATTTTAATATGTCATAAAATGTCAACCACAGCTGTTCAATACATCCCACTGAATATAAAATCTAGCCTGTTCAAAAAAAAACTTATTTTCTTCCTAAAACCATATGCTATAGCATCACCTATCCTGAACCAACTTTCTTCCCCTCATAATTCACATGCGTCAGTCTTTCCCTTACATCAAATATTAGCAACCAAACAAATTTAATACACGTATTCTCTTCCCTTCACCCTCTCTACCTCTGTTTACACAAACACACACATACAAAATCAATAACAATAGCATCATAAATAATCCTTATCATTTCATATTTTTCTTTCTAATCTATTCCCAAGACTATTTGATAAAAATTCTACAATCCCAATATGATGATACAACACCCCAATTTAAAAATCCTTCCTTGCTTCCATTGTACTTTCTGGATGAAATTCAAGCATTCATTCAGACTGACTTAAATGGTCCATTTCTACCTAATTCTCCAGCATATACCCTTATGCTTCATTACCTTATCCTCTACTGTGGGCTGATGGCTTTGACTTTTTCCATGTGATTTAGTCACATGATATTTGAACTGATCAACAACTTCTTTGTCATCTCTAGGACACTCACCAATCTTTGCTGAAGCTCTTAGTCTTTCAGACTTAGCTCAGCTGTTAATCTTTTCTGGAAAGACACCCTTGGATACTCTCAGTGCAGATTAATTTCCTGCCATGTTTTCTCAAGTCACCCTAAGAATTCTCTGACTTGCAAAAACTGTGTGTTTACTCTTATGAAACTGATGGCTCTCTAGGGTAGAAATTACAACCTCTGCACCAAGTAAGGAGCCAGGATTTAGTAAGTAATTAACAAACTAAAATGTCTAATCAAGAAATCGTTAACTTCACTGATTTTTTTTCAGATTACATAAAACGGCATTGGAATATGATTACTGTATATCATTTTAATTTCTACTTTAGAATAATATAGTTGTATGAATATATACATTCATGTACTTGAGTTTATTTTATGTGTAACTGTATAAATGAATATAGTCAACTGTACATACCTAGTATACATGATCATGGTTCTACTTAACATTTTAACATTTTTTTCAACTATACCATTATGTAAAAGAGGTATTTATTAAGAAGAAACCTTATTTGAAGTTTTGAGTGCTGATATTTCCCCAGATCTTGGCAGTATTTAGCCAGTACTAAGAAAGTATATCTTCCGACCCTGGCCAGGCAAAGCTGAAGGGGACTCTACTATTCAGTCATGTGATTGAGCCAACACTCTCTATTATACTGTGCTGCTAGGTTATATTTGGTGGATTAAATTCACTGTGGTTTACTAGGTTTTGAGCTTATCATAACTTTGGCAGGGGTACTCCTTAACATGGTGAAGCTGATTATGATCATCAGGTACTGGGGACAACCTGAACAGAAACATGGAGTATTAGTAATGCCTCTCTGCAACATGAGCCTATGGACATTCCTAATTCTTGTGGTTTATGTTTTGCGTTGTGAACATGTTACCATTTACAGTGAAAATAATTTTGAAGGTACACGCTGATCTAACTTTGTTCAGCTGATTCTATTGTCAGATTCTCTCCCCTGGGAACCCGACAGCTATTTCTGTTCCTCGGTCTCTCCATTCCATTGCTGAATTAGGCTTAGAACTCTACAGACAGGTTGGAAACTGCTCAGAAATTTAGAAGTCTGGGGCTGCTACCATTGGTGGATATTTTTGGAAGTAAGCGCAGCTTGGAGGGATTCATCTTTTTCACCTCCTCTCCATCATTGCCTTCATGGATGATACTGGTATTAAAGTATAATTGATTTCTAGTGGCCTAGAAAATGAATTGAGTATTTTGAACATCTCATGATTTCAGGCATTAGGGTCACCATTTACAAATCATAATTAACTACCTACAGGTCATCTAATATGGAAGAAAATGCTAAAGAAGAGGAAGAAGAAAATGTTAAGAAGTATTTCCTAATCCAGTGGTAACTCAGAGAATTCCCTTTTAAATGAAGTGAAAAAACTATATTAAATCTCAAATACATTTATTCAAGAATAAATATTGTGCTTTGTCTAAACATTTACTTAAAATTATAATTACATTTTTAGAGCAGCAATGATTTTTGAGAAAACAATCCGAATTAAAGCAATTAAAGTTGTGCTAAGGATCACAAAAGATTCTGGTATCATTTCAGAGTGCGGCACATTATTTTTCAAATTGAAATATTAGTCTGAAGGAAGCTCATGAGCATGAAGTCTGAATGTCCTAACTGAAGCATATTTCCATTGAGAAGTGTTTCATACTTATAAAACTTATAAAACATCATAAAATGTTACTTGGCTTATTTTTATTCAAGCTTTAACTCACACATGAAACAATACAAGACAGAAAATGTTAGAGAAAAATAGAAACATAGATTTTTTTGTAAATGATTTAGAGGGACTAAGAAGATAAACTTTAATGCCATCACTGAGTGAATCTGACAAAAATTTAGTTCATACATTCTCCAAAAAGTGGAGAATTTACAACTCAATGTGAGCTGAGGACAGGAGAATTGTCTGGAACCAATTAGACCAAACCAGGAAGGTGACATACAGCTCTAGCCCCTGCACATGACTGGTTGAAACAAGAAAACTGTTGAGGGTTTGTGGCCACATTGGGCTACTTGGTGAGTATGGTGCCAGTCTATTCTACATAGGGAGACTTTGTCCCACATAAATAAATGAATATATGTCTCCTGCCATACTACTCAGCAGAAGGTCTGTATAATTAACCACAGATTTGCCAAGAGTGTAAGATAGAGATTTTCAGTATTAGAAGGTGTCAATGCCTTGTCACTGAATCAGGTAACTCAAAGCAAAATTCACAGTAACACCATATTACAATGAAATTCTTATTAAAGAGGTTGTAGCCAGACTCAAATCATGCAGAATTTCTAAAGGCCTTGAATCACAATCCAAAACGGTACATCTTGGTAAAGACAAATTGCCTTTCTTATTTCCACAGCTAAAACAGAAAGTATTAACTGTTTGCTGTGGAGATGGTTCTGTGGTTAGATGGGAACACTGTTCTGGAATAGGACTGGAGCTTCTTTCCCCTATATTGTTCCGGTATAGGACAGCAGGTGGCACATGACCATCAGTAACTTCAGCTCCAAGAAGTCTGATTCCAGGCCCCCTCAGCCCCCATCCACATGCAAAACACACACAATACACACATGAACATGAACACGAACACACACACACACACACACACACACACACACACACACACACACACACACAGAGGCACACATGCACACACACAAATAAAAATGAAATTTTAAGAAAAGAAAATACATATTATATGAACTTCGGGACATTTAAGAAATAAAATAATTACAAATTAAGGCAAGTTATCATCCACATGGCAAATATCACTACCGTACTGTTTTATTTTTTCTGACTTGACAATTACTTAGCCCATTCTTAGAACACGTGAAGACAATGTAACTCGTGTTAACCAAATAAGTGTGAACAGAATGATAATCACCTATAGTGTAATACATTAAAAAGCTCCTGGATTTCCACCTTCATTCCCTCTGTCTCCTTTGCCTTTGGGGATAAGCTGTATGCCAGAACAGCCACATGTTGGAACTTTCGGGACTGTTGAGGCATGAGTGTAGAGTCACTAAATGTGGAACAAAGTTATCATGAGCCAAACCCATAATGATTCTGGTGTTGTATATATGGAGCAGACTATTTTGGCTAATGAACATTTGCATGTAAGTAACACCGGCATATTTCTAACATAAACATTAGCTGCAATTTTATCCAAAATCATATATGATTTAGACATAGCAAATGCGCTGTATGGGAAGGGACCATATGTTGAGTGGTATGGTTACTAGCACTGGGTATCTCTGTGGTAAGGATGTTCAATGGCACAAGGAAGAAGATTCCTCTCTTCGACAGTAAAAAGTCAACAAAGCATACCTAAAGTTCAAGGAAATGATAATAGGACCATGTGTTTAGCTTTGAGTTTTCCTTCTAACATTGACACAGATGATTCCCCCCACCATGGCAAGTACATAAATGATCAATTGAGAGCATATATTTGGTTTTATTTTTGGATTTATAATATAAAAGTTCAGGTCATAGGTTTATTAGGTAGGTATACTTGTTACTGGTGGACTGGTTAAGACCTAGTGGGAGAATAGGATATTTCAGTCCACAGGGATTCCTTATGGAACAGACACAAGGGGTGGGGGGTGGGGTAACAACTTCTTCCTAGTCCTGGGAATTTCCATTTTCATACATAGACTAAATTCCTTCCATTATTGAGTTCTCACTGATAAATGACGCTTGTCAAATGTAACACACACAGAAAAGCGTATCAGTTCCTTATTGTCACCCAGAAGTTTTTACATGTATAGGTAGTTAGAGGTGAAGACTCAACCAGAGTTTTTCCTTCACATGACACTGGAAGATCTCTAGCAAGCACCGGTCTTAGAATGGGCCTCTGTCCCTTCTTGAAAGACACAAGAAAGTATATGCTGGGACCACTGTGGGAATGACCACAATGATTAGAATGAAATGGGGGGGTAGTATCAGCAGTACCTTTTCCCTTATACTGGGTCATAAATGTATAGCATATGGTTGAAAAGGACATGAAGGCAAAACATCACCTTCTAACATTTATTTTTTAGTAGAAGAAATTATCTGTGGAATCCTTTGCTGACAGTGTCAAGTTTATAGCATCACACTCTCCAGAGCCAGAAGGAAAGTCAAACACATTAAACTACCAAGAAGACATTAGCTAATAAAGAAAAATGATTAATCAATATCTGTGAGCAGCGCATAGGAGCAAATAGAGAAAGGCTGCATTAGCTCCACAGTGGAAACCACTTTGTAGAGAGAGCACTTCTAAATCCACTCTGTCATTCTTTATTTAGCAAATGTGAGCTTTTCTTCTTTCTCAGCTAACAGCCAAAAATAATTAACACGGAGTTTACATGTGCTAGCAAAGTGCTGTGTTGAGAAAAAGCAGAAATTGTACAGACCCTGTGGCCAAGCAGTTTGCTGCCAGAAATAGAACTGTGAACATCAGTCTGATTGGAAATGCTGCTGTGTGGGTTAAAGGTGGCTGAGACTAGGAAACCAGCTCAACATTTTCCATATTCACACCCCATGAAAGGTTCTCAGAGTGTGTCATCAAGATAGGTGAACACTAAGGAAAGCAAAGGTAAAGGGAGCTGAAGTTTTTTTCTCTTGATGCTGCCCTTCCTAAATTTATATTGAAGAGCAGCATTTTAAGCTTGGTATAGCTTTCTTGGCCTGTCTGAATTGAAAGGGAGGAATAGAACCATGTATTTCCACATCCTTGCTTTAAATGGCAGATAAAAAGAACCCCAGAAAGGTTAAGTGATTAGTCCTTTGTCAGCAACCATGGAGGAGCCTTAGAAAGTGTCAGAGCCAGGCCTCCTGGCTCCTAATGAATGGTACTTTCACAAACTTGGCTTCAGATGGTCTGTGAGAGTCGCAGTACGATGCTGGGAAAGATGTCTCACATGAGAAGGCAGGCGGTCTCCAGGGAACATCAACTTCCCATTTTGGAGCAGGCAATTTTTCTTCTCCAAAGAAAGAAAGATATTCGATACATACAGATCTGTGAACTCCCAACAAGTGCTACCTGAGCAGCCAAAAGGGCTGTCAAAAGTAAATCAGGTGCTTTCAGGTTCACATTTTTACAATCCCCATCCTCCACGTGTTGACTGTTGTCACGGGAAAAAATGGGCTCCTTAGCATCTGAACTGCAGCTCTTTTACTGAATCTACAGTCCCACTAGCAACTCCCCTTTCTGAACTGCCTTGCCACATACAGGAAAGCAGGTTAGGGGTGTGGGAGTAGTCATCCTGGGAAGCTTGGGAGAATGTGACCTCACAACAGGATTCCCTCAACTGGATGGGAGGGGTGTGGTGAAAGGCTGGGATTGTCTCCAGAATAAGGCTTTTTGATTTTGTTTTTGTTTTTACAAAGCAGACAAGAATTTTAGCTCCGCACAAAGGGATAAAATGCATCCTGTCCCCCCAAATAAATACTGCTACACTGCATTTTCATTGTCCCTATTTGTCCACTTGCAGTTGTTCCTTGTCTCACAACACAATCCTGCTTATCAGTTTGCCTCCCCTTATGTACATGTCAAAAGCCTTAACAGATTCAGGGAGCTAGATGACCGGTTAAAGTCCAGAAAGGACTTGCTTTTGCAAGTCATCTTTAAATGCCCTTGACTTTCAGAAACTAAAACCAGACTTGTGTGCCACTGGGACAGCACAAAATATCAGAGAAGTAAATAAAAAAGAATATGTAGACTTGTCCAAAGACAATAATTACTCATTTAGACAGCCCAACTAGCAGATAAAAAAAATACAGCCAAGCCAGTAGAGTTGAAAACACAGCTGCTGGTCGGTGGTGGTACACAGCTTTAATCCCAGCATTCAGGGGAGGCAGAGACAGGTAGATCTCTGTGAGTTCGAGACCAGCCTGGTCTACAAAAGCTAGTTCCAGGACAGCGTTCAAAACCACAGAGAAATCACGTCTTGAAAAACCCAGAAAATAAAAAAAAAGTAAAAAGAAAAGAAAACACAGCCAAACCAATAGTTAACAAATAGAGCCAAACCAGCAGATAAGCACAGGACCCCATTAAGTTGCTTACTCCTACGGGTCCTAAGTGGTTACAGGAAATGTCTTCTTAGATTCATATCATACCAATATTGTTCTTTTACAATACATTTTAAAATGTGAGCTTGTACAATACTTTACGTGGCTTTGCTCTACTCTTTTAATTTAGACTTTTGCTAGTATTGGAGAGGAAAAGAAGCAACAAATTTCTCTTTGGTTAAGAGATAAATGATTCAGGGAGAATATCTTCTTTATCTTGAATTGTAATGTGCTGACATGGGACCATTTTTGTCTGGTTGTGCTCCGGGGAAGAAGCTCACACAGTTGTGAGGTTGTATTCACGAGGTTATGAGCGACAGGTGAAGACACTGAAACCAGAGTTTTGTGGAACTTGTAGCATGAATAAAAACTTGTTGCTATCAAAGGAGGGCAATTTACATAATAACTACCTAATGGCTTTAGAATTGTGTGCATGTCTTTAAATCTCAACTGACCCCTATTGAGGAGAGCTCTTTAAAAGGTTGGGTAAAGGGATTGAAGAAATTTTTCAGGTATTGAGTGCTTTCTGCTTTTGCAGAAGACCCCACTTCAGTGCCTAGTGCCCATGTTTGGTGGCCCACAACCACCTGTAACTCCAACCCCAGGCAACCTGACACCCTTTTTTGGCCTCTATGGGCACCTGCAGTTTCATGCACATACCCCATCCCACATTTTAAAGGTAGATAAAAAAAAAAAGAGAGACAAGTGGAAAGTTTAGCTCTGCATAACAAAGTGAACCCAATTTATAACTAGATTTTTAAGGAGCAAATAAAGGTATAATCATTATGACTTAGACATGTCTAGTCATTTTTAGATATTGTGGAAGATGTGTCAGGTTGAAGATGAATATAAAATTCTCTGCTATTCCTGCATGCCAACAAAGAGCCTGTTGCTCCTTCCTGAGTCAGGGTAGGTCCTGACTGCCTTGACTGACCAAATACAGCTCAAGTTTCTAGTTTAATTTCTGCATGGAGCACCTAAGAAGCAATTCACATCTGCTTCTGTTTCCTAGAATACTCTTTTGGAGCCTGGAGTCTCCTGTGTGTCTCCTCCTTTTTGGTGAATGGGTCTTGTAGGGACTATGGTCAACTTATCTATCCATCCAATCATACCACCAAGACCACACACTTGAGCAAAGCCACGGAGCCATCGCTCAACTAGCTCATCTTCCAGCTAATTACCACAATGCGACCCAAGTTGTTAAAGCTGAAGAATGAAGCAGAGCTGCCCCTTTGAGCTCTCCTATAGTTCTGATGCAGATAACTGCACATTTTCATAAAAATGATTTTTAATGCCATGCATCAAAAATGAACATCAAAAGTATAGTATATATGAGGTCCTCACATGACTAAATCTATTTAATTCTCACACTATCCCAATCATGTAGGTGATTTTGCTATTTTATTCAGTTCAGACTCAAAGCTGGAGAAACTGAACATCAACATAATCAAGCATCTTGCCCACAATCTCAGCACTAGTGAAGGAAAAAGAAAAGATTTAAGTGTAGGCTGCCTGATGCCAGTACCATGAAACTTAGTCATGACTGTTTTCCCAATAAATCGTGGAAAATTTAAATAAAATTACAAATCAATAACTATTCATGAAGTGCTTGCAATAGTGTAAAACACAGGCTTACATGGGGTGGAGGATGCATGACCACAGATATTAGTATAACATTTCATTGAATAAAACAATTTTCCCTAACACCCAAACAAAATCAATGACCATACGAAACTATCCAAACTCTATTCTAGGGAGTACTTCTCCACTCCAATTTTTATTATTAGAACCAGAAATTCTACTCACCATTGCTATATTGTTCATTTGTTATTTAAATAAGTCTTGCTGCCTTTTTTAAATTAAGTCACAAAGAGTTCCTGTGCTACAGTATGAACAGTGTAGGGAGTAACCCTGGTCATAGGTACCACTAACTATGCCAGCTTGGGCATGGTCTCAGGTATGTAACAGTGGTTTAAGAACCAGGGAGAAGGACATGCTGTCTCTCTCTAGAATGAGTGGACTGGTAACTATTTCTGGGTCCATCCTTGCTTGAGTATCTTCCCCAAATAAACTATCTCTGACTACACCTTGTAATCATCCACAGAACAGCCTTGTTTGCTTATCTTTATTTTATTGTTAAAATGTTTTTTTAACCCACTGAAGCTGACTTTTTTCTCTTCCTTTGTTGTTTCTTTGCCAGATAATGCTAAAGACATTGTGACTAATATCCTTAAAGACTGGGGAAAGAGCTTAGGGGGAATCTCTTTCAAGGGAAATTATGTTATTTTAGTTAGACCAAGTGTCCTTAATGTGAGCTTTCATGGATGATAGTCATATGTGGTCATCACCTTTGCAAATTTCAGCCAAAACTTATGTTGGGAATTGTCTGCTTTTACCTTGAGGATATATGACTTGTATCAAATCATCAAGAGAATCATCACTTAAGTAAAATAGTAAAGATTTTCCATTCTTTTGGCAACATTAGGGATAGAATCCAGGCCTTGAACATGCTAGTGTTCTTTCATTGAACTATACTCCACTCCTTATAGTCAGTATCACAAAAATAGTTTCCTTTTTTAAATCACCTGTGTGCACTTCCTTGTTTTTAAACAATCTTATTTTATATACCCATTCCCCTGTCACCCCTCCTTCTCCCCACCACAGCCCACTTTTTAAACTGCCGCCCAACTAAAAAATATACAGTATAAGCTCCCCAAAATTATGAAAAACAGAGTTTCATGAATTATTTCTTGTCATTTCACCCAGTGTACTCTAAGTTTCTGTTTTACTTTCCTTTATATTTTAAATATTTGATCCACAGAATTTACTTCACACTACCCTAAAGAAAGGCACTGATACAGTCACAACTGAGAATCATTTTCTTCAATTTTATATATGACAATAGAATCCACTGAGAGGAGACAGTGTAAAATCTAAGTGCATAAGCAGACAAACATAACAGGGTGGGTGTTGTCTTGTGAACGGTCCAGTAACCCTGTGTAACAGCTCATTACCAAGCACATCTAAGTCTCACTTGCTTAGAAGGTAAAGAAATGAGACACCAGGTAGGACTCTGGGAGTAGCGATCTGCACAGCTGTCTGTGTGCCCTGGGGATTCAGTGGGAACAGAGTGGAGAGGTAGAGAACTTCCTTTGTTTGATCTTTTATAAAGGAAGTTCTTTGAGAGCATATCCTGTGGTGCATCTGCATGCTACCTACAGAACTGCACGCAGCATCCTGCAGGTTCCCTGAATGAAGAGAGCACTAATGCAAGCAAAGATCACTGCACTCCGAATCAAAAGAAGCAGCAGCTGGCAGTCGTAGTCCTGCCACTTGAGCAAGTCACACAAACTCTCTGACCTTCAACTCCTTATCTTGGAAATGATAAAAATAAATAAATAAATAAATCCTGTCTACCTAAATGGCTGGAGAGAAGAAGAAATGATGCAATGTCTAGATGGACATGGTCATTCTGCTGTCTTCTTAAGTGAGAGCTCATTAGTTGAGAATTTCAAACAATCCATATTCATTTAATAAGTAAAGCGCTTTTCAGACTGAGCACACAACCACGATAATTCTCCCTCCAGGGATTTCACTAGCCGACTACCACTTCTTTTTCTTATACTCATCCACGCTGTCTACTCAAAAGACAAAGAAAGGGCTTTCATTCCTTCAAATCTTGCTAGCTACCAGCAGCACCTTGGGATGGTAGCGAATGAGATCGCTTAATGAGGTGGAATGGAAGCACTGAAGAAAAGAATTAATGGAACAGGAAACTGTGATGTGGGGATATCTGGGCTTTGGAAGCTAAGCATCCACCATTTAAATACCAGAAACTTCCATTTATAAGATGCCTTATCAGCTGAATAGTTTTCCCCACAGTCGTGTGTTGAATTCTTCACCTCCAAGACCCCAGAATGTAACTTTATTTAGAATTAGGGTCTGCAATAGATAACTAAAAGAAGTCCACTGGCTATTCCTAATCCAGCCTGCTGGGATTAAAGGCTCCTCGTGAGAAAAAAAGGAATTAGAGCACAGATGTGGTGGGAAGATCTCAGGATAATCAAAAAAACACATCTATCTGTAAACCACAAGAATACATTTCTGTTACTTGGGGCACTTAGTCTGTTACCTTGTTATAACAGCCCAGGAAAATTATACATTTGCCTGCTAATTATATAACCTCAACTATGTTATCTAAATTAAACATGATGAGATGCCCCTTTAAATTATTATAGAGAGTTTTCATTTATTTTCTCAAGGCTGAAGAAAGAAAAATTTGTCACAAACAGGCAGGCCAAAGAAGTAGTTAGACATTTGTAGCACTATGGGCTATGTCATTGTTCTAAAGAAAATGCAGCATTTTTTGTAGCTGAGCTGAAATCTTCACATGCCAACGATGTTTGGAAATCTGTTGCATTTTCTATGTTTGGTAAGCATGTGCTATTAAGTAAAGAATACTGTGGTTGCAAAATAACAGGAAAAGTGGATTACAGCAATTTCATATATGCTCATGTAGTCACATAATGGGGAGAAGAGCCTTGTTCCCGACAGCAGCCTAGGAGTACCTAAAGAGTTTGGCACTGGGCAAGAGCTCCCTGTGGTCCTCGGGCATGACTGGAACAAATGAAACCTCTCCCCATCTAGTGAAAGACAAAAGGTCTCTACTCAGAAACTAAACACTGCATTTTAGATAGAATAAAAGGCAAGTGAGATTCCATGTTCCATAGAAAAATGAACCTCCAATGTCTTAAGTTACATACTACACATATGAGTGAATATTGAAATGTACACTCTCTACATGTACATTCAATAAAATAATGCATAAGGAATTTATGTGGAGATCTGTTTTTAAATAGCCTTGATATGTTTCTTATGTTCCAAATTATCATATATTAAAATTTAACCTACTGATAAACATCAAATTGAAGGGAAAGTACATCTTTGAACCACATTACTTTGGTCTACCAATGAGTTTGGGAGTCATTTGAGGTACATCAATAAGGGATTGGCTCAACATTAATAATTTGAGAAAGATAGGCAATTTTCCAAAAACTACTTTCCTTTCCTCATGTGTGAACCACAGATTCATTCAGAAATCACAGAGAATGCCTTGGGGCAGAATACTTATTCACAGTGACTATGCCAGAACACTGCCACATGCTATCCTTTTTCTGTGTCTCCTTCAAATATCCATTAGATACATAACTGCAGATGAACCTCTGACGCCACGTGACCCTCTCTCTAAAAAAGGCAGTGTTTTCACAGCCTTCAGTCCATACCTTTAAATCTTCTCTTGCTATGATTGGGAATTTCTATTCAACTCCTTGAACTTCACTGGGCATTACTTTGTCTTATGGTTACACGGTGGTCTTTTTTTACCACCCTGTAGATTTAGGTAATGTGATAAGCAGAGACAGATGATGGGATGATAAATGATGAGTAGTTCTCTTCCTAGAAAAGCACATCCACAGGTTTCATCATAGCCTCTGCTTTTCTCAACTTTCAGGTACACGTGTTTTTTTAAGGTTTGTCACCAATATAAAATGTACACAATTCAATTCAGTGATTAGCTGTGGGTGTCTGCTTCTACTTCCACCAGCTGCTGGATGAAGGCTACCCACAGCTAATCACTGAACTGAACTGGAATCCTATAGGAAGACATTGTAGCCCCGCCTCCTAGGAGCCCCTACAGGTGTGCCTGGCCACGCCTGTGATGGCAATGGTCAGGGGAGGTTGAGGATGACATGGAGGTAATTCTTAAGGGACAACAGACACATAGAGAGCCCCTTTTCTCTAGCCTCCCTAGCTTGCTGCCTCTGGGCACGCTCTGGCTTGCGTTTGGCTGGTGTTTATCTGAAAAAAGATAGCTTAACCTTACAGACTATGGATCATCTTCGCTCTTGCTATACCTGGTGCCCAATGTGGGCACAAACTCATGACCCTGAGATTAAGAGATGAGTGATGAGCAAAGTGGTCCAGATCAGGTTGACAAAACCCACAGAAACAGCTGGCCTGAACAAGGGGGAGCTCTTGCTCCCCAGACTGATAGCTGGGAAACCAGCATGGGGCTGATCCAGACCCCAGGAACCTGAGTGTCAGTGAGGAGGCCTCGGAAATCATGGGGCCTTCTGTAGTAGATCAGTACTTATCCCTAGCATAGGTGTTGACTTTGGGAGCCCATTCCACATAGAGGGATACTCCCTGAGCCAAGACACATGGAGTGGGTCTAGGCCCTATCCCAAAGCATATGACAGACTCTGAAGATCTCCCAGGGAAGGCCTCACCCTCCCTGGGGAGCAAAGGGTATCTGATAGGTAGGGTTTTAGTTGGGGCGGGTAGTAGGGGAGGAGGAGAGGAAGAGGGAACTGGGATTGACATGTAAAACAATCTTGTTTCTAATGCAAATTAAAAAATGGAAAAAAATAAAAAATAAACACATGATGAGGAAAAAATCCACAAATATACTTGTGTATTTCTTACAAAAATTACCTATATTTAAGGTTTTATGATATCTGCACCATATTCTAAAATAATTAAACCAGACATGGATCTTGCACCATTATTTTTAAAACCTATAATCTTGCAAATCAGATACTTATCTTTCCTGGGGAGGATAGTTTCCTACTTGTATAGTGGTTGCCTAGAGCTGTAGATAGAATGAAGCCCTATACATACTGGCTTTTCCCTATATAGATATACAATAAAGTTTCATTTATAAGTTACATAAAGAAAGATGAGCAGTAATTAATAGTAAAGCAGAACAGGTAATCCACAGTAAGTTAGGTGAATATGGTTTCTGTCAAGTATATTATTGCACCATACTCATCATACATGATGATATAAGAAATGAATAATGATACACCCAGAACAATATGCAAAATAAAACTCATCAATTGCTCATGTATGGGATTTTCCATTTAATATTTTGTAATCATGATTAATTACTGACAACTAAAACCATGGAAAGCAAAACCTTCGTATACTATCTGTGTTAACATTCTGGCCACACTTCTTAATTCATTCCACTTATTCAATAAATATTTACTATTTAGTCATGAGTCAGATACAGCCATGGTCCCCTGAGCACACTGTGCTAGTTGCTGTTATTATGGATCTTAGTATGGAGTGAGAAATTAACAAATTATCACAAAAGCAAATGAAACAGAAGAGAGCCCAGAAAGTTACATGCATCTCCACATTTTCTAAAGGGGTCCCACTTACTACAGTCTGACTTACTGCAGGATAGATGAACAATGATAGCTACCAAAACTAGCTGACTACCCTGAGTGTGGGGCCAAGCACACCATATGACTTATTTCCTGGAGGTAGAATCAATAGACCAGCAATGACAGTAAGCATGAAGTGATCCATAGCCACATTAAATGAGGAATTAAGAAAAGGTTGAGTCACAGTCTCATATTGTGCATTAATGAGATAGTGAATATCAAATGAACATAAGAAGTTCTCAGTGTATCTAAACATGAATAGAATAACATTTTAAAATTATTTGAAATCATTGGGTATTACCCTGAAAGGGGTTATATGGGTTGGGTTTGAATTGTTCCCCTAAAGTTTCTAGAGTAGAAGATGGTTCTTCATCTTGGTATTGTAGCAAAGCCTTCAGAGATGAAACTGAACAACCAACAAGAGGGGCTTTACAAAGTTTTACAGTTTCTGTACAGCAAAGAAAACTCTCAACTGAGTGAAAAGACTACCCCAGAATGGAAGAAAAATTTTGGTAGCTATACATTTGACAGAAAATTAGGGTCTAGAATATCTAAAGAACTCAAAAATTAAAAATCAAGAAAATAAGCCAATTTATTAAAATTGGCTCCAGGGCTGAAGAAATGGATCAGTAGGAAGAACATTGGCTGCCCTTCCAGAGAACCAGGTTTGATTCACAGGCCCCTGACAACTGTGTATAACTATAGCTCGAGGGGATATGATGTCAACATCTGATTTCCATGGGCTCTTGCATACACTCAGTACATGCATATACATCCAGGCAAAACATTCATACACACACACACACACACACACACACACACACACACACACACAAATTGTTTTTTAAAAAAGGAGACATGGAACTGAACAGAAAGTTCTCAAAAAAAAGTGCAAAGTCCTTCACCATCATGGAAATTAAAATTAAAATTACTCTGAGATTTTATCTTATCTCAGTCACACTGGGTAAGGTCTGGTTTTATATTGGTTAGCCAATACAAAATTGTCAGTTATGAAAATATACATGCAACTAACATTATTTGCACCAAACAGGGTGTATTTTTATATTTAATAATATATTATATAATTAGGAATATTTATATATATATATATGCATATATATATACATATATATATATATTGTGTGTAATCACAAAGAAAACTAGACCATGATTTCAAAAGAGAGAAGGGAAGTATATGGGAGAATATGGAGGGAAGAAAGAGAAAGAAGAAATTATGTAATCTTATTATAATCTAAAATATTTAAAAATTGTATTTAAGTGAAAGAAAACAAATGACTACAAATTCTGGTGAGGATGTTGGGAAAGGCAAAGTCTTATCCCCTACTGTGAGTGAAAACTCTTATAAACACTGTAGAAATCAGTATGGAGACTCCTCAAAAAGCAGAACTATTATATACCTCAGCTATACCATTCTGGGGCATATACCCAAAGGACTGAATATCCTACTGCAGAGAGACTGCTCTATTCACATATCTAGGAAATTGAAGGAACCAAGGTGTCAATCAACTAATGAACAAATAATCAAAATGAGGTACATAATCACAATGGAATTTTCCATACACATCTGTATAGAAAAATGAAATTTGTAAATAAATGTATAAAACTGGAAAAATCATAGTAAGTGGGGTAACCTAGAGTCAGACAGACACAAATCACATAGTTTCTGTCATATACCTTTGATGCTTCAGAATTTGTCTGTTTATTTTGAAGAACCTGTAGAAGCCAGAAAAACTACAAAGGGGCCAAGGAGGAGGGAGTTAAGGGAGGGGAAACAGAACACAGTGGGTATAAACTGGGGAAAGGGAGTAATGGGAGGGGAAGTTTTAAGTGGGGGGAGGGGAGGAAAAAACAGAAGGGATTATGGGAGAGATAACTAACACCAAGGATGTTTGAAAAGTAATATAGAAACTTGCTATTTTATAACTTAAGTAAATATATATATATATATATATATTCATAATAAAAGGAGTTTGAAGGGTGTTATTGTATACAGGGGAGAATATTTCTCTGAGAAGCCACAAAGTACTAAAGAAATATCAACAGTTATATCCAGTTACGAACCCTCTGAGCTATAATAATAGCTGTGTGACAAGACCAGCCTACTGGTTCAATGACAGCATGAATGTTATTGAGCATGAATATTACTTAGGTAACAACCCATAACTTTCTGTTCCACAGGATGGAACTCATGCTTGTTACTGCAAACCTGGCCAAGAAGCTGTGACTAGTGAAGTCATAGGCCCAGGAGAAAAATCAACAGCTCTCTTTTGTTAAATGGACATAGTCCCAAACTCCCTTCTAACTACTGATCTTTATACCCATCCATCAGTGCTGCTCTCATCCCTCATCAGAGAAGGTTAGTTCTCAGTGGATGGTTGTTGATACAGATACCCACAACTTGACAAGGCACAGAGTATACATGACTGCAGTGCATGACTCTAAGTGGAACATCTATGTCATCACCACATATCCCAAAGCTCTAGGAACATCGCAGAAAGGAGGGCAGAAGTGGTGTAAGACACAGAGACTGGGGCAGCCTGCTCCAAAATAAATAGGGTCTTTGAACAGGAGCCTGTCAATACACTCCCGAACTCATTGCATCTGTTCTTACCTGAACAAGACTGGGCAAGTCAGCATGTCACCATGAAGCAGAAGGGGTCGTGGGGTTAGACCCCTACCAAAGGGACTACTGACAGTTAATCATAGCTGAGATAAATGGGGTCATTTTCTTTAGTTGTAACCTCTGTAGACCTGCTGATGCTCCAGTAAATAAACTCACGCTCATGCTCATTCAAGAAACCTCACTTAAATTCAGTAGGTCACAAATACAGAAGGGCATAAGAGAAGGAGGGAGTGTGAAGAAGGGGAGTTACACAGGGCAAGAGGGGAAGAGAGGGACTAAAGTTCATTGTGTAAATGTACGCAATAGTCAAATAATAAAAATAGGTATTTTTAAAGAAGTGAGTGAATAGAAATGAATAGAGCTTACAAGTATTACCTTTAGAAGGAACCAATGCTTGTTTCAAAGGAAAGAAAAGAAAAGAAAAGTTAGTTCTGTTCAGAGACAATTGTTATAAAGTAAGGCCAGCCACACAATGTGCTTAGCCATCTACAGTGAGGCCAGTTCTCTCCATTTCTGCATCCAGGGGATCCTCCCAGTAGAGAATCCAGGGATAACTCCAAGTCTCTACAATAGCAACATAGTTATTTTCTTCAAAGTACCCCAGCCACAGATATTTTGTCCTAACCAACATTAAATAGATTAAAAGAGCAAATATCTATATATTTTCCTCTAAAAGAACAGGAAGATAGCTATTTTGAGGGGAGATAGATAATTCTGAATACTTATAAATTTTCCTTAGGTCCACACATGTTCTTGAAGATGCTGTATTTTCCTTTTTAAAAAAAAATGAATGATTTGTCATATCCTATAACAATCTTCAAAAATAAGAGGCCCGTGAATACCCACTGGAGGTCCCAAAAGATAACAGACTAAACAAACCCAAAAACTTTCAATAACACATCACATCCAATTCAAAGTGTGCACAGTGGGTGCATTCATAGTGATTCCCCACAAACTGGACTGTGGAGAGTGGGTAACCTAACTTCTTACGTTATAGTTTGAAATAATTCTGAGAAAAAGAAATGGAGCTTATTACATAGCAAATATTTGACCTTTTGTGAAGATGCCATTTTCTCAACATGACTGCAGGAATGACAAGCGCAACAGAAGGTCAGGGAAGCCAACGAGTGTTATTTGCATCTTGTAAAAACGAAGGGAAATTGCAGGAGTGCTGAGCAGGAAGCTGAAATTCAGATCCTTCACGGACAATAGATCTTCACCTCCTCATCGGGGGCTTTTGGTTGTTTCTTCAAGCAAAACGAACACTGAAGGAGGAGTCATTCACCTCCTGTCAACCTGGTGTCAGAGGCTTTGTTTGTGAGCATAGGGAGCACAGACACTTCCGGTATGCCCTGACTTGGAAGGACAGGAAGGCTGATTTCTCATGGCCACTCCCCAGTATATCTACAAACACAGCATTGCCCTTGATGACAGAGGGCTGAGAATCGACATGGAACAGACTCATGGCATCACTCATCACATACCTGGGACTCATTGATTTATACTTAAAGTTTCTCCAACAATAATTGCTTACTATTTACAATACCCTTCTGAGGGTAAATCCCTGGAGTAGTTGTTCAGTACTACAGTGCCATCTTAATAACCTTTCTGTCTGTGTATTATGTTCAGTGCTCTGCAAATATATCTGTCTATGAGCACTTTTAAATATTTTACTTTTATTTATTCTTTGAAAAGTTTGCACTTGTCTACAATGTATCACACTCACTCATATCCGCTCCTCAATTCCAACCTCCAATTCCTTTCCAGACCCCTAGATAATATGTCCAAACTTCATGCCCACCTTTGTTAGCTCATATTTAACTCACAAATACTGCTGCTGCCCAGATGCTTATGCGTGTTTATCCCCTTGGGGTATGGGAAATCTACCTCCTACTGGTGGCCACACTCCCAATGAAGCGACTCTCCTTTCTCCAGCAGCCATCAACTGCCCATAATTCTTCAGTCAGGAGGGAAGCCTCAGGACTTCCTCCCCAGTCCATGTCTGAATTTTGATTAGCTTTATTTTAACTGTATCTTGGGAAGGTAACCACAGCTACTGTGAGTTCATGTGTACCACAGCCAGGTCAAGTTCAAAGAACAGCTTTCACCACATTCCTCTCCATCCTCTGGCTCATAAACTCTTTCTGTCCCTTCTTCATGGTGTTTCCTGAGCCTTGGGGGGGGGGAGAAGATTTTGATGTCTCATCTACTGCTGAGCACTTGCAGTCACTTAATTCCATCAGTCTGAACAGCAATGCATTTCTGGATTGGCCTCTTCCCACTGCAATAAAAAGCTTATCTGACCAAAGCTGAAATCAACACAAATTTATGGGTGCAATTTGGAATATTTAGAAGACAGTTTGACAACATAACCATTTAGAAAAACACTGTATGATCATCCCTAGGACCTATGATTTCTCTAGTCATGGTTTTTGACCAAGTTTACAGTACCAGGCATGAAATCCCTCCTGTGCAGCAGGCCTCAAATCCAATCAAGTGACTGGTTGGTTAACATTATAGACAGTCTTGTGACTATAGCACTAATAAGTCAGTATGATATTATGCAGCATCTAGGACTTTGTAAGACCACTGATGTCCCTCCCCCAGCAGAAGTCTATATAATACTTTCCAGTACTATGAAAGCTGGCCAGCAAGATTTTCCTGGTTAGCTAAAGATTGATTTCTCTGTGTCCTAAAACCAAAGAGTGTGATGTGTTCTGTAATGGAGTCTTATGATTGAGTGATGGTGGGCAACCAAGAACAACAGGAATAGCCTGAATTGTTTTAAGTGTCACAGGGGCCTCTGGGATTAAAAATTTGCAGGGACATAATCAGTGCTTAGCACTGAGCTTTTTATTTAATAACGCGTGATATCTTAAAACAGAATTGTTCACTACAGCTGGATACTTCTGTTCAAATTCCTTTAAAACGTTTTATTTTTGCTTAGCTTAGAAACTACTTGGTTTTCAGAAGACCTCTGCATACACCCTTAGTTTTGGTTAACCCACACTTTGACCCTCGTTTTCCTCACCCCCTTTTCCTATTTCTGCTTGAGTCTCTTTCTCTCAGTATTCTCTCATTGCTCTTTCGTGTCACATATATTCTACGATGCCCTCTTATAATTTTATTTGGATTGCGAAACAGTCGTTTCCCGGCAGCTTCTTCATGTTCACTTCACTGGCCCTTCGTCTCCTCATTTCCATCTCACTCAAACCCTCCCATGTCTAGTATGTCTGCTCTCTACTTTCATTTCTGCCCACTGTCCTACCTCCCTCATAAACACTTACCCTTAATAGTGGCCTGTTTTTAATATCCCAAAAACAGTAATTTTAATTAGGATCCTCACATGTGCGAACATACAACATATGCCAGTTGGGGCCTGAGTAACCTCCCTCAGTATAATTTTCTCTCATTTCCGTCCATTCACCTGCAAATTTCATGGTTCCAATTTTCTTTGTATCACTATAAAGATGTATCATTTATAATACCACACTTGTATTATTCATTCATCAGTTAATGACCAGCTAGGCTGATCCATTTCTTAGATATTTGTGATTAGGGCGGGAATAAACGTGGCTATGCGAGTAGCTCTCCAGTAAGACAGAAGTCTTTTGGGCATATGTCAAGGAGAATAGCTGTGCCTTAGGTAGATGTATTTGTCATATTTCCTTGTGAAATCTCTGAATACATTTCCAAAGGGACTGCACTAGTTGACATACCTATCCAGACTGAATGAGGACTTTCTTCCCTGCACTGGTGCCAACATTTCTCGTCACTTCTATCCCTGATGGTGGTCATTCTGACTGGGAAGAGACAGATTTTTCATCATAGTTTAATCTGCACTTCCCTGTTGTCTAGGGATGCTGCACACTTCTTTAAGGGTTTACTAGTCACTTGTGTTTCTTCACGTGGGACTTTCCTTTCAGCTCCACAATTCATTTTTAATTAGGCTGTTTTCTTGTCATTTAGTTTGTGAGTTCTTTGTATCACAGCCTTTTATCCAAACATGCTTTGTTAATAATAATTAAAAAAGAAACCTTTGTACTTGGTAAGTTTCTCCCATTGACTAGTAAAATAGTGACTTCCCACCCACAGCAGAAAGCGGTTAGATCTGAGATACCTCTACTGACTGTTAGCTGTCAATCATCCCAAAAATGCAAGAGTGTTAGACAAATCCACATTACCCACAGGTAGTGCCAAGACTCCCAGTGGAGGAGCAAGAGCATCAAAGCCCTTGTGCCACCTCCAAAAATGATAAAAGACTTAAGTATTCAAGTGGAGATGCAGAGGCAACCTTCCCCTTGGGGGTGATGACAGCATTCTCAGAAGAATACCTATTTGTAGGCAAAAGCAAAAGTCCCTCCATCACAATATATTGGGAGTATGTGCCTCTGCTGAAGCAAACAATTGTTTGTTTCCATATGCTTTGCTGCAGACTGAGGGAGTGCTTGCAAATATATGTGTGTTCAATTGAACTCCAGCCATTTCAAGAAGGACTGCTAGGCTCATTTGGCTTTCGCCTTTCATCAATTCAATAAAACATCTGCTAGCATGCTTGTGATTTTTCAGGTGTAAAGGCAGGCATGTTGAGAAGCAATAGCATCTTCTCCCTTCTTCCCAAGGCTTTGGGTCCTGGCCATGGGAGACAGTGGCAATAAGCCAGACGTGGAAGCCAGAACATCACAGGGAGGAGAAGTCCCTGCATTATACTAATGACTGACTAGTACAAATACAACCTACTCAAAGTTAGATGCTACTACTAAAGTCAGAGATTAGTTATACTTCGATTCTAGAATATCCTTAAAGGATCATCACAAA
Source organism: Cricetulus griseus (assembly GCF_003668045.3). Lineage (NCBI taxonomy): Eukaryota > Metazoa > Chordata > Mammalia > Rodentia > Cricetidae > Cricetulus > Cricetulus griseus. Next base: position 19,331,392 of record NC_048597.1, read on the forward strand.
CTAAAACGTAACACAGCAAAAAGTTGAAGCCTATGTCCAGGAAACACCTGCATTTCAGTTCTTTGATTCAATTCAAACAGACACATTTAAAAGTAAGAGTTATACCCGATGTGAATCAAGGGTTTCTTTTTTTTTTTAATTTAAAGTTTGTGACACTTACACTGACAAAAGTAACTGGAAAGAGCACAAAGTGGCCTAACAGGTGGCTATGAAGCTACAAGGCAAGAGCTCACTATGGAGGCAAGTGACCCTGCCATTCCCAAGTCTGTAGCAAGTACAGTAGTATCAGAGTGACTGGCTGAGTCCCTCGTGTCCCTTTCAAAGACATACCTCTATAGCACTGACTTCTGACATCTATGAAGAAGGCTTTTTTGTTTTGTTTTGTTTTGTTTTGTTTAAAAACACAAATTTATTGTGTGTGTGTGTGTGTGTGTGTGTGTGTGTGTGTGTGTGTGTGTGTGTGCGCGCGCGCACGCGCATAAGTTATGTTGCATGCAGGTGCCAGAGGACATCTTAACCCCTTGAAGTGGAGTATTCTAGGACCCAAACCCAGGTCCTCTGAAAGTTCTCTTAACCCTGAGCCATGTCTTCAGTCCCAAGATGAAGGTTACCTTATAGCAGTGGTCAATCTTGTTATTATTGCAGACACAAATCATACTTACATAGAGTTAATATTAGCTTCAGAAACAAAAGGCACCCAGTATGCCCCACTTTTATGTTCTACTTGAGAAATACTAATGTCCTCCATAGAACTGGCTATTAAAATAGCACCGGCCACATGTGACAATGGCATCTCTGATGCTCATAGCCACTTGCATCACATCCTGCTCATCTGGCTTCCTCTCTTCCCTCTCCTTATTCCTTCCCTTTTCAGGTTTGTAACCCATACTCACTCCATATATCCTTGAACACTGCCATTGACCTGGGCTCCAGTCAAAGATCAAAAATGAAACAAATGGATGCAGTAATAACTAAACATTTCTTACACCAATTTTTACTTTTAAAAACAATAGACTGAGGACCAAGAGACATATATGTATCATCTAGACCCTGGATGTCAACCCTCTAGCCTACTTCCAAAATCATTGAATCATCCATGATTCACTGTAAAATGGGTCTACAAATTCTTTTATAAGCATCATATAGGGCTGTAAAATCAAATGAGATTGTGTGCATGAAATAGTTTAATAAACTGTAAAGTTATGTAAAACCCTGAATTCATAGTATACTACTCAGGTGTGTAACTCTTACCTAGAAGAATGAAATGCCAGTATGAGATGATTAGTTTGAAGTGTAAAGATAAAAGCTACAAAATTGTTTGTAGGAACTAAATCAAAATTATGATAACATCAGCAATAAGAATGTTTAATGTGATCCTATTTACCTTGCTGCTGAAGTAGGAAGAGTGCCTGGGTGGCATTTGAATTTTGAGCCACTGTCAATATACTGTTGATTTAATACCTAAAGTTTGTTTGCCTAACAAATATCACAGATGCTAAGCTAATTTTGAGAAACCATAATACCACCTTCTTGTGACCCCCAATCTCTTCTCTCTGCTTTTAAATTTCATTCTCTATTCATTGTGTATTACCTTCAAGGTTACAAGGAAGGGAATAGGAAGGATGAGTCAATAATGAATATTCCTGCCAGAAAAACAAACACTGAACTGGATGATTGTTCATAAGTAGCTCACGTGAAAACAAGTGAGGTAATTTTTTTTGCCCTACTTGGTATTTTAAAAGCCTCCAGCATTCTTTGGGTTTTCTTTGTTAAAATACACCAAGAAGCTGGGAGAGAATGGCAACCAAATTTAAAAGTTAAGTAAATAAAGAAGGGTTGTGAGAATGGGGCAATCTCACTCACAAGAAAAACAAAATAACGAGCATGGCAAAAGGTCAAGGGAAGACAGAAGATTTAGAATCAGCTTATACCTCAAGCAGGGAACAAAGAATCACACATTAATGATCTTACTAATAAGATTTATTGTTATAAAAGAAAATGCAGCAGGGCATGTCAATTATCCAATTTTATTTGAGTGTGAAAAGGTCCCATCTTAAAAGACTACTTGAGAATCATGGCTCTGCCATCTTGCTTGGTGTGTATGCCCAAGTCACCTCTATTTTGTGTCCCCCACCACTACCATAAATGACAGAAATAGACACAAATACATTGTATGACATCCGTCAACATTCACAAAATGCTAAAGGGTAAATAAACAATGTAAAATAAAGTTATACTTCACAAAATAAACAAGTTTTATTTAATTACTAAATCATTCTAAACCTAATGAAATATAAGCCTGATGGAAATGTAAACAGTAACACCCAAAAGCATGACTGCCAGGAGACTGCTTAATGAGATTTCATCAAGAATATCATGACTTCCATGTTTCAGCACAGTGGGTAATTTATTTTCATTTTGGACACCATGCAGGAAATGTTTATTCCTGCCAAAGAAAATGTAAAGTTCCCCTTCCCTCCCTGGTGTTGCTGAGGCCGCTGCTTCCACAGACAAGAGCTGCCAAGTAGAGCACAGATCCAGATGGAAGTTTGGAACATAAGAGAAGTGTCACAGCATTGCATGGCCAGAGAAAGCATCTGGTGAAATCTTGAAGAAAATCAAGGAAACCATCTGAGTAAATTTCAGTACCTGAGACTCTGATTAAAGATGCAAGCATAAAGTGAGAAGTAACAGTACAACAATAATAAGTGGGATATATCATACTGACGACCACTTGGGAAAACTGAATTCCATGTCACCTAGGAAAAGATTTAGTCCAAGTGTGTTTTCTCAGCAGATGTGAGATTGTGTCTAGTTCTTCAGAGAAATATGGCAGACATTTCTAGATGTTAACACAGGAATAAAGAGAGCACCTAATAAACACTAGAAGAAGACAGCAATTGGCCAGTAGTTTGGAGAGTTTAGTTTATGTTACAATTATGGGAAAGACTCCCCTAAGTTCAGAAAAGAAGCAAACAAGCTACTATCATTCTCACATGTAATTCTATGGGTTTGTGACAAAATAAAATTATGTTCAACCAATAAATAAGTTATATAAAGTGGTTCAATGTGACAAAACAGAAGTTCAAAAGGAAAACACACAGGGCCATACCAAATGTTCATCAACTCTTTGGCAGGAACCACAGTGCTTCACTAAACAAAAAGGATAAGAGTGTTTGAAAAGATTCACTTTCCATGAGCAAAACCAAAAACATAATTGATAGTATGAAACTAACAAGAAAACAATCAGATCTCTTAAGAAAAATCTATACAGCATTTCAACTGGAAAACAGTAAGTTTCCCAAGTGAGAAGCTCCATTTATATAAAATCCCTTCTCAACTTTAAAATAAACCCAATGATACTCAAAACAGAAGCTTGACATGTTTTTTGTTTTTGTTTTGTGAGATAGACAGGAGGCACAAAAGCTATGAAAATATTGAAAAGGAATAACAAGAAGCTATGTGGCCTGTCAGATATTTAAATGCATTTCCTTGTTATGAAAATAAAGTCTGAAATAAATGCAAGAAGAGACAAGTAAGTCAGCAGACCACCATAAAGTTCAGAAATAATACAAGTATATATCAGAAACTATAAGTGATACATCTGACATTTCCAACCACTGAGAAATGGTATTTAAGTTAATAAATAGAATTAGGAAAATTAATCATCATAGGAAAAGAATAGTTTGAATTCCTATTAATCTATATATTAATGAATGACATAATACAATAGAAGTTTAATAATACTAGAATGAAAAATAAGAGAAATATTTATTTATTTTTTATTTTAATTAGAAAGAAGATTATTTGACATGTTAATCCCAGGTCCCATTCCTTCCCCTCCTCCCTGCGCCCCCCCCCAACTAATACCCTACCTATCCCATACCCTATCCGCTCCCCAGGGAGGGTGAGGCCTTCCATGGGGGGGGGTCTTCAAAAGTCTGTCATATCCTTTGGGATAGGACCTAGGCCAAGCCCCTTGTGTCTAGGCTCAGGGAGTATCCCTCCATGTGGGATGGGCTCCCAGAGTCCATTCCTACCTATTCTAGGGATAAGTACTGATCCACTACAAGAGGCCCCTTAGATTTTTGAGGTCTTCTCAGTGGCATCCACATTCAGGGGGTCTGGATCAGTCCCTTGCTGGTTTCCCAGCTTATCAGTCTGGGGCCCAAGAGCTCTCCCTTTTTCAGGTCAGCTGTTTCGATGGGTTTCACCAACCTTCTCTGGACGCCTTTGCTCATCAGTCCTCCTTCTCTGCAACTGGATTTCAGTTCAGTTCAAGGATTAGCTGTGGGTCTTTGCTTCTACATCCACCAGGTGCTGGATGAAGGCTATATGATGGCACATGAATTAGTCATCAATCTCATTATAGAAGAGGGCATTTAAGGTAGCCTCTTCTCTGTTGCTTAGATTGTTAGTTGGTGAGAAAAATTTATAATAGAAGAAATATAGATCAAAACAGCCACACAGCACAATTCAGGTACAACTTGCAAACTGATGAATGTTCTCATATTCTCCAATATTTTTGGTGGAGGTACAAAATAATTTTAAATATGCATGCATCATAATCCAGTAATTTTATTTCTACGATTCTATTTTCTGAATATTTATTAAAAATGTGATTCAAGATTATAACCCTAGAAACAAAAATCTGCAAGGAGTAATTAAATCATAATACAGTTACAGAATGGAACAATGTGAAGACATTAAAAAATCTGGAAATTAATTCCAACTATATCCTCAATATACTGCTAAAAGCCAGATGTAAGGACTGGAGAGATGACTCATCAGTTAAGAGCATTGGATGCTCTTCTATAGGACCAGGGTTCAATTCCCAGAACCCACATGGCATCACACAATCATCTGTAAATCCAGTCACATAGCATAGAGGTATGCATTCCAACAAGCATATATATAATATTAAATTATATATATTAAATTAAAAACAAAAGCTAGGCAAAATGTTCCCACTATTATGCAGGCTGCTATAATAATAATATTGGTTGGTTACTACAGGGAGAGCAACATGAGTAATTGATGCCTCACCAACCACTGATGTTCCTACAGTTATAGTTGTGTTTGTCTCCAAAAATGAACCCCATTTAGGTCAAAGAAGTCTGGTTGTAATTCAGATGGATGATGGCCATGGAAGATAGGCAAATTTTAGAACTAAAACCCAGCATTGAGATATTAAATCCTTCCATTTACTAACTGAAAACAAAGTGCCTTCTACACCCTTGACAGGTTCTGCCCTTCCTCCCAAGGCTGACCTGACACTTCAGCCAAAATCCTTAAATCCATACATAAATTTGAATTGAAAACTAGCTAGGCTGGAGAGAAATAAAAAGGAATAAAAGCAATTGCATACACAATAAGAAATGATACTTAAAATATAATATAACTACCCTCATGAGGATTCAGGTAAATATTTCAACTAAGAAATATGGATGGATTATAAAAATACATTGCCAGTTTTATGAAACTAAATAAAATAAATGCAAAACTTGATTGGGGAAATTCTCAAAGAATTAACAAATATATTATTTAAAACAAAACAAAAACAACAAGAATAAGAACACCTTAACATATGAGTATATGACTTCAATAATCAGAGCTAAAGGGAAAATAAACACATTGAAAGAAGAAATAGAAATGTTTCCCCAGGGATCAGGAATGTTGAGGCAGGGGAAGAATAGAGGAGAGCAGGATGAGAGATACCATAACAGAGGTAGCCATTTTAGGTTCAAGGAGAGATCTGGCACTAGGGAGATTTCCAGAGATCTACAAGAATGACACCAACTGACAATCTAGGCAATGGTGGAAAGGCTACCCTAATGCCCTTCTCCTATAATGAGACTGCCATCCTAGAGTCCTCATGCAGTGGCTGATGGAAGCAGAGGCAGACATTCACAGCTATACACTGAACTGAAATCTGGAACCCAGTTGCAGAGAGGGAGGAGTGAAGACCAAAGAGGTCAGGACCAGGCTGGTGAAGCCCATGGAGACAGCTGACCTGAATAAGGGGGAGCACATGGACCCCAGACTGATGTCTGGGAGGCCAGCATGAGACTGATTCAGACCCCTGAACACGGATGTCAATGAGGAGGCCTCGGCACTCTATGGGGCCCCTGGTAGTGAATCAGTATTTACCCCTGGCATAAGAAGGGACTTTGGGAGCCTATCCCACGTGAAGAAATACTCTCTTAGCCTGGACACATGGTCCCCCAAGGCCTAGGCCTTGCCCAGTATGATATGACAGACTTTGGGGAACCCCCATGGAGGGCCTTACACTCCCTGGGGAGCAGAGGAGGATGAGGTGGAGGGCTGGTGAAGGGTTGGGGGGAGGGGAGGAAGGGAGAGAGGGGATTGACATGTGAAGCAGCCTTGTTTCTAATTTGAACTAATAAAAAACTAATCTCTTGGGGGGGGAAGAAAAGTTTCCTCAGAAGATACCATAAAAATGCAGAATAAAAAAATGGGAAAAGAAGCAGAGAGAGGAAATGTCTAGGTCTAGACCCATGTAGTGCTATCCAGAGAAGACAGGGGCACAGAAAAATAGAATGCCTCTGAAAACAGTCCAGATAAAGTTTATAATTACCAGATAATTCTCCAGTGATTACAATGAAAAAGAGTTGAAAGGAAAGTCGGCAAAGAATATTTAAGTGATTAAGATATTGATATTATAAGTGTTTAAAATGAAAGGAAAGTTCAATGACATGGTCTTTATACCTTCCATGTGGCTTCTAGATTGTAGAAAGCCAGAGTGAAAAAAACAAAACAAAACAAAACAAAAGAATAAAATAAAACAAAAAAGCCCAACATTATTTAGCTATATATGAAGTCTACATATGAATAAAGTGGATTAAATCAGTTACTAAAATCAGACAGTTTCTTACCTGTCACAATAAGCAATAATACAAAGATTAGAAAAGCACAAGATTGCAAACCAGATTAAAACAAAATGGAACCTCAGTAGAGGGAAACATCCTCACCCTGTCTAGCAAGCACCCTCAGGGCAGGTGTACACCACAACGCCCTGGAATAACCACACTGAGAACAATGTGTGGTAGAATTATGTCTAAGCATCAACACGGCACAGCTGCCTGAAATTTCTATTGTTGAGATTGTTCCTGGTGTAGGGAGTGCAAAACCAATTTAGAAAACAATGCCCTGGGAGTGAGTGATGAGTGATAAAGGGTGTTGAGCCCATAATTAGTTCAATACCAAGAGTAAACACTAAAACTTGGTGAAGGTCACACTCAAGAAATTATCTACAGCCTTTCTTGCTCGCATCATCCCCAATCCAGGGACAGACAGCTTGGAGTTAGAAGAGAAAGGGTCTTAAAAAGCCTTCCTAGGCTTAGATAAAGATAAAGTTTTATTTTTCTGCTGTAGAATATTATTTTAACTAGACAAATATGTGTTATATTTGTTTATGCTGCACAATATCACTTTAACTGTGTTAAGCTATGTTACTTTTGTTTATGTTGCATTTGTTTAATTATGAAAGGCTTTTTCACCTTGCCTGCCTAAGGCACCTGATTGGTCTAATAAAGAGCTGAACAGCCAATAGCTAGGCAGAAGTGGGACAGGTGAGGCTGGCAGGCAGAATAAATGAGAAATCTAGGCTTGAGAAGGAAGAGCAAGAGAAGGAAGAGAGAAAGAGGGAGATGCCCAGGACAAGAAGCCAGACAGAAGCCAGACAGACAGGAAAAGCATTGAAAAGATATACAGAATTAAGACTGGTAATAAGGCCTGATGAAAAGGGTAGATAAAAAGAAACAGATTAATCAAAAGAGATAGCTTGAAATATGTCTAAGCTAGGCTGAGCATTCTAAATTAGTAAGCCTCTGAGTCATAATTTGGGAGTTGGTTGTTGGCCCAAAAGAAAAAGCCTGGTACATTTCTCTCTTTAATAAATACAGTAGAATATTCATAGATCTGGCTACAGTAGGTAACAGTCAGAAATACAAGGTGTTATTTGGATTACTTCCCTGAACCAATGTATTATTAGATAAGGTCTAAAATTGAGTTCAGATTCTCATTTTGATAACTTAAAAATATATCTGTAAGTTCTTTGATGTTCCTTCTATTATAAAGCAAGAGTCTCCACAATTCTTTCAATGAATAAGAACAACCATGATACTGCATGGATTTTCAGTCAATGTCAGATAAACGAGCAAAGAAAACATGCCCAGCTCTCTCTATCTTGGGACATATATGGCTTGGAACTCTGACTTCAAAGACCCTAAGGTCATTGGAGTTCTTTGTTCTCTGAATCTTCCCAGCTCAGTAGCAATGAATGAACAAGGATGACATTAAGTGACTCAAAAGTCATCATGTGACCACAGCATGTGTGAGGCCCTCTCAGCTGAACACAGTTAATCACAGATCTGTGAGAGATAATAAAAAAATATGTGTTGGTTTTAAGAGCCGAGATACTGTTTAGAGATAGGGTGTTACGTGTCAATAAAAACAGAATAATTGTATATTAAATTCCTCATTCCTACCTCAAAATATCTGAGGAAAACAACTTAAGGGAGGAGAAGTTCATTTTGGGCTACAGTTTGAAGGTGCAGTCTACTGTAAGGGGAACCCATGGTGGCAAGGGCAGAATTAATTGTGGCAGCAAGTGCTAGAGGCAGTATATTGGTCCTACCTTGTGCATAATCAGGAAATAGAGAATGATGCATGCTGGGGTCACTTTTCAGTCAGTCCTGGACTCCATAACAACATCCAGGGTCATTCTTTTTATCTCAACTAAAATGTTTTGTTGTTGTTGTTGTTGTTGTTGTTGTTGTTGTTGTTGTTTTTCTGATTCAGGGTTTCCCTGTGTAGCTTTGGAACCTGTCCTGGAACTAGCTCTTGTAGACCAGGCTAAGCTCCAACTCACAGAAATCCACCTACCTCTGCCTTCTAAGTGATGGAATTAAAGGCATGCACCACACCGCCCAGTATAACTAAAACTTTCTAAAATACCCTACAGTCATGTCCACAGGTTCGTCTCCTAGGATTTCTAAATCCTGTCAAGTTGGATTCAGAGAGATGGCTCATTGGGTAAGGATGCCTGTCATCAAACTTGAGGACCTGAGTTTGATCCCTCCAACCTGCCATGTAGATTCCCAAACAAAAATAAATAAATGTATATTTTCTAAATCCTGTCAAGATTAATAATCTCAGTTGGTATTCAAAATTAATTTACAAATAAAACCACATAAATAATTACCTGGTATTCAAAGCCATTAAAAGAAATCATTATATTTACTATAGAATTATCTTAATATTTACAGGATTATACTCTACCCAAAATTAATTTAAAAATAAATGCCAGTAATTTTTAGGTATATAAAGTTATAGTGGAAGTGCTTCTTCAAACATTTTTGTGAGAATTATTTGGAATTCTGTGGTGGATAAAAGGAATTTTTTGGTTGGGCATTTTAGGATTGGGCTCAGGTCTGATTTTATGCTGTTAGCTTTGTGGCACTGAGCATATCACTAAACTGTGCTAGTTCTGTCATCTGCAAGTTGAGAACAGTAACCAAATCACCTCCCTAATAGCAAGTTTCAAAAAACAAAAGTAATAGAAGAATGGAATGCCCTACTAAGTTACATTTCCCATAAATTTACCATGTTAGATGAACGTTCTATAATATGCTGGGTATCAGAGTAAGCTTCCTCATAGGCTTAAAAAAATTAAGGCAAAGTTTAATTCACTTTTGTTTAGTAAGGAAAATTAAAATTCATTAGTGTATGCCCACATCACCTCTCACAGTTTAGAAATATTTCAATCTTTCCCTCATATTAGTCTCAGCAGTGTGGTCAAAATGTTAGAATCTTTGATTGTGATTTCAGTTTCTTAAAAATGGACTTTATTTTTAAAAACTGGTTTAGATTTAGAGGAAAAACATATGATAGTACAAGAGATTGGATGTGTCTTATGCCTAGTGGTCCAATTTTAATATCACATGTTACAGTCCATGAACAACACAGACACATTGCTAATGACTAAAGTCCTTAATTTGATCACATTTCCTGTTTTTTTTCCTAACATGACTTTATATTTCCTTCTAGGTTATTTCCCAGATGCCATATTACATCTGGCTCTGGTATCTGTCACCTTTCACTCATGTTTCTTGTGACAGGCTCTTGGACCTCCTTTTCACTTGATGACTTAGGTAGCTTTTAGGTGAGCTGGCCAGGTATTTTATGAGCGGTTTCTATCATGAAATTCATTGTGTGTTTTCTTCATGGTTGCCCTAGACTTGTTGGGTTTGTGTGTAGAGATGTCACAGAAGTACCATTCCTATCACAGTATGTCAAGATGATTATGATCTATGACTGTCAATGTGATTTTGATAACTGTACTAAGCTAACTGTCACAAAGCAAGCTCACTGTAAAGTATGCCTTCTCTTTCTTGGACTGCATGCTTTGGAAATAAGTTATTATGAGCAGTTTGCTTCAGTGAGGGTTTATGCTTTTGTTCCTTTAAGGAATGATTATCTACATAAGCTATTCAGAATTTTATATGGAAGACATATCCCTTCTAATTGATTGACTGAGTAACTTAATAATTTATCATGTCAATGCTATTATGTCAGTGTTATTTAATGCTATGTTATATTATTTCCTGAATGAACTAAGCTATTCCAGTTGGTTCCTGTGTGTTTTCATCCATACACATCAATATGTATATGGCATTACAATATTCTTTAGACTCATCTTCTATATTCCCTGCCAACTTCTAGAATTAATCATTTCACTAATGAGTTCTAATTATAATGAAGTTGTGTTTTCATGAAAACATGTAATATATTTAAGCATTGTGGTTGTGCAACCTAACAGAATAAAACAAACATTTTGAAATTTCTTACAATATCTTATAAACAGAAGGAAGACTGATAAGGATCTAGTACTAATACACTGGAAATCTTCATAAATTGACATCATGGAGACTGAATGATGATTCATAAAGTGTTTATTACAAAAGCTTCACTGGCACCAGATGTTATGGCTTAAATTTATGTCCCCAGCAGGCTCATGCTTTGAAAGTTTCTCCCATCACTGGTCTCATTCCTTTTGGAGTCTGTGGATCCTATAAAGGTTGAGAACTAGTCGATTGAAGGAGGCATGTCTTAGATCAGGCCTTTGAAAGTTACTCCCCACCTTGTGGGTCTATCCTTCCTCTCTTCTTTCTAGTTAACTATGACATGAATATCTTTGGCCACAATCCCCAACACTATGACCTGAACCCCGGCACCATGCTTTCCCAGCCATGATGGATTTAAATCATCTGATATTATGAGAGAAAATATACCTTTCCTTCCTCAATTTGTCTGTCAGGTATCTTAATCCAAGAGATGCCAACTGACACTGAGTTGAACCGGTATGGCAAAGAAACTTGTCCATGCAGTTCTTGGGTGCTGGAGACTACTTTTGAGTAGGAATCAGGATGAGTCTAGTAATGAAGGGGGTCAAACTATTCCAGGAGACAGTCCGTTTGCTGCTTGCTGTCCATGAACTACCGACTTTATAGGAATGCACAATTATGGACTATGGGAGCTGCTTCTGTAGTTTTTGAGAAAAGCCAGGAAAGGAAAGTCAGGCAATTTATAATGGAGATGGATTCCCTGTGAGGAGACCCTGACAGAAACATATGTGAAGTTCTGTGGATGCAGACTAAGGTGCATTGGAGACCCTAAGATTTTGATGATACCAGGAACATGGAAAGTCTAAAAAAGAAAGTGGAGGTCCCAAGTCAAACTATCAGGGGACAGAGGCTACACATGTGGCAGATGACAACAGTGGAAGGGTGGAGCATCCACCTACAGGACATCAAGTATTGGGGACCCTGACCATGGAGATACAGATTTAATCCTTGCCTGCTGGGTGTGCGAATTGTTTTAGTCAAACCTTTCCTTGCTGTCGTCTTTCTATTCTTCCACTTGGGGATGAAATATTTATCCTTGGCAATTTTATAATAAAAGCATGTGAGTACTTTTTGAGTTTATGAGGGCTTGCGATTGAGAGTCTACCTTGTTCTCAGAAGAGACTGAGTGCTGGAATTCTGAACTCTACTGGGAATGTTAAGTCTTTGGGGACTCAATGTTGAAGAAAATGCATTTGTATTATAAGGCAGTCATTTACATTAAGGGTCAGTCTCAGAAATTCTAGTTTGGATGTGAGACATCCCATGAAGTCTTATGTTTTGATTCTTAGTCCCAGAATCTGGCTTCAGGAGAGTCTTGCTACAGTGTGAATATGAAATATCACAGCACAGGCTCAGTTGTTTAAGCAGCTGCTGGTGCTGCTTAGAAGAGGGGCAGTACTTTTCCAGTATTTGGTCAACAACTTAGGGAGGAAAGGACTTATTTGCCTTACACTTCCACATCATTTTTCACATAGGAGGAAATCAGGACAGGAACTCAAACAGCAAGGGAACCTGGATCCTGGAGCCACAGAGCGATTCTGCTTACTGGCTTGTTCAGCCTGCTTCCTTATAGAACCCAGGACCACCACCCAAGGGATGGCATCACCTACAACAGGCCAGACCCTCCCATATCAACCACCAGTTAAGAAAATGCCTTGTAGTCAGACCTTATGGAGGCATTTTCTCAGTTGAGGTTCCCTCCTTACAGATAATTCTAGCTAGTATCAAGTTGACATAAAACTATCAGGAAAGCCATGCTAGTACAAATGGGTCATCAGGGCAGGCCTAAAAGATAGTTGTATATTCCTGGTCTGAACATCTGATTCTTAATCTGCCATGATGTTAAGAAACCAATGTCTTACAACCCCACTGCCATTCGCTCCCCATTCGCTCCTCACATAAGGGCCTGAAACTAGAGGCAGGTTAAGTTTCTTCTCAGTAGGTTGCATCTCTCAGGAACATGACACAGATGCGAAAAATAAGTAATATGGCTTTAGCTGGTTGCAACAGGTCACCAGTGTGAGTCTTTGACTCCAAATAGCCTTCGGAATTCCAAAACATCAAATACAATACTGCCAAGGAAATGTCAGGGGGAAAAAAGAAAAGGAAAGGAAGTTTGGCCTGGTTATTGATCCAATGCTGGTCACTGCTTCCTTGCCAGGCATAACATGAACAGCCTCCACCACAGACTTCGTCTGCCATAAACAGTGTCACTCTATCAAGCCATACCGAAACCCTGGGGAATTGTGAGCCAAAATGAGTCATGACTTTCATAAATGGTTTTTGTGGTGTATTATGATCAAAATGGCACAAAAGTAACTAATAAGCCAGTAATCATTAGAGCAGGGGGAAAGAGCTAAAAGACCTCTACATGAGCCCACCCCTAGTTGGTCCAAATTCCCTCTTATAATACACACATCATTCTGATTGGATGGAAGACTTAGTGTTCATGCCATCAGCCTCATTTTTGGTTTATCTCCTCTTGAAAGGGGTTTTCCCAAATACAGCCAACACTGATGAATAATTTGAAAAAGTGATAGACTAGAACTACAGCTTTGATATTTTAATTTAGAAGGAATGCAATTCAATCTGTACCCCAAAAGCATCATTTTACAAAAGAGAGAATCCAAAGCTTCCAGGATGTAAACATATTCATCAAGGATTATAAAAAACTGAGATTATAAGCCAACTGCTTCACCAAGACTACGGTTCCTCGACCATCATACTAGCTCACGAAGAAGCCATTGGATTATTAAATGCATAAAGGTGATTATAGCCCAGGGTATGGAGATTTTCTTAAGGTAGTATTAATATTCTATCACCTTTTATTTAAAAAATTGCTAACACTGATAGTTAGCTCCAATAATTTAGTTTTCTCAAAATTCAGGGTATTATCTCTTTTTAGAAATTAAAAATTTGTGACAGGGCTGTAGAGGTGGTGATACTTTGGTTTACTTTCGACTGCTGTTATAAAACATCATGACCAAAAGCAGTTTGTCGAGGGAAGGAATTGTTTGGTTTATCCTTTCCAATCACTGTTCGTCACTGAGGGAAGTCAGCACAGGAATTTAAGGTAAGAACTGATGCAGAAGCTGTAGATGAACACTGGTCTCTGACTTGCTCCTCATGGCTTGCTTAGTCTGCTTTCTTATATAACCTAGGACTACCTACCCATGGGTGGTACCCCATAGTGTGCAGGGCCCTTCTACAAAAATCATCAGTCACAAAGTACCCCACAGATTGTATTTAGGGCAATCTGACAGAGGATTCTTCTCAATTAAAGTTTCATCTTTGCAGATTACTTTAGCTGTGTCAAGTTGAGAAAAAAAAAAAAAAAAAACGAAAAACAAAAAAACAAAAAAAACCACTAACCAGAATAGATAACTCTGTAGTTACAAACTGTTCCTATGCTTGCAGAAGATCTACACTCAGCTTCAAGCAAGAGTATGGCAGGTTACAACCATCTGTAACTCCAATCCTAGGGGATCCAATATCTTCTTCTGACATCTGTTGCACATTGTACAGGTACACACATGCCAGCTAGGAAATGAAGCACAAAAAAGCTTTTAGGCTGGGCAGTGGTGGTCCACACCTTTATCCCAGAAGCTGCGAGTCAGAGGCAGGAAGATCACTGGTCTACATGGAGAGTTCCAGGACAGCCAGAGCTATACACAGAAAGCCTAGCTCAAAAAGAAAAGAAAAAAAAAACTTCCATATTAATTTTATTTCATATTAAAAACTATACTTTCAAAATTTTGGCATCTTCTATTTAAGACTTATTATCATGAGTGTATGTATATTATTCTCACATTTTAGTTAATAAGTATGGGTTGATGTACATAATTATTTGTGTGTATTAATTTTGTTTGTTTGTTTTTCCAGACAGGGTTTCTCTGTGTAGCTTTGGAGCCTATCCTGGCACTGGCTCTGGAGACCAAGCTGGCCTCGAACAGAGATCCGCTTGCCTCTGCCTCCCGAGTGCTGGGATGAAAGGCGTATGCCACCAACGCCCAGCTTATTTGTGTGTATTAAATTGATGTAAGTACTGTCATTCTCTACCTCACCTGTCTTTTAAATACTTCGATACACACATATGCTGATAGGAGTTGACTTTCATTTACTTTAATTGGATGATTTATTATAGTCTATCAAGATAAAACATTTGTTTCCATTAGCACCAATTTTTCTACCTTTTGCATTATAGCTTATACATTTTCTTGGGAATATTTTAGGACATATTTCTGTGTCATAAATATGGAAATCAAATTATCCTTTGAAGGCTATGTGTATCTTACATTTTTCCTGGACTGTCAAATTAGGATCTTAAGCGTACAGTATATGTACCCACCAGCAATATTTCTGAATTTCTAGAAAATTATATCTTGCCAAGACTT
Organism: Cricetulus griseus; assembly: GCF_003668045.3. Lineage (NCBI taxonomy): Eukaryota > Metazoa > Chordata > Mammalia > Rodentia > Cricetidae > Cricetulus > Cricetulus griseus. The sequence continues at coordinate 19,346,714 of NC_048597.1, forward strand.
GTATTACCTGACTATTTTTGTCCAGCTGATGTGTGTGAAATGATATTTCACTTTGGTTTAATTTGCACTTCCTAATTAGTGGTTAGCTTGAATAGCTAGCTTTTCAGTCTGCTGGGCATTAAGCTCTCGTCTCATAAGTTCTCACCAGAGTCCTTTGCCTATTTTTTTTCTTGCAGTTTGTGAGTACATTCTCTCATATTAAATTGCTATTCTTTATAGATTATCATCTTTTGTTGATTATAACATTACATATTTCAAATGGTTAACTGTATTTAAGGGATGCCACATGATTTATTTACATATATATGATAATATAGCTATTATAGTCAAGCAAATTGACATACCCATTATCTCAGTTATCCCTTTTTTGTAAAAGAAAAATCTAAAATCTTACTCTCACTAAATTTTGAATATATAATAGAATATCAATTACAATATAGTTCTCAACGATAGATATGACTTACTCATTCTATAGACTTATACATCTTATATAACTATAACATTATACCCTTGACTTCATCTTTCACCTCTTTCCTCCCCTCCCTTATGCCTGGAGATTAAAATACTTTTGAATATCTATGTGTCTCACATTTTTAGATTCCAGAGGTAAGGAAGGTAAATAATTTTCTGTCCCATATTTATTTCACATAGCATAAGGTCCACCACTTTAATCCATATTGTCTCAAATGGCAAGATCACCTTGTTTATAACAATGAATATTCCATAACATATGTCATAATTTGTGAGCTTGTCTTTCTATTCACAACACTTGTGGTTTTTTACATCACTTTCTATTGTGAACACCAACAAGGTAAATATGGGAGTAAGAATATCTCTGTGTTGATTTAGTTTGGATAGGTCTAGGAAGACAATTATATGGTCAAAATATAGTTCCATATTTAAGGTTGTGTGGAAATTCCACACAGACTTGTGATGACTAAAATAACAATTTATAAGAATTCACAATCTTACCAGCACCTATTATCTCCTACTTTTTTACTAATAGCAATTATAATAGGCATGGAGTGGATTATCATCATGATTTGATTGCATTTCCTTAAGAATTTGGTATGTTGGATAAATTTTAACAAAACTGGTGGATATTTTAATTGATTTTCATTAAATAAAAATTATTATTTTAAGTAAAATATAATTACTCCACTTACCCCTTTCCTGTCCTTACCTCCAAACCACATGTCCCCTATTATCAAATAAAGAGCAACCTTTTTGTTGGTTATTATTGTTAAATACAACAAGTACATACACATACACTTTGCTGTGTCTGTTTTTGTTGTTTGCATATGCATGGTTTCAAGGATGACTAATTTACACTGGAAAATCAACCAGGGCCTCATGCCTGGTTGAGGCTAATTGAAGGCTAATTTTCCTTCTCCCAGCAGTCATTGGTGCTTATAATTCTTTGTATAGGGGTAGGGCCCTCTAAGATTTTCTCATTTCCACATTAGCATGTCCACTTGGCCCCATTCCACCTAATCCATAGCCAACCTTCAGGCCAAATTTGTTCTGTCCATATCAAATGCTGAACTAACAAAAGTAGTTCACATACCTAAATATCATCACAAAATACAAAGAATATAAAAGATCAAGGCAATATCTCCCCATTCCCCAAATACCTCAGTCCTAGAAATGTATACCAATATAAATTATCTAGATGAATTCAGGACACATAATTTAAAAGAAAAATCACATACTTCATCAAAAAAAAAAAAACTCTAGGAGTTTAAATGAGACACACAAAAATACCTCAATGAACTAAATGCGAAGTATTGAAAGGTAATAAACACCGTAGTGATACCTAAGACAAGAAATCTCAAATAAAACTGACAGAAATGATAAAGACAGTCCAAGACTTGGAAACATTATTCAACAAAAAATAGAAAGATTGAAGAGAACTCTAGCTGAAATGAAGATAGAACTGAAAAACTCAAGGGAACACCTTACAAGTAGAATGAATTAAACAGAAAATAGACTATTAGGGTTCAAAAATGATGTAGAGGATCTAGATGAAATAAGTAAAGTATATGAAATATTAAAAAAAACACAGCAAAGGAACATATAGGAAATGTGCAACACCATCCAAAGACCAAATTTTCACATTTTAGGAATAGATGAGGGAGAGGAATCCCAGGTCAGTGGCACAGACCAGGTCTTCAACAAGATCATAGAAGAAACTTTCCACAAGCTAAGGAAAGACATACCCATACAGATACAACAAGCACATAAACACTAGGCAGTCAGGGCTAGAAAAGAAACTTCCCACAGCATGTTATAATTAAAACATTAAGTATACAGAAAAACAACACCAACATAAATAGTACTGAAAGCTGCAAGAAGAAGGAAAAAGTTTCATATGAAGGAAACCCATCAGAAAAACAACTGACTTCTCAACAAAAATGTTGAAAGACCAAAGACTCTGAAGCAATGCATTCCAAATCCCAAAGACCATAATGGTCAACCTAGACTAATGTAGCTGGCAAAACTACCAGCCATAGTTGAAGGAGAAAGAAAACTATCCATGATATAAACAACCTAAAAATATTAAACTCAACTGACCAAATCTAAAGAAAATGCAGGAAGAACTTTTAGAGCTGACAGTCAGAATGAGCAAAGCCAAGAGGCTTTAAGAATGAAAACATGAAGTTATAATTACTGAAAAACAAAGTACTACTGGGAATAAAGCTAACAACATCAAACTCAAAAACACAATGACTACAATCAACAACACACCCTTCAGTAGTAACTTTAAATATTAATAGCCTAAATTTCTAATTAAAAGTGAAAGGCCCGCTGCCTCTCTGTCTCCCCCCACCTATGCCGATGCTGGGTGTTCTCTCTGGAGCAGCCGGGATGGGCTGGGAAGAGCAGTTGACCGAGGGCAGCACGGCGGGGACTGAGCAGGGCAGGGCTAGGATGCGGCCAGGGGCTGGAGAGTGCAGCGCGGGCGATGCTTGTCCGGGAGCTGCGAGCTGCCCCCGCCGGCCTCCACTTCCCCCGCCGCTGCACGCCCCCGGCTGCTGTTTTCCCTCCCAAGCCGGTTCACCCCCACCCGCCTGGCACCGCGCCCCGGGGCTGGGGCGGAGCGGGGAGAGGGCGCCCCCCGCCCCCCTTCGTCCCAAGGTCAGCCACCTGGGCGCGGAGGGAGGAATCAAGTCTGTTGTACCAGACACCAGACCTTGAGAAAATGCTGATTTGATGCTTTTCACTTCTGTACTGTGCCTGTTTCCCCCTATAAAAAGGACCCCCCTTCCGGGGCTCAGGGCTTGGCAAAACAGAAGCTAAGCCCTGGATATCCGTGTTATTAACAAAGCCTCTTGCTCTTGCATCCAGAGTTTGTGGTTTCGCTGATTCCTGGGTGCGGGTCTCCTTCTACGAAAGTACCTCTTCTGAGGTCTTTCAAAAGGGGAATCATGAGTGTCAGTATTTATTGTTCTCAGCTTAAATATGACTGATTTCACAGACTCCCAACAAAATCATGTAAGTAAGCAATCATATACCTCTGTTGTCATGTATTAATTGACTGGATGGACTATGCAGTGACTTGAATGTCCCACTTAGACATATGTTTTTGAATACTGGGTCTCCTCTCCCATTGGTAGCACTGTTTAGGAAGTTAAGGAACTTTTAGGGGGTACAGCCTTGCTGAAGGGAATCCATCAGTTGCAGCGAGGCTTGATCATTTATAGCCCCACCCAACTTCCAGCTCAGTCTCTGCTTCCTGCATTAGCTGCAGCTGTGTGCTCTCAGCTTTCTACCCAGCCTTCTGCTGTCATGCCTCCATCATCATCAGGAAATCTTCCTATGGAATGATTTCTCTTGAGAAATTGTGAAGCTGAATTTTACAAGTAATTGACTCATTTTCTGGCAGAGGAAATTTCAAGGCAGCATAGTATTCAGATTGTGTTCTGATTACTACTCATTGCTCTTCTCTGGGTTCTAAGGAAGCGAGGGCCAATGGAGAAGACAGGTGTGAAATATCCAGTTTAAATTGTGGACAAGGTGGGTGACTAAGAAAACTGTAAATGTTTAAGAAATAAGAACAATTAAGGTCCAAACCATTCTGGTGAAACCCACAGAAACAGCTGACCTGAACAATGGGGAGCTCTTGGTCCCCAGACTGATAGCTGGGATACCAGCATGGGACTGATCTAGACCCCAGGAATGTGGGTTTTATTGAGGAGACCTCAGAAATCTACCGGACCTCCTGTAGTAGTTCAGTACTCATCTCTAGCATAGGTGTGGACATTGGGAGCCCATTCCACATAGAGGGATACTCCCTGAGCCAAGACACGGGAGTGGGCCTAGGCCCTATCCCAAAGGATATGATAGACTCTGATGAACCCCTATGGAAGGCCTCACCCTCCCTGGGGAGCAGAAAGGATATGTGATAGGCAGGGTATGTGATAGGCAGGGTTTTAGTTGGGGGAGGGGAGGGAAAGGAGGAGGGGAAGGAGAGGGAACTGGGATTGACATGTAAAACGATCTTGTTTCTAATTCAAATTAAAAAAAAAAAAGCATATCCAAGAAAAAAAAAAGAACAATTAAGGTGAGACCTCATGCTTTGTACTGGGAAAACAGGAAAAAAAATTTATGAGAGTAAAATTCCACCCATTGAAGGCCCCAGATTGTACAATGCAAACTCTTTTGAAAGGAGAGAGAATGGATTAAGCATGCCACTGAAGGGCTTCCATTTTTAAGTTAGAGAAGTGTATTCTAGCATTTACCAATGGAAATACTGTTTCAGACCGCTGTCTTCAGGTGGTGAACGGAGCCAGCCATACAGTCCCGGGTCTGATTCTGAGTGGGGTGTGTGGACTAGGGAAGTTTAATTACCCAACGACCCTAATGATGAGGCAGGAAACACCATATCATCTCAGGAGGGCTCCCAGCTGATGCCAAGAAGCCACGGTTTATTGAGAAGTCCATTTAAATAGTCCTCCAAGGGCAGGAGCAGCATCAGGAAGCATCTATTATGATGTGTATAGCTAATATCAAGTGATTCTATTGATTTAAGCATTACCTAAACAGCTCTTGGTCACATAGACAGAGTCCTCAGCCCAGGAGTGTCACCTAACAGCTTTTAGTCAAGTAGGCAGAGTTCTCGGCCCAGGCATGGACCTATTCAATGCTTAGGCCATAGAGATGCAAACAAGGAGACGTATTACCCTGAGGCCATGGTAAACAATAGTAGCCCTACTGGTATTAACAATACAATAGTGAGCCAGAGCTTTCAGGTGTCCTGTTTACTGAAGCTGGAGGCTGGGCCTAAAGATATATCACAATGGAACATTTCCACAGCTCTCGACAAAATACATAGGCCAATTCAGATTATTATTATTATTATTATTATTATTATTATTATTATCAGAGAGACATACTTGAGCTAGCAAAAAAAATGCTTCTCAGGATCATCAGGAGGATGCTGGGTTTGCTGGTTTTCAAAAAGTAAGAGAAAGGGGAGCGTGGAGACTTGCATCACAGAAACAAGTTCCAGAATGGCAGTGAGGCTATGCAAATGGGTGAAGGACTTAAAAATTAACAAAGAAATAAAATAAGAAGGCTTAAAAAAAAACAAAAAAACTCCCACACTAAAAGCAGGGGTGACCTGACTTAAAAATCTAACCAAGGCCACAATGACTCGAGCCCCTGGAATTTCCTAGCCGGCCGCAATAACTCCCTTACAAGGCCGAAAGATAGCCTAACTAAATACCAAGAACTTCCAAAGGGCCACCCTCCCATGGGGTCGTGAAGATAAGAGCAGACTATCCCACCAGTTAATGTAACAACAATTGACAAAAGAGAGCCCCTGAGAAACCAAAAAGACAGCTGCAATTACATGGGATGTTGACCAAACTGGTGAGGCAGGAGACCATCTGGCCCCAAAGATAAGAGAACTTCAAAGGACTTGTGACTCCGGTTATGTACCTAAACCTCCTCCCCTCCCCCAAACCTTGTGATTTCTTCCTATAAAAGAGACCTGCCTTTGAGGAACGGGGCTTCCTTGGTCTGTCAGACTGGAAGGCCCGTTTGCGCAAATGTCCCACAATAAACTTACCTCTTGTTTTTACATCAACTGGACTGGACATTGAGTTTTTGGGGGAAACCGTCCGAAGTGTAGAGGCTCCTCAATCTGAGGGTCTTTCAATGGGATCAGATTCCTTCCAAGGGGGCCATTAAAGGACCTTCCACTAATCTATGATAGATGAGGGCTAAGTTGTCACAGAGAATCCAGAATGTTGTAAATATAAGAAGCATGGGATAGTCACAAAAGAAAGTAATGCTTTCCCTTCTGGGTTTGAGTGCTTGAGTCTAGCCCTTCCCTTCTATACATTCATTCCTCACTTCTAGAAAAGGAATGTTTATCTAGGTTATTGGACACTGGAAGTAAGTCACTTGCACTTCTGTTCTATTCAGGATCACATTTAACAGGTAGCTTGGAGCCTCAGAAGAGACCTTGCACTTCTGGCTTCTGAGCAATGTTCAGTCTTTTAAGACTTGCAGGGCTTTGGGAGATGACATAAAAGCATTTTGTATCATGTGATGGTCACGAGCCTTTTGAGGCACTAGTGGTAGAATGTTATGGAATAAAGCGATGTGGTGTGTGTTGCACTGAAAGGGGTCAATGGCCAACTTTCATTGTCAATTTGATTGAATTTAGAATCACCTAAGTGCTGCAAGTCTGGTTATGCCCATGGGTGTTTGCAGAGGGGTTTACTTAAGAAGGAAAAAACATAACTTTTTCTTTCTGATCTTATTTCTTCCTCTGGTTTTCCTTTTAATAGTTTCCATTCTATCAGGTGTAAGGTTGTTTGTATTTCTCAGCTTCTTCAAACATAGGCATTGATCACTATGAATTTTCCACTTAAGACAGTTTTTGTTGCACCAACCTAGATTTTGGTAAATTGTATTTCTACCTTTGTATCAAGAGTTTTAAAATTTTTCTCTTTGAACTTATTCTATGAATCATTTTTCTCCAAGAACATGTTATTGAGTAAACTTTACAAATTTTTGAATTCTCCAAATTTCCTCATATAATCTATTTCCAATTTCAAAACATTGCAGTTGGAGAATATGCTTAATATAATTGTATCCTCTTAAACTTATTGACTTATTTTATGACCTAATCTATCATTTCTCTCAAGGATGCCGCTGTGTACTTGAGAAGAGCATTCATTCTGCTGCAGTTGGATGGAACAGTCCGTGCATGTATTTTATGTCTGCTTTTTCTAAACTACTCTTAAAGTCCAAAGTTTCCTTATTGATTTTCTGTCTGAAATATCCATCCATTGTCCACTATACTAGTGATTCTCAGAAGCAACACCACTATCTCTCACTCTCCATTCACCTCACTTTACCCTAACCTGTTACAAAATGTGATCTGCTCACATAGTTTCAAAGACGGAAAATGAAGCATTGGACAAAACAAAAAAAAAAAGGAAAGAAGAAAGAAATTAAGAATTCAATTCTGATGACTTAGGATCCCAGATCAAATTAAAGAGTTTGCTAGCCCTCATACTAAGAAGCCAGAGTCAATAGTTTTGGGGATCAAAGTAAACCACAATGTCTATGGCTGGAGCTTGTCTTGGCTCCCACCTGAGACAGGGGAAGGTGACATATGGGACTGTGTTTGTGCCTGTGTGAGCTGTCTTATCCTCATGGTGGCTCTTTTCCAAATGAAGGCTTACAGCTCCAAGCATATTCTCATATTCCCTTGATTACACCTTGGGTAGAATTACATTTTTTTAACCAAATCATCACCTTTTGCCCATAAGAATTTTGCTTTAAATCTATTTTGTCTGATGAGTATAGTCCTCTCTTTTTTAATTGGTTGTAATTTGCATTAAATATATTTTTATACTATTCACTTTTAAGCTATGTATTTTTAAATTAGTGTGATTCTCTTGTGTGATGCATACAGTGGAATATTTTTAATTCACACATTCTTTGTCTTTTAAGTGAAGAACTTAAAGCATCTGTAATAAAGGTAATTAGTAGGAGTTTTGTTGGTAATACATTCATATCACACCAGTCCAATAGTAAATTTCATATAAAAACAACCAATTGTTCACTTATGTATCTGATTTCTTTGGTTCCATGTTGTAAGATGCAACGGTTGGAAGTAGAGGTGTTCATTCATTGTATAGCTAATTTGCTTCCAGTTTGGTGATCATTTTTCATTTTTTTTAATACAGTATTACTAGGTAGCTCAAGCTGGCCTCAAATTCATGATCATCTCGTGTAAGCCTTTAACTGAGCACTGGAATTAAAGGCATATACTATCACACCTGGGGTAATTGGCTGAAAATGATAGAAATATCATAATCTAATGTATTTATTGCTATTGATAGTACTGAATGTATGAATCTTCTTGCCTATAGCATAGGCATTAATTTAGAATAGATAACTGCTACTATGTTTTCAAAGTATCACAATTTACATTCCCAAAATCACAGGGGTAATATTGAAATTCAGCATCCAAATTTGACATGTCCTTTAAATTTTAGTCAGTGTTCAAAAATTACCAGCATCTCATTGCTCTATGCAGCATCTCTATCTCCTAATTATCCTGAGAACATTTGCAATTTTTTACCTCTGACTCTTGAAATTTCTGTGTGCAGCTGATTATAAAGTAGTTTCCTACAACACTAATCTAAGCATATTTTTCTAAAATGTCTATTTTTTCACATTCAGCTTTTTTAACTGTGAAAGTATTTTTGTATATAGTGAGATGTACATATCTAGACTTATATATTTCCACAGATACATTTAAATTTCTAAGCCCACTTATTGAATAATCCTTTTACATTGTATTGATACAAGGATATGCTGTTTTAATGACAACAGACTTTACTAACAATCTCTTCATATTGAACCCTCAGAAAACAGAGTATTGAAAAGCAAACCTAGATATGCCCAAGAAGTCAGTGTGCTAATTTGATAATCCATTTGATTGTATTTTCTTTTTAAGGTTTCATTTCTGCAATTTTCTGAATGTTATTACACAATTCTTGTTGATTTATATTTATGTTATGATTCTGTTATCTTCTTATGAGCTTGCTTTTGTTAGGGATTTTATTGCTGTGAGGAGACACCATGACCATGGCAACTCTTACAAGGAAAACATTTAATTGGGATGGCTTCTTTATAGTTTCAGAGGTTTAGTCCATCATCATGGTGAGGAGAATGGTGGCATGCAAGTAGGCATATTGCTGGCTACATCTTGATACACAGGCTGCAAGGAATCAACTGAGACCCCAGGCAGTATTCTGAGCATATGAAACTTCAAAGCCTGCACCCACAGTGACACAAGGCCATACTTACTCCAACAAAGCCACACCTTCTAACAGTGCCACTCCCTTTGAGGGCCATTTTCTTTCAAACCACTACAACTTCTTACATTATTTATATGTGTAATTTTTGCATTTTTAATGAATTAATTACTTGACAATTTCATACATAAATAGTATGTATTCTGGTTATTTCATTCCCTCCCCTTCTCTTATCATTTACGCATCTTTTCCAATTTTGCCTCCTCTATGTTTGTCACATTCCCAGATTCCTGTTTTGTAGTTTTATTTGTGATTCATTTTAACTATACCTGTTTGACCATGAGGCTGGGACCATGCATTTGAGCCTGGTATGGTTACCAAGGAAACAGAACTAAAGTCAATGATTCTTCTTTTCCATGAACCTATCAGTAGCAAGTAGTTTAGCAATGAGGGGTAAAGACCCAGAAGCCATTCTTCACCCATAGCTGGCTGTTGATGGGGCCATCATTGTTTAGCCTCCTTGTGTTCATCTACAGTCCTTCAGAATTTGTGATTGTAATAGCTAAGTCTTGCCCACAAGAGTCAAAGTCTCTCTGTCATCTGGCTCTTAAAATCTTCTGTCCTGCTCTTCAACAGTGTTTCTTGAACCCTGGAAAGTAAGTTATCAATGTCTTCTTTAGGGACAAGCACTCAACTGCCACTTATTCTCAGCGTACTGTATAAATCCCTGTGCTATACTAGAAAGAGAGGTTTCTCTGATCAAAGCTGAGAACGGTAATTGTCTCTGGGTATATACATATATTTACAAGGCATTTCTGCACTACTGACATTATTCTCCATTCTAAATTTTTTCAAATACATTTAAAGATGTACACTTCAATTACACTGCCATGTTTTGTTATATAACATGTTCATTATCACCTAGCAGTAACCATTTTCTATTTCTATTTATGTTCTGATTTCTGTTAATCAATGAAAAATTTATATTTTTAAACTTTAAATTGCATAAGGCTCCTCTTGATAGCATTTTTGTATTACAGACTTGTTTTTATTTCATTAGTGGTCTTAGCTATATAATATCGAGTCATTTGTAGTTTATTATTGAAAGCATACTTTTAATATGTTATATGTGTGCTTTTATATGCACTTGTAGGCACACATGTGGAGATCAGAATGAAAGCTTTGGATGTCAGTCCTCAACTTCTACTCTGAGACAGGAGAGGTCTAAGTCTCTGTCTCTGTCTCTCTCTCTTTTGTTCTGCACCCCTCTCCCCACTTTCACCATAGCACACATCAGGCTAATTGAGCAATGCTTTTCTTCAGATTTTCCTGTCCCTGCCTCTTGCCTCTCATCTTGGATAAGAGATTAAAGATATGTGTTATGATGGCCAGCTTCATATGCTTATGGGGATTTGAAATATGGTCTTTATACCTACATAATAACCACTTCATCCACTTATAGATACTAAATACTAGGTAAAGAGTTCTACTACAGTCCAATGAGTTAAGAGAAGAGATTTTTCGGGAGGCAGAGGCTGGCAGAGCTCTGTGAGTTCAAGACTATTTTGCTTTACAAGAGCTAGTTCCATGACAGCCTCCAAAGCCACAGAGAAACCATGTCTCGTAAAACCAAAAGGAGAGAGAGAGAGAGAGAGAGAGAGAGAGAGAGAGAGAGAAAAGAGAACTAATTTTGCTGTTCCCATCTTCTATAGCTAATATTTTATTCGTTTAATCTGTTATTAACACAAGGCATCTAAATCCCTAATTATCAGAGTGGGAGTGTGACTTAGTATTGAGGGATACTCTAGTCTATTGTTATAGCAATAAGTCATCACAAGTCACTTGCATATTACAATCCAGTTAGAATAGTATGGATATTCCCCTAGGGCCTATAACCTATCAAGCCAAAGGTTCTTGGCCACATTAAGAGGTTCTCTCATGTAGAGGGCCTTAGATCCAATCATAAAGTAGTTGGTTACTCCCAAAGCATTCATACCTGTTCTCTTGGTTACCCTCCAGAACTTGATACTAAGACACTACTGTTGAAGACACCACATGCTTGCTCCGCAGAAGCTTGCTAATTGGATACTGTCATTGTCAGTTGTAGTTCTTATTTCCTGAGTTTTACTACACCTAAAAAATAAACTTTTCCTGGGCAGTAGTGGCACACACCTTTAACTCCAGCACTTGGAAGCAGAGGCAGAAAAATTTCTGTGAGTTCAATTCCAGCTTGGTCTACAGAGCTAGTTCCAGGACAGCCAGAGCTGCACAAAGAAAGTCTGTCTCAAAACACCCCTCCACAATGCACACACAAAGAATAAAGTTTTGCCATTTACAGAGAAATAAATGGAACTAGAGATTAGCTTATTACTTTAAGAAAGGCTATTCCACAAAGGTAAGTAAAATATCACACTTTCCCTCGTTGGTGGAATCCAGGGGAGGAAAAGGACATGGATGTAAAAGAGAAACAGCTAGATAAATGGAAAGGGAGGAAGGGAAGGGAAGAGAAGAATAACAAAGCCAGGGGATGACTGTAATCAGCATTCATAGATGCTTGCATGGAAAGGTCCTAATGAACTCCTTGCTTTATTACAATAGAACAATGCTGCAAAAAGAAAAACTGAAAAAAAAATAGGCATAAGTTACATCAACTTCACAAAAGCTGAAATCATCTAAGAGGAGGACAGCTCCAAGTTTAGGACATTTTTAATTAGTGGTTGATGAGGGAGAGTGTAGGGCTGTCCCTGGGCTGGTGGTCCTGGATTCCATAAGAAAGCAGGTTGAGAAAGCCATGACAAGCAAGTCAGTAAGAAAGACCCTTTCAGGGTCTCTGTATCAGCTCCTGCCTGCAGGTTCCTGCCAGGTTTGAGCTCTTGTCCTGACTCCCTTCAGTGATGGACTGAGATACGGAAGTGTTGGGCAAATAACCTCTTTCCCATCTTGCTTTTGGTTGTAGTGTTTCTTCATCACAATAGTAATGCTCACGAACACAGCTGCTCAGAAGGCAGTTCCACAGGTATCACACTTTCTCTCATTTGAGAAATGCAAGGGAGAGAAAAAGGACATGAATATAAAGTGAAATTGTTAGGCTTATGAAAGGGATGAAGAGAAAGGACAGATGAGAATAACAAAATTCTGATGCTATCTGGATATGTCACTCTGGTGAATATCTTTTATCTTTTCTGTCATTCTTAGAAACAGGGGAAACAATCCTTTTCCTGTAAGTTTCATCTGGCTGCTTTCAAAAACAGTATTACCTTCTTGTGGCTTCGACAAGTTCTTTTGTTACAAAAAGGAAACTTACAGTTCTTTCAAGTTTGTGCATTGTCTGAAAGCTCTCTATTTCCTCCTATAGTTTGCAATTGTAGGGGGCAGATTTCCATGGAACCACGGATTATGTATTCTAGTTCAATGTTTTTTTGCAAAGAATTCTGCTATAGAATCATAGGTATTGTTATCCCATGACTAACATTTGTAGTTTGACAGCCATTTCAGAATTAATAATAAAGTGGGCCTGTGGCTGTGTAACTTATTAAATGCAAAGACAAGGATTTTAATTTTGTACTAAAGACAATTACTATTCTTTTTTTTCTTTTCACTTAGCTTCCAGGAAGAGTAAACGCCATTATTACTAAATCGTGGAAATGGGTTTTCTCTCTTATACATACTTCTCTGGGTCCTAGAATTTCAAGGGTTTCAGCGTGTGCGTGATCATTACTCCCAGGCCGTTCAGATGCCAGGCTCTCTATCCAGTTCCCAGATGAGTCCTAAGTACAAACTGAATTACAAAACTGAGGTTTGTCTGTAAACAGATGCACTTCACACTCTGGCACTCTGGGGATCAGCTGATTTTTTTTTTTGGCAGTATGCAAAATCGCTTACTTTTAGGACCTTTTGGGTATTTAAATTTATCATGTTTTTTGAGGCAGCAAAATAATCACATGTGCTGGTTTGTTTTCGTCTTTATTATGGAAACATCTTATTGGACTAATTCACTTTCCGCATTGGAATACATACTCTAATAGCTCAGAGGAACTCCATACGACAGCAAAACCAACGACTTCAAGAAATCATTCACGAAATACTTTCAAATTATATGAAATTGAAAGTGTTTAGAATATTTTCTGTCACAATCTTATTCTTGCAGTTACAGTGGTGAAAGAGCAGATTGTTTTCATTCATTTAATGTACATTTAATTTCTGTGCATGAGGCAAAAACATATAGTCACCTATTATTTCAATGTCTGATTTTCTATTTAATTGTTTTCAAGTACATACTCAAATATGCATCTTATGATTCACTAGAACCTGCCATCTTTAGAGGTATTTTTAAATGTCTTTATTGTTTCTGAGAATTTCATCCATGAATATAACGCATTCTTATCACATCCACATTTTTCATTCCAAATCCTCCTGCATTTTCCCCTTCACCCTCCCTCACATCTTTTTCTTCTATGACTACTATTTTTTATACACGCACATGCATGCACACACTGAGAGACAGAAAGAGATAAAATAGAGACAATGGAAGAGGGAGAGACAGGGAGGTCCTATGCAATCCAGGTAGTGCTGCCCATATGTACTACAGGACTGACTATTTGGGTGTGGTCAACATTTAGGGGGTCTCACTCCTGAAGAAAATTCCTTCTCCCTCTCCCAGAAGCTATTGACAGCCTCCTCAACTAGGGGTAGGGCCTTGTGAGCCTTTCCTTAGCCATGCTAGATATCGACTGGTATGGCCTTCTGCAAGCAATCTCACTGCTCAAAAGTCATGGGCACGACCTCCCCATAAAGCCCAGAAGACACTATTTTACAGCGGTCCTCCCAGTCTCTGGCTCTTACAATCTTTTGCCCCCTCTTCTGTGATTTTCCATGGGGAGTAAGAGTGATGTTGTAGATGTCTCATTTAGGGATGGGCATTCCATGGGGACTTAGGGTTGGCACTTTGATCATCTCTCTGTAATAGTCTCTGTCTGCTGGGGAAAAAAGCTCTTTGAAGAGATGCACTTACCTCCAGGTACGAGGATAACTAGTTAGAATGCAGTTGGATACTAAACCACTTTAGGAGAATGGTAGTAGTTCTCTAAGGTCTATGGCCTCTCCAGCCACAAGGTCCTTGGCTAGTTTTACAGAATGGGCATGTATCCCCCTGTGTTGAGCAGGCCTTGGGCCCAATCAGACACCTATTTATTTTTGCTTGTTTTATGTTTGTCCAGACAGAGTTTCTCTATGTAGCTTTGGAGACTGTCTTGGAATTTGCTTTGGAACTACAGAGATCCACCTGCCTCTGCCTCCCAGGTGCTGAGATTAAAGGTGTGCACCCCAACCACCCAGCCAGACACCAGTTTATTACTGACCCCCTTCCTGCAAAAAATATTACTGCTTCCATTGGACCATTGGGTCAATAGTGACCTTTCCAGGTCAGTCATTAATGCAGCTGCAGAGTTTACTGCTGGGAAGGACTGACAATAACTTTTTTCCTCTAGCATCTTACATAGCATCTTCTGACAATGAAGGGAGTAGTGTCTTCAGCAATAAGGTCTTACCTTCAAGTATTGAAAACAACTGAAAGCCATGACAATAGCCTGTACTATTTGTGAGGGGGTTTCTTGAACTTCCCCAACCAACAACTTGAAGAGCATATCCATCACCTAGAACTAGCATTTTGTTTGCTAGTTTATGGCTTCTGGGGAGAGAATTATCCTCTATGGTAGGGCGGCTGTAATTAAAGAAAGCTTGTAAAATAGTATCTTTTCCTATGACTTCTTCAAACATGCCAAAGGCTATTTATCCCCCCAATACCTACATTCCTATATTACCCTCCCAACCTGCCCTTAATCCACTTTCCTTACCACATGAGACAGTGATGGGATACAATAAATGCAAGCAGGCAGAAATCAAACTTGTTTCTTTTAGCTATCTTAAATGTTACAATATTTAAAATTAGCCACGTGAGTTTATTCTTTTATATATGGGGAGGGTGTAAAATCAAAACTCTTAAAGAGGAGAAAGAACAATGTTTGTGGAATAGTAATTTTCTGTTCAGTCTTAACCCAAAGCAAGAGACATAGCCTCCAAGAGATATAAGAGTTGCTCCTAAACTTGTTTTTAGATATTTAAAGCGCGGTGGCTATGTAGTCAATCCTAGATGTAAGTGTGGCCTAATGTCACTCTCAACTCCTTCTACATTGTTTCAACTGCCTTAGTCCACATTGCATTTTATAAGAAAGGAATGCATTTGTTTCAAAATTAGATTGTATGTTGCATATAAAACTGGCGAGCATATAAGATGATGTGAATGTGTTCATGTGTAGGTACTAGATTTCATTGATTTGTAAGCAAACTTCAACCTAGGTATCTTGTGGTATTTGTCTGACAAATGAAGGAATGGAGTGAATTGCATGGAGCAGGCATGGGCACAGGGAAAGAACAAAGCTAACTGTTCTACAAACCCCACATCCCTGACCTCATTAATGTTGTACTAAACCTCCAAGTATGCTTAGTTGTGACATTCAAGTGTGCCTTCTGTAGATATTCTGGTGGACTAAGGAAGTTTATGTGAATTGGATCATTCTTAGCCACCTTGAGGAGCAAGAAAGCTCAAAATTGCATTCATTCTCCACAAATAAATCTTCCTATTAATAAAATACCTGGACAACTACAGGTCAGGTATCAGCAGAGTCAGCTGACCTTCAGATGCTAAGGTACTGCTGTGGTTAATTTGGACTGTTTTATTATGACCCCATATATTCTGTCATACAAGCTCTTTCATGGTGTGTTTTAAAGATAATATTTCCAAAACACTGACTACATATTAGTTGCAGGAAAATTAGTGATTTTATTTGTAGGAATGCATCATTGCTACAAACACTGGTAATGGAAATGGCAAAATGCAAAACATTCTACATATGTTATTATTTTCAGATGTCCTTGGAAATTCAATAAGCAATGGGTTTACTCCTCCCACATAGAGAAAGTAATTTAAATTCATGAGGTAAGCAGAGACTTAAACCATCCAAAGTATTCAATGACTTCAGTCCTGATGATGATGATTCTTATCCATTAATTCTCAAATGTTTTCATGGCATAATTCGAATACCTTAAATCAGCCTGAATTTCCATTCATAATACAGCAATATATACAAACAAAACCAGTGATGAAAGAAAAGGAAACAGAATGATAGAAGGCCTCTGTCTAGCACATGTGCACAAAAATCACTCTACTCTCCTCCAAAGAATATGCATAAGTGATTTTTTTGGGAAACCTTGGATAATGATGATAGAGAAGGAGAATATCATTAAAATGGGAAAACTGGAGGACAATTGCAGGCATGTATTTGATGCTACTATGAACTAGAGTGTGGCCCTCTCCTTTACATGGTCTGCAAAATGAAGACTAAATTTGAAAAGGATTGAATATAGTGATACTAGACATTTTCTCTCTCTCTTTCTCTCTCTCTCTCTCTCTCTATATATATATATATATGTATATATACATATACACACATATATGTATACACACATATACACACACACATATATATATGGGTATATATACATATATATGTATATATAAATATAATATTTTGTATACTACAAAAGCATCATTGCCAAGCATGGTAACACAAGTCTGTGATATTAGAATATGGGATATTGAAGCAGAAAGATGCTGAGTTCAAGGACAGCCTGGGCTATACAGTGAGATACTGTCATAAAACAACAGAAAGAAAGTGAGGAAGAGGGAATACTGTAGTTACTTTGCTCTTAGTTAAAGCTTTTAGGAACTCAACTGTTTAAGTTAAAGGGAAAAAACAACTGCCAAGCTTCCTTACTGTTTCTTTACAGTGTGCTAAAATTTTTATTTAATTGCACATGTGTGATCTTGCAATCCTTTTAGTGCTTGGGGCTTCTATATAAAGATCCTGATCTAGTTTCCATTCTAAAAGTTGATATGAGAAAAACAAAGACATTATATATTAAGAAACAATTTTGGGTGCAGCATTTAAAAGAAACAGAGTTTCGATATAAAGTACTTTAGAGTGACAAGGATTCTTTATGAAAGATACAACAAATAGCTGAAAATTGAAAAGGGATTTTATGTGTGAAATAGGGTCAAGTTGGAAAGCCATCTTTGCTGTGTCACAGAGACACCTGCTGGTCACTAAACTGTTCAAGGCGCAAAGCCCCAAATACATTTGATCCTTTGCTCTTACTACCACACTCCCACACAGAGTCTTCAATCTCCTGGAAACCCAAGGCAGAAAAATGAGGAAGAAGCTGCATAAAAAGATAATAATTAAATGAATCTCATGGATTTTTTATTACATCTTGAACAAGATGTGAACTCTGCCAGCTAAATAACTACGGTAACTCCATTTTACTGAAGCTGCTTTTTACAATACAACTTAGAAGACACATGAAAGTGTAGCATACTTCTGTCTGCCATATAGGAAGATAATGGTACATTTCTGACAGTACACTGTAACACTATGGTTGACAAAAATTGCAAAATTATACATCGAACATTTCCAAGTCACTTGTTTAAGATATTTATGCTTGAAAGCAATGCAAACTATGACTATATAGAAGTACTGAAAGTTTATCTTATACTATTTTAAGGGGATTAAACAAACAATCTTGCTTTTCCCAATATAAAACAACACATAGAACTAGTGTGTTATACAACATACCTGACTAGATTCATAGTGTGGACATATTTTAATCAAGGAACTCATCTATTAAAAAGTATTTTTAATACTGCACTTAGACACAGATGCAGAACTATAAGAAAGTCTCTTTTCAAAGAGTACAGGTTTAATTGGATACGTCACTTATTTCACATTAATAATAGTGTGCAATAAAAGTCAGTATCTAATTATCAACTAAAATTAAGTAATGATTAACCAAAGCCATGTAGCGGCTCCTACATGAGAACTGAGCTACTCAGGACAATGGTCCCAGTAGAAATGAGCGCTGAAGGGACATGAGCATTCCAAGCTAGATTTGTGCAGAAGAGCATCTAAGGAACTTTATTTCATGTGCTTTCTAGATTCTCATCTTCACTGGGGAACTGAAGAGGTGTTATGGATAAACACCAGGAGTTACAATAAAAGGGGCAGCTGATAAAACAAAAGCCATGGACAAGGAGTACATACCTTTAAGCAGAGATTGGTTTAAGGGTCAAGAAAAAATGTTTGGCTTGAAAGAGTTGGCCAATAAAAAGAATTCTTGAAAGCCTGACAGGAAAATTTAGATTTGATGCCTTAAAGTATAAGATGAGTTTTGATAAATTCAATGAGAGAAATTTAATAAATTCAGTTCTTAAAGAAGATTAGTTTGGCAGCAACATTCACCATAAGTGGTCTAATATGGATTGGTTCCACTTGAGTTACTTTGCTAATAGTATTTGGATTCAAAATTCATCTACAAAGAAATCATTCATATATCATTATATATTTTACAGGATGGTTATTTACTTGGTATCTCTACTAATAATAAATGAGACAACTAAACCAGAAGTTTAACCAAAGGAAAAAAAAAAAACACCAAACTCTTCTGGCCCACTTTTTTTCACCCTATGATAAAAGAAAACAGAAGAATAATTGCCATTCTGCTTTTATTCATCTATCTATTTAGGAAAAATAGGGATATTGTTATTAACTACATGTTACCATTGTATTTCTCAAGTATAGCACATACACCATTTCACTTCATTCTTACAATACCCTTGGCAGAGAGGCATTATGGTCTTCCGTTCAGTAGATAAGTTCTCTGAGGCTCCCAAGGAGTGAAAGATCCCTCATATTATATACTGGGATGTGAAGCCAAGTCTTTCTGGTACCAAAGGTTATGGTGTCCTGCATGATCCTACTTAGACAATGATTCTTGTTCCTGCTATGTTATCATAGCGTCACACATCAAACTCAAAAGTTACTTTGAGCTACATTGATATTATGCCAACCTGTGGGTGAATTTCTCCAGCACTGATCATGGAAAGCATGAGTACGGATAGCCAAGTCTGGCTAAGGAGTCAAATGGCAGAGTTCCAATTCACAATTACAAAATTCATTCTATGCATTCTAGAGATACGATGGAGCCTGGCATTGAATACTAGATAAGAACATCAGCAACATCTGATACATTTCTAGGTTCACTTCAGTTACTTCCCCATTGTAGAGGTATCACTCACATAACTCTACATTCTGCTTAGTTTTACAGTTCTTCCTATAAACTACTGACTAATTTTTCAAGGCTGTCTTTCATTTTGCATAATTATTACCATTACTGATGAGGATACTTCCACCTGGATATCAAATAATCTCTAATGTATAGCTTCTAAATAAGTTGGAAAAGGTATGAGGTCCTCACTATCCAGGTGCACAACCCTTTATGTTGTCTACAATAATAAGCAATACAGAGAAGACAATCTGCTGACTTTAATAGCAGAACATGAAAACTCTCACTCCTCTTACAGACCCTAACCCATAAATAAGAACTGAAATTTTATATATCATCAATTAGTCTAAATTATAGCATATCTGATTGAGTTTTAAGGCTGTGACATAATACATCTGGAGAACTTATACTTCTAATAAAGCATGTCTTAGATAAAACAAAAAGACTCTTATTGAGAAAATAATCCGAGACATTGAATTCTAAGCTCCTAGGAAGTTAAAGAAAATCTCCAAGGAACTAAAGAAATGGATGTTCTGAAACTCAAGAGGAAAGTAAAAAAGAAGTCACAAAAGCAGGGATGCCCTGGAGGCCAATGTTGAGTTCAACACATCAGATCATGGATCAGGGGCAAGGAAGAGACTCCCAGATCAGGTGGAAACCTTGGGATTTGGGCCTCAAGCTTGTTGCCCTGATCAAGTTGGATCATCTCACACATTCTTTTTTAATTAAAACAAAGAAGAATAAATCCAGACAACACACTTCTTAGGAAGAATAAAGTAAATATATTTGCCCAGAGAAACAGCACACTTTAGTACAAAGCTGAAATAAAAATATTAGATCAGTTGGGTAGTAAAAGAGACTAGAACTAGAAACAAATCTATGTACCCTGCAACTTGGTAGATAATAAAGGCTATTTAAACACTATAGGAATTATATTCAGTAAACAGTCCTAGACTAATATCTGTACAGGAAAAAAAAGAGTAGCATACTAACATACTATCTGTCCAAAGATAATTAAAGACCTAATCTGAAAGTTGAAAGAGGATAACATGGAAGAATATGACTGTGACATTGGTATAGGTTAGTAGTTAATGACATACAAAAGGCAAAACTTAACAAAATCAACTATGTTGCATAATTAATAATTTAGATAATCTTATAAGACATGAAAATATTTGAGATATTTATAACACACATGGTCTATTATAAAATCCTGATAGTTAAGATACAAAGAACCACCACAATTTGGAAAGGAAAATGATTAGAAAATGTGCAAATGCATATGAGCAGACAAGAGAAGAGGAAAATAAACACAAAATACTCATTTTCCCTGAAAGTCAGGAAAAATTCAAATACATATCACAGAGACAAATCATTTTCTTTTCATCAGACAAGACAATCCAGGCAAGCACAATGATGTTGTGCTGAGCCTTCTCCTCTCAGGTGACTCTAGGCTGTGTCAAGTTGACAGTTAGAGCTGTCGATGTCAACTTGACACAAAAACATATCACTTTAAACCGTACACTTTCATTCCTTGTCCTGGAGTCTCATGTTAATATAATAGTGTGAGGTAATACGACTTTAAAAGTGCCGTAGTCTTCACAAGTTCCAATGATTAAAAAGTTCAGTGTCTTTTTAAAGGTCCAAAGTCTTTTAACCTTGGACTGCTATAAAATCAAAAACACGACAAATACTTTTTATTTCATAAGAGAACCAAGGTGTAGAAAAAAAAATCAAACCAACATAAACCCAAAACTCTGGTGCTCATTCACTGGGCACTCTTCTGGCCATCCACAGCAAACACAACTTATAGGCAGAGGCTTGTTTCTCTATACATCTAGAAACATCCCACATTCCTGGCATCTCCAATATCATGTAATCTCCACAGCAACTGTGACAACATCTTCACCATTGGCCTCTCCATGGGGATTTTGACTCTACTACATGGTGACAGGCCTCAACTATTCCCCGTGACCCTTTCATATTTTCAAAACCAGCACCATCTATGTGATCCGTGTATTATTTACCAAGTTCTGCTGTGAGCTTGAAATGCAGCCTAGCAAGTCATCAGCCACAACACACCCACACACACAAGCAAAACAAAACAAAACAAAACAAAACCCAGATAGGTGCTATGACTCTGAGAAAACACTTCACTATTTTCCCAATGACATACCAAAAGTTTCACTTCAGTGGTGCTAATCTCTTAGTAATCATAGCTTATTCTTTAGTCCCAGCTGATCAGCCAAAATACCACACAAAGGAACCCAACCCCTGTGCTGATAGAGTCCTTCCTTGCTTCTGAAACCTTACAAGTCAAGCTTCAATGGGACACATTTCCCTCGGCGTCCTTATCTTTCAAGTTTCTACACAATGCCTATTAAGCTTTGAGCCCTCCATGGCTTTTCTATCTCAAAGTTCCAAGACTCTCCACATCTTCCAAGATAACAGTTCAAATGTTCTGTGGCAGTTTGAAGGGAAAATGACACCATCACCCCAGCCTTTGAAAACACGATCCCTGCCTTGATGCCCTGTTTAGAGGTCATAAGGAGGTGTGTAGTCTTGATGGAGGAAGTACATTAACAGGAAAAGATTGGAGAACTTCCATGTCTTGGCCTCCTTTCAGTTTGTGCTCTCTGCATCTCTGCAAATGAAGATGTACAGTCTCAGTATCCTGGTCTGGAAATTTTCCTGTTGCCTTGCCTCCCCATGATGCTCTCTCCCTGGGAAACAATAAGCCCAAATCTACTTTTCCTTCTCTCAGCCGCCTTTGTTGTGGAGTTTTCTCAGGGCAACAGAAAGTAATTAACACAAGTACAAAAAAGATATGCAGTCAGATCCACCACGGCAATACCCCATTCTTGGTACCAATTTCTGTTCTAGCTGAATACAGCTAGATAAATAACCATTCGATAAATAACCACGACTAAACACAATTTAGAGAGGGGCAGGATTTATCAGGTTAATGCTTCAAAGTCATAGCCCACTACTGAAGGCAGGAACTTGGGCATGAACTTAGAAGCAGGAACCATAGACGAATCCTTCTTGCTGACTCCCTCACAGGCTCATGCTAGTTCTCTTACACGGCTCAGGACCACCATGGAATGGTGCCAGCATGGCTTGGTGCCAGAATGGGCTAGGACCTCCTGAATTAATTAAAATTGAGACACTTCCCATGAACCTGCTCAAGGCTAATATTATGTAGGCAATTCCTCAATGGAAGCTTATTCTTTTAAATGACTCTATGCTATGTCATGGTGGCAGTCAAAGCTATCAGCACTATATATATATATATATATATATATATATATATATATATAATGTTGTATGTATAAAGATTATGTAAGATTAGCATAAAACAAAATGCTAATTCGAGTGGTGGCTCACACCTGTAATTCCATCTTGGGACACAGAGCCAGGACATTTACAGCAAATTTTCAGCCAGTCTGATAGTAAATACAATGCTTTTCAGAGCAGCTGGGACTATAGAGTCAAGACACTGTCTCAACAAAAAACAAAATAAACACAACACATAGCAAAACAAATGTAAGCAATGAGCGAAGGGGAAACAAAACTGAGTCTATGAAAAAAAACAAACAGTATCCAGTGAGTAGAGCAGAAGGCATAGCCATCTTCTGAAGCATCTCTAAAGAAAATCAGCATCTGAAACTGCAAAGGGCAGAAACATGAGCAGACACAGACGGAAGCCGCAGAGTCATCACTATAATTTAGGAGTGGAACACACCCTTACACTCTTGAGTTTGTAATGGAACAGCTTGTCTGTCATATGTGCTGAAGCTACAACTAGGGAAGATGCTGTTTTTGATAACAGTGGTCCTCACAGCCAGCGATGCAATGCATTGGTGTGCTCACCTCCCCCCATTCTATCATAGTACAAAGAAAGGGAAAAATGTATGGAAACATTCACAGCCGCTTCTACTCTTTATTATTTTCTCATGCCAGAAAAGAAACAATTCATACCATTTAGGGGTGACAGGTATTTTGATCAAATTAAGAAAACTAAGTGTATGTATCAGAATTTAATAGTTTAAATATTTCAATTGGCAAAGTAATTAGAACAAACACCATATCACACCATCCCAAATGCTAGAGTGCCTTGGAATCAAAGTAACAAAATGTGCAGTATCTATTTAAAAAGCTCTTTAGAAGTCCTCATTAAAGCAAAAACATACCTGTAGGATTAAGGTCTCTTTATTCCAGAAGACACCAAGGTAAAACACAGGCCAGAGCTAGGTTATAGAACCCAGCCAGCGCGGCCAGAACAAAAGGGGGCAGGGTCCTCACGTGCAGCCCCTTAAGAAGCTCTCTTACGTCACCCAGGCTTTCCTTCACCACGCCCTTATGGGCGAGTCCCGGGTCCACCTGGTACCTGTCCCAGGACTATTGGGCAGGGCTAGGGTGTCTCCCTACAATTCCCCTTTTAGTCTAAAAGAGGATTAAAACTTAATAGTGTAAAATATCTAAAACTAACAATCATAAGGGTGAAATACAAGAAGATACAATAATCTGCTATGGTACATCCTATGTCTATTCTAGCTAAGTCTTAAAGTTATGTGGAAAAAGTGTCTAACTTGAACACCTTCTTCCAATCCCAACTCTAAACAGTAAGAAGGTCATTCTTAACTAGACTTACACTACCCTAATACACAATAATGGGGAACGGGGGCGTAGCATCTTCTAGGTTACTTCCTGCTGAAATGGGACGATGGTAGTCATGTGGGGGCCCTGTGGGAAAAAAAATGCCAGTACAGGGAAAGTCTCTAATGAGTTATGTCTAGTCCATGTTAGATGAGATTTGTTTGATTGAAGATCTACGTTGAAATCCTCAACTTGCTTGAAGTCGTTACTCGAGGTTCTGGTTGGAGTGTCAGTCGAAACGGAGTGAGTTGAATCCAGTGTAGTCGGGGAGGTGTAGTCCAATTCCTTTTCCGGAGCATGTAGGGATTGCTGTCAGGCTGGGTCTTGTTGGCTGTGTGGGACTCAAACATAAGTGTCATCAGAGAAATGTTCGCTTGTTTATGTATGTGTACCGGGAAAGGTACCTTGACGAACCTTGACGAACAACGATTATGAGAGGGTGTGAAAGAAAAAGCCAAGAAAAAACAAAGATAGTCCTCTTATTCTTCATTTATTCTGTATTATAGCAATTGGCTTCTTGATATAACACAGAAACTTTTAAATGTTGTTAAATAACATGTTTGGATTTTAGAGTAGGAAAGCCAAATCCAACTCTAAATCCAGTCTCGATTTAGTTGAATAGGGACTAGGAAATGAATAGACATAGAGTTATTCGAGAGACAGCTGTAAATTTTACCGTATAGCACGTTCCTTTTGTTCGACGGTTATAGCTACGTTCTTTCCTTGAGTATCCATACATGTAGTGTCCTTTGACTTATAGAGGGGGCTTCCTCAGAAAATACCTGTCAGTCATCCTTGTCGAGAGGGTTGTCTCCCTCAACTCGAATCTTGATCAATTTTGATGGTATCTAAAGATTTTCTTCTCCTGTGGAGACAAATGCAAAACCCCTACCCCAATGTAATACATGTCTAGGTTTCCATACCGAGGTCAGTACATCTTTGTAATACACTGGTTGGTTTAGTTCAGTAGTTTTTTCCGTAGTCCAGTGTCTTTCCGCAGCTGTCTGCCCACTGTCATTGGCATTAAGAAAGTTTAGCGTTAATAAAGCATTATGTAATCTATGTTTGGGGGGTTTCGACTTACCAGCTTGCCTATGGAGCATCTCCTTAAGTGTCCTGTTAGACCTTTCGACGACTGCTTGTCCTGTAGGGTTGTGTGGTATACCTGTGACATGCTTAATGTTATAATATTTGAAAAACTGTTTTATTTTTGTGGAGACATATGCTGGAGCATTGTCAGTTTTTATCTGTGCCGGTATGCCCATAACTGCCATCACCTCCAGTAGGTGTGTAATAACGGAATCAGCCTTTTCAGAGTTGAGAGCAGTAGCCCATTGGAAACCTGAGAATGTGTCAATGGTATGATGCACATATTTCAAATTTCCAAATTCTGCAAAGTGAAAGACATCCATTTGCCAGATCTCATTCCTCCAAAGGCCTTTGGGATTGCATCCTGCTGGCAGTGGAGTTTGGTTATAAAAGCAACAAGTAGGACAGTTTCTCACTATCTCCTTGGCTTGTTGCCAAGTGATAGAGAAGCCCTTTTTTTAAACCCTTGCTATTTACATGATGCTTTTTATGAAATTCCGAGGCTTCTAGCACAGTGCCAATCAATAAACGATCGATCTTATCATTGCCTTGTGCCAGTGGGCCTGGCAGACCCGTATGGGATCTGATATTCGTAATGTACAGTGGGTTACTTCTGTTTCTGATTGTTTCCTGTAACTGTAAGAACAACGAGGTTAGTTTAGTATTATCAGGGACAAATTCTGCAGTCTCTATGTGCAAGACGACTCTTTCTGCATATTGGGAATCAGTAACTATATTAAGGGGTTCCGTAAAATCCATAAGCACCATAAGAATTGCATATAATTCTGCTTTCTGAACAGATGTATATGGACTTTGAACTACTTTACTTACCTCACCTGCTTTATAACCAGCCTTACCTGTTTTGTTAGCATCGGTGTAGAATGTAAGAACTCCAGAAATGGGAGTTTGTCTTACAATGCGTGGAAGAATCCAAACTGTCTTTTTTATGAATTTAATTCTGTCGGTTTTGTGATAGTTGTTACTAATTGTTCCCAAAAAGTCGGTGAGAGCTATTTGCCAATATTCATTATCCTTCCATAAGGAGGAAATCTCATCATTAGTATCGGTACTATAATCTCTGCTGGGTCTTTCCCAGTCAACTGACGAAGTCTTAATTTGCCCTTTAAAATCAAATCAGAAATATTTTCTATATACGTCTTTAACTTTTTGTTCTGCTTATGTGACAGGAATATCCATTCCAATATAGTGTCTTCCCTCTGCATCAGAATCCCAGAAGGGTGTTCTCTGGATGGCAAGATGACCAGAATGCAGTCTAGATCAAGGTTTATCCAATCTACATGCGCATCCAATATTCTGTTTTCTACCCATTGTAGCTCTTTTTCTGCCTCAGCCGATAATATTTGTGGACTGTTTAAGTCCTTATCACCTTTTAGTGCCATTTTTAAATGCTTTAAGTCATGTCCTTCCACACCAATAATCGTCTGTAATTGAGATATTTCTCCCAGTAGCTTCTGAAGACTGTTAAGAGTTTGATAACGGTCCCTTCTAATTTGTACCTTTTGAGGTCTGATTCTTTGTAAGTCTATCTTATATCCTAAATAGTTAATAGAATCTCCTCTTTGTATCTTTTCTGGGGCAATTTGTAAACCCCATCTAGGCAGAACCTCCTTCACCATTTTAAACATACGTTCTAAAGTTTCCTCACTAGAATCTGCTAAAAGAATATCATCCATATAATGATAAACAAGAGATTGTGGAAATTGTTTACGAATTATTTCCAAAGGTTGTTGTACAAATTGTTGACACAAGGTAGGGCTATTTAGCATCCCCTGAGGTAAAACCTTCCATTGGTATCTCCGAACTGGTTGTGAGTTATTAAGAGTTGGCACCGTAAATGCAAACTTTTCTCTATCACTTTCTTGTAATGGTATAGTGAAAAAGCAGTCTTTAAGGTCAATTACTATGATCGGCCATCCTTTAGGTATTAAGGAAGGCAATGGCATTCCAGGCTGCAGAGCGCCCATAGGCTGAATTACCTTATTTATGGCTCTCAGGTCTGTCAGCATTCTCCAGTTACCTGACTTCTTCTTGATGACAAATACAGGAGAATTCCAAGGGCTGGTAGATTACTCTATGTGGACAGCCTCTAGCTGTTCCTGTACTAACTTTTCTAGAGCCTCAAGCTTTTCAGAAGTCAAAGGCCATTGCCCTATCCAGACTGGTTCGTCTGTAAGCCATTTTAATGGCAGGGCCTTTGGTTCCTCTGAAGGCCTGTCATTTGTATTTAGTGTCTGTACAGCCCGGATAGTTGGTAACCATTTTCCATGGCATCTTACCCGATCTTTTCTACTATCCCGCGATTGTCTAGAATTCGTATCTGACACTGGAGGGATGTTAATTTGAGTATTCCACTGCTGTAATAAATCACGACCCCATAAATTTATAGCAATATCTGCTACATAAGGTTTTAATATTCCTTTTTGTCCTTCCGGTCCAATACAAACCATCGAGTTAACACTCTGTCGAACTCTAGATAGAGTTCCAATTCCTAAAAATTGTACATTGGCCTCTTTAAGTGGCCAATTCTTTGGCCAACATTTCTGAGTGATAATAGTCACATCAGCTCCAGTGTCCACTAAACCAGAAATAACTTTATTGTTAATTTTAATTTTTAACTGAGGCCTTTTATCATTAATAGAAGCTTGCCAAAATATGCGTTTGTCATTTTCACCAGTCACATGTGATTCTTCATCACTATGTAAACTACCCTCTAGAGCAGTATCATTTTCCGCCATAGGCAAGGAATTATCTATTCGTCCTGCGAGAGATTGTCTTCCACTGTTACTGGGAATGATCGAACTGTTCTCGGGGCAGGGGCCTGCTCGTGGCCCCTTTCCGAGTTTCCCGGCGCCAATAATTTCCCCTGAAAATCCCTAGTTGATCTGCATTCATTAGTCCAGTGTTTGCCCTTACCACATCTCCTACATAACCCAGAGGGCAACGACCTGTTGCGTGGGGAATTGTTAGAATTTCTCTGTCTACAATTTTTCCTTGTATGTCCTATTTTATCACAGCTGAAACATCTATTCTCCTGACGCCTCCATGGACTTCTGGAGCGTGCTCTTCGTATGCGAGGCTCTGGGTCAAGTTGGTGATGAGCACTGGCCTCACGGTACCTGTGTGAGCCCCTGTAAGGTGCTCTTCCTTCCCAAGTCCTTCTGTTACTATCTTTTCTAATCTCCTTTTGTTTGTTGAAACCTCTTGGGACAGCTTCTTCTGCCCAGATTCCAGTATCTTGTATGTTACAGTCAATATGGGCAGTATGCAAAACCCATTCTTCTAGTGGAGCTGATCTGATCTTTAGAGGCAAAAGTATTCTTTTGCACATTGGGTTTGCACTGTGATAAGCTAAACTATACACAATTGGATGTCTTATTGTTGGATCTGTTACCTGTTTGTCTACTGCTCTGGTCAATCTGTCTAAGAAGTCTTTAAATGGTTCTGTTTGTCCCTGTTCTATTTTTGTAAAAGCTTCTAGCTGTTCTCCTGATTCACGAACCTTGTCCCATGCATTTAGTGCTGCTGTTCTGCATAGGGACAGCGTATGGTCGTCATATTCAGCCTGAATCTGTGGGTCAGAATAAATACCTTCTCCTAGGATTTTTTGGAGGGGTGCATCAACCCCGTCCCTGGCGGCTTGCCGTTCTAGGATTCCTCCTTCCTCCCTGAACAATGCTCTCCATTCAATTAAGCAGGAATTATCGAGGACAGCTGAGGCTAATCCTATCCAATCTGCGGGCGTCACCCTGTTAAAGGTGGCCCATGAATGCAATAGCTGTTTTACATATGGGCTATGAAGACCATACAAAACAACCGATTCCTTAATATGCCTAAGATCCTTTAATTGGGTTGGTTGCCATGTATATGCTGCCTGCCCCTGGGAGTGTTTTTTAAATGGTTGCCTGTCCACCACCATGGCCGGGTATACTAAAGGTGTGTGTGTAACCGCTTTAGGGTGATTGAAATACCTTCTCGAATTGTGCATCTCGGATTGGAGTGAGTCAGTGTCTTCTTGTTCAAGATATGTCAGCCGGGTCAGAATTTCCTCATGAGAGGCTTTAATCTCATCCACCATAAGGGATTCAAGGCGTGATGCGGAATCCTCGATTTGCTTCGACAATTCTCCTGTAAGATTTTCTAGACGAGTAATACATTCATCCCTAGCTAGCATTTGGGTGGCCTGGAAATAGC
Source organism: Cricetulus griseus (assembly GCF_003668045.3). NCBI lineage: Eukaryota > Metazoa > Chordata > Mammalia > Rodentia > Cricetidae > Cricetulus > Cricetulus griseus. Next base: position 19,376,137 of record NC_048597.1, read on the forward strand.
CATCCAGAGATTGAAATTTAGAATCAAGGCCCTAAGCGCACACAGGTAGCTATCTAAAGTGAGTGCCCGGGAGAATTCTCCCAGGTAGCCGGAGGGCCAGACAAAGCCAGGCAGGGTCTCCTGCGGGCGGTCGGCTCTCACGCCGGCGGTGTGGAAATACCGCGGCGGGAGTCAGAAGTCCCAGTGGTGCGATTAGACGCGGGCGCTGCTGTTCGCAGCTGAGCCTCGGCCTGCAACGGCGCCCGCGGGAAGAGGAGGAATCCGGCCCGCAAGCCGGTGTGTGGGCGGGCGGACCCCGCGGGGCCCAGGGAGGAGAAGGCGGGGGAGGGGATGCGCCCCATACGCGTGGGTGAAACTCACTCGATTATCTGGGTGCCCGTTGGCTCTTCAGGGTCGTAAAGTTCTTGGGTGCCACGTGTAGGATTAAGGTCTCTTTATTCCAGAAGACACCAAGGTAAAACACAGGCCAGAGCTAGGTTATAGAACCCTGCCAGCACGGCTAGAACAAAAGGGGGCAGGGTCCCCACGTGCAGCCCCTTAAGAAGCTCTCTTACGTCACCCTGGCTTTCTTTCACCACGCCCTTATGGGCGAGTCCCGGGTCCATCTGGTACCTGTCCCAGGACTATTGGGCGGGGCTCGGGTGTCTCCCTACACATACCTTTTTCCTAGATGGACATTCCACTACAGAAAAGATGTGCTTTTTCCTTCAACCAACACATGAAGTTAAAATTGTAGTCTAAATTTTAAAGGAATTTTAACCATTTTTGGAAGGAAAGGAACTAAGTGATTTGTATGTTATGCAGAAAAATAAATTGATGAAAACAGGAAAATGTTAAAAGGTAAGTACATTTTTGTCCATCCAGATATAAGTACTTATGATAAAGTGCTACTGATTCAAACAGCATGTTACTGACCTACAATTAGTAAAGAAAACAAGTATCAAGAAAGGTCTGTATGCCTAAGGATGCGGTTTTGTGTGTTAGTTTGCTGTCTGCATTAAGAACTGAACTTAGAGGATCCTACATGTGAGGCAGGCAGCTTACCACCATGCTACATCGTTCTATCATTTTTATTTTGAGACAGAATCCTACTAAGTTATGTAGGATGGCTTTGAACTCACTTTGTGTAATTCAACTTTTTCTCAAATTCCTAATCTTACCCCTTAGACCTATAGGACAGGTCTAATCCTATAGACAGGATTACAGGTCTGTACCACCAGGGGGAAATTGTATATATATGTCCTATGTAGCATGAAAACATATGACAAGTAACATTGTGCAGGCTGAACATATTGTTATTTATATATTTAGGGGCACACACATACACACGTATATATACAACAACTATTAATGAAAATATGTCATAAAGTTGAAAGAGAACAAAGAGGAGTTTGTGAGGGAGGAAAAGGAAAAGGGAAATGATGTAATTATAATTTCAAAAATAATTTAAACACAATCAGGAAGGAGCTGGTTGTGGTTGTTCACACCTATGGTAGTTGCTATAGTAGAAGGGTCAATTGAGTAATTGGATGGGAAATACCATTTCAAAACAAAGACCAAAAAAAAATAAACAAAGCAAAAGGAAACACAAACAAAAAGTATTACAAGAAATAAAACTAAAGCTATTAAACTAATAAGGAAGACTAATCAATAAATACTAATATAACTAATTAAATATTGAAAAAGAAATTTGAAAATTTGAAAATAAATCTCACAATATAATATTCTTCTTCTATGTCTGTAATTTGGACATGACACATAACAAATATATAAAAAGTGTGACAAATTACAGGGAAATATGTGTCATATATAATATGAGCACATCTGTTGAAAAAACATGTTGTTATGGAATGATCTTTTTGTACACTGTGAATATGCGTTGCTCTCATTGGTTTAATAAAGAGCTAAATGGCCCATAGCTAGGAAGAAAGAGGTTAGGTGGGACTTCAGGAACAGCAGAGACAGGGGAGAAGTCAGGCAGAAAGTGAAACACACAAGTGGGATAGAGGAAACAAAGCTATGAGGCAGAAAGTAAATTAACAGAAATAGATTAATTAAAGTTATAGGAGCTAGTTAGAACAAGCCTAAGCTATCGTCGATGGTTAATAATTAGTAAGTCTCTTTGTAGTGATTTGGAAACTGGATGGTGGAACAGAAAAGTCCAGCTACAATTTATGTTACATACATTTGTGCCAGAGACAAATAAAGAAAATATAAGATACAGGGAAGCTGCTTAGTTTCAGTTATCTTTATTGTGGTGGCTAGACATCCTACAACAGGATAGAGAAATAAATGTTTTCAGCTGTCTTAATTTAGAAGAAAAAGTGCACATTAATAAAAGAATAAATCTAGGTCATCAGTCTAGTTTTCTAGGTCCTCTGAATTCATCATTTTTATGAATAAAGCAACTTATTGCTAATACTTGAAATTCTTCAATTAGACAGCACTGAAATAAGCTTATAATTTGGAATATTGGTGAGGGTAAGTTCTAGGAAAAGAACAATTAATTTTATTAACATCATATATAATACAGCATATTATATAAATATATTTTGCTTTTTTCCATTTTTTATTTGAATTAGAAACAAGATTGTTTTACATGTCAATCCAGTTCCCACATCCTCCCTTCCTCCAATACCACCCCTCTCCTAACTAAATCCCTACCTATCACATATCCTTTCTGCTCCCCAGGGAGGGTGAGGCCTTCCATAGGGTGTCATCAGCCATCATATCCTTTGGGATAGGGCCTAGGTCCACCCCTGTGTGTCTTGGCTCAGGGAGTATCCCTCTATGTGGAATGGGCTCCCAAAGTCCACACCTATGCTAGGGATAAGTACTGATCTACTACAGGAGGTCACCATAGATTTCCGAGGTCTCCTCACTGAAACCCACTTTCCTGGGGTCTGGATCAGTCCCAGGCTGGCATACCAGCTATTAGTCTGGGAAATAAGAGCTCCCTATTGTTCAGGTCAGCTGTTTCTGTGGGTTTCACCAGCCTGATCTGGACACCTTTGCTCATCACTCGTCCTTCTCTGCAACTGGATCCAGTTCAGTTCAGTAATTAATTGTGTGTGTCTGCTTCTACTTCCACCAGCTGCTGGATGAAGGCTATAAGATGGCATATAAGATGACAATAATCTCGTTGTCAGGGCAGTGCATTTAAGGTAGCCTCTCCTCTATTGCTTAGATTGTTAGTTGGTGTCATCTTTGTAGATCTCCAGACATTTCCCTAGACCTGATTTCTCTGTAAACCTAAAATGTCTCCCTCTATTATGGTATCTCCTTTCTTTTTTCTTCTATTCTTCTCCCAACTTAACCTTTTTGATCCCTCATGACCTTCTTCCCTTCTCATTCTCTTAGCTCCCTCTCCCCTCCTCCCTTGCTCCCAATTTGCTCAGATGTTAACCCTTTCCCCTTCCCAGGGGACCATGCATGTCTCTCTTAGGGTCTTCCTTGTTTACTAGCTTCTCTGGCAGTGTGAATTGTAGGCTGGTAATCCTTTACTCTATGTCTAAAATCCACATATGAGTGAGTACATACCACATTTGTCTTTTTGTGATTGGGTTACCTTGCTCAGAATGGTTTCTTCTAGTTCCATCCATTTTCCTGCAAATTTCAAGATTCCATTGTTTTTTTTTTCTTGTAAGTAGTACTCCATTGTGTAAAGGTACCACATTTTCTCTATCCATTCTTCAGTTGAGGGGCATCTAGGTTGCTTCCAGTTTCTGGCTATTACAAATAATGCTGCTATGAACATCGTTGAACACATGTCCTTGTTCTATGAATGTGCTTCTTTTGGGTATATGCCTAGGAGTGGAATTACTGGCTCTTGTGGTAGACGGATTCCCATTTTCCTCAGGAATCGCCATATTGATTTCCAAAGTGGCTGTACAAGTTGGCACTCCCACCAGCAGTGGAGGAGTGTTCCCCTTTCTCCACATCCTCTCCAGCATAAACTATCATTGTTGTTTTTTATTTTAGCCATTCTAACAGGAGTAAGATGGTATCTCAGAGTTGTTTTGATTTGCATTTCCCTGATGGCTAAGGATGTTGAACACTTTCTTATGTGCCCTACAGCCATTTTAGATTCTACTATTGAGAATTGTCTATTTAGTTCTGTACCCCACTTTTGTTTTTTTCAAGATAGGGTTTCTCTGTGTCACTTTGGAGCCTATCCTGGCACTGACTCTGGAAACCAGGCTGGCCTCAAACTCACAGAGATACGACTGCCTCTGCCTCCCGAGTGCTGGGATTAAAGGCATGAACCACTAATGCCCAGCTGTACCCCACTTTTTAATTGGATTGTTTGGTGTTTTGGAGACTCGCTTCTTGACTTCTTTGTATATTTTGGAGATCAGCCCACTGTCAGATGTAGGGTTGGTGAATATCATTTCCCAGTCTGTGGGCTGCCGTTTTGTCTTGCTGACTGTGTCCTTTGCCTTACAGAAGCTTCTCAGTTTCAGGAGGTCCCATTTATTAATTGTTGATCTCAGTGTCTGTGCTACTGGTGTAATTTTCAGGAAGCAGTCTCCTGTATCAATTAATTCAAGGGTATTTCCCACTTTGTCTTCTAATAGGTTCAGTGTGGCTGGATTTATGTTGAGATCTTTGATCCATTTTGACTTAAGTTTTGTGCAAGGCAATAGACATGGGTCTATCTGCAGTCTTCTACGTTCCAGCATCCAGTTATGCCAGCAACATTTGTTGAAGATGCTTTCTTTATTCCATCGCATAAATTTAGCTTCTTTTTCAAAAATCAAGTGTTCGTAGGTGTGTGGGTTAATATAGGGGTTTTCAACTCTATTCCATTGGTCTACCTGTCTATTTTTGTGCCAATACCAAGCAGTTTTCAGGACAATAGCTCTGTAATAGAGCTTGAAGTCAGGGATGGTGATGCCTCCAGAAGTTCCTTTATTGTATAGGGTTGTTTTGGCTATACTGGGTCTTTTGTTTTTCCATATAAAGTTGAGAATTGTTCTTTTAAGGTCTGGGAATAATTGTGTTGGGATTTGGATGGGGATTGCATTGAATGTGTAGATTGCTTTTGGCAAGATTGCCTTTTTTACTATGTTGATCCTACCTATCCAAGAACATGGGAGATCCTTCCATTTTCTAGTATCTTCTTTAATTTCTTTCGTTAGAGACTCAAAATTATTACAGTACAGGTCTTTCACTATTTTTGTTAACGTTACCTCAAGGTATTTTATGTTGTTTGTGGCAACTGTAAAGGGTGATGTTTCTCTGATTTCTTTCTCCACAATGTACCATCTGTATATAATAGGGCTACAAAATTTTTTGGAGTTAATCTTGTATCCTGTCACTTTGCTGAAGGTGTTTATCAGCTGTCAGGGTTCTCTGGTAGAGTTTTTTGGGTCACTTATGTAGACTATCATATCATCTGCAAATAGTGAAAGTTTGACTTCTTTCTTTACAATTTGTATTCCCTTTATCTCCTTTTGTTGTCTTATTGCTCTAGGTAGAACTTTGGACAATATTGAAGAGGTATGGAGAGGGTGGACAGCCTTGTCTTGTGCCCGATTTTAGAGGAATTGCATTGAGTTTCTCTCCATTTATTTGATGTTGGCTGTTGGCTTGCTGTATATTGCTTTTATTATGTTGAGGTATGTTCCTGTTATCCCTGATCTCTCCAAGACCTTTATCATGAAGGGGTGTTGGATTTTGTCAAAGGCTTTTCTGGCATCTAGTTAGATGATCATCTGGGGTTTTTTTTTCCTCAGTCTGTTTATATGATGGGTTACATTGATGGATTTTCATATGTTGAACCATCCTTGCATCCTTGGGATGAAGCCTACTTGATCATAGTGGATGATTTCTCTGGTATGTTCTTGGATTCAATTTGCCAGTATTTCATTGAGAATTTTTGCATCAATATTCATGAGGGATATTGGTCTGTAGTTCTCTTTCTTAGTTGTGACTTTGTGTGGCTTTGGAATCAAGGTTATTGAAGCCTCATAAAAAGAGTTTGGCAATGACCCTTTTACTTCTATTGTGTGGAATACTTTGAGGAAAATTGGTATTAGCTTTTCCTTGAATTTCTGGTAGAATTCTGCACTGAAGCCATCTTGCCCTGGGCTTTTTTTGGTAGGGAGACTTCTGATGACTGCTTCTATTTCATTAGGAATTATAGGTCTATTTAAGTTGCTTATCTGTTCTTGATTTAATTTTGGTAAGTGAAATCTGTCCAGAAAATTGTCCATTTCCTTTAGGTTTTTGAATTTTGAGGAATATAGGTTTTCCAAGTATGACCTGATAATTCTCTGGATTTCCTCTGTGTCTGTTGTTATGTCCCCCTTTTCATTTCTGATTTTATTAATTTGCATGTTCACTCTCTGCTGTTTGATAAGTTTGGATAAAGGTTTGTCTATCTTGTTGATCTTCTCAAAGAACCATTGATTCATTGGTTCTTTGTATTGTTCTCTTAGTTTCCACTTTATTGATTTCAGCCCTCAATTTAATTATTTCCTGGCATCTACTACTCTGGGGTGTATTGGCTTCTTTGTGTTCTAGAGCTTTCAGTTGTGCTGTTAATTCTCTAGTTAATTCTCTAGGAGAATTCCTGTTGCTTCATGTGGGCACTTAGCGCTATGGACTTTCCTCCTAGCACTGCTTTCTAAGTGTTCCATAAGTTTGGGTATGTTGTGTCCACATTCTCATTTAATTCTAGGAAATCTTTAATTTCTTTTATTTCTTCCTTGATCCAGGAATTGTGCAATTGGGCATTACTTAATTTCCATGAATTTGTAGGTTTTCTGCAATTCGTGTTGTTGTTGAATTCTAACTTTAAAGCATGGTGGTCTGATAAGAAACATGGGGTTATTTAAATTTTTTTGCACCTGTGGAGGTTTGCTATGTTGCCAAGTATGTGGTCGACTTTAGAGAAGGTTCCGTGTGGCACTGAGAAGAAGGTAAATTGTTTTGTATTTGGATGGAATGTTCTATAGATGTCTGTTAAGCCCAATTGGGCCATAACTTCTATTAGTTCCTTTGTTTCTTTATTAAGTTTCTGTCTAGTGTTCCTGTCCAGTGGTGAGAGTGGGGTGTGAAGTCTCCCACTATGAGTGTGTGCCATTTAATGTGTGATTTGAGTTTTAGTAATGTTTCTTTATGAATGTTGATGACTTTGTATTTGGGGCATAAATGAGACTTCATCCTGATGGCTTTCTCCTGTGATGAGTAGGAAGTGACCTCCTTCATCTCTTTTGATTGCTTTTAGTTTAAAGTCCAATTTGTTGGATATTAGGATTGCTACCCCGGATTGTTTCTTGGGTCTGTTTGATTGGAAAATCTTTCCCTAACCTTTAATTATTAGGTACTGTCTGTCTTTGAAGATGAGGTATGTTTCTTGTATGCAGCAGAAGGATGGATTCTGTCTTCTTATCCATTCTTCTGCTAATGTGTGTCTTTTTTTTCCATCCCCTTTTTCTTTTGGCTGTTGGTAAAGTGGGATTATCTATTGCCTATATTTTTCTGGTTGTAGTTAGTTAACTTCCTTGGGTTGCAGCCTTCCAGAACTTTCTGTAGGGCTGGATTTGTGGATATGTATTGTTTGAATCTGGCTTTGTCATGGAATTGTCATCTATATTGATTGAAACCTTTGCTGGGTATAGTAGTCTGGGCTGGCATCCGTGGTCTCTTAGTGTAGGTAGTGTATCTATCCAGGACCTCCTGGCTTTCAGAGTTTCATGGAAAAGTCATGTGTATATTTGCCTTTGTATGTTACTTGACATTCTTCCTTTGCTGCTCTTAATATTTCTCTTTAGTCTGTATGTTTGGGGTTTTGATTATTATGTGGCAAGGAGACCTTTTTTGTGGTCCACTCAATTTGGTGTTCTGTAGGCTTCTTGTGTTTTCATTGGCATGTCTTTCTTTAGGTTGGGAAAGTTTTCTTCTATGATTTTGTTGAATATGTTTTCTGCACCTTTGAGGTAGATTTCTTCACCTTCTTATAATACCTATTATTATAAACCTAATAATACCTATTATTCTTAGGTTTGGTCTTCTCACAGTATTCCATATTTCCTGGATATTTTGTGTTAGGGATTTGTTGGACTTAAGATTTTCTTTGGTTGATGAGTCTCTTTCTTCTAGTGTATCTTCAACTCCTGAGATTCTCTCTTCCATCTCTTGTATTCTGTTGGTTATGCTTACATCTGTAGTTCCTGATTGTTTATCCAGCTTTTCTATTTCCAGCATTCCCTCAGATTGTGCTTTCTTTGTTGTCTTTATTTCAGTTTTTAGGTCTTGAATTGTTTCCTCGAAAGATTTGTTGATATCTTGTAATTTTTGGTTTGTTTTATCTTTCATTTCTTTAAGGGATTTTTTCATATCCTCTTTGAGGCCCTCTATCATTTTTATGAAGATGTCTTTAGGGTCATTCTCTTCTGTTTCATCTGCAATGTGATGTTCTGGTCTTGCTGGTGTATGGTCCCTCATCTCCGGTAGTGTCATATTGGTTTTTCTGTTGTTGGATGTGCTTTTATATTTTCTTCTTCCCATCCTTTCTTCTGGTGGGTATAGCAGGAGTCTCTTCCTCTCCTGGTGGGTATGGGACCAAGGTTCCCTTTTGGTAGATGCAAAGAGTTCCAATACTTTGATGTCTGTCCTCTTCTCGTGATTGGAGGTGGACTGTTACTGGGACCTTGGCAGTCTCTGGGTGTGCTGGAGCCTGCCAATCGAGTTTGGGTCCTGTGAGCAGACCTTTGGTGTCAGGTGTCCCCAAGTAGGGTGGGGGAACCCGAACCGGCAGCAGCCCCTGTCCTACCTGGGCCAGTGGATGGAGGTGGGAATTTTATCGGGGCCTGGGCAGTCTCTGGGTGTGCTGGAGCCTACCCGCCAAGTTCAGATCCTGGGAGCAGACCCCAGGTGTCAGGTGTCCACAAGCAGGGTAGGGGAACCAGAACTGGAAGCTGCATATTATATATTTTAATATAATTATTAAATTTGTTTAAAAAATAATTATATATGTAATGTTAAAGTTAGAATACTTTTATTGAAATCATCCCACTAACAATTATATTTCTTTTTTCTGTTACAGTAAAAATAACTAAAAAAGAATGAAATATTTTCTTTAACAAATGTAGCAGGGCTGAGTAGTTGTAGCTTGGTGCTAGAATATTTATCACAGCACGAATGAGGTCTTCACTTCAACCTCCAATACAATAACACATCCCACGAAATTGTATGTAAATCAAACCTAACATCACATCAAAAAGTATCTTTTCACAAAGTAAATGTTTCTTAAAGCAGTTGTCATACATTACACATAAGAAAAATTTTAGCTCTCTTTATATTATGATCATATTGTTTGCATAAACTTACATAATTTTGATATTGAAGTAAGAATTGTTTTCACTATGTTGTCTGTAAACACAAGTAATTAGAAAAAGCTCATAGAATAGATATAAGAATTCCTTTTAGAAACATTTATGACGGCTTCCACCAACACAGATCTCTTCAATCACTCATTCAAAAGCATCTAATCTACAGGTACGACATGCTGTGGAAATACTCAAATGTGCTAAACCCTGTTGTTATCTATAAGCAGCCATCGCTCAAACACTTATAGATCCCACTTAATATGCTTTAATATGTAAACCTGTAGGGGACGCTGCCCACTTAGGGGTGTGTCTAATTACACCCTCGAGGGCGTGGTCAGGGTGATGTAGAGTGAGAATTTCAGGTGGCTGGGTTTCACTTTTGCTTTTGCTTTTCGGCTTGCTGTACAGACTGCTGCCACGCCGGCTGGCTAGGTCGCTCTGTAAGTTAGGCTTTTCCCTATTAAATACCCTTATATTTCTACTTGGCTCCGTATTGGTAATTTCCCACTTTATCTGGTTGTCAGAAGTGAGATATTGGAAACCATTTGGGACAGGATGTGGGTTCAACTGGGCCTGCAGCCTAGGTCGGGAAAGCTCCCTCTCTCTACAGGTGCTCCTGGCTCCCAGAAGACCCCCTGCACCACACAAGCCATTCCCGCTGCAGTTGAGCTGCTTAGAACCATCCGCCCAGCTTGGAGACAGTTTCTACCTGTCTAGAGTCCTGTAGGCCTTGGCTTTCAGCAGCAGCTTCCCCTGGCCGTAAAGTGGCATGTCTTTCAGTGATTGCGGCCGCAAGGCCGTATACTCTCTAAGATAAGCTCAGCCACTGCTGCCACACTCTCCACTGAGTAGCTGAATGCCTGTGCCACCTGCTGGTCAAAGATAGTTACTGCATCTGGAGTAGAAATCAGGTAAAATTATGGCAGAATATTTATCATTTGCTAAAATTGGTAATATTTTTGCTTATTACGTGAATTCAATGTTTGAGGAGGATGCTAATTTGCCAATTATTGGCCTATATGCCATAATTAGCTTGCTGGTACAAATAATATTACTAGCCAGAGGGCTCAGGAACAGGGACAGAGATAACCTTACCACCTGTTTGCAGGAAATAATAGCTTTACGCAATGAGGTTTTGGAGGACAGATTAGGTCAGACCACTATTGTGCAGCAAGTGGAACAAAAATTGGATCATAAGCTTGGCTCTGTGTCCAATACGCTAAAGACAGAGCTGTCTGTTACCCAAGATAAGATGCAGCATATTTGTGATAAGATAAACACAGAGAGATCCTCCATATCTGAGGCCTTAGAGGCTAGGCAGTCAAAAGACAGTGAAGAGCTAAAGAATATCTGTAGCCAGCTAGAAACTCAGAAAGGCAATGTTACCCAGAAACTAGATGCAAAGGTGCAAAATACCCAGGTAGGGTTGAAGAGTTGGACAATGCCATTCAATCAATTATTGAAGCATCCAAGGTAGCAGATCACAAATTTGAGTCTAGATTCGAATGGTTGGAAGATAATTTGCAGTACAGGGCTGACAGATTACATAGGTCCATACGGTCAATTGCTGAGGACTCAAAATCAGCAACTCATGACCTCGAATCTAGACTCCAGAAGGCAAAGGACACTCCATGGGTAGATACTTAAGAAGAGAGAAGGTAGCTATAACCATCAAACAAAAGGAACGTACCATACGGTAAACTTTACAGGTGTCTCTCATAGAACTCTATTTCTCTTTTTCTAGTCCCTATTCAATTAAATCAACGCTGTATTTAGTGGTGGATTTGGCTTTCCTGCTCTAAAATCCAAGCACGTTATTAAACTTTAGAGTTTCTGTATTGTATCAAGAAGTCAATTGATGTAATACAGAATAAAAGAAGAATTTGGGGACTGTCTTTGTCTTTTCTTGGATCTTTCTTTCAAGGTGTGCACCCTCTCATAATTGTTATGCTCCTTTGGTTGCCTTTCCCAGTATGTGTACATCACAAGCAAACATTTCTCTGCTAGTTTTTTATGTTTGAGTTCCACACAGCCAATGAAGACCTGCCTGATAGCAATCCCTGGATACCCCAGAAAGAAAATGGGCCACACCTCCTCGACTGCACTGGATCCAACTTGTTTCATGCCAACTGACACTCCCACCAGAGCTTCGGGTACTGACTTCAATCAAGTTGAGGATTTCAAGCGAGATCTTCAATCAAGCGAATCCCATCTAACATGGACTGGATACAATCCATTCAAGACTTTTACTATACTAACATTTTTTCCTACAGGACCCCACAAGGCTAGCCGTCCCATTTCAGCAGGAAGTAACTTGGAGGATGCTATGCCCCCTTCCCCATTGTTGTCACTTAGGATAGTGTATATACCTAGTTAGGGATAGCTTCCTGTTGTTTATAGTTGGGATTGAAAGGAGGTGTTCAAGCTTGGACACATCTTTCAGATGACTTTAGGGTTTAGTTAAAATAGATAGTTAGGATGTGACATAAGCAGATTGTTGTATCTTCTTATATTTCACCTTTATGATTGTTAATTTTGGATACTTTACACTGTTAAGTTTTAATCCTCTTTTAGACACAAAGGGGAATTGTAGGTGTGTGCCTAACCACACCTGCGAGGGAGTGGTCAGGATGATGTAGAGTGAGAGTTTCATTTGGCTGGGTTTCGCTTTCGCTTTTGTTTTTCGGCTTGCTGTACAGACTGCTGCCACACTGGCTGGCTAGGTCGCTCTGTAAGTAAGGCTTTTCCCTATTAAATACGCTTATATTTCTACTTGGCTCCGTATTGGTAATTTCCCACTGTATAAACCCTTTTATTTGTATTTACTATTTCTATCCATTCCTTTTGTGACTATATTAAACATTCAAGATGCAGTTAGCAGTAAGAAATAGTGCAGTTAAACACAGGAATAGCATGTATGCTACATTTCATATCCAATCCCATGTCAGCCACTGTTAATTAATTATGGTAGTTACTCTACTATTGATGTGTTCTTAAAAGTCTTTTCAGATAGTAGTCAATAAATTGTAATAAAAAAGAAAGAAGATAAAAAACACTTTAATCTCTAGTAGAATGCAGAATGAAGATTAGAAACTATCACTCTTACTTCAACAAACAGGCAAATGAACAAATACACTATTCATGTTTGTGTAGACATCAATGTTATTTTCCACCTATTTTCCAAGGTCAGAAACTTGTTCTATGTATTTTCTTCATCCATGAGTGAAGAACAATCTCATTTATTCTCGTTATGGCAGTAACTGGAAGCCTATGTCTTTATCTATGAGTCAATATGATCATTTTCCTAAATTCACTTCCCAGAGACCTTAAGTGAACAGCTGCAGACTCTACTCACCAGGACAGGTTATTGTAATTCAAATATCTTCCCTTTAGATCACGCAAAGTTTTCAAGGCTTACAATTTATTTACAATTAATTACAATTAGGTAATTACAATTTATTTGAGTACAATAAAGTACTCAAAAGTATTTGATTTAAAATAGGATGAACTTCCATTGCAGAACTATGAAGATAGAAGTACAAAATCAATGCCACCAGCACCCACCGTGGGGCCTTCTGAAGCCTGTAGAACTATTCTTTCTTCTTCATTTCTGCTGTTATGTTGGCAAGCATGAGCCATTGATTGCTTAATGACATTTGTTACTGTATAAATTCTCTTGTATCTATATCATTAGCCATTTTCTTTTAAAGGGGACAGTAATATTAGTTTAAGAGACCACTGTATTTGAGGGTGACATTAGTTTAAGAGACCTCTGTATTTGAGGGTGACATCATAACATACTTGTGCTATAACCACATTAGCAAATAAATTCACATTCCCAGGTACTTAGTATTAGAAATTCAACTCATATTATCCTTATTAATATAAAATACATAATCCTGGAAAAATCTAATTAGAAAAACCATCCATGTTCAACTATCAATGTTTAGTATATATGTCCCGACACAAGGGACATCAACCTGGGGCAAGAGAGTCAGGGATAGGGAATGGGGACAAGAGATGCAGAGAGAACAACCACAAGACAGGATTCTGATCAAGTGGCAAACTTTATTTTTCTCAGGCTAGCTTATATAGTCAGCAGAGCAGGATATGGGAGGGGTAGAATGGGTTGTTTGTGCATAGGTTTTAGTGTAGGCAGGATATTAGGAAAACACAAAGAGAGGATGTTTGGCAGGGTAGAGAATTTATGAGTAAGAGGTACAGGAAGGGTTGCCTAGGTGATTGAGCCTGCGGGTGGAACATAGGGTGGGGGACTGTGTCAAGTTGTTTCTTTTCTTGAGCTGAGGTTTTATGGAGCCACTATGTAAAGGTTAATATATAACTATGTGGCTGTGGGGAAGTGTGTTAGTTCCTCTTTGGAGGGAACAGCCCAAGACAGTTCATGTTGGGGGGGCAAGGTCATTCTCCTTGAAGGAGAGCTTATGATATTGGACCAGGACAGGCTTAGTGGCAAAGTCCACTTGACAAAAGGCCACAAGTCCATTAAAGGCCCAAGGGCTGAAGGAAAATAATAAGAGGAGCCCTATCAGAGGTCCAAGGACTGAAGGGAGGAGGGTGGTTAACCATGAGGAAGTAGTAGGAATGGGTAGAAGGAAGCAAAAAGAAGTAACAGGAAGTTATTTTTCCATATGTTGGTCATAAATGTAAGCTGAACCACATCCCCAAATGAGGACAGGATCTGGTCCATTCCAGGTACCTGTGAGAGGATCCTTCCATCTCGCCGTGGCATGAGAGGAAGAGATAGTGGGGTGCCAAAAGGGCTCTAAGGCCGAATGGCCATCATGATCAAGTGTCAGGAAATTAAGGACAAAAAGAGTGTGATTGAGGGTAAGTCAGGGAGTGTTGGGTTTTCGAGGTAGAGAGGAGTTTTTTAATTCGAGAAGTGTATTTTTAAGTATTTGATTTGCTCTTTTGATTATACCCTGTCCCTGGGGATTATAAGGGATACCTGTTACATGTGTTGTGTTAAATTGGTTAAACTTGGAGCTGGTGTATGCAGGCCCATTGTCAGTTTTTATTTTAGTGGGCTTGCCTAGGGTGGACAAAGCGGCAAGGAGATGGGCTATGATATCCTTGGTAGCTTCTCCTGTGTAGAGTTGCAAAGATGAAGCCACTGAAGGTGTCAATAGAGACATGTACATATTTTAGTTTAGAAAAGGCATGGACATGGAACATCAATCTGCCAGAGGGCATTGGGGAGAGCCCTCGGGGGTTTACCCCCAGGTGAGGTACAGGCAGAAGAGTAGCACAGCCAGAGCATGCTTTAACAATTTCCAGAGCTTGATCACTGGTAATATTAAAAGTGAGTCGAAGGGTGTGAGTGTTTAAGTGGTGGAGAGCATGGGCAGTGTTAGTGGCTTCAAGCAGAGGGAGATTAGGTAATATTGGGAAAATCATTTTAGTTTCGGTTTGTATGGGTAGGCGAGTCGCAAGGTCTGCTTTGTTATTTCCATGGCTTAGGGATCCTGGATTGTATGAGCACGTAGGTGCCCAATAAAAAATGGGACATCTGTTTGTCTTATTAAAGCTTGAATCTATAGGAATAGGGAGGAGGCATTGGAAGTAGGTTTGATAAAAGGGGCTGTTTCAAGATGAGGGATGGATTTTGTAACATAGGCACTATCCGTATACAACTTGAAGGGGGTATTGCAGAGCATGGGAAAGGCTTGTTTTCTAGCAAAAAGCTCTACCAATTAGACAGAAGTACAGAGCGTGTGGAAGGAATGAGTGTGGTTACTGATCACCAGGCCTGATATCCAGGAGGAGGACCCATCAGAAAAGACTGTAAGTGGTGTAGGGAGGGGTGTGAGGGAAGTTTGTTTTGGGAAAACAACAGGGTGAATTTGAGTAATTGAATGAGGGGATCATCAGGGTAATGATTATCAATCTGTCCCGTGAAGGAGAGGCAGCATATGGCCCAGTCATCGGAGGTGTACAAGAGAGAGTTTACCTGCTCTATGGTGTAAGGAACAACAAGGAGCTTGGGGGCTTTGCCAAAGTATTGTTTGGACTGTTTGCAGCCATTGGTAATGAGGAGGGTGACAAGCTCTGGATAAGGCGAAATTACCTTGCTTGAGGATAGGGGCAGTGTCACCCAAAGTAGGGGGTGCCTTTTTAGGACATTAGTGGGGTCCTTTTGCCAAAAATATTCCTATAGGATTGTTGGAGGTGGCACAGACAACGAGATGGAGAGGCAAGGCAGTGTAAATCTGAAAGGTTGTTTGATGGGAGATGGCCTTGTCAATGGCTGCGACTGCTTGTAGGGCTAAGGGAGTTAAGATATGTGGGGAGAAGGGATGAGGGTCACCTTTAAATAGATCCGTGAGGGGTTTTAGACTATCTGGAAGGACCTGGAGGTAGGGGCGGATGAATTGGAGGTTGTCCAAAAATTGTTGAAGGCCATGAAGGTTCTTAAGGGAGGAAGAGGTGTATTTGTATTTTGGGGGTCAAGATATGTTGGTTTCTAAGTTCATATCCCATGAATGGTAACTGGCTTGTGCTTGAATTTTTTCAGGGGCAAAGACAAGGTTGAACTTAGTGAGGGAGGTTTGTAACAGAGGAGGCTTTCTTCTCTAGAGGGGCAAGCCAAGAGGATATCATCCATATAGTGGAGGATGTAGGCTTGTGGCCATTTGAGCGTACAGGCTGGATGGCCTGTGCAACGAACTTTTGGGCAAGGGTAGGGCTGTTTGCCATACCTTGTGGAAGGACAAACCATTGAAACCGTTGTCATAGGCCCTTGGAAACTAATTTGTGGGAGGCTAAGGGCAAAGTACGCACAGTCATCATTGTGGAGCAGAATGGTAAAGAAGCAATCTTTTAAGTCAATGATGACTTTATGGTAATTGTGTGAAACGGCAGCAAGGTTGAAGAACGCCCATGGGTAACATGACTTTGTTGACAGCATGGAGGTCTTGAAGGAGCCCTATTTTCCCCATTTCTATTTAATTACAAAGATGGGTGTGTTCCAGGGAGAGGTGGAGGGGGTAATCTTGCCGGAGGTTAATAGCTCCTGCACTAGCTGGGTGGCTGAGGCAAGTTTCTCTTGGGTGAGAGGCCACTGGTGGACCCAGACAGGTCCTGATGAGATCCAAGAGATTTTTTTCTGCATGAAGGAGAGGGACCGGGTCCTGGGGTCCAGGGGGAGCAGTGGCCATCATGTAAAATGGTGTCCAAGACTGTGTCTGTTGTTTTTAATTTGGGCCTGGACAGCCTTTTATAAAGCTGCACCAATTGACAAGCCTATCACATGACTAGTGCCTGCTCCTTCGCAAAGGCGCACATATGTGGAAAGGGATTCCTTACAGTGATGTTTAAGAATATCTTGACAAGCGGGATTGGCATTTTTGAAAGCAAGTTGTTTAATAAAAGGATTATCTGGCTCAGGTGTACCAAAACGGCGTTCAATGGTCTCTGAGATACAGCTCATGAAAGAACTATAGGGCTGGTCAGGATCTTGGATGATCTTTGTAAGGGATCCTGTGGTGATGCCCTGGGGGAGGGGTTTGCACCAGACTCCTAAACCTCCCTGTCTGATTTGCTCGAGGAGGCCTGTGGAGAAGGTGATTTGTGCCTCAAGGGTGTCATAACAGGGGTTGCCAAGGATCTCATCAGCTGTCCAAGTACAGGACTCAGCACCAGTAGAATTTTTTCCAGCCATATCTTTAGCCAGCTCGGTGAACTGATTTCCATAAGACAAAGTCGCCTCCATTTAGGATTGCTCTGGCTAGTTGATGTCATCTATTAGGAGTGAGCCATGCCTCTGTAATATTTTCAAGAAGGGCAAGAGTGAAAGTGGGACCGTAATTGGAGACTGCCGATTTAGGTTTTTCAAGAAATTTTAAGTCTAAAGGGGTATATCCAATAGGGGGTTATCAGGGAGTTGTGTTTCTCCTCCTGAGGGGGCAGGAGTGTCAGGGTTATCATCTCCCGAGTCCTACTCCCCGGAGGAGGCATCCGTTGACGGGTGAGGGATTTGATTACTGCTATGAAGTTAAAGCCGAAGCACTAAGAGTGATTTTGAGGGTTTTGCCTTTTGTTTTGTTTTATTAATGGGTTTGCAGGAATCCAAGGAGAGGGAAGTTAGGTTGGAAAGTTGAGTGTCTAGGTCTCTTAGTTTAGTAAGGAGTTTGATTTGTTGCTGTCTGCTTGAAATGAGAGCCTTCCAAGCTAGAAACTTTGGAAGCCTGCTCTCCAGTGATGGACTGCCTCCAAAAAATCTCTGTACCCTAAAACTTCCCTAACCTCCCTAATAACACTACCAACTAGGTACCAAATGTCTAATTACATGAGCCAATTGGAGACATTTCTCTTTCAAATGACTGTGTGGTGAGCAGAGGGAATTGCAATGTCTAGAGTCTGGTGCCAGTGCCCGATCCCTACTGATATTGGTCCCATTGTTTGGGAATCTAATGATCTGCTTCCAAGTTGTTGGTAACTAGGTCACCATTATCTGAACTACTTCCACCTGGCTACTTCTTAATTTCCATCAATTTATATAACTCTCACATTTCCAAAAAAGCTTCTCAAACACTGGAACGTCTCTTCAAGGTAAAATTACATAGGGTCTCTCCAATTCTGTCTCTTCCTACTGATCACACTATCAATACCACACACACACACCACAAAATTAAATATCTAGTGTTTACCTTCACTCTCTCCTTTATTGCTACTAGTGACAACCCATGTGCTAAGCACACTAACTGTTCAATAATACTTGTCAAAATTATCATTTCCCATAGAAATTATCAATTGGATGTCTGAATTATCCTTTCTTCATAACAATTTTGGTGAATAGTACTTATATGTTCATGTGTTTCATATTTCACATAATAAAATTAAAAACACAAAATCTAAGAGATTCATTAGAGTGTATTACAATGGATCTGTAGCCATATTTCAGATTTAAAACCATTATATGTGTGTGATATCTATCTAGATCATACATACATACATACATACATACATGATAGATAGACAGACCAATATATGATAAAGCAGGAAGATAGCTAGACAGACAATAGAGAGATAAACATGAGATTTTACACAAGTGGAAAGCCAACAAAGGTTTATTCCCACAGCTAGTAGAGTTGACCTGTTGTCAAGTGGAACTTCTTGAGTTTCATTTAAGGCAGAGAAGCAGATTTAAGCCTCTAGGACCTTAAGTGTTCATGAACTTTCCCAATATTAACGGCGAAATCATTTTTAGAGATTCATTAGAGTATATGAAATGTTAGGCAGTGAGAAGAAAATCAGGTTTTATACACGAAAACCACAAGTAACCTCAATAGTTGAGGTTGCTCTTTCAACCTCAAACTTATGGATATGTTTGTGAGGGGGTGTCTGACTCGGTTAATTGAGAGAGTAGTTCTAACCTAACTACGGATAGTGCTATTGTATCCAGTGGGTCCAAGGCAGAATAAAAAAAGAGAAAAACGCCTGCATTTCCTCTCTCTGCTTCCTGACCCTGGATGCAATGTGAACAGCTGGCTAAAGATCCTGCTACAGTGACTTCCTCACTATGGTGAACTGTACCCTTGAACTTTCAGCCAAAATAATTCCTTTGATAATGCATTTCATAGCAGCACCGGGAAAGGTAATTAATATGCTAGTCACATATGATAGGACCTGACCAGGAAGACAATTCTGGCCATTTATGACATATTTTAAAAAGTAGGGTTTATTATGTCATAATTGTTTTCAATAGCATATTTGACTGTTGATATTAAATTTTAAAAAATGTGTCCTTGCAGTCTCGGATAAGCCTCATTCCTGAAGACCACTTGAATTAATTTACTGCCAACAACAACAATAAGTGCATTTAAGAGTCACAGGGCTGTGCCAGGAGCAGGTAGGTACACCAGACAGGTCTCCTGGAGGACTGCACCACCACGGAGCCTCTCCTGGGAATGCTAAGAGGACCTTGGAGGCCTCACCAGAACTCTATCTGGAATCTTGATTCCCAGCAAAGGAATGAACCGCAAGCGGAGGCGGAACGGGAAAACAGACGTTTGAATCCCGCGCCAGGCTGGCAAGGCAACCCACCTCAGACCTTTGCTTCTCTTCCCTGCTTGCCAGCTTTGGTCAGTCCAGAACTGCAACTCCCACCATGCAACGCGGCGAGGCGGGGGCTACCGGGACTGTTTTAAAGCCAGTGGGCTCGCCGCCGCAGCGTTTCGGGTTTGATGAAATGACAAACTCTGACCTTTCCCGGAGGCGGCTCCCTCAGCGAAGCCTGGTTTGCTGGGCCTTCGTAAGTGGGGAGGCCGACTGTTTCCTCACGGGCCTGAGAGGCCTCCCACCCCGCGGCCTCATGGTAAATGAAGTCCCTGATGCGGAGAGAGACGCAGTTCCTGCCGCTGCCTCGGAGCCGACGGACTACATTTCCCAGGAGGCCGCGGGAGGGCCGGCGGCTAGGGGGGCGGTGCCTCCCGTCGGTACAGTCATCTCTTAGCTTGTTCGGCGGGACTGATGGCCGGAGAGATGACGATCCTAGGTGGGTAGCCCGGGGTCCCTGGGGCTGTGGCAGTCGACGGGGTGGTTGGAGGAGGTCTGCGTGGGCAGGGGTTGGCTGTCACGCCGCCGAAGGGGACCTGCCGAGGTGGCTGAGGCTGTTTGGAGCTGGTGGGGGCGGGGCGGGGCGCCGGGGCCGGGGTCCGGCTGATGGAGGAGGCCTCCGGGGGGTCCCGTCCGCAGCCGCACGTCTGGGGGACGCGGCCCCAGGCATGGTGAGTCCTGCGCCAAAGCCACGGTCTCGAGTTAGTAGCTGGATTCGGCTGTCCGTGCAGGGGGCGAGAACCCGGTGTGGAGAAAGAGAGGGGGTCTCGAGATGCAGACGCCTGGGATGCCGAATTGGGAGGAGGGCCTTCTGGTCCCCCCTGCGCTGTGTAGCCGGAGTCCCCTTCGAACTCAGCGATTGGGAATTGCATCCCCTTGCTAGTGGTGATGAAAGGCTTTGAAGATTTGTCTGTAGGTTGGAAGAGACAAGTGGGTAGGCTGAGCTACTGTGAGCCAGGCGTTGATTGGAACCCCGCAATTGCCAGCAGCACTACGGACTGGACATGCTGGTTTCTTAGCATCAGTCTGAGTGGGAACAGGTGGATTAACGCAGACATTAATTCTGAATTCAGAGCGGTGTCTTTATTCGCTTTGGGGGTACAGTAGGCATGACGTTTGCATGTGATCTTTTTTTTTTTTTTTTTTTTTTTTCTTGAATTGGTATTTGCTGGGCCTCTCTGCTTCCTGCTGTGGAATACAGTGGCGGACAAACTTGTCTTCAGGAGACATTTCCATGTTGTTGCCATCAGGGTTAGCACTTGCATACTTCTGTAGCTACTACCTCTTTGAGAAGTATGCCCTTAATTCATACTTCAATATGCAAAAACACTCATTGGGCTCTGTTAGGAGGTAACAGTAATACCTAAGCAATTTTAAAACTCGGTGCATCCAAATTATTTCATTCTTTTGAATGGGTAAAGACGATAATCAAAGAGGTTATTAACCTTACAGTAACAAAGCTTTTGCCGTGAGAACTTCATAATGGAATTTCATTTTGGTAACATAGATAAAACTGGTTAGGAATTCAGCTACCAGTCTAAATATCTATAGTTCAAGAAAAGTGGATTGAGCCAGCTTTTGCTTTACATTTGTGATGCTTCCACTGGGCAGCAGCATAATTATTACTGAACTATCTTTATATTTTATTCCTTTATTTTCATATAGCGAATTACAAAAAAAAAAACCACAGTGGCAAGGGCATTTGATTGATTTTCTTGTCTTTATTTTTAATTGTATCCCATTGGAATATGAAATGCTTAGTGTCTAAAAGAATTAGTCATTAATCCTATAAAGTGAAATATTTGTTGCAGTAGTGTTATTAACGATATGTTGCTATGGGAACAGTGTTTAGTGGTGGCTTGGTAAAGATGTGTCTTTTACTTGGTCTGTTTTCAGGTTCAGCTGTTTTGACTCTCCTGCTGGCTGGCTACTTGGCACAACAGTATTTACCATTGCCTACTCCAAAAGTGATTGGCATTGACCTGGGTACCACCTATTGTTCCGTTGGTGTGTTTTTTCCTGGAACAGGGAAAGTAAAGGTGATTCCAGATGAAAACGGGCATCTCAGCATACCCAGCATGGTGTCCTTTACGGATGGTGATGTGTACGTGGGATACGAAAGCCTAGAGCTGGCAGATTCAAACCCTCAAAACACAATATATGATGCTAAAAGATTCATAGGGAAGATTTTCACCCCCGAAGAGCTGGAGGCTGAAATTGGCAGATATCCATTTAAGGTAGGAGATTCATCTAAAGTCTGTGTCAGTTTATTACATGATTTCAATTAATGAATGCTTTGTCTTCACCTGTATATCCTTGTATCTCAACTGGATTTATCTAAGAGGAACTTAGAGTCTCTCACTGAGAAATTTCACAGAAGCTGCAGGGTGAATCAATTCAGTGACTTCCTGGTCAAGGAAATGAGCCTTGCTGTGTGCCTATTCTACCATCCTCCTAATATCCAATTAGTTCTTTCATTGTCTTTAGGAAAGACAATGAAACCTCATATGCTATGAGTAGATATTTTCTATGTTTGTACATATTTGTATACATATAGCATTTTCACACTAGTTTTTGGTGTTTTCTGACATATGTGAAATGAAACAGTATGTCACAGGCATTAAATAGTGTGCCTCACTATCAATAATGACTGGGAAACTACTATTTTCTTATGTAATTGATCTATCTCATCAGTGTCTCTTATATTATCTTACTTTACTTTCCTGGTATGACACTAACTTTGGAAGTTCTATAAGTATTCAAATATACATATAATATATATATATATATATAATATATATATTATTTGTGTGTGTGCGTTTAAGGAATTTTATTCATATTCTATAATTGTACACCAGAAAGGCTACATGGTCTTACCATTATTTTTTATTGAGTATCTGTATCTTCAGTAGATAGTATGATTTGATTTCCTTATTGAGGTAGGTCTTGCTACAGAGCCCAGTTTGTTGCTAAATCTGAAAGCTTCAGCCTCTTATGATCAGAGGCCTGTGCCACCATGCCAGTTTATTTTGTTTGCAAATCCACAAATAAAAAATGGAATTTTTGTATTAAATGCCATACCTTTGCTTTCTAGCAAAGTTATATTGAGTGGTATTTTGTTTGTTTGTTGTGTTGTTGGTTTTTGTTTTTGAAGTAGGGTCTCAATTTGTTACTTGTCTGCCTTAAAACTCCCAGAGATCTGCCTGCCCCTGCCTCCTGTGTTTGTATTTTACTTAGTGATGCATGTCTTCTTTTTTATCCTATTTTGACTTGTTTCACTTTTCCTTAATGACAATAAAATACCTTTGTAATGTGTTTTTATTATTGTTTTCTCTTTATCATCTTTATGATGCAAAATTTCTTGTTTCTTGTCAAAGTATTAGGCATTCATGAAATCTCAGTTTTAGAAGAGTGGCTTTGATTCTTATGGCATCAGTAGGAACTGTCATCTTTTCCATTGGTTCACTAGTTTCATCTTTTTTTATTTATTTTCCATCTTAATGCTTTTATGTATTTATGTTTCAGAGATTTCTCTTAAAACATTTAATTTTGCTTTTTTATCCTATGTGGGAATTTTACCCAAGTTATTAAATGGTTTTGTAAATGGATTAGACTCCCTAAACAGTTTTGTTACCATCACAGCTTGCTGAATAAGTCCTTGCCTCCTTGTGATTTTCTAGTTTTCTTTCCCCTGGTTTTACTTCCCTGTGTGCAGTGACCAGCTAAGAATATGAAGTGCAATATCCCTGAAATAACCAATCTGTAAATGTTTGAGAGGAGCATGATGAAGTCTTTCTCCGCGCTTGCGCTTCTCGTTCTTACCCACATTGTGTGTCATCAGCCATTCATGGCATATTTGTTTGGCCTTTATTCACTAGTGGCCACGGTGGTCATCCGGGGTTCTGGCATTGCAATGCTTTTGTTGGGATTATGTTCCTAAATAGTGGGCCCAAGGTGTAATATTAGTGATAATGGCTGTTTGAATATGTTGATGAGGAGCTGTAAAGTGCTTTGTCTAAGTGAAAAGGTATCCACTGAAGGTCTTGAGACATACAGCTCCCAATAAGTATGGAGTGACAGTCTCCTAGGTTCCTGTTAAATTCTTGACGTTCATTTTGTCATTACTGAAAACCATCACATGGATTAATTTTATAAATTTTAAAGCATCACATTCGGTAAACTCTAATCTGGAAAAATGCACTGGATAAATTAGAGTGGATTGTATTACTTTATAAAGGTTTTTGTTGAATAAATCCAACATGTATGTTTGAAAGCAAATGCATATATGTGTATACATGCATGTCATTACAGTGTTGCTTTTCAAATCTGATCACAGGTTTTACACAAAAATGGAATGGCTGAGTTTTCTGTAACAAGTAATGAAACCATCATCGTTTCTCCGGAATATGTTGGCTCTCGATTGCTGCTAAAACTGAAGAAAATGGCAGAGGAATACCTTGGAATGCCAGTTGCCAATGCTGTCATTTCTGTACCAGCAGAATTTGACCTAAAACAGAGAAATTCAACAATTCAAGCTGCCAACCTTGCCGGTAATAGCACCTTTGACTGATGTGCATTTTTCTCAGGATTTTATTAGGCCAAAAACCTTCTGCAGCAAGAATTGCCATTTTGTAAATCAACTATAGGCATATAAGCCATGACAGATGAATTAGCTGTCTGTTTATATGAATTTGCAAATAATTATGAACTCTGTAGTATAATATTAAATGTTTACTAGGGGAAAACAAGCAGACTGGGGATAGGAATGTAGCTTTCTGGTAGATTACTTCTCTACAGTGGATAAGACTGGGCCTGTGTTTAGTCCTCCAGGGCACACACATCCTCAAAAAATGTAAAAAAGAAAAAAAAAATTAAGCTAATCAGGCATCTGAAAAAGACTGGAAGAGAACATGAGTACTTGTATATTCTGTTGAAAGATATGATCTCTTTGTTGCTAAGGTGAATGTGTTCCCAGACTTTCCAATATGAAAAGAATGTAACACTGTCCACACATCCTGTATTTGTGGTCGTTGTTTCTAACTAGCTAGAAGCATAGAATAGGCATGAAATATAACATTTACTATGGGAACTTCTTATACTTATCCTTACCTCCTCAATAATAGTCTCTGTTCCCGCCACCAGTGGAAGGCAATCAGCAGTGTCCTCGTTCATTCCATTCACTTCATGGGGATAAATCCCTCTTGTTCAAAGCTACTGATGTAAACTTTAAGAGAATGTAACATGCATGGAAGAGCATAGGGGTGCCATGTAGAATGATCCGGTATGCCTCATTGGAAGAGTGACACTTGAGTCTCTGACTATAGGTCCCTGTACATGACCAGAGCAGAGTGGTAGATAGCTAAAGGGAAGGGCAGTATGACCTTTTGTGGAATTCTTCAGAGTTTGAAATGTTGATGTGGCTTCTGAAGTGTAGGGCCATACAGAACCACTTTATATGTGGAGTTAGGTCAAAGCAGAAATGTTAATCAAGGTAATGTGATCTTTGTCACAAGATGAGCTTATCACACTTGCACAACTCTATAGTTCCAGGTATGCTATCAATATTAGAAAAGGCTGGAAGAGATTTTACTAAGCTTGGGCTCTTCTTTTTTGAATGTTGTACTCTTTAAGAATGATTTGAACTACGCCACTGAGATCTTCTGTTTGCATACCACTGGATTTTTCCCGTGGCTTTTGTCACTGCTTGGTGAAGTTGATGTTTAAGAAGAAACAAACATATTGTTATTATGAGTTGAATAGAAAGGTTTCCTCTCCTGGTCTTTCAGGACTGAAGATCTTGAGAGTGATAAACGAACCAACAGCAGCAGCTATGGCCTATGGTCTCCACAAGGTTGACGTCTTCTATGTGTTGGTCATAGACTTGGGTGGAGGAACGCTTGATGTGTCATTACTGAATAAACAAGGAGGGATGTTTCTAACCCGAGCAATGTCTGGTAAGAAAGAAACAGAATCACAGAGGTTCAAGCATGTGTCTCTTAATAAGCCTAGCATGCAGCATGTTGGTTTGGTCTTCAGAATATTTTGTGATTTTCTATATAGTGTTGCTTCAGTCTATGTACAGATCACAGTTAATTGTCAAAATAAAATGGCTAGACTTCCAATAAGTCAGATAAGGAAGTTCCTTCAGGGCTTTCTTGTGATGGTGAAGGGAACAGTAAAAAAGAAAACTTTGAGTTTCAGACAATTTCATCTATTTTATGCTTCATAAAGTAAATGTCCTAATAAATGCAATTTTAAGGTCACTGAAGAAATAAGATCTTTCACTTTAAGTCTCTTTTCAAGATTTTTGCTTTGTGCCTTTTAGGTTAAAAATATTAGGTTGTTTAGATTGAATTGTATAATTGTTCGCACATACATGTTTTTCACTCTTTTTTTATTTTATTTTATTTTTATTAGTTCAAATTAGAAGGAAGCTTGCTTCACATGTCAATCCCTTCTCCCTCTCCCTCCCCTCCACCCATACCTCCACCAACTCCCCACCTCTCCCCCCTCTGCTCCCCAGGGAGGGTAAGGCCCTCCGCCCTCCATGGGGGTTCCCCAAAGTTTATCATATCCTGGGCAGGGCCTAGGCCCTCCCCCCTGTGTCCAGGCTGAGAGAGCATCCCTCCATGTGGGATGGGCTCTCAAAGTTCCTTCTTTCACCAACCAGACTTATTTTAGAGCCAAGGTACATACTTTGAGTTTATAGTATGTTTTTTCTTTCCTATAGAACTATTTCTATTATGCTTTTAATCGTTAACAATTGGTAAAATGTATGGTTATTGGTACCTGTTAATCATAAAATTCCTTTTTTTCTGTTGAGAGTAATGACAATTGGTGTTTCAAATAGATGCACAACAAGGCAGTCTATGACTTTATTCTCCTTGTTGTCAAAAATTATTTGATGTCATTAAGATACTTCCTTTTACATCATTTAGAATTTCTAACCTTCGCTGGCACTATTTATCAATTGTACACAATAAAATAGATACAGTAAGAGTTGAGATAAAAATGTTTTTAGAATAAGTAGAACTAGATAGCCATCTCCCCTTGCCATTTAGGTTAAAATGAATGATTTTGGCATAGTTCTTTTTGGTTGATACTTACTTTAATAAAATTTTAATGTATTTACATGATTTGTTATTCTTAAAATATGTTAACATTGAGAGTGTGTGTGTGTGTGTGTGTGTGTGTGTGTGTGTACATATATGTATAACAAAGTTTTTAATTGTTCTTTTAGGAAACAACAAACTTGGAGGACAAGACTTCAATCAGAGGCTGCTTCAGTATTTATATAAACAGATCTATCAAACCTATGGCTTTCTCCCTTCGAGGAAAGAGGAAATCCATAGATTAAGACAAGCTGTGGAAATGGTCAAATTAAATTTGACGCTTCATCAGTCTGCCCATGTGTCAGTTTTACTCACTGTCGAGGAAAAGAACAGCCAGACACCTCAGAAAGATGACTCTAATCTGCCAAAAGACCAGCTTAGCCCAGGGGATGGTCATCATGTGAACAGGGTGTTTAGACCTGGCCCTTCTAACAGCAAGAGTGGGGAACGGCAGGTGTTATTTGAGACAGAAGTATCACGAAAGCTCTTTGATTCCATCAATGAAGATCTCTTTCAGAAAATACTTGTGCCCATCCAGCAAGTATTAAAAGAAGGCCACCTAGACAAGACGGAAATTGACGAGGTGGTTCTAGTTGGGGGCTCTACTCGGATTCCTCGAATCCGCCAAGTCATTCAAGAGTTCTTTGGAAAGGATCCCAACACATCTGTAGACCCTGACCTGGCAGTGGTGACAGGAGTGGCCATCCAGGCAGGGATTGATGGAGGCTCTTGGCCTCTCCAAGTCAGTGCTTTAGAAATTCCCAATAAGCACTTACAGAAAACCAATTTCAACTGACCTCTGAGGGAGTGCTGCTAACTGTGACCTTGTCTAGTGATTTTGATGCTCTCCATTGTGAAGGCTCCTCCGGAAAAGAAGTACATGAGATTGTTCACACATGAGCCTGAGGACATTTAGACAGGAATCTTTTACATAATGTTTCATTTTAGAATTGAATATGACCAGATGGGTCATGTTTATGTTTGGAGAACTCTCATAGTATTTCTAAAGTCACAGAGTTGAGGTTCGACGCTTCTCTGGATTCTGGAAGTAGGTTACCATTTGCACTTACTATTCTGGAAGCAGTAAATAGTGCCAACAATAAGCCCCCCACTTTTTACTGAATTTTATTGGTAGGGACTGATAATTCTTTACTTGGTTATCACATGTAACTTAATTTGGTTTATACTTGAAGGACTGTTGATGTCAGGTATTTACATTGGCTGGGAGGTAGCAGTATTATTAAACTGCATAGATAGTGTTCATCAACTGCCATATAAATTGTACTTTCAAAAATTCACTTTTAATTGGTTATATTCTCTTAATTTATAGATATTACTGTCTTTAATAGACCAAATTTTCTTCCTAAAATAGCTACAGATTTATTCAGCTCTTTCTTGCCAGCTAGTAGAAATTCCTGGTTTATATTATAGTTCCTTTATATTCAATGTGTCATTCTCTGCTAGTATTTTCCCAGTTCTTCTTGGTAAGAAAGCAGTAGGAAGTTATCAACTGCCTTTTCAACATGTTAGTGTCACAATAAAGCTGCATTACTCCCTCAGATTTTGCTACCCAGGATCTTTGCATGGATCAAACATTGTAGCATTTATTTGTATTTGGTTGTGTTTTGTTTCGTTTTTTTCCCAGAGCCAAACCTAGAAGTGCAAGAATATAATACAATTACTCTGGAAACGGAGGCAATGTGCTCACACCAAGTTCAAGGCCTGGCTGGGCTACCCAGGAAGTTCTAGGCCAGTCTGGGCAACTTACTGAGACCATGTCCCTGTCTCAAGTAAAAAGTGAAAGAGGGAGAGAGAGAGAGAAGAAAGGTAGTGAGGGGAGGAGAGAAAAAGCAAGGCAGATGACCATGGGGACCAGTGAAAAATATACTGTAGTTTGACTTTGTATCGGCCATGTTATTGGAAGATATATATCAATACAGAAGAATTGTATCCTGGCTATCTTATTAATACAAAATATAAACTGTTTATCAGTGTTGTAATAACTAAAGAAGAAAACTAAGAAAATTTCAACAAGGCCAAGCACTTTAGCTTTCTGGAGTGTAATGCTGAAAGGTGTTTTTTTGTTTGTTTGTTTTTGTTTTTGTTTTTTGTTTTTTATTTTCAGCTTTATAAAGAAAAGTATTACTCAGTAGTGAAGTTTCTGTTAAATAACAATCATTTTTTGCACCAAAAGTGTGTATTAGGTACACAGAAAAACATAAAATGCTGTGCTTTACTTTAGAGCTAATAGAGAAAATGCCAAAGACAAGCCCTTAACAGCATTCTGAAAATATTCAAGACTGTGAGTCTGGATTTTAGGTTGAAAGTATCTGTGTGAACATGTTTGAGACTCAAGTGTTCAAGTTATCCTACAGTTTCCACATGCTTTTTCCACTTTCACGTAAGCCACTGAGGGGTATAAACAGTAAACTTGAATGTCTCAGATATTTAATGGAACTCAAGACATGAGCAGGAACAATTTGCAGAATAGAGCAGATAAATAATACTAAAATGGGAAGGTAAATAATTTTTGTGAAAAAAAAATAGGATAGTATTGTTGGGGAAAGTAGTTACCATCCTCTAGTGTAGTTGCAATGTTAAAAAAAATGAAGTAATTTCTCTTCAATCATATGTTATCTAATCTTGACATTGATATAGTTTATTTAAAAGGTACAAGTGCATCCTGACTGGGACCATTTGTTGACATCTGAATTCATTTACTATAAAATGAGCCTTTTAGTTGTACAGTTGGCTACTGTTTTTTTCTTTTTAAATATGTGACTTTAAAAATACTAAATAATAAGTAATTTATTTTGAATCCATGTTTGGTAGTGTGTTTTCACTCAAACCACTAACAACAGATACCACTGTGTATAATATGAACTCAATATGACAGTTACTGTATAGAACAGATTGTGCCTCTTAAATATGTGTGTACAGGTGATTCATATTTTGCTGTAAACACATACCATTTTGCAGTTTTGTTTTTAAATTGTTTATTTTCCACCCACGACTGGGGTGAAGTATATTTTTAATGTATATACATCCAGAAAAAGATAGAGCTGATGCGATGTGTACAGGCTTTTTAACAAGTGGTCTAATTCCAGCAGTGTCACATCTTCCTGCATCCTATATGTCTTCTTATTTTCCACATATTTCTAATTTAGAAGAGCTAGTTCTTCTATGAGCATTTTCTTTGGAACTCTGGTGAATAAGCTGTTGCTTCTAACTAGTGGAGTGGAACGCTGACTTAATCCACACAGCTAATCTGCATACCACCCCCACCCAACTGTAATCTTTCTGTTGACAGTTAATACTTCATAATTTTCTAATAAAGTTTATGTCGATCTTTTGGACAAAAATTTGTTTCTTGTCTTAATTCAGAAATTCATTTCTTTGTGTCTTAAAACCAAGCCCCTGGGACGTGAATGTATAGCTTAGTGACTTAGAACACTTGTTGCTCTTGCAGAAGACCCTCTTTCAATTCCCAGCACTGCCTAGTGGCTCTCAACCTCCTATAGCTTTTGTTTCAGAGACTCAGACACCCTCCTCTGACTTCCTTCTGTAACTCTAGTCCCAAGGGATCTGACACCCTCCAAGGGCACTGTTTATATGAAGTGCTCGGCCATGCATGCAGGCAAAAATAATAAATGGCAAAAAATAACAGAGAAAGAGAAAAAGCAAAAGAGAAAGAATTAAAAGTCTTTGTATAGAGTTACCATTACTGAGGGAAAGAAGCATAGTAAGTTTAATGCTTGCTTGTGCTGAAACCTGGCCCTTTCCATGATATATTTACATAAGCTTTGGCATTTAGATGGTTTCCTTTGTTGAATAAGTTTTGCTTTTCACAAATTGGAAGTTTAGCTGTGTAGGTTCTTGTGTGAGGGTATATCACTCCCTTTATTCCATTTAGCATCAGGCCGTCCATTTAACTTCTGATCTCCTTGAGCACAGGACTTGGCTACACCACTACATTCTCTGGTGCTCTTTGTCTCCTCAAACTACATTTTCTATTTCTCTTTGTCTAGCTTCCTTTTTTCATATATAGATCTGCAGAAGAGTAATCACTAATGACCAAGTGGCACTGTCACTACAAGGCTGTATAGAATTCTCCTCTGCCAATGATTTTAATCTAAACCTCTTCAATTTAGCCTCTGGCAGAAAGCAGCCACATTCTTTGCCAAAATATCACAAGAATCAATTACTAATATTATTGCCCTCTGAGACCACTTGAACTTGTCCTCCATAGTCTACATTGCTCTTGGCACTACTGTCTTCAAAGTTCATACTTGGTCCACTAAGCCCCACTCGTGACATTCACTCACTTCCCTAATCAAAAGCTCCAAGGTCTACATTTTGCCATCAAGCAGCATGGATAGGCCTTTCACAGCACTATGCCACTCCCTGGTACCAATTTCTGTCTTCATGACTGTTGTGTTGCTGTGAAAAGACGCCATGACCAAGTCAGCTTATTTAACAAACAAACAAACAAAAAAAATCAATCGGGGCTTTTTTACAGTTTCAGAGAGAGCATTTGTCTATGATCATTTTGGTGGGGAGTATGGTGGCAGGTAGGTCAGCTTAGTGCTGAGAGCTTATATCTGATCCAGAAGATGGAGGCAGAGAGAAAAATGAAACTGGGCCTGGCATGTGTCGTGTCGTGAAAACAAAGCCTTCTCCTAGTGACACACCTTCAACAAGGTCACACCTCCTAATCCTTCCTAAGCAGTTCCACCAACTTAGAAACAAACATTCAAATACAGAAGCCAATGTATTCTTACTCAAACCACTGCTCCGGGTAATGTTTATAATGATATTTGTTTTAAGTACTAGGGACCATGGATGAGAAAAACAGATTGAAAAATCTTCCCCTTGTATAGCTTGCATGCTAATGGGGAGAGATGGAATGAACCTGGAGCCATGTAAGTAAATAGACAGACTGTTAATAATGGTAAGATTTGGAAGACCAGAAACAGGGAGAGTTAGTGAAAGGAGACTTTCCTTTTCAGTAGGTCGCTTGGCATGGTAAAGGAGTTTACAATGTGGCTTTTAGTATGTAAGCACTCTGTGGAAAGGGAACTAACTACGTGTGCCAGGGACTCAAGACAGGAGCTCTTCCTGGCAGGTCATCAGTGCAGTTCCTGAGCAATAGGCAAAGCATTTCATGGCACAGAGATTGCCAATGTCAAATGACAAGGCAGGTAAAGTGAAGGCTGAATGTGGACCACTTGTAAACTCTAGAAGTCATGATCAATAGAGGGGTAACATCATCAGGCCAGTTAGAAGAGAGAGTTCAATAATGACAGAAGGAAAACTGCAAATGGAAGTATAGCCAACTTTTCTTCAAAATCTCCTAAAAAGTGAACAGGACAACAAGGTTCTAAGTTTTGGCATAATATATATTCCATACTATTGAAAACAATCAAATGTCAGCATACATACATCTTATAAACAAAAACCTCTCTGTATATAATCTGACGTGTATTAAATACTACTGCCAGAGATTAGACAACCAATAGACTGAGCAAGCTGAATCCTGGAGAATATAAAGATGATCCGGTTGTCATGAAATTGATACACATAGGAAAGGCAAGACCAGAGAGAATCTGCAGGGATATGTAAAATCAGTGAGACTATGTGAAGGATATTTTAGCATCTCAACAGGCTGGGAAGAGCAAAGGGTAGAGATGCTTAAATGTAAGAAATGAAACAGGTGTTTAACAGAGTAAGGTCCAAGAGCAGGCAGGGAGAGCTATGTTAAAAAAAATAAACTGGAAAACTGAGGAGGTGGTAAGGGATCGGATAGGCAGGCAGGAGAGAGTAGGGGGCAAAAAGATAACAGTCCTACAGGAAAGAGAATAACACTCCCACTTTCGAAGGAAATAACTTTCCCACACAACACATGGAACAGGCTTAGGAAACAAGGTCATCCATCAGACACACCATCTATCAAAATCAAGACCTTTCTTTGGACAATAACTTGTGGTTTTCTGACTATTTTGGTTGAACAATCCCATCTGTTTGGAGTACTTTCAGTCCAGGAGGAGGAAATGAAACATGGGAAAGATCAAAAAGAAAAGGGCTCTGGGCCCTATAAAAAGGCCAGCTCAGAGACCAGTTGGTAGTCCACAGGCTCTGGAGAAACCACCCCTCTTGACAGTGCGCTCTCTGTTCTTTGCTTTCTGCATCAATCAACACCTGTTTTTCACCTTTTCTGTGTATTACTAGTTTTGTCCCTGGGTGTTCAATTTTCTGCTTTACTGAGAAGAACCAGACACCTGGTTCTCTGGCCCACATGGCAGAATCAAAGCCATTACAGACACATTAGATGGTTTATTTAGCAGTGGCTATCTCCTCCTTAGACTACTGTGCAAAAGAGAAAATTAACAGCATGAATGGCTTGAGGAAGCTACAAAACTCTTAACTCACTAGTTTTCACCTGCCCTATAGTTATTGGAACTTGGAGACAGAATTGACCTATGATCAAAAGATATAGCTAAATGAAATATTCTGATCTGTCAACAGTCTCTCTTCTCTAATTGTGGTTAATTAAAACAATCAAAACATGCTCACTCATATGTTACTGATATACTATGAAGTAGAATATATAAGCTATGTGTGTAATTAAAATTGTACTGATTCTAATAATTGTTAGATGACTGTATTAATTTTTCTCAATGTAATGTCCACACAAAGTTATAACTGTGCTTTATGCTACATCAGAACAGGGCAAGTAATAACTCATTGAAATATAATTTATTATGTGTTCTAATATAATAATTTTTAAGTGATATGTTTGTTTTAGTTATTTTGGCTTTCATGACATTGAAATACTGAATAGTGTATTGGGAAATCAGGAATGTATGTTTTATTTAAAATATACTTTTAACATGTAAATTCAAGGTGTGTGACAATACTTAAACACACAGTCATTTAGTGGTTATGTAGGAATTCCTGGATGTGATGGCACATACTTTCATAACTGTAATCCAACAGTTGGTTACAGATGCAGGAAGATCTGCGAATTCCAGTCCAATCTATACTCTAAAATGATACTACATTCTCAAAGCTTGAAACAAACTACAGAAATGCTTACTTCTTCATACATATCTTCAAGGTCACATACTCTTATAAGAATAGAAATTGCATTTGTTTCAATTTCACATGATGTCATTACCAAAAAATCACATATGCACACCTGTCTTTCTTTAAGTATATCAGGTGTGTTAATAAATTATTCCATGCAAGCAAAATATACAGATAACCTAAATATTATACTGTGTCAGCTTTCTAACTCTTGTGTTCTCTAAATTATAGTTATTAAGAGGAACAAAATAGGTTGATTTGTTCTATGTGTCCTTCCCATTCCTAGATTCTGATGATGTACACATGGAACTGACTGAGAAAGCAACATCACATAATTAACTTAAAAATTGTCAACATTCAATAATTATGACTAAATTAAGACAAAAACCCAATAAAGTTGTTATTGTGCATAGTATATTTACCCCATATTGGTAGGGGACAAATTTTATAACCTCCTCCATCCCTTCCCTCTTATACCACTCTTCTGGGTGCTGAGGACCAAACTGAAGGCGTTGCACATGCTAAGTAAGTGCTCTACCAGGCCGAGATTTTATTTGAGACTATTTTATTTGATGGTTTCATTTGACTTCAACACTATGGATTTGAGGCTCTTTAAAGGTTTTATTTAACCCACCTATGACATTTGTTACCATATTTTATTGGAAGTGTATTTTACTAGGAACATAGAAATTTTATTATAGGTGTTTAATTATAATCTATAGAAGTTTATTATAGGTGTCTGTTACAGAATCTGCATGTACAGTTGTACCATATTCATTTTTCTAGAAGTCTAAATACCCAATTCTGAAACACTAGCCTCAAGGGTTTAGATCAATGGCTAATGGAATTAAACAATGGAGATTGGTGTCTAATTAATTGGGTTATACATATACCATGTACCACAAAATCATTATTGCTTACATTTGGGGTATAGGACATAGACAAAGCAACTATTGCTGAATCTATGGAATTGCAAGCCAGCACAGTTAACCTTGTAGCAAAAAAGACCAGTAGGTTGCCAGAATTCAAGCCCAAAAGATAGCCACCTGCAGTAAATGGAATGAGTTCTGAGTCACAGAGCTGCATAACTTTAGGTGCACTTAGTCCAAACTTTTCTCTGAAAAGTTGAAAAATAAACACGAAGAGCTGCTTTCTGCTCCTTCCACAGTTATTTAGGACTCAATCAGATATAGAATTGTCACAATAATGCCAGCTTAAAGGATTCTTCTGCATAAAAAAGCACTTTACTTTGCAGAATTTGGCTTTAAAAGGCAATCAGAATTAAAAAGTAAAAGAAAAGAACACTTGCTAAAATGATAGATGACACTGAAAAAAAAAAACTACTGGAAAAAATCAATCACTGTTCCAATTATACTTACTATAAAATTAGATGCATTACATATTCATAATAAAATTATTCTCTGTAAACTAAAATGTGCCCAGCTACTGTCTATAACATTTCACACACTCCTTTTATGTGAGATTATAACCTTAAGTGAAAAGTGTTACAGTGTATCCAAACAAAAGTATCTTACAAGTACAAAATTTAAAATAAGAGTCATGGCACTCCTAACAATAGCCAATATATATATTGGTTTTTTGAGACAGGGTTTCTCGGTGTAGCTTTGGAGCCTATCCTAGCACTCGCTCTGGAGACCAGGCTGGCCTCGAACTCACAGAGATCTGCCTGCCTCTGCCTCCGGAGTGCTGGGATTAAAGTTGTGTGCCATCAACGCCGGCTTATGTATATTTTTAAGCTGCTGTACTACTCAGACTTTCTTTGATTTTAAAAAAAGTGATTATATCTAAGATGCTCATCTTGAGTTTTATGTGTTGATGTGACTTATCTGTTCAAAATTAGACTATGTTCTCATTCAGTACCTATTTATTTTGATGGATTAAGTTCTGATGTGAACATGCTATAATAATGGATATTCTGCATAGGTTCTCAGTAAAGTGGGAAGTAATAGGAGAAAGGAATGGTTCCCACAACAGCAGGACTGGTGGAGAACTTGCAGTACAGAATATCGAGTCAGAAGAACAGGAAGAAGAAATTGGACAGATTATCCAGAAATTGCTTTGCTGGTTAAAAACAAAAACAAAACAAAACCCAAAAAACTGGATCACCCTTGTGTAATTAGCTAAAGAGTAAGTGATGGGGGAAACACTTCTGTGTATGTTTATAAATAAAGTACTTGCTTGGCCAATGAGACAGCAGGTTAGGCTGGACTAGGAGTCAAAGAGGATTCTGGGAAATGTAGTAGAGAAGTGGTGTTCCAGACAGGAAGTGACATAGCAAGGAGACTCATATTTAAGAAGAGGAAAAAGGAAATGTCGCTCTCTTTCCCCTCGGCTCCTGCTCCAGTGGCACGATGTGATTCACCAGCAAAGAGGGACGCCAATAAGGCATCCGATAAGATAAGTCCCATAAAATATATAGATGTATGATAATAGAGACTGAGCTAACAAATGAGAATCCTAGTCATTGGCCAAGCAGCTTTGTAACTAATACAAGTCTCTCTGTGTATTCATTTGGGCCTAACTCGGGCTGGTGGCTGGCGTTAAG
The DNA here is from genome assembly GCF_003668045.3 of Cricetulus griseus. Lineage (NCBI taxonomy): Eukaryota > Metazoa > Chordata > Mammalia > Rodentia > Cricetidae > Cricetulus > Cricetulus griseus. The sequence goes on from NC_048597.1 coordinate 19,412,316, forward strand.
CTCGCACGTGGCGATGGGGCTCAGGCGGCTTTTGGCAAAAAGATTTATCGTAACAAGTAAGACTCTCAAAAAGTCTAGCATGATTTATTACTTTGTATGAAGAATGGGACCTTGTTTGGAAATAGATTTTGTAGGCATAAGATAGGTTCTCTGGATGAGTTCATTATGGATCTAGGTTTATCCCTAACACTAAGTATTTAATGGATACCAAAAAAAGATTGACACACAGGGAGAAGGCCATGTGAACACAATGACAGAAATCAAAGAGAAGTGTCTCCACATCAAGAAGATGCCAGAGATGGATAACAGCCCATGAAAAGCTGAGAGAATACACAAAGCAGATTCTCCCTCAGCGCCTCCAGCATCTACTTACCTCTCGATTTGGACTTCTGTTCTCCAGAATTGCAAGAGTATGATTCCTGTGGTACTTCATTATGAAAGGATTGGTAAACCAAACACTCCATTATAACACCAAGAAGTCTAAACTCCAGAAAGGAGATCCAGAACATAATGTAATTTGACAAAATTTCAACTTCGTAGTTCTCTCAGATGAAATTATTGAATATCTCCTATGGAAATTATTCTGTGGCATGTGTTGAAAACATGATCAGGAAGTCTACACATCAAATGAAAGATGCTATGAGAAGTACATACAATATTTTCACTTATACATAACTATATATAGAAATATTAATTATATAGTTAATTATATAAATATTCATTTTCCTTTATGAAATATGTATGTCCAACGTGGATGGCAATCAGGCTACTCTCCTTTTGTTCTCAGGCTGAGGACATTTGGGACTATTTAGGACTACGGAGCAAGCTTTTTTTTTTCACTGAGGATAGAAATGAAACCCAGAATGGAACATGAAAAGGCCAGCATGGGGATCAGGAAGGTGACTAGAACTCAGGGCTCCTGAAGAGATATTCGGTGCTCATTTGGCTCATTACTGCCAATGGGGTTGCATGTTTAATCCCTTTTCCACTCCTGGTGGAAAATGTCACCATGATATTACCAAAGAAAATTTTACTTGCAACATATTTTTAAATCATAAAATATTATCCCTTAATATCATTCTTTTATATCTAAGTGGATTTTAAAAATATGAGACATAATATATATCAATAAAATTCTAAAACACAGATTCTAAAACAATGGTTTGTGGTCTTGTAAAATATTGTTTATTAGCAATGCAATATGCCCATAATAAATAGATCGAGTAAGGAGTTAGATCTTTGAGCAATGTTTTGATAAAGAATAAATCACATAAAAATGGAATACAGTCCAGTGTGTGAAGAGTTAAGTAGATTTAGAGAGGAAAATACCCAAGGTTGGAGGAATAATAATAGCATTGTCACAGTAAGGAGATGATTGCCATTCTGTCTTCAGTAGACTAAATTGCGATATAAATTTAAAGACTTAAGATTTTGGAAAATATTCATTTCCAAAAACTGCACCCTTTTGAGAAGTGAGCCTCAGAATACTTTTATATTTAATTCAAAATTCACACTGAGAAATCTTGTTTTCTACTGTAGTTTTGTCATGGTATTATTTGGGAAATCAAATGGACTGGTGACATTTTAATATGAGGACAGAGCATTAAGTATCATGAAAGACATACTTACCACTTCCAGCAAATCTGTAGAGATGACTTAATAATATAAATTCTGCCTCTGTTTTGTGTTGGATAAGCAGGCAAGTGAAACTTCTACTAATACATACCCACCATACACGCTTGTAGTGCAGGAAGCATACGTGATTGACAATGCCAGGGACTGACACTCTGGACCTTCTGAAGCATGTGCATGCAGACCTCTTATTCTGTGAGTTTTTTTTTAAAGACAATGAGCAAGCAAGGTGGGTGGGGCACAAGCAGACTGTATCTAGGGAAAAATGAGACCTTCCAATCAATGACTTTGGTTTGCTTTGAACATTTCCTTTGTTTATTAGCTTACTATATTTGTGGGACTCCTGAGTGTGCAAGTGAGTGGAACTCTGACTCTTCGGCCTGCTCTTGGGAATCTTATCCTCCTGCTGGGTTGCTGTGTCCAACTTTGATATGAAACTTTTTACTCCATCTTTTTGTATTTCATTTTGTCATGTTTTGTTCTTATCTCTTAGAAGCCTGTTCTTTTCTAGTGAGAGGCAGAAAGGGGACAGAAAGATCCAGACTGAGGGGAAATGGGAAGGAACTTGGTGGTGTAGAGGGAGAGGAAACTATAATCAGAATATATTGTATAAGAAAATAATCTATTTTTTCAATAATAAAAAAGAGGTGCTTTGTTCATAGTCTGCATTTATTTCAGCATCATATTCATTTATTTTATGGACACAATATTTTGAAACTTTGAAGATAATAACTAGAACATTTAAATTTCTCTTCTAATTCCACATATTATTGTGTCACTTCTAGGCTCATACACTTCACTTACTAACTTTTATCTTGAATTATTTTGATTGAAATACATGATAGTCCATCATTGTCAGCTGAAACATACGAGGGAAAACAGTTGATTAATGTGGGCAATTCATGTGACTTTCTTGTGCTATTGCACACATTGATTCTCCCAATGTTTCTCTTTATTTAATGGAAGATCTTTCACCAAGCCACATTTAACTTACAAGATAGGACACTGGAAGTCTTGCTTGAGTCACAGATGTAGACTGTCACTTTTTAGAATGTCTTCTACATTTGTCAGATATTTTAGAGACCCAGATGTTTTTCTTTAAACACCTTTATTTTAGTTTTTAGTGGGCAGCCACTAACTGTGGGCACTGTGGGGAAAGAGGAAGGTTTCACAAACATTGCAATGCTCTAGTGAATCCCTTTGATGACCCCCCATGTACTTCATTTCTGCTCCTGAGACCATGAGCTTCAAACTTTTCCATTGCTTGACTAAGCATCTCCCTCTGCAACAGCTTCTCCATATTTATTCCTGGCTACGGATTTTCTAACCTTGATTCTCTAACCATATAATGGCTTACATAGACATTTATCACTCTGAAATGCCCTGGAGCGTTCCCTTTTGTATTTATTCACTGTCATCGCACTAGACTTTGTGGGGTAAGTAAAGTAAATGATCCACTCAGTCATTTTAAACTGGAAGCAAAGTACCCTCCTTAAACACTGAGCTTGGAAAACGCAGTATCAATATTTTACTCGTTGTCCTAGAAAAGGGAAGCTCCTAATGGTGAGGCATAAAGCTCAATCGATTAGGATGTGTTGATAGTCCCCGAGAATCAAAAGCAAATAGGTGAGACCCAGTGGAAAAAATGTTCAGGGCTATTTCTTTTTCAGAAAATGAGGTGAGATCTTTATTGTTGTTATAAAATATAAATGTAAAGTTTTCTGCTTCGGTGGTCCAATTTTGTCGAACGTTAGACTTCTGTGATATTCATGGCAGACCATGACTATTAATAACTAAAAGTGGCACTTGGGCTTTAAAGATTTAGAGAGAGAGAGAGAGAGAGAGAGAGAGAGAGAGAGAGAGAGAGAGAGAGAGAGTACCTCTTTGAGTTTATATGCATCTCATGCATGCAGGCGCCTGAAGAGACCAGAAGAAAGAATAGGATCCTGGAACTGGAATTATAGGCAGCTGTGAGCCTCTTGATGTGGGTCCTGGAAATTGAACCACATCCTTTGCAAGACGAATAAGTTCTTAAGTCCTGAACTACCTCTCCAGCACTTTTTATGTTTAAATTTCTTTTAATTGAGCTAACAGGACATCAAGGAGCCTTTCATTGGATAAGATCAAGTTGTGCTTTGTTGAAAAAAAAAGTCAGAAATCCAATGTTTTCATTTTATGAACACTGTCCTTTGACTGAAATGTAATTTTCATTTGGAGCTAATAAAACAATCTTTATAAAATGTAAAATAGGTAAAATGTAAAAGTTAAAAATGAACAAATAGAAAATGTGTATTTTCCAATGACTGCAAAGCACACTAAACATAAAGCTAGCCAATTGGGACAAGTCTCTATATTCCATTATGTAAGATCAGAATCTATTGCCTTGGTCACAAATGCTTCCTTGAAACTTACTATACTTGAAACTTACTATACTTGAAACTTACTATACTTACTACTGCTTCATGAAACTAAGAGTTTATGTTTTGAGCACTGAGCTTTCATCTCTTCTGTCAAGTAAGGAATGTAAAGAGTATGCCCAAAATGTTCTTCAAAGGAGCGTGAATTTGCATGGCATTCTAAAGTGATTTATGGATTTATGAAGTTGTAGGAGACAGACAGATTTAATTACACAAAGAGAATCCCTGTGCCCATAGACATTGTACACTTTGTTTTTCCACATGGGCTAAAAACCTTGTGGCCAATAAATTTGACTCACTGGTTTAAAATCAAACACATTCTATACATCTTTCCCATTGTAGATAATCCTCATATCATATGCTAATCACCAACAATTAATAACAGCAGAATGACATACCTGTCCCACAGTATCTGCTTATCTTCATATTATATCATTTACCAGTGTTTCCACAGTCACATATTAAAAAAAAAATGAGCACAATGAAGTAAGAATCCTAATGAGTTTTGTGTTATTTGATTTTTAAGTTTTAGTCACTAAACGTAGGTAAAGGAGCAAAGAACACTCCACTCAGTCATACTATTTTAAGTTAAGTTCACTTGCAAACAGAAGGTAGATGAAGGACATTCAGACTGTCCTGTGTTTTCACAGCAGATGAATTCCCGCATGATAGATGCTCTTCCCCTGATGGAAGCACAGTTTGATTCTTATGTTCAACGTCAGGTAGTCAAGTCCTGTCACAACTCACTATCCCTTCTCCAATAGTGTATAAACAACTTGACAGAATCATCTCTTGAGATCTTCATAACTGTATGCAGGCTCCTATTCCACTACAACTTATATTCAATAAAGTGTGTGTGTGTGTGTGTGTGTGTGTGTGTGTGTGTGTGTGTGTGTGTGTGTGTGTGTGTGTGTGTGTGAATCTCTCTTATAGTACCTTAACACTCAAGGACTAGATGAAAAGAAACGATAGCAGGGTGCCCTGGAGAGGTGTCTCACAGTTAAGACCATTGGGTGCTCTTCTAGAGGGTTGGTTTCCAGAACACACAGGGCAGCTGTCAACCATCTGAAACTTCAGTTCTAGGGCAAACAATAATCTCTTTTGACCTCTATTGGCCCTAGGCACACATATAAACTACACAGACATACACTAAGGCAAAATACTCATACACATAAAATAAAAATAAATGAAACATTAACAAATCAAATAGAAATTCTAAGAGTAAAGAGGAAAAATTCTGCTTTACTCTGCTGGATATTGATCTATTTCCTCTGACTGCTTTTAGGTATTACAACACATAGAGATGGTTGTTATTTTATTGGTTTTCTGTTATTTTACCTTCTTACATTCTTGTTCTCACAGCAATGCATGATTGTATCTATCTTTTTCTTTAGTACTATTATACTTTTGAGAGTCCTTTTTGAAGGGCTTTACACAGCCACACGAGCACATCCTGCATACTTTTTCTCTAATCTTTAACTCTCAAACATTTGCATAATTTCCCACAACTCATTTTCTTTCCCCATCCTCACTTGATTATGTTTCCTGGCCTATAGTTGTGGGGCATCCCTCAATTTTCAATGTCCTTCATATATTGCCATATTTCAGAATGGTATTCAACATCAAGAACTTCTTAACCCTAAATTTTCATTTTTAATTCTCATTTGGGTAGTCTTCTAAATAATATTTTTTTCTTATTTTGATGACAGTGTGTCATGGCCTTGAGCTTCCCAATGTATATTTCATGGCATCAAATTCTTGATGTATTTATGGGAAACACACACATACATATGCATCTATGTCTCCATGAATAAATGGGTTTGAAAAGCATTTTGCTAAGCAGAACTAAACAGCTTTGTTTATTGTAAAATACCTAAAGCCTTTAACTAAGATAATACAAATATCAGACTCATGGAAAAACACATGTATCAACTAATCACTGAACTGAACTGGAATCCAGTTGCAGAGAAGGACGAGTGATGAGCAAGCGGGTCCAGACCAGGCTGGTGAAACCCACAGAAACAGCTGACCTGAACAAGGGGGAGCTCTTGGTCCCCAGACTGATAGCTGGGAAACCAGCAAGGGACTGATCCAAACCCCAGGAAAGTGGGTTTCAGTGAGGAGACCTCTGAAATCTATGGGGCCTCCTGTAGTAGATCAGTACTCATCCCTAGCATAGGAATGGACTTTGGGAGCCCATTCCACATAGAGGAATACTCCTTGAGCCTAGGTCCTATCCCAAAGGATATGATAGACTCTGATGACACCCTATAGAAGGCCTCACCCTCCCTGGGAAGCAGAAAGGATATGTGATAGGTAGGGTTTTAGTTGGGGGGGTAGTTAGGAGGGGAGGGAGAGGGAACTGGGATTGACATGTAAAACAATCTAGTTTCTAATTCAAATAAAAAAGAAAAAACACATTTTGTTTCTTAAACTTGTTAAACCACAGAGCCCTATGTTTGTGGAGAAGACATTGTTTCCTCTATAAACCCTTTTGTAAATTTTACCTAGTGGTTAAAGACATAGCTTGGAATTCAAGCAAACAGGATTTCAAATCTTAACTCCAAAGTGTCTTTGGCCATTTTATTTGCTTTATTGTTGCTGATAAATTATAACTACATTCATTACACTCCCATTTTCTACTCAGCACTTTTTTTCATACTCTATTTCAAACCCTGGAACAATGTTGGTGTCGGCAATACCTACCTACATTCTGTAAGTGATGGCACTGAAGGTTTAAGTATAATGCCAAAGCTTATGGAGTGTCTAGTCAGCATCAAGGTCTGGAGAACTAGTTTGTTAGTTTGACTCACATGAAACTGGCATTTTTTTTTTTTTAATTCAGGTGTGTTTATGTGACTGTGTGTCCACGTGTGTAAGCAGGTGGAAGATGTTGGGTTGTCTCCTTAATAATTTTCCATCATATTCCTTTCTGATAGGATTAAACCTGGATGCCCCTATTTTCAAGTAGGCTGTTTGTCCCGCATGTCCCAACAATCAGCCTGTTTCTGCTACCACCCGCAGCACTGCTACTGTAAGCATACATGAACATCCTGAGCTTCTTATGGGGATGGTGGCAATCCAAACTCAGGTCTCCACGCTTGCATAGTAAATGGTTTCTAGAATGAGCCACTTCCCCAGTCCCCAAACTCCCACTTTGGTGAACCAGAGAAGGTCATACACAGGAAATTTACCCGGGCTCTGCCTCTATAGTTGGAATTCCATGCTTTTCTAGGACAGAGCAAGCATTCCATTGTTGTGATTGCTTAAATCTGGCTATTCCCTTGACCAGAAAGGGAGCTCTGCCCAGTTTTTGTAAAGGCAGTCACTCCAGTTCTGTGAACGAGATTAGGATTACCTGTCATTCATACTCATGATCCTTAGTGGTCTGTGGTCTCTTTAGTATGTTCTAAGTGAACCTCAAATCTATAAGATATTAGAACTGCAAGGGAACATAAAAAATTACCTAGCATGAGTTAATTATCCTGCAGATAATGTAAACTACTTATAAAAATTTCAAACATGATTTTTAAAACATTGCCTTCTATAGGAAAATATATGAACAATATATATCTTGATTTGTCTTTCCCACCAGTGTAAACTTGCTCCCTATTTTTGTCATCTTTGTCCTACTAGTTGCTTTACATAAATATATCCATCCCCCGCCCCTTGATTCGTGTATACATGTTTCTGTCTGTATGTGCTCAAATACACAATATTTTTTGAGGTATATTTTTATTTTTAATTACTTATATTTACATGTCCATCCCCCCATTCCCTAGCCCTCCCTTCCTCCCATGTTACCCTCCCACCCCTCCACTCCTCTCCAGGGATAGTGAGGCCCTCTATCAAGGACCTTCAAAGTCTGTCATATTGTTTGGGGGAGGGTCTAGACCCTCTTTCCTGTATCTGGGCTGCAATAGTATCCCTCCATAGGGATACCTTAAGATCCAGCAATCCCTCTCTTGGGCATATACCCAAAGAATGCACACTCATACAATAAGGACATATGTTCAACTATGTTCATAGCAGCATTATTTGTAAGAGCCAGAACCTGGAAACAACCTAGATACCCCTCAACTGAAGAACGGATAGAGAAAATGTGGTATATTTACACAATGGAGTACTACTCAGTGGAAAAGAACAATGGAATCTTGAAATTCACAAGCAAATGGATGGAACTAGAAGAAACCATCCTCAAATACACAATCTTATTGGGGAGTCAAACCACAACAATCTGTCCTTGACAGAATGCTACTGGTTAGATCATAATGAAAAATGGGTTAAGTCCAAGTTCAAAAGTTCCCATAGTCTTTAACAGTCTCAAAATGTTCAAAATCCTAAAGTTTCTTCTAGACTCAAGCTATCTTTTAACTATGACCTGCTAAATTAAAAAACAAAAACAAATTACACACTTCCATCAAACACTGACACAGACTATACATTCCTATTCCAAAGGGGAACAAACACTAGACTGAAGGAAAACCAAAGCCATCAAGGATAACTCCAAATATGTAGCTTCATGGCAAAAGTTTTATTTATTTATTTTAATATTTATTTATTTATTTATTTATTTATTTATTTATTTATTGGTTTTTCAAGACAGGGTTTCTCTGTGGCTTTGGAGGCTGTCCTAGAACTAACTCTTGTAGAATAGGTTAGTCTTGAACTCACAGAGATCTGCCTGCCTCTGCCTCCCGAGTTCTGGGATTAAAGGCTGGTTCTGCTCCCTGTACACTGATGTCCTTGGCTTCTGTCTCACAGGCACACTGCAACCCAGGCTTTTCCTTCACAGCTTCACACAGGGGCTTCACATGGCATTCTTGGCTCCAGCTGTAGCACACAGAGTCTGCCCTCAGTGCTTTCTGAGTGCAAAGAATCCACGCCCCTTCATTCAAATTTTCTATCTTCTCCCAAGTTTTTCTCTGGCTTTACAAAGAGTTCCAGGACATCCTCTGATTCAGTCATAGCCTATTTCTAGACAACCCACAAGACCTTGTCAAGAGCTTCACCTAATTACTCAGAACTACACTATTGGGGACTAACCTGGAAAGGACCACAGGGCATAAAAAAAAAAAAAACATATGGAGAAAAGAGAGGAAAATAGAGAAAGGCAGAAGGGATGAGGGAAAAGACAGGGGAGGAAAAAGAAATGGAAGAGGACACAGATTCAAAATCTACATTTCAGAGACCATGTGTTGTAAAATGCTTTTGAATATTGTCTTCTTTTCTCAATATGTATGTGGCAAATCCAAATATTGTTGTACAGCTTGTATTTAATGTAGTTTCTGAGCTTTTAGACCAGATATTTTCAATTCAAAGGACATTGATATTCTTCCTTAATAAAATTAGATTTTAATATAACATTATATTTCAAAACATAGAAATATTTTGTTATTTTACAATAAAAGTTTTAACAGAGTCTTTATACCAGTTGTAGTTTTTTTTCTGCTTCAATATGACTATGTATTTGGACAAGTTTTAAAAAGGATCTAATGCTTAATCTCTATAAAACTGAAATTATTAAGCTAATTTTTAAGTTGTGAAGGAAGGAACTGGGTCCCTTTTTGTGGATGGCTCTTTGTAGCTGTGTGAGCAGGACACACTCTTTGTGACTGACTAAACTTCCTATCGTGTTATTATTTAGAAAACTGATGGCACTATACATGTCTCAACAAAGTACAAGATGCTCTTGCTTCTTTACTTTCTTATTTTATTACTGTAATGAGATATGCTTTGTTTCCTCTCCTCCTTATGGCACCAACACCAAGAATAAATGTGTGGAAGGCTGTGATACACATAGTGTCTAGGTCACCTTCAGCAACAGAGAGAGAGATACTGTTTGTTTTTTCTCCATTTTTTATTTAAATTAGAAACAAGATTGTTTTACATGTCAATCTCAGTTCCCTCTCCCTCCCCTCCTCCCCTGCCCCCCACTAACATCCCACCTATCCCATACCTTTTCTGCTCCCCAGGGAGGGTGAGGCCTTCCATAGGGGGGGTCTTCAGAGTTTGTCATATCCTTTGGGATAGGGCCTAGGCCCTCCCCTGTGTGTCTAGGATGAGGGAGTATCCCTCTATGTGAAATGGGCTCTCAAAGTACATTCCTATGCTAGGGATAAGTACTGATCTACTACAAGAGACCCCATAGATTTTCGAGGCCTTCTCACTGACACCCACATTCATGGGGTCTGGATAAGTTTCATGCTGGTTTCCCAGTGATCAGTCTAGGAACCAAGAGCTCCCCCTTGTTCAGGTCAGCTGTTTCTGTGGGTTTCTCCAGCCTGGTCTTGATCCCTTTGCTCATCATTCCTTCTATGCAGCTGGTTTCCAGTTCAATTCAGTGGTTAGCTGTGGGTATCTGCTTCTACTGCCATCAGCTCCTGGAAGAAGGCTCTAGAAGGGCATATAAGGTAGTCATCAATCTCATTATCAAGGGAGGGCATTTAAGGTAGCATCTCTACTGTGGCTTAGATGGTTACTTGGTGTCATCCTTGTAATTCTCTGGACATTTCCCTAGTGCCTGATTTCTCTTTAAACCTACACTGGTTCCCTCTCTGATGGTATCTCTTATTTTGCTCTCCTCTATTCTTCCCCCTACACAACCTTCCTGCTCCCTCATGTCCTCCTCACACCTCCTCTTCTCCCCTTCTCATCCTCCTAGCTCCTTCTCCCCTCCCTGCATGCTTCCATGTATGTCTCTTTTAGAGTCTGTTCAACCATGTTCATAGCAGCACTATTTGTAATAGCCAGAACCTGGAAGCAACCTAGATGCCCCTTAACTGAAGAAAGGATACAGAAAATGTGGTACATTTACACAATGGAGTACTACTCAGCAGAAAAAACAATGGAATCTTGAAATTCCCAGGCAAATGGATGGAACTAGAAGAAACCATTCTAAGTGAGGTAAACCAATCACAAAAAGACAAACATGGTATGCACTCAAGATTACCAGCCTACAATACATACAACCAAAGATACTGTTTTATAGACACTTTTTATTTTTGGAATAGCTCCTGCTCTATGATTTGGGTTAATTACTGTCATCATCCTTCAAAACCTTGGCATGGCTTCTGTTTGGATAAGCAAGTTTAGCATTGGTTTCAAGCCAAAAAATTAATTCTTAATGTAGCTGGACATAAAATGCTATGGAATCCAACTGTTAAAAGGGAATTAAGTCTTCCTAATTAGATTTTACTAACAAAAACCAATAATTTATTGGACACTAGACAGAAGCTATCACTTTTCCAAAACAAATGCTTTTTTCCCATAAAAATATTTTGCTTGACTCTGAAATATTTGCTGTATATGGCAAGTTTTATTTGAGGCTTAAAAAAGCAAACTTCTATTTTGGTAAAACATTTTAAAAATTAATCTTCAAAGCCAGGTGGTAGTAGTGCATGCCTTTAATCCCAGCACTCAGGAGACAAAGGCGGGCAGATCTCTGTGAGTTCAAGACCAGCCTGTTCTAGGGGAGCTAGTTCTGGGACAGGTTCCAAAGCCACAGAGAAACCACCCCCCCCAAAAAATGAATCTTGCTTTATTTATCTGAAAACACCAGGAAAATGTGCATAAAACACATCTATGTATTTTTGTATGAAGGGAGTCAGGTTATGAGATCACTATCCCTGCAATAGTCATGTATTGCAAAGGACAGATGATGATGGATGAGTGATGAACAAAGCCTGGCCAGAAGCTCGAAGGGGAGGTAGAGTCTAAGGTGGTATTCTACTTTATTTAAGTTGAAGACATTATGACAGATTTAAGTAAATAATCAATGCATACCTTGTCTATGCAAAAAAAAAAGAGTTAACGCATTGTAACTTTTATTAGGAAATAGACCCAGCATCACCCCATGGAACCAACAGTTCTGTTTTGGGCACATAAGTTGTGGATAATTTTCAGACATTTAAAGAAGGGACTAGGAATGTCAGTGTTATCTGACCCCAGAGATCAGAGAAGAGAGCAATATTAGGGGCATATATTTGGAATAATAATATGTAGAGGACATATAAAAGACCTAGGACTGAATGACAAGACTTAGGACAAACAGCCCATAACAAAGAACAGTCCCAGGTCCTAAAAAACAAGAAATGACTCAATACTGTATTGGGTCAGAGACTTCTATCATATGCATAGAGTTGCACCCTTCCATAATTGTAATATGAACACACCCTTGGCACATCTGACCCTCTCAAAAAGTAGTAAATTGAATGGTTATTACTATATGAAGTTTAAACTTCTACAATTCTGTGCTGTTGGATACTGAAGCACTTGTTGCCCTGTAACCTTTATCAACTTCTCATTTTATCAGTTGTTACTAATGACTATACCTTGTGCTTCTAACCAATTTTTTTGGAGCCCACTTTTTCTTTTTTTCCTTTTGTCATTCAATTTTCTTTTGGAGAAACTGCAGGAGAAAATTGGGGAAAATTATTTAATAATTAGCATGAGTTGTTCTCATTTTAGCTGTTTATTAATGATATATAATAAGAGTCACAATATAGTATATAAAATCCAATTATATATAATATATGCCAATTTTGTACTATTTTCCCTACCTACCTATACTATATACATTGTTTTCTTTCCTTCCCGCCACCCTTTCATCTGAAGCAGGACAAATCAGGAGCAAGAACAAATCCATATTCATATTTCTATGTCACTTAACCCGATCATTGAGGAATTCATAGGTCCCAAGATTATTTTTAAATTCATGTCTGCATAGCAAATAGATACTAGAAAAGGGAATGTTTTGCATAAATCCAATTATATTAGCTTTATGCTACTGGAATTGGCTAAAGGGAGCTGACAATCTAATGAAGATATGTTTTCCAATATAAATCATATCCATCTTACTTAAAAATTAAATGTTTTCATTTAACTTGCAGTTTAGAATTAGAAACCAGCAAGCACATTTTTATGTCCCTTTGAATATTTGTAGCCTTTTTATAGGATGGATTTAAAAAGCTAAAACAAAGTAAATTGAATAGTATTCCTGCAAACCTGGTATTATTTTAATACCCACCTAACATTTTATCTCAAGATTTTGTCTTTCTGTATAGTTCTAGAGTTGACTAACTTGATTTATTTTCATGCATGAGCTTTAGAGGAAGATGGTGAGTGATTTTATGTCTGTATGAGTAAGTGTGTCACAAAATACAACTATGATGAGAGAGTATATGAGTTGGATCTCAGGATATCCCGGGAGCTCATTTGTTCTCCCCATTTCCAATTCACCCAAAATATAATGCAATGATAAAATTGAGATCTAATAATGAAAAACTCCACAGAAATTATTATTGAGACATTAGAATGATGTTCTTTCCTAGAAGGGCTACACACTGGTCAATAAAAAATAGAATATAGTCTTAAAAAGAACAACATTAGGCTAGGATGATGACTCAGTGGGGAAACCAGCTTGCTGAAGAAGCCTGATGACCTATATTTGATTCTGTGAAACTATGACGGAAAAAGAGAACTTTTTAGTTCCCTAAAGTTGTTCTTTCACTACTACATGTATGCCATGGGATATTCATTCTCTCCTTCATATACACACTAAAATCATAATTCTTCCAAGTTTCATGTATATATAGCTATTATTGTGAATATCAAAAAAGCAGAATGGCAAGTCCTCCAAACCTGTTTTGCAGCATATAATTTATCTAGATGCATAAATTAACCCCTAATTCTCAAACCTAGCCTATTAAGAAGTTACTAGTTTTCCTTACTCTACAGCTAAAAGACAGACTTTGAGTGGTTTTAAGGTCACACAAACCAAGGTTACACAGCTAGAACTTGCTGGGATACAGGTTCCAGCATTTGTTAGTAAATTTTCTGGTAAGGCAAATAGCTCATATCTAGGTAAATTCTCTACCTCCATATTATAATGCTCAAATTACTAAAATTTCTGATTTTTTTCATATAAAAGGGACTTAGATTTGGATATCCTCAATAGTCACCTATGAATTCTAGGCAAGTCTATTTTTACTTCTAGGAACAAGCTCTAGCCCACCCTCTCCAGGGAAGAATCTGATAGAACGCCACTAATTTAGTAAAGCATGTTTGGGAGAATGGTTTAGAAAAATGACAATTCAATTTGGAGAAGTTTCAGGCTTTCTGCCCAAGGCTCTAATAATATTTAAATTTAAATATTTGTGATGTATGGTGTACTTTCACATGCATTGTACAAACAGTAGAGCAAAATGAGCTCAGAAGGTAAAGAGAATAGACAAACATACTCATAGTTTGCAGAAGGGAAATTACTGCCCAAAGAGGATAAATGACTTGCCTGAAATCCAGAGTTATCACAGTGAAAGATGGAGTGTGGGTGGGTGAAAGGATTCTTAGAATTTTTTGGGAAAATAACACTTGGACCTCCATATTTGATTACAAAATGAAAGATGCAGAGGACAGTTCTGTTGGTACAATCTCTTGGTCATGTGACTAGAAAGATGGCTAGAGAAAGCCAGAGAGGGAATTTTTTCCCACTAAGGCCTGGAATAAGGGATATATATGGTTAGGTTAGTTCAGGTGTCATGCAGCGGGGGCATCACATTTAATGTCAGTGAGATTTTAGCTATTATTTATTGGAGTGTTTTAGATCACTGAAATTTATGTTTGTCTTATATTGTGAGGTGGCTAAAGGACTCCTATATGCAAATATCCTTTTGTAAGTATCTATTTATCTACCAACCAACTATCTTCTGCCTCTTTCTGTAAGAAAATATTTTAGGGTTGATATTTATAATCTTTTAAGTTCTATCTAACAGCCCCAAACTCAGTCTCAGAAACCTCTGCTTCAAAAATATGCATTAAATTTCTAGAACAAAAAATTTCTCCTTTTTTCCACCTTCTAGCTTGGTAATTTGACAAAAAGTTAAATTACATTCTTACAACTCTACCACATTTCTTATAGTGAAATGATAGCCTGCATCAGCCTATCTTCAAGAATAATGTCTTATTTTTAGTCTGTTACAGTGGAGTACTTCTAGATAGAGGGGAAAAAAATTTCTAAATGCAAGGAAAGCATGGAGCTTGTTTGGGAAAGGTGGATTTAAACAGTAGCAAATCCAACAACTTCAATTTGATATCTTGTTCCTATTTCACTGTAAATTAAGCATGAAACCTAAAATTTGCATTCTCCATGCTTCTACATCTGTCTTTCCAATGCCATGCAACCTATAATTTATGTAGCCTTTAAAACAAATGATAAAGGGGTACACTCACTCATAATATTTATAATTCATATCACCCTGCTGACTCCCAGGAGTACTGCTTCCACTGCAGCTGTGAACAAAGCTTCACAGAAGGCTTGGTCTAGTCAGCATGTGCTAGTAAAGGGGCAAAGATGAAGAAAATGGCTCCTTCATTCCCATGATGCACCAAATGTTATATTAGATCGACAACTGGAATATTTGTAATATGCAAAGGAGTAAAATGGAAGTAAAAATCATAGACAATTAATTTTCACTACATTGTATCTCAAAGAAAAATCTGACAGCTAATAACTGGGGTCAGAAATGAAATAAATCATTCTCATCTTGTTAAAAGCCAGTTTCGGATTCTATGAGCCTTATATCCAGGAAAGCTATAAAGTGAGTTAATAAATACAACTTCATGTAGAAAATGCCGAGACATAGTGTTAACATCCCATGAAACTTGAAACAGTTACTTAGTTGCACATTTTACAATGTTGTTCTAGGAGCCTGATTTACAATAGTGTGGTAGGCTCTAGAAAACTCCCCTAGCTGTACAAGAGATGATGGGACACCCACCTTGCTGAATATTGGACTAATGCTGGATTTCCAACATCCTTGTGTTCTAATTATTAGATGAGGATCCACTCATTTCCTTGATTTTGAAAATTCTATGAATCCAAATTTAAAATTCTAAGATTATAGTTATAAAATTAGTGGATGAGGCCAAATTTATCACTTTGTCCATGTTGGTTCATGCTTTTAAGTTATTAATAAAAATGTAGATATGATAGTTGTTATACTCATTGTGTTCCAGACCTGAGGAGAATCTATACATCATCTAAACTGCTATTTTGTAGATGAAGAAACAGGCAGTGAAGCATTACATCTGCTTTTAAAAAGCAATGAGCTTGTTTTATATATAAGGGGCTTTTCGTTTTGATAAGTAGTATGTAGCAATCTACTACTTTTCAAAACAGAATTCATTGGGAGGCAGAGGCAGGCAGATCTCTGTGAGTTCGAGGCCAGCCTGGTCTCCAGAGTGAGTGCCAGGATAGGCTCCAAAGCTAAAAAGAGAAACCCTGTCTCGAAACTTCCCTCCCCCCCAAAAAAAAAACAGAATTCAAACCTATTATAAATCATTCACTGTGGCACGTGCATTCACTTAGAATATATGGAAAAATAGCAATCACATACGCCTGTTTATCACAAGAGTGAACTGAGGGAAAAAAAGGCTGTTTGTCTATAAATATTCAATGAAGTTTATCTGAGAGAGAGATGCAAGCATCCAATCTTTGTCTAGGTGAAATCTGATTAATCAGACTAAACAGAGAAATTAGAGAACAGGAAGTTTTGGGTCAGTGTTAAGTGGACTCCCATCTCCTGTGGAAACTCCCCTCCCCCAACCCTTCTAAAAAGCTGCAAGTGACACTGTAGGTAACTTATTTTTCAAGAGGCATGGGGACCCGATGGATTTTTCCAAACTCTACTTTCTTACACAAATATCCACAGCAGACAAGGAAGGAGTTATCAGGAGGTGGATGTCTGCCCCACTGTACATAGCCCTGACATTACACAAGATGCCTCTGGCCCCAAGTTATATCCACACCCTTGAAAATGAGCAGGAAAACCCAGAGGAAGAGTGTTTATCTGAAAGCAAATGGGTCCCTGTCTAAATGCTGCTTGAAGGCATGGTCAGATAATAACCTAAAATGAATACTCAAAATGTCCTAGAGATTTCCCAGGCCTAATCCCACCTGATTTTCTAGGTTTGGTAACTTGGGAAAACTAACCTGTGTGCTTACTTTCCTTTAACTACTTACTTTAAAAAGGAATTTGCTAACAAATGAGACAAGGATTTCCAAAAGTCTCTCTTTGACACTTGTGCCTGCAAAATACTAAACAAGAACCTTAGCTGTCTGTACAGATGCAGACACCAGTGATCATTTTTAAATTGACACACAGGAAATTGAGAATAATAGCTAATTACCAAGGCAGTAATCAACATGTCCTATTTTCTCATGTAGAATGATTAGGACAAGTCTTATTGGCAAAAGTGCAACTCTAAGAGGCTAAATTAATGAATATACATCACCAGGTGAGGATTAAATTGCATGTGTATAGCTGTAGATGGCGAATTGTGGGGTGCTGCCCAATACAGCTGATTCAGTTACAGGTCTTGCTTTGAATTCAGTGGCTCAAAGGGCTTAGTCAGTCACCCATACAAATAAAGTGACACCGACTTTGTGTTTTGCGTCCTACCGAACAACAAGTATATCAAGATCACTACATTTTGGGTGATATGCTAGACCTTGAGATTCAAATATAGATGAAGTAGAGTCTCTATCATGAAGAGGTTTTTATTTAGCAATGGAAAAATATGTGAAAAATGTGTAGAAATCAATGTGGCATATGTATGAGATTTGCATTTCTATTTTGTTTCTATGTTGCAGTGATAGTCTCGACTCAAAGATTGAGTTGGGTCAGGGGGAGGTATTGAATAAAGTGGGTAAAAGGTATTTAGCACAAGATTAACACTGGACAAAGTCATCCTTCTCAGTGTCGCCCGAAAAATTCATCTTCTCTCATATTCAACCTCTGCAGTGTCCTCATGTATCCTATACTCATGCCATCATTTTGTCTGCAAACCTTGGATGGCTGTATCTCTCCATTCTTATTCTTCATGTTCCTAAGCATAAATGGAAAACACCTATGTGTCTGTACTCACTTGTCTTCTGAACTGTTCTCTTAATGCTGCCCTCAAGTGACTGATTGACAAACCAGAATCATCTGTCCTTTTGTACTCTCAATGAGGCTGTTCTGCCTGAGAGCCTGGTTCATCCCAAAGGATGGTTATCTAGAAAATACATTTAGCAAGTTGTGTTTCTCCCACTGTTTGAAGTAAAGAGATGTACTCTGTTGTAGTTGGGTTTTTTTTTTTTTTTTGCTGTAAAGAGACACCATGATCATGGAAACTCTTATAAGGAAAGCATTTAATTGAGGGAGCTGGCTTACAGTTTCAAAGGTTCAGCCCATTAGCATCATTATCAGCATGGCTGCATGGAGGCAGACACGGTACTGGAGAAATAGCTGAGAGTCTTACATCTTGCAGGCAGCAGGAATTGGACTGACAGTCACACTGAGGAAAGCTTGAGCAAAAGAGACCTTAAAGCCCACCCAAATAGTGACACACTTCCTCCAACAAGGCCACACCTCCTAATAATGCCACTCCTTTCGGAGGCCATTTTTTTTCAAACCATCACAAATTCCTTTCCTTCATGTCTTGTAATGCTTTGGTTATCTATCCCATTATTAAAATAAAAAAGCTATATGATGTCATTTTCTCTCATGAGGCCGTGAGCACCAATTCAATGGTCTCACTTCCCCTAAGTTTAGTATGCAATATTAAATGATTGATACAGATAACTGACTAAAATCATTGGCAATGATCCAGTAAACAGAAACTCTTTGAATGGCGGCTGGCAGTTCTCTTACCATTATGTACTCACAGAGCAGAATGATGACATAGAATTAGTTAATTAATACACATTTGCAGTTAGTTAAAGAATATCAAAGAGAAGATCAATAGAAGCAAGGGAAACCTCTTCATTCAATGTCTGATTATGGCCTTGTGCTGGCTAATCGAGATTGTCAATTTGATTGTATCTGGTTTCAACTACAAAAGACCCTCTGAGAGGGTCTGTTGGGTATTTCTTGAAAGGACTACCTGAGGATGGGAAGATGCTTCCCTAGAAGGACAGCAATCTGTCCTGGCCTAGGTACAAAATGACTGAAGGAAATGTTGTGGCTGTTTGCCTGCCCACCTGCCTACTGGTGAGTTCTTAAACTCTATGTCAGCTGCAGCTGCTACCATGCCCTTCTGACACCAGAGTCCTATCTTTCTCTCTGATTTATCCTTAAAGCACTGAGTGGAGTAATGACATTCATCAATATAACAAAAACAAAAGGGAAGGAAGAATGGAATTACAGTCGTGAAGATTAAGCATAAACTTTTACAGCAAAGTTGGACACAGGAATCTAACAGGAAAAAGAGTCCTGAGAGCCGGCAAGAGTCAGAGATTCACTCATTCTCACAGTCAGGTGTCCCATTAAAATACTAAGGTAATGGCAAAACTATATACAGAGGACCTGCTGTAGATACATGTAAGTCCTGTGCTCGCTGCTCCAGTCTTTGTGAGCTAATATATGCCTTGTTTAGTTGATTCAGAGGACTGTCTTCTCCTGGCATCCTCTGACTCTTATATCCTTCCCATAACCTCTTCTTCAGGATTCCCTGATCTCTGAGAGGAGGGATTTTATGGAGACCTCCAATTTAGACGCTCTCTCCACAAAATGTCTGGCTGTGGGTCTCTGAATCTGTTCCCATCTGCTGCAGGAGGAATTCTCTCTGATGAGAACCTGACAGGGCACCAACCTGTAACTATAGCAGAATATCACTGGGAATCATTTCATTTATTTTTCTTTTTAGACCAGTTGTGTTTGGCTTTGCCCTATGTCTCTGGGCATCTAGTCTCTCATTCTTGGTTACTCAAGCAGTGTCTGTATGGGTTCCTTCTCTCGGTGTGGGCCTTAAGTCAAATCAGACATTGGTTATCTACTCTCACAAGTTTGGTGCCACCATTACCCTAGAATATGTTGCAGGCAGGACATATTGTAGTTCAAAGATTTTGTGGCTGGGTTGGTGTCTTTGTTTCTCTTTTGGTAGTCTAAAGAGTACCTTCCTGAACCAAAAAGTGAAGGTTCCATGTAGCCAAAAGCTCAACTTCTCTGTGTTCAGTGATTGTGTGGATATTGTCCTTGACAATGGGGCCCCTTGGTCAGTTTGCAGAGAGCAGCCTGCTGTCTTAGGATCTGAGTTGCTTGGGGATTTGTATGGGAGCCCTGACCAAGAAGTCAAATAAATGCAACTCAGTCCTGCCACTGGAAGCCTCTAGTGGTGACAAGAGATGGCCAGTTGAGACTCATATCCCTCATTGCTCAGGGTCCTCATTAGGATCATCTTCATCGAATCCAGGAAGTTTCTGCTGTACTAGGTTTCCATACCAGTCCCCAAATGCCCTCCAATTTCATCCATCTCTCCATGCACTCTGTGCCTCCATCAAATCCTCCTCCACACACATATTTTATCCCTCCTGCTCCTACCACACCCATTTCACCTATAAAATCTATTCTCTTTCTGATGGGGGAAGTAATTCTGTATATGTTTATCTTATTGATTGTTAAATAAAATACTGTTTGGCCAATGAGACAGCAAGTAGACGGGACGAGGAGTCAAAGAGGATTCTGGGAAATGTAGTAGAGAAGTGCTGATCCAGACAGGAAGTGACATAGCAAGGAGACTCATATTTAAGCGAAGGAGAAACAGGAAGGGCTCCTTTTTCCCCATGTGCCTCCTCCAGCAGCAGGATGTGAGCCACCGGCAAGGAGGGACGTCAATAAGGCATCCAATAAGATAAGTCTTATAAAATATATAGATTTATGATAATTGAGACTGAGCTAACAGATGAGAATCCTAGTCATTGGCCAAGCAGCTTTGAACCTAATACAAATTTCTGTGTATTCATTTGGGCCTAACTCAGGCAGGCGGCTGGCATAGAGCTCACATGTGGCGGTGGGGCATTTGGCAGAAAGATTTATCGTAACATAGTTCCCCTTCCCAGGGAGATCCCTGCCTCTCCCCTAGACCTTTCTCTTTACCTAACCTCTCTGAGTGTATAGCTTGTAGCTTAGTTTTCATTTATTTAACATCTAATATCCACTTATAAGTGGATATATACCATATTTGTCTTTCTGGGTCAGGGTTACTTCATCGAGAATGATTTTTTTCTAGTTATGTCCATTTGTTTGAAAATTTTATGATGTTGATTTATTTAAACAGCTGAGTAATACTCTATTGTATAAATGTCTGACATTTTCTTTATTCATTCTTTGGTTGAGGGTCATCGAGGTTGTTTCTAGTTTGTGGATATTATTAATAAATCTTCAAAGAACTTGGTGAGTAATTGTTCTTATGAAAGAATTCAGTGTCCCTTAGATATATGCCCAAGAGTGGTATAGTTGGATCTTATGGTAGATCAGTTCCAAAATTTATGAGGAACTGCCATATTGATTTTCATACTGGCTGTACAAGTTTGTACTCCAACCAGCAATGGAGGAGAGTGTATTCCTTGATCCACAAACTCACCAACATGGCCTATCACTTGTGCTATTGATCTTAGTCCTCTGACAGGTGTAAGATGGAATCTCAAAGCAGTTTTGATTTGAGTTTCCCTGATGTCTAAGGATGTTGAGTTTTCTTTGTTCTTTAGCCATTTTGACATTGAAAAATGTTTAGATCTTTACTCAATGTTTTAATCAGATTATTTTGATTTTGGATACCTAGTTTCTTGTATTCTTTACATATTTTGGATATGTAAAGTCCTTTATTGGATGCATTGGTAAAAATCATTTTCTGTACATTTTGTACAGTCTCTTTGTCCAATTGATGATATCATTTGCATTAACAAAACTTTACCATTTTATGAGGTCCCATTGTTGATCTTATTGTCCAAACTATAAGTGTTCTTTTCAGAAAGTTGTCTCTTGTGTTAATGTATTCAAGGCTATTTGTCACTTTCTCTTCTATCAGGTGTGTCTAGTTTTATTTTGAGATAGTTGATTCACTTGGACTTGAGTTTTGTGTGTGATTATAAAATATGGGTCTACTTGTGTTCTTCCATATTCAAACTTCCAGTTTGACCAGCACCATTTGTTGGAAATGCTTTCTTTTTCTAGTATGTATTTATAATCTGGATTCTTTATTAAAATATTAGGTTTCCCAATATCTTGTGGTGAAATATTATTTATGATTTATTAAAGCTTGCTTTAGGATTCAGAAATCAAAGTCAGACACAAGCCATAGAAGCCAGGAACACACCTTTAATCCCAGCATCCAGAAGCTAGGAGGTGGTGGTACACACCTTTAATCCTAGGACTAAGGATTAAGAGGTAGATAGATCTCTGTGAGTCCAAGGCTAATCAGATCTATGTAAGATTGATCCAGTCCTAAGGAGAAACAGGTCACACAAAAATGATCTCAGAACCTGGGATCACATGCCTTTAATCCTAGCATTAGGGAGTAATAAAGGAGAGGAACTGGGTAGTATCAGGCATTCATTCTCCAGCCACACTGAGGATATGAAGACATTCAGACTCAGGATTCTCCAGATATGTTGAGGAGAGTTTGTGGATCAGTCCTTTCAGCCTGAGCTACAGGTAAGAGCTAGTCGCTGGCTGGTTTGCTTTTCCAATCTTCAGCTTGAAGCTTAAACCCCAATATCAACTCTGAGTCTTTTATTTATTGTGTTACAATGCAAACTATTTAGGTCTTCAGTTTAATTACACTGATTGACATGTCTGTTTTTATGCCAATACCATACAGGTTTTCCTATAGCTCTGTAGTGCTACTTGAAATCAAGGATGGTGATATCTCTAGCAGATCTTATATTGTTCAGAATCGTTTTAGCTATCCTGAGTTTTTGTTTTTTCCATATGAAGTTGAAAATTGTCCTTTCAAGGTGTATTGGCAGGTTTTGTGTGTTAACTCGATACAAGCTGGAGTTACCAGAGGAAGGAGCCTCAGCTGAGGAAATGCCTCAATGTGATCCAGCTGCAAGGCATTTTCTCATTTAGTGACCAATGGGGGAGGGTACAGCCCATGGTGAGTGGTGCCATCCCAAGACTGGTGGTCCTGGGTTCTATAAGAAGGTGGGTTGAGCAAGCCACGAGAAACAAGCCAGTAAGCAGTGCCCCTTCATGGATTCTGCATCAGTTCCTCCTTCCAGGAGTTTGAGTTGTCCTTCACTACTTTCATTGATGAATAGCAATGCTGAAGTATAAGACCAATATACCCATCTTGCTTTTTGGTCATGGTGTTTAATAGCAACAATAGAAACCCTAACTAAGATCTGTGAAGAATGGTTTTGGAATTTTGGTGGAGATTGCATTGAATCTGTAGCTTGCTTTTGATAGGATGAGCATGTCATATAGATTTACTATACTAATCATGCCTATCCATAGCATGGGCAGTCTTTCCATCTTCTGATATCTTCTTCATTTTTTGTCTTCAAAGACTTGATATTTGTATCGTACAAGTCTTTCACTAGCTTGGCTAGATTTACCCCAATATATTTTATATGACTTGAGGCTATTGTGAAAGGTGTCATTATCCTTGATATTACATATTTTATTTAAAGCGGGTATGTAGGTATTTAAGTTTGGGGTGATTTACTGGTCTAGGTGATGATTTCTGCATTTGTCTTTGTTAGGTTATGTTCCTTGGTTCCTATCCTATTTTCTTTTTGATTTTTTGGAGAGCGATGGCTCTCTCTCTCTCTCTCTCTCTCTCTCTCTCTCTCTCTCTCTGTGTGTGTGTGTGTGTGTGTGTGTGTGTGTGTGTGTGTGTGTGTTTATTTGACTGGCCTACTCAGCTGGTGTTTTCACAAAGAATGCCTGCTCGGTGTTGCAGGTTAGGATGCAGGGACAAGTTGGAGGGAGGTTAGGAAAGGATGGTCTGTGGAATTTACAGAGGTAAATTTACAGTGGGTAGGGGGGAAGGGATACTGCAGCTGGCAATCAATTGCACTGCTAGAGAGAGTGAGGGATTGGGTCTAGGGGAAACACATGGAGAAGCTACGTTCTGTAGGCAGCCTACCTGGTGTTGTGGCAGGAGTTATAATGAGTTTTTTAAAAGTGTAGTTATATAGTTCTTCAAGACTTCAATAAAAGAAAGCTATTGACATTGTTTAGTATAGATGGATGTTCTTTTATCCCTAGGTTATGACAAATTATACTTCCCTTATTCCTTTGCTCTCAGCTTGATCCCCATTGGTAACTGTTCTGAATCAGGGAGGAGGACACAAGTTTCCAATACCTGCTCATAAAACAGCTTTTCTGTGATGGCGCCAATGAGAATGTTTTCTAGTAAAATGCAATTCTGAATGCAGGTCTGTTTGGAAACATAAGCTACAGAACTCCACCCCCACCCCAAAAGGTCAAACAAAAGACTTAACAAGGAAAAGGAGAAGGTCCATGTACTACATTATATAAGATTTCTAACATGGCTTTGCCTTACTTAGTATACCTGCATAATTTTTACAAATGTGAACTGTTTATGCAGTTAGTATAATGTAGTGGTTTGAATGACTATGACCTGCATAGGTTCGTATGTTTGAATGCTTAGTCTATATTTGTTAGGACTGTTTGGAAAGGATTAGGAGGTCTGACCTTGTAGGAGAGGGTATCTGTCAGTGGGGGTGAGTTGGGGTTTCAAAAGACCATACCATGCCTAGTGTCTTTCTCTCTGTGCTCTGCTGGTGGATCAGATATAAGATTTCAGTTACTGCCCCAGCTCCATGCCTGCCATGTTCCCTGCCGTAAACATCACAGACTCACAATGTGAAACTGTAAGTAAGCTCCAATCAAATGCTTTGTTTTGTAAGTTACCTTGGTCATGCATCATGCCTCATTACAGCAATAGAACAATAACTAGGCCACATACACATACATAATATGCATATATACTGAAAATTACATTATAGATAATCCAGGAGAAACTGTATAGTTTGTATCTTATGTACAATTATAGGATGACAATGTCATCCTATTTTAATATATATGCTTATTAAAATTTGCTCCAAAATATGTTACCTTGTGCTTCCTATTTGCTTTGTACTTTCAGCCAGTTATTTGTCTTTGGTATGATTCTTTGTAAGGAAATGGTGAGTCTATTTCTTGGATACTGAATGGTTTAAGCAAAAATAAATTTGTATCCCCATAATTCTAGGTACAAGAATGGTCTGAGGCACACTTCCTTCTGAGGCCTCTCCCCTTGATTTGTAGGTGGATGCACTCTTCTTGTTTGTCCAAAGTGTTCCCTTTGTGCATCAGTCTGGTTTCCTATTTGACAAGATCTCCAGTGATGCTGGGGTAGGGACTACACTAATGAGACTTAAGTTAATCAACTTTTTAAAGCTATCTTTATATATAGTCACATTTTGAGCTACAGGAGGTTAAAATGTCATCATGTGAATTTTAAAGAATAAAAACATGATATACTAAGACATTTTGAAGTGCATATTTTTTATGCTGGGGAAATAAACTGAGAGACAGTTGTATTGTGTAGCCTGCCTGACAAAGCCTTGGTCAATCCCCCCGTAGCTGTTCACCAGTTTTCCCTTTCATTAGGATGAACATGGGTGGGGCCACAGGCAAGGGAACTCTGTGATAGTCAAACCCAACTTTCATTGACTTTACTTGATGGTAGTGGAATTTCCAGAAAATTCTTTCTCAAGGGAAACCTGTGTAGTATGCGTCAATAGTGTGTACATCCGTCACTATTCCTGTGTATTCTTTTATGAAATATAATGTATTTTGATTAATATATGATAGTCTTTTGTGTAAAATATCATTATAACTAATGTGTTTTTTTTTCTAAAACTGAAGCCAAGATACTTCAATTGAGACTTACCTACTTGAATTGAGACTCACTTTGCACTGTGTATTCTATCTAAATAGAATTGTTTGAATATTTTGAGGATTGCACACTCCATATAACAGTAATAGGCACTTAAAGTACTTTCAGAGGCAGGTCTTTATGCAAAAATAATTTTAAGTATAAAGATTAACATTTAATACTTCTTTGTTGAGTAAGAAAAATAATACCAAATGGCTTTTGATTAAAAAAAACAAAGTTAGACCAAACAAAAAAAACAAAAAAACAAAGACAAAAACAAAAACAAAAACCCACACAATAGAATTCAGACCTGACCTGATTTCGAACTTGGGAGTAAATGCCCCTGTAGTAGATTGAAAGGTGAATAATGTAACCATTGATTAGGACAGTATCTTAGAACACTTTACAGGTGAAAAATATTTTGAATACTTGTGACATATCAAACAAGTTAAGCCAAATTTAAGTTTAAAAATACAAAGAAGGTTAATGACAGTGGGAAAAATAAAAAAATATTTTAAGATGCATGGTCTTTTATTGAAACTACAAAAGTGAAGAAACACAGACACAGAAGATTTATTTATTTTTTATTTTATTTATTTTATTTCCACATGTAAAGCAAAATTCCTTTTTGTTCTTATTCACAATGAAATAAATTAAAATGGAATTCTTGAAAGTTCAAAAATGGCTTCCAAATCACTGTTTCATCAAAGAACACTGAGTACTGACTGATTCATCTGCACGAGCAGTGCCTGATATGAGCTTGCAAAACAGGGGGAACGAGTTGTCCCAGTGACCTCATGTTCTGAACACTGTAATACAATACATGGCTCAGCGGAATGTAAAACCCTGAAATGCCAAACGCTGTGTGCGAAAATTATAGACGATTTATGGCTCGTTTCATTATAATGGCCATTTTATTTAACTAGGTATTATCAAGATAAAAAGCTAACAAAGTTAGATTTTAACAAAGAAAGAAATGTGGAGCAAACTCCAAATTTTGCCACTGATTAATATCAACTGCTTTCCGAGGGCCAACAAAGATAACCACATGACACGTGGCTTCTTTAGCTTGGACATCTATACGATAACATCAATAAAGTGTCTCTGCTGATGGATCAGAAGCAATCGTATTTTTATGGTTTATCACCATGATCTCTTTGATTTGTACAAGCACCCAAACAATTCAGAAAAAATCCTGAAACGCTGCAGCAAAAGCGGCAACAATCAAAAGGAAAGTGCTGGTAGGGTTAGGTTTCTGCGACCTGGCTGTCTCTGCTGGGAGCTAAGTCTTCATGAATCATCTTATTCAATCCCTCTCCCAGGGTTTATAGCAAATGTACCAAGTGAAACCTCTGCTTGGAGTCATTTTATCTTTATAAATTCCTAGTTATTTTTCAAGATCAGGTACAAGTATATCCTGTTCAGATTATTTTTTTCCTATATAAACCAGACTTTATTGGTTTTTTGCTTTTATTCATTTTGCTTTTTTAAATATTGGCCAGTATTGTTTTCATTTGTTTTGTGTTTAACACACTGGATTGTAAAGTGTGAAAGAAGGAATGTCTTAGTTATGCTCATTTCCCTCATACTATAGTTCTAGATACACATAGTACATGGTCAATAATTTTCTAATAAGAATAGCTGAAAGCACTGAAAACAAAAAACAAAAGGAATATACTCTTCATGTGTTTCCAGAAAAAAAACCCACAGTCCTCTTAAAATATAAACAAAGGTAATTTCACTCACAAAGAACACAAAGCTAGTAGGACAGTATATTTACAAATAAGAAGTGAATGGACATTACATTAGTAGACTAAAAAGCTGTTTATCAAGAGTTCTCAGAAAAATTTCACAGGAATCATATTTGACTCTAGCCTAGGTATCACAAATGATGACAGGGAGGAAACAAATAATTTAACTCCTTGTCTCTAAAGCAGTAGTCCTCAACCTTCCAAATGCTGCAACACTTTAATACTGTTCCTTAGGTTGTGGTGACCCCCAGCCATAAAATTATTTTCTTTGCCACGTCACATCTGTAATTTTGCTCTTCTGGATTATAATGTTAATATCTGATATGCAGAATATCTAATATTGAACCCCTGTGAAAAGGTCCTGTGATGCTCGAGGTTGTTGTGACCCACTTGTTGAGAACCACTGCTCTGAAGGATGAGAACGAGGAAGTATATAAGATTATGAAAGAAGGGAAATTATTTAGAAAGAAAAAAATTATTTTCCTCAGAGAGGAAAATAAAGTAAAGATGAAGAGAAACTAGTTCCAGATGCATGATGATCTACAAGGATCTTGTTTTATCTAATTGTTAATTACATCTAAGGAAAAAGTCACTGAAAAATCTCAGGAAAATTTTCAAAACAATTTGAAAATTATTTCAAAGCAAAAAACACTTTGAAAATTATTTTAAAGCAAAACCACACACCTCATTAAGAACTTACTGAATTCGCTGGCGTTGGTGGCGCACACCTTTAATCCCAGCACTTGGGAGGCAGAGGCAGGCAGATCTCTGTGAGTTCGAGGCCAGCCTGGTCTCCAGAGCAAGTGCCAGGATAGGCTCCAAAGCTACACAGAGAAACCCTGTCTCGAAAAACAAAAACAAACAAACAAACAAAAACAAACAAACAAAAAAGAATTTGCTGAATTCTTACTTACTGTCTTTACGAATAGATGACTACTTTATATGCCATCCTAGAGCCTTCATCCAGTAACTGATGGAAACAGAAGGAGACACCCACAGATAAGCACTGAGCCAAACTCCTGGAATCCAGTTGCAGAGATCGAGGAGTGATGACCAAAGGGGTCAAGACTAGGCTGGAGAAACCCACAGAAACAGCTGACCTGAACAAGGGGGAGCTCATGGACTCCAGGCTGATAGCTGGGAAACCAGCATAGGACCAACCCAGACCCTTGAGTGTGGGTGTCAGTTAGGATCAGTATTTATCCCTAATGTATGACTGAACTTTGGGAGCCCATTCCACATAGAGGAGTTCTCTCTCAGACTACTCACATGGGGGAGGGCCTAGGCCCTGCTCCAAATGACAGTTTTGAAGATCCTCCATGAAAGGCCTCACCCTCCCTGGGGAGCAGAAAGGGGATTTAAATGGGGGTAGGTGGGGGCAGGGGAGGAGGGAAGGGAGAGGGACTTGGGATTGACATGTAAAACCAGATTGTTTCTAATTTAAATAAAACAAAGAGAGGGAAAAAAGAATAGAACAAATGGCTGAAAAGCAAGGTCACACCATAATTCAAAGGCTATGTTTTAATCTACTATTACTTTTTTGTTTTGATCAAAGATCCTCTTTGATCATAAGTAAGCAGCTTAAAATAGCTTAGAAAAGTCTTAGCCATAGAGAACCTTGTAAACAATGAAAATTAGAGAGCTACTCATAGTATAAATCATACTCATTTGTTAATAATTGGTTGAAATTCAGTTAAATCATCAAACAATATTATGAGCATTCATAAATGATTCACTGAATTATTTGGAACAAAATTCTACCAACCCATCCATATATAGTCAACTTATGGATATCAAAAGTTTTTTTTTTTATAAACTAGGGGTGACTATTAAGTACTTGGGTCTTCAATCAACTTGACAACTTCTCTTGACACTGATAATGGTTATTCCCATTTCAGTTAGGGAATGGTAAAAATTGGGTAGTTAGTGTTACCTTTTTTGGACAATTTTTGTAAGTTTTCCATTTATCAGAAAAGGGCAAGCATCACAGATAATTTTCCAGAACTAATCAGCCCTATGATAGGCATTAAAACTCTTTCTGGATTCTTTGTTTTCAAACTGCATGACAAAAGGAGGAGAAAAATGACAAGGGGGACTTCTTGTTTGGTTATGATCACATTTAATGGACAATCCAAGGAAATGTCATTGTAGAAAACACAGAAAATATACTTCATATTTTCCTATATACATCCAGATTTTAAAATATGCAAATGATAAGCAAAAGGTACTTTAAGAATATAATAAATATATCAGTAAAATACCATAAAAAGGAAAAAGTGAGGACAGTGTAAAGAATCATCTTAGTTTTAGTATATTCATCTCATGACACTCCAAGCTTTGCTATAGAATTCTACACTAAAATCCTTTCTAAAATCTCCTTAGATTAAGACTTACTCTTTTTAGTATAGAAAACCCTGTTTTATCCCAGGAGGGAAAAAGCATTAGTAGACCCAATGGCATGATCTAGAAGAAAGACAAATTCACTGATGCATTTTATATTAGAACCAATTACCTTACACCCAGAAGTCCAATAAATATTGAATGCAGTGAGTAAGTGCTGACCTCCTGTGTAGTTTATTTCAATATTTTGAGGAAAAAGCTCCTCAGAGTTCAGAAAGTCTTACAAATGGCTCAATGATAGTCTCATCTATCACACTGAACAGAGATGGTTTATTTAGGGTCCATTTAAAATGTAAAATATAAAGGATTTATGATGGTTTATAAAATGATAAAATATTGTGTAACTGTAAAGTATTTATTTAATATAGCCCATATAGTTTGAATTCATTCAAATAGACAATCAAGTTCATCAACTAGCTGTATCAGAAAAATGTAATTCCAAGGACCAAGGATCAAAGAAATATCCATGCAGAAAAGCATGAGAAGAAGCAGGAAATGTTCATTAGCCTTTAGAAATTGTAACTGATTAATCAGTAATTGTAGGAGCATTGATACATTCCAGATTTGTTAATATGTAGCTGGGAAAGTTATAGATACTTATGATACACTATGTGATGCTATAATATATGTATACATTTATACATGTACACATTTTAAAGCAACCACAATTAAGCTAATTACCATAACCATCACTTTAGAGTTTCTTTCCTATGTGGTTTGAATAATTAATACCTTCTCTCTAGGCAAATTTCACATGCACACTCTATTTCCATTGATCACATTCCCCTTGCTGTAGATTGGTCTTCCAAAACATATTCATTTTATCAACATTTCTCCATTCCCTCCTTATCCCTGGACCCCTTCAACCACCTTCTAGTCTCTGATTCTATAATTATTGTGCATTGTACTTATCAGGTAGATTATGCAGTGATTGTCTTTCTAAGCCTTATCCCTTGGTGGAACCTAACACCCTGCTGTAAATGCAGGACATCCATATTTTCAATACCAGTTAGCATTCCAATGTTTGTGTGGGTCACACGTCTTCTTATCTATTACACTTAGGTGGGTTTCTCTATTTTTGCTACTGTGAATGACTGCATGGGAAAATCCACAAAGTTTTCGATAATGTTTGTACTAATTTGCATTCCTACCATCAGGATGCAAGGGTTCCCCTTCCTCCACAGTCTCCCTGACACTTGTTATGTTTTGGCCTTTTGAAAATAGCCATCCTACTGATATGAGATGGATTTGTGATCTCGAAAGTTTAAGATTTCAAAGAAACCCAGTGAAAACCCAAACAATAGTTTGGGCAATCATGACATAAATTATTCTAAAGCACATCTAAAAACTTAAGCTATGATACAGAAAATAAAGCAAAACATTTTTTTTTCAGGAAAATGACGTACATGAAATCTGTAGTTCATTTTTATTTTGTGCTGTGATTAGCAGGCAAGGTATAGAGGGCTGTGCATTTCTTTAACAAAGGTATCATATCAATACACGTTGCTTTTCTTTATTTCTTCACCTTTATACACTTGGAAATGGATTATCTATAGCTATATCATCTACATCTACACTTAAATCTATGTACATAGCTATATTTTTTATATCGATTTACATCTATACTTATATGTCCTCTGTATCATCTATATCTGTATCATCAATACCTATATCATCTCTCTATATACCTACATCTTTGTATATATATCTATATACGTATGCATATATGTATACATATATACATATATATATATACATATATATATATTTATATATATGCCTACATCTGTACCTATATCTATATCTATCACCCTTCTACCTCTCTCATGTCATCCTTTTTATGCTAGGCAAGTACTCAATCACTGATTGCATGAAAGCACGGCAATTATTTATTGAGACCAAAGGTAAATTACCAAGTGATGGAGAACACTGTGAGATATCCACTCTTTCGCTAGATTATGTTTTCAAAAGCGAAACAAAAGTGCCACTCGAAGAAATAACATTTTCATTATAGCAGCGGCTTGTGTAAACAAGACTTACAAGCTTCTCATTAACAATACATCCCTGCCCTCTGCTGGTTGCTGTAAGTAAAGAACACAAAAATGATAGGATTGAACAAAAATGGCTTAATGTTTTTACTTTCGTGTACTTTAGTCAAAAAATAATGAAATAAAATAAATTGAAGATAACATTCTTACAAGAAAGGTTTTTCTTGTTACAGTCAGCAAATATGCCCTTTGTTAGGAACCAGACTTGAGGAAAAGGCTTCAATGGACAGTGTACTAGGGAATCCAAACAGCATCCCCAAATTTAACTGAGTTCATATTTCAGTGTGAACAAGGAAGGCATTGGTTGGGGATCACTGTGGTTTCTAAATCACTTTACTTGGCATACTATCTAAATACTTCCTGAGGATTAAAAATTACAACTAAAAGCAGGTAGACCTAGGAATCTTGCAGATATTTTGCTTGCAGAAGATTGCCAAATGGACCCTGCTTCTATTAACTCATTCAGTGCTGGGGGACTGTGGATGACTTCCAGGTGAGACAGGAGAACCCAGTTTCACACACAGCACCTAATTATCTACCTCCAGTTGATTACAGAAGGAGACTTGTGAGAATGCAGTGGCCAACTCCAGCTTTCAAAAAGTCAAGAAAAGCAACCAAAACTTAACGATGAAAATAATGGGTTATATTGAAATAGTTTTCCCCATTGATAAGAACAAATGTAAGTAATAAGTACATGACCCGTTCAAATCTGTAATGTTCTATACTGCTCATTTACTTGGAAATACTAATTTTGAATGCAGTCTTAACTACACATGAAAAAATGAAATCCAAAAAATAAAAATAAATCAATATTACCAATGCAAATCTTTCAGGAGAGAAATGACCCTTAGTTTAACTGTTCTATGGATGTAGCTGGAACACTGCTGAGATCCTGGTTGGTACCAAACAGAAATTATGAAAATATTAAACAAAGACATGGAGGTGAACACTTGGATGGGTGTTCAATTGTCTTCTTCATCCAAAAGAAAGTAGACACTGAAGATTACCATAGACAACCAAAATAAAGATATATCCTCTTAAAAATATTCATTGCTTTCCACACTGTGTTTCAAACTTAAAAATTAGAGGGAAAAGGCTAGTACTTTTTCTTTACTGAAATTCAGCCATGCTGCTGAAGGAGAGAACATGAACAAGTAGTCCACATCATGCAACCACGTATCGTAGACAAGGACATGCTTAAAGTCAGATTTTTAAGGGATTTTAGAATTTCACTGGGGTTATAATTCATGTTTAAAATACATATCAGTTCATCTTTTCTTTAAAACAAAGAAATTGGTGCTGGAGAGATGGAGAGATGGAGAGATGGAGAGATGCCCCAACAATTGAGAGCACTTGCTGCTCCTGTGCAGAACCCAAGTTCAGTTCTCAGCATACACAGTGGATGGCTCACAACAGATTGTGACTCCGGTTCAAGGGGATCTGATGCTGTCTTGTAGCCTCTGTAGGTGCCAGACATGCCTGTGGCGTGCACACATATACAGGCATATATATATACACATGTAGATGCACACATAAAATAGAAATTTAAAAATATTTCAAAATAAATGAATGGTATAGTGGTAAGTGGAGTGTGTGTGTGTGTGTGTGTGTGTGTGTGTGTGTGTTTCCCCTTTGATGCTCTTTGTTCTTAACCTCCATGGAATCTTAAAGTTGTATTTCCATAGCCTCTGTCCATAGGGAGTATGTGTCCTGACAGTGGATTCATCCAAGACACTTAATCCCCTGGCCCCTGATTTTAAATTATACTAATTATTAATATTAAAATTATATATTAATACAATTATAATTATTATAATTAATTATAAATTAATATTAATTAATATTAATTAATATTAAAATTATATTGATTTTTATTGCAATCCACTCTTTTTAAATTAGATAATTAATTTTCATCAGATTTCAATTCTCAGCAAACCTGAAAAGAAGACCGTTTGCATATATATTGTCCCCACACATAAACCATCAAGGCAGGAACTCAAGGCGGGAACCTGGCGGCAGGTGTGGAAGCAGAGGGCATGGAATAATAATGCTGTGTACTAGCTTGCTTCCTGTGGTTTGATCAGATACCTTTCTTAGATGGATGGCCTATCTGCCTAGGGCTGGCATTGCCCAGAGAAGAGTGGCCACTTCTACATCGACTACCAAGCAAAATAAAAATATTCCTTCATAGACATGCCCACAGGCCAATCTGATGGAGCCAATTCCTCAGCTGAGATGTCCTCTTCCCCGGTTTGTTGACAACCAAGATTTGGCCTAGGGCCAACACATATGTCTTACACACCGTGACTTCCACTTTTTCACTTGAGCAGGACTCCTCTCAACTGTCAATACAAACAACACACAGCATAATCCACCTCACCATTTCATTCTCAAAAAGAAAAGCCTCTGCCATAAGAGAATCAAGTAAAGCAACTCGTATTCCCCAGCCTAATTTTTAAACTCTGCTTAACTTTTCATTTTGGTTGCACTCTTTGAAGAATGTAACTTTGAAATCATCTCTATGGACATGCACACACATACACAGAGACACACACACATACATGCATGTGCTCACACACACACACACACACACACACACACACACACACACACACACACACACACCCCACACACTCTAAATGTTAAGACAATAAAGCTTTACTCTCTCTTGAGATGTCCATGCCCAAATTGGGTATGTACCATCCATTTTTAAAATAAATTCCAATTTTCACCATCACACAATTATTCTCTGTGGCAAAAGTCCAGACCCCAAGCAAATGTGAATAGTGGTTCCTAAGGGAAATCCCTGGGGCTGGAGAAAAACACTATGCAACTGCCTCTCAACTCCTTGTGAAGAATTATAATACTTCCTTCATGCTAGATAATTTGAATAGATTTTGCAGAGGTTCTCTGAAGATTTTATACGGAAACCCCTTTAACTAAGTATGCCACTTGTGTATTTTCTGCTCATCTGACCCGCAGGAGTTTCATGTAGCATTCCACATTTATTATACGTGCTAACACACCCCTCCAATTTCTTGAAGGTCATGCCTCATTCATTCATTTACTTACTGAGTCATCTACCATTTACAGATAAAAATCACTGGTGTAAATGATAATGATAGAATAGGCAAACAGATTTCTGTTTCAGTTCTCGAAGAGTTCACAGTTTCACAGAAGCACAAAGTAAAGAGCAAAGAACACTTGCTGAGTAACTGGTGGGTAAAGAGAGTTGAAAGCAAGCCAACTGTTCATAAATGTGATGCAAATAAAGTCACTATATGGTGAAGAAGCAGTGTACATTTTGGTTTTCAAAATGAGCAAACTTTAGGCTCATGCCTCGAATGAGGGCAAGCTAAGTTTAGTGTGGAAGATGCAGACCATAATACTGGATAGAGAAGAACAGTTTGCTACATGAAAAGATGGTGAACAGGGGAGCAAGACAAAGAGGGCCCAGAAGTAGAATCAGAGTGAAGAGTATTTTACTGAATACATAAATATGGATAATATGAAAACTATCACTTTCTGAGAGTAGTTAAGTGATGTAACAGTCAACAAATGTCATCACTTAATTTCCTTAATTGGGGTTTATTGGAAGTAATAGGGACTGTTCGAGTGGTGAGATATTTCCAAAATTATGTCAACAGTGAAATAGAAGTGTATACAAAGTACACCTTAAAAATTTTTTTTAACATACTACACTATTTTTCTAACTCCCATATTTAAAATGTTAGAGAGCAGTTTCTTTGGTAACTGGACATTGCTTGAATGCCTTTTTACATTTTTGCGCATCAGTCAATTTACAGCTGTTTTAATTTTTGCAGAGGTGAGCATTGACATCGAGAAAGAATGGGAGTTTATGAAGACTACAACAAAAAGTGTGTAACTGTACCAACATCTAAGCTATGATATTCACAGAGTATGGTTATTTGATAGAATGTCAGAAAAAGAGAGAAGCTAAGAAATGTTACATATCCGCCAGGCGGTGGTGGCGCATGCCTTTAATCCCAGCACTCGGGAGGCAGAGTCATGCGTGTATCTCTGTGAGTTCGAGACCAGCCTGGTCTACAAGAGCTAGTTCTAGGACAACCTTCAAAGCCTCAGAGAAACCCTGTCTCGAAAAAGAAGAAGAAAAACAAAACAACAACAAAAACAAAACAAAAAAAGAAATGTTACACATCTAAGTCATTAAATGTGGGTGAGAGGCATTATTAAACTACCCCACACATATATGTGATCATACATTGGCGCGCACACCCACCCACACACACACACACACACATTATGTACTCCTCTCTTTTACACACTCAGTTAGATATTCTTACTTTTGATTTTGTAAGTCAAATATTAGGTGATAAAGTAAATATATTGAACCATTGTTTTCCAGCTCTCATCAAATTAGCCCTCTGGTCTGACTTCATCAAAATACTTGAGAGGGTGATACTTTACAATCCTGTTCTAAAAAATGGTGTGTTTTCTCAAATGCAAGACAACGTGGCAATGGGAATTTAAGTGAGAGATTTCTTTCCATAGAACACACACACACCTTTTTATTTTTTATTTAAATTCTTTAATTACCACTCATATTTACATATCCATCCACCCCATTCACTCTCTCTCCCATCCTCCCATGTTCCCCACCAACCCCCCTAGCCCATCTCCCAACTCCTCCCCAGGGACAGTGAGGCCCTCCACCAGGGACCTTAAAAGTCTGTCATATTGTTTGGGGGAGGGTCTAGGCCCTCCTTGATGTATCTGGGCTGCAACAGTATTCCTCCATAGGGAATGGGCTCCCAAAGTCCATTTGTGCTCTAGGGTTGATGAGTGGCTCCACTGTTAGAGGTCCCATAGACTGCCCTGGCCTCCTAGCTGGCACCCACATTCAGAGGGCTTGATTTGGTCCAATGCTGTTTCTGCGGCTTTATGACTAGGGTCTCTGTGCTCTCACTAGGTCAGGTCCACTGTTTCTGCAGGTCTCTCCAGCCCTGTCTTGGCTCCTGTGCTTATCCCTCCTCCCTCTCCACAAATGAATTCCAGCAGTATGGTTCAGTGCTTACCTGTGGGTGCCTGTTTCTGCTTCGAAGAGCTACTGGATGAAGGCTCTAGGAATGGTAACCAAGGTAGACACCAATCTCATTATAGGGGCAGGTCATCAATGGCATTTTCTCCACCACTGCTTGGATTCTTAGTTGGGGTCATCCCTGTGGATCCCCTAACATTTTAACTGTGCCAGACCTCTCTCCAAACCTGTACTGTCTCCCTCTATCAAGGCATCTGCTTTCTTGCCCTCCTCTATTCCTCCCCTGTCTCAGTTCTCTTGTTCTCCTCCCCCTCCCCTTCCCACCTCCTTCCTCTCTACCCATGCCCAGTGCTCCCACTTTGTTCAGGGGTTCTTGTCCCTTCTTCGAGGGACTATGCAATCTTTTCTTGGGGTCCTCCTTGTTTCCTAGCTCCTCTGGCAGTGTGGATTGTAGACTGGAAATCCTTTGCTCTATGTCTAAAAATCATATATGAGTGAGTACATACAATGCTTATCTTTTTGTGACTGGGTTGCCTCACTCAGGATGGTTTCTTCTAGTTCCAGCCATTTGCCTGTAAATTTCAAGATTCCATTGTTTTTTTTTCTGCTGAGTAGTACTCCACTGTGGCCTGATTCACATCTCACCTTTACATTTGGGTTTAAAAATACCTCCCTCCAAAAAAGACAGATTGGGAAGTGATGGATTTGTTACTTAAATTGCTTTATCAACTGAGTATTTTCAAAGATCAATTTCATTAAGACCATATTTTAGATCACATCCATATCAGTGGCTAATCCCAGTATCTATAAAATGATTATTAGGCTTCTCTTTATTCAGAATTATTTGAAAAACAATACTTCATGAATGACACTATTAAATTTTACCATGATTGCTGGATAAAATCTAAAATCTGGGTACCATCGTTGAACTTCAGACTTTTGAAAATTGTCACAGAATTAGACGCTTATCAGTAATGATCATGGTGGCCCCACAGACATTAACTGGGAAATGTTAAATAAGCTGGGCTATGATAAAAGATAAATCTATACTAATCAGATATGAATATTAATTTCACTGATTTCAAATAAGATCCATAAAGAAAAGAAAAGAGTAAGTACAAAAATCAACAGGAAATATACCTCTTCTGGTCAGTAGTAGAAGCATTATTTTAGATGGTTGATTATATGCTAAGAACTCAGCCTTTGAGAAAGACCTCTCCAACCACTTTTCCTTATGAAAACAAAAACTATGTTTCAAAACTAGCTTATAAATTTACTTCTTTCAAGCTGATGTTATTATCATACAAACACAAAATATATTCTTTTTGATCAGTCAGTTGTCCCTAGTGTAGATATTTCTGGTTATTAAAGAACTCAGAACTAAGGATATTAGAAAAGTATAACATCAAGCAAGGCCATTTGTGCAGCATTCTGAGTGATTTGGGAAATCTGTGTGAGTATGACATTACAGGTTTGGGGCAGGAACTAAGGACTGGGCATCACAAATCCTTGGCATGATGGGACCCATTGTCAGGAAGACCAACTCATTTCACTGTAATTGTGAAACATCATTTTCCAAGTATGGTCTAATGTGTGTTGCAAGAACATGCTGCACAGTCAGGGAGAGCATCCTCTATCCAGGGGGCATTTGTGTCAGTGATTATCTAATGACTTCAACAAATGCACAATTGTTTCACTGCTGAAAAGGGTCATGTCTGTGTCCCTTCCACAGAGAAGGTAAAACTGAGACCCCTAGTTTCCTTCCTTTTCTTTCTTGCTGACTTTCAGGACTTACTGAAACAAAATAATGTGCCAAAGCTGTAACATAGTAGTCTTTCAGAGCTTAAGGCCTCCAAAGACTTGTTTGGAATGTTCACTCTAAAGGAACAGAGATGCCCTAAGAATTAGGGAACAAATGCCAAAGCTGATTCTTTGTCCGTGGATATCTTTAGTTCTTCTCACTCACGCTCAAGCAGTTTCATCCAGAAAAACATTTTGGCATACTCAATCTAATACATAAAAATTTCAATCTATCACCCCAGCCTATATCTTTCCTAACTCCAGTCTATAATACATAGACACTTGCTTACTCAACCTTTAATCTAAGTTGCTGTGTCAGGAATCCTCAAGACCACTCAATGATTCATTAGGAGAACGTCCAGGACTTGGCACATGGTCTTACTTATGGCTATGATTTATTATAGTGCGAAGACACAGAACAAAATCAGCAAAGAGAAAATGTGCATGGGGCATGATCCTCGGGAAAACAGATACCTGATCCCAAATTTCTTCTCCTCTCCTGGTGCAGTCCCGAAATCACACAATTCTATTAGCAAATAGCCTGTGGCAAAGTGTTAAAGGTTACCTATCATTCAGCCTTATCTGAAAGTCTGTATACAATTTTTGAGTGGTGGTTGGGCACTTCCCTTATGTTCTCCTTTTAGAAGAAAGGTAGGTGTTGAACATGCCATGTTGGTTATGTAACTACTTTGGATTTATGGATCCTTTCTTATCAATCATAAGAATGAGAATTCTTTTGGAACCTAAGCTTATATGTCAGCCTAAGACTACTATAGTCTGGTCTTGTAAATTCTATGCTCAGATCTGCTATTTGAATTCTTCTCTGCACAAAAGGTAATCAATATTTCACATTCAGAAGGTGCAAAGGTAAATTCCATTTTATTGCCCAGCAGTCACTGAAATTTCAAATTACTCTTTACAGTAATTCTATTACTTTGACTTAAACAAAATAATCCCCTGAAAGCAGTCTTGACTTTTGTCGACTACCCTCCAATAGCATTCGGTTAATCAGTATGTTCTGTTGTCTCTACCATTAAACCGGAGCCAGAATCTGGTAACTTTTTATCACCATCATTGCATTTTGTCTTGGTTCTCTCAAAAGATGTCTCATTTGGGTATGTTTCTTATACTTTTCATCTTTTTTAACTTTCCAACCACAACCCTCTAAAATTTAGGACTAGTTATGTCATTTTCTCCTCCAAATCTTTCACTTTTTTTAATAATGTAATCACAATCCCATCATCTGCAATATGCCTAATTAGAAGACTTTCTTTCTTGGACTCATCTGACCACAATCTAAACTCTTAGCATCTCTGCTCTAATTTCACTTGTCCTCTTATTGGCCCTAGAAGACACCAAGAACACTCTTGGCTCATGATTTTGACTTTCTCCACTCTTAGAAATTATACTAACTTTCATTTTTAAATCATCTTGGCAACAGAGTGCTTTGCACTGACCTTACATGAAACAGTAACTTTTGATCTTGACCTTGTTTGCTTTTCCTCAAAGTGATGTTTATATTTATTGTGTGATTTTACTTTATGCATGTCAGAGAAGAGCCTCTACTTTGAAATTTTCTCTGTCCCCACAGTCATTAACAGTGTTTGCACACAGTAGGTGCTCAATGACTATTGGATGAATGTATTTCTAGATATTATCTCAGGTTTAAGTACATCAATCCTGATTATGGTCCTGAATTTAATGACTAAATGCTCCATAAAAAGATAGCAGCTTGAAAACATTACTTTTAAGTCCAAAAATAGTATAGGGTAAGTAAAAACATAGTTTTTTTCATTACAATTATAAGTAAGTTAATGATTTCTTGAAAATATGGCACACTTTGGGAAGGGCTCTATTTGACTGATTTTAAATCTTTGTGGAAAGATATTTTAGAAATGCCTCATGTCATATGAATAGTTAACTCTATTAATGCACATGGACATATGTACAGGCATTTAAGAACAATTTGTAGTAATATGTTATTATGTACCTTACATATTTGTTACACACATGTAATATGCATGTGAAATTATTACCTGCCAATTCAGTTCTCAAAAGCATGAAATATAGTGAGAATATCTATCATTCCATTTTGTAAATATGCACTTGGATCAGATAAAGGATTTCAGTATTCTGGTACATTTATGTATACAGATTGAAGAAACCGGCTAGAACTGGCTCTGTGCCTCTATTATAATTATAGCTAGCTAAAACAATATATAGACTTCATTGTAGTTAAGGGTAATTAAGGGTAAGTATGGTAATTAATGCACTGCTAATATTATGTTTCAACTTGACTGGGTGAAGGGATGTCCAGATAGATGATACAATGTTGAATACCTTTTAACCAGAAGACTGAAGAAAGGTCACAGTGCATCATCCAGCCAGTTGAGGGCTTGGCTACCCAACAAAAGGTGAAGAAAGGGCAATTCAGCTTTCTTGTCAGGAGTTGGGACATTTATTTCTTGCCCTTAGATGTCTTAGCTCCAGATTCTCAGGCCTTCAGTGACTGATTGGCAAA
Source organism: Cricetulus griseus (assembly GCF_003668045.3). Classification (NCBI taxonomy): domain Eukaryota; kingdom Metazoa; phylum Chordata; class Mammalia; order Rodentia; family Cricetidae; genus Cricetulus; species Cricetulus griseus. Next base: position 19,453,616 of record NC_048597.1, read on the forward strand.
TGCGACTCCTGGCTGGCCTGGGTCTCCAAGTAAGTAGAGGTCAGACTTTGTCTTAATCATAATTTCAAGAGCCAATTCCTGTAATAAATTCTCTTATGAATATATATATGTATATATATGTATGTATATATGTATATATATCTCAAGATGTGTGGTATGCTTTAGAAATTATTGTGAGAAACAACAGCTTGTACCTACCCACAGCTACACCTCAGCCCTACTGTCATTTCTCATAGACATTTAGTGCTTATATCTTTATATATTTATCAGAGAATGCATATGTATACATATATATTTATGCAAAATATAAATACATATATATATTGTATGGCATTTAACAGAGTGGAGTTGGATTATTGGTATATATTTCTCTTTATAACTTACTAAGACTGAGATGCTGTATTATAACAGCAGGCAGACTGCCACTGTATTTGCTACGATTTGTAAAAAGCCAAATAAAAAGAAGTAGGAAGACAGAAAAATCTTTGGAGCTTTATAACATTTCTAAGTTGGTTCAGCAGTCTACGTTGAGCTAATAGCATAGAGAAAGAAATAGTTGTTCAAGGCTTAGCAACAGGTTTGCATTGTGAGAAACATATTCTTAGGACTTAGAAACCGTTAGAAACTGCACAAAGATCATAGGCTGTCATTACAAAAACCTAGATAATGTGGGCCAGTCATAGCTTCTTGATTCATGCCACAGTATCCAAGAAGCCTTTGAGGACAATGTGGGGGTTTCAAAGATTCCTACTTTTGTTTATTTAATAAATAAAAGCAACACATTATAAAATAATAATTGAAGCATCTTATAGGAAGTACATCTATTTGTGATAATTAACAATTGTTATGATGTCATCTTTTATATGACTGGTTGTTTAGTATTATTATCTACAATAGCATCACTTCAAATATAAGATAAAACACTGTGATAAGATATTGTGACCAAATGTTATTATGTCAAAATTAAGCATGACCATACTCATTTGTTTAAGCTATTACCATTTGGCTATTCTATTACTTGAACCTGAACCCCACTTTTACTTGATTTTAAATATACTTCTTGAGCATATTGACAAAACTATTTGGTTATGAAATTAAATTTATATTTAAGTCCAAGTCTTCTGGCCCTCTAGCTCTCTAGCTAATACATGTTAAAATGTATTAGCCCAAAGGATCATTAAAAAGTATTGTACTACCCTAAATTGAGACTGTTTCATTGTTATTGTTACAGAATTGATTATCCCTGGGATGGGTATAAATCATGAAGTTACCAGAGTATGTTCTGGATTCATTTTTACTTCTCTTTTGCAATACCATATCACAATTCATATTTAACAAAAGACTTAAATGTAATAAAAAGGACTTTCAATAATCATGTTTCTGTTGGCTCCAATATGTTGGGCACTCTCCTGCAGTTCACTTTCATAAGTATATTAAGCAATGGACTCTTTTCATATCATATTAAATCCTTCTTTCCCAGTCCAGAAAATAAATATTCATTTTCCAAATAAGATTGCATTGATTTTTGACAAAACCATTTTAAATAACATTTACTGTCTCAGCATTTAGAGTCAGAACTATGCAAAACTCAGCAGTTTTGGTTCAGGGATAAGTGACCGTGGTTTTCACACCGACTTTCCCAATAGTGCAACATCTTGAGCTGGCCTTCCACTGAAGATGTGCTTCTCACAGTCTATTACCTGGACTTTGTGTTCCTCATATATGTACCAAACCTCAAATTCTGCTGTCTGTGCAAACTTAAGTTCTCTCGTGTGGGCCTTCTGAAAAAGAAAAGAGTTCATGCAAACAGGCAACATAGAAGTAGTGTTCCTTTATAATCAGTGCAGAGGTCTCTTTTTTAAGATTTAAAAGTTTTTCCCATTTCTAGTTTGCTTTCTGAGGTTCCTGCTCCAGGTGCCTATTTCCATGCTGTCCCTGACATCATCCTCTACACACCTAGGCTTTCTGTTGAAGAAACAATGGTTTAACAATGCAAAACAGAGATTTCTAATATTTTTCTTGTTATTATTCATTAGGACAAGAGTATCAACTTAGTATATCATTGGATTGGATTGTGTTGGAATATCTAGTTTTATAGACTGTTGTTTGAGTTGTGGACCTAAGTTCCATAAAAAAGTTATTGAATTTAACTATGAAATAAGATAGAATTTTTAACAATTTCTGAGTTGACCCTCAATATACTTCTGTCATTTTGCATATATTTAAGTGAAGTGTTATTCTCAGAACTGCTGATTTTAAAGTTAAAATATTAATGAAAAATGTTCAAGATGTTCTACAATCCTGCCATATACAGTATTCAGTCAGAATTTAGTTCTATGTGTAAAACAAATAAGCAAACATCTATTATGAAACATTTTATCTCTAATAAATAATAAGATTATATATAAAAGAATAAATTTATGATTTATTATCAGTAAGTGGTTGCTTTGTACACCTATAATCTTCAGTGCCTGGTGTCAGGTAAAAGTTTCCTAGTAAAATGGGATCATGAGTAGAAACTTTTGAGAATCTGTTTTATTTCTGGAAACACGTGAAGAAATGAAATGCCTGTTCACCTCATGCAAGTCATTGACAACTGATCAAAGAAGTGACTCCACCCAGGTTTAGTTCAGTGAACCAGGGAATTGTTGGGTTTACATCTCTAGAGGCCCCAGCACAATGAATGTGTAGGCAACTTGTCAGGTCTGGAAGTCTGCTGTCTGCAGCAGCTGGTAATGCTAATGGAAAGTTGAGGAGGGACCTCATGAATACAGGAAGTAGTTCAGGTTTGAGGACCTTTGTCCTACTTCTCCTACGAGTTTTAGAACCCCACATATCAACATGAGCATCTGACTTAGGGGGTCTCTCTCTACAATTTCAAACTGGCCACGACCTGAAGACCACATGAGAAAGACATGAGCTTGGAGTGGTTGCTTGACCTTTTGCATTATACATTACACAGGAGGAAGAGTTTTCTGACATGTGCTACAAAGAAATCCAGGAACACGAGAAAGACTAAAAATAGCCTTGTCTCTTAGCACAACGTCTGTCTTCCTCTTCTGGGAAGCAGTCCCCTTGGGAAAGGTTAACTTGGTGCTTGGAAGCAGAGAGTTTTGTTTGGTCCTGCATTCCTGCTGACATGGCCCCTTGCAGGTAGGAATACTGATGTTAATTAAGCACGCATGGAGAAAACTGATGAGAGTTTGAGGGCTTTGAATGGTGGAGGCCATAGCCACAGGGGTTGAGAGACAAATCTTTATGAGTTCCAGAAAATGTAATACAACTTACACTGTAGTGTCAAAATGTCTCTATCGCAGGGGTAAGTGATGAGACTTCAAAGGAGAGAAGAGGTAGGAAAATTGTAAAGCAATGAACTTAGTTTTCAGCATTTCTTGAAAAAAAAAAACTAGGTGAAATATTCAAATTGTGCAGGGAATTGAAACTATGAAACTTAAAAAGATCTGACATAAGCAAAACCTTACCAAAAAGCCAGGATTCTTACTCAGCAGATTCTTACTCTGCTTGGATTGTGAAATACACATGTTCAATGTCAAGCATAGAACAGTGGGGTAGAAGGCCATATGGATTTAGGAAAGGATGGGCAGAGTTCAGGTCCCATTATGTGGTTACTCAACTTGGCAGGATTCAACACTCTAGGAATTCTGAGATGTTGTCCCAGTACCCCAGGGAGGTAGGCCTATCCTGTTGCCAAGAGGTTCCTGGGACAGGATTAGAGTCTCCTAGGGTGGTTAGAAACAAGTCTGGCTTCCTGGAAAGGGGGTGCATTCCTGTCATTAAGGTAATTGTGGACTTTGCTCTAGTAGAAGGCAGGAAATTGCACAGATGTAACTTTTACTTTTTGTTGACCTTGATATAAAAATTTGAGTGTACTTTGAGTTTATGACACCCTATCATCAGTGGGGGAGGAGGCTTTACAAGTTCATTTTGCCCTACTTTCATGCCTCCTTCTATTTGCTTTCCAATTCATGTTGACCCCATATGGATCATTTCCAATTTAACTTACTCTGTGGAGAGACTGGTTCATCATTGAAAGAAATCTGGTACCGTTTTATATGTTTCTACAATTTACACAAAAGCTACTTAAATTCCGGACTATCTAGCTTTTGAATGATTCCAAATGCTTTTGTAGTCTCCTTTCTACGCACAGGGTGTATGTATTTCTGTGCAAGACTTTGGGACTTGGTATCCCTGTGTGAGTGACTGGCCCTAACTGGTACATGTCAAAGTATTTATGAACTCATCAGTTTGACAGTCACTGAGAGCATGGGCCATGGCAGACTTGTATTCCCACAGCTGTCTTTCCCAGAATGCTGTGACAAGGCTGGGTTGTGAACCATTTTTCTGGAAGACTGTGACATGGACAGTCTCTGAAACCTTGACTGCTGGCACGGGAAATGACTTCCAGAGCCCGGGGACCTCACGAACAATCAAATATCTCTGCTTTGTGAGCCATGCCAATTTCCCCCTGAGAACATCTCCTACAAAATACACCTTTAAAACCCCCTACCAGTTAAATGCTACTTTCCACATAGGTCTGGGAGCAACCCTACTAGCAACAGGAGTTTAGCATTCTGTATGTGACCAATGTACCTCATTTAGCTAATGCGTTCCTTCTGAGATCTGTTTTAATTATTCCCCCTATTTAAGCAATGAAAACTTAAGCAGGGAGAATTCTCTTCTTGGTAAAAAAAATTATGTATTTCATGGAATCATACTTTGTCTCCTTAACTCCATCATGCAACTTGTCCTCCCATGTTCTTATTTCAACTCTCTTTGTAGAGTCACTTACCCATGTAAGACTAGGAAATGTTCACCTTTTTTTCCAGAGTGTTACATGGGACTTTTCCCCATGAAAATACTTTCTTTCAAGGATACCTAAGGCAGAGTAATTTACCATATACACATGTAGGTGGATATATGGGTTTAAATGGCAACTCTATTCTTCATCAGCATTTAACATTTCAGCTTAACACAAACAAGAATTAACAGTGCCTTCCTCATAGGTTTGTTTAAAAGGTGTCCAACTTAGACAGATGAGTGATGTGGCTTATACCAGTGAGCCCAGCACTTGAGAGGCTGAAGTATGACAACTATAGCAAGGTCAAAGCCAGCCTGAGCTAAACCTGTATGACGTAATTGTATACTAAGGGAAGTACTTAAAACAGCCAAGGTCTGTTATAACTACTTCATAAAGGAAAATACAGCATAGATTATCATTATGATTATTGTGTATCTAGTAGCCTTGTAATCACTATCTAGCCCAATTTCAAGGTCAGTGCTAAGAGCTTGATCATGATGTATTACTGTATCCTTCTATTAGACTGGGACTCACAAGGTCTCTGTACTCTGGATATATTTATAGCCTTCAAAACAACACATTGATCATGCAAATACAATAATTAAGTAATTCTTTACATAGTTAAATTATTTGACATTTAAGATAATCAATTTTTGAGAGAGTTGCACATTGGGTTCTGAAATTATAGATGATTATTTTCTTTACATTTATGTCTTTGCAAAATTTCTATAGCAAACATATGTATTATCTCTGTAAGTGGAAAATCTCAAAGAAATTTGCCTAGTATTATTACTCTGTTATTAGGTTGATGTGATTAAAAATAAACCCATAACTTCTCCACCACTTTGGGGACAGCATCACACCCAACCTTTTCCTGGTGTTCTTGTAGAAGTGGGGCTAAGTGAAGCCATGATTAGTGAGTGTGAGGCCAGAACCTGACTAAGGTGGGAGGGAGTCCCTGTTTCCATGACTCCAGGAACATTGCTTAACTGCTAGTTTCTTAGCCTCCCTTTCCTTATCCCTGTTTCTACCTCATGTGGTATCAAATGTACAAAATAAGTTGCTGAAAATCCCATTTCTTCCGTGACCTGCTTTGTAAGCAGGGACACAGCAGGAATGACTGGATTTCCTCAACTTAGAGATTCTGAAATGAAATACAGATACAAAAGTTGGAAGTACTGACAAGCATGTAACTGAGAGATGTTACTTGGAATGGAGGAACAGAGAAAGCTGGGAAAGTTTTGGCCAGGGACTCCAAGTCTAAACATCTCAAGGAAGATAAATCATCTCAGTTATATTTTCATAGGCAGTGACTAGACAGCTTATTAAGGTCACCCTTGGCATGAGAGACAAGTGATATTCTGCTTCTCTGCCAACAGAGTGCCCCTGTTGAAAGTGAACTTGGCTTTCTGCTATAATGGATGACAGAGTAGGTCTCATGGGAAATCGGGATACAGGTCTGCAATTTGGGATGGTCAGCTTTATTTTCTATTGAACATGGTTATCATATTTTTCTCAGTAAGAAGCTTGGTTGAACATCATTAGAACTTGCCCACTGAGCAAAGGTCAGCTGCCCATGTCCATAGAGAAAATCAAATGTCTTTAAAGTGAGACTCTTTGGCTTATTTCTACTGAACAGGCATAGGTTCCTCCTTGTGAAGGTTCAGGCATCTGTGTCAGGCTCTATGGGGCCACTTGCCAGGACTTTATGCCTCCTTCCACTCTTTCTATGATGGGAGCTTCTAGGGGAATGAAGTTGGAACATCAGCAGCTTCGTGCAGGAGCTGCTCCTATTTATTAGAAGCCAGAAATGGCACACAAATTTTGGCAAACCCACAAAAGTGAAAGATTATCCAAGAGAACGTTTCCAACAAAACAAGAATAGAAAAGACCAAAGGTTCTCAAGGGTGATTCTAAACTTGCTTGGCCACAGAGGAGGGGACTCAGTCAAGAAACATTTCCTTGCCATTTCTAATTAAAAAATAAAGACAAGGGAACACATTCAATTCCTTAACTGAAGATTATTATGTTTGCTTCTTAATGTAGCCAATTCCAAACCCTTCTGTTTGTCTCAAATTTGCAAATCATAAATGAGGGGCAACAATGCTTTAAGATTGTTTTTGTTGTGACTCAAAGTAACAAAGAAATACATTTACAAATATTTTGCAAATAATTTATTCAAATCTATACTGTAATTTTACAGGATGAGTCCTCTAATGTATTTAACAATGAATATTTGGCCTTAGGAATGTCTGGTCTTCTGGATACCAGAAACACAAACCATTCATTCCTGTCCTTATTAAATTGTATACTAATGGCAGAGACCAAGATGGAAAAGCATAGGTAAGAAATAAAAAAGAAAGGTAAAGTAAGAATACTGCAAAGTCTGACACACTTGCAAACAAAATTAGAAAACAGTATTAAAAAATAATCTATCGAGATAGGCACCACCTTCCAGATTCACTGAGGGTGGCTTACTGGGAAGTTTATTTTGGTGAATAAACCATAGCCAACCTTGGTGGGAGCCATGGTTTGAATATGAAATGTCCCAACAGGTACATGTAAGCCATGTCCCTACTTGGCCAATATTCTCACTCCCAATTGCCATCAAACTTTATATATTAAGGAAGTAATGGTGGTTATGACACAAAGATTTAGTCATTATCATGGGAGAACCCACAGAGACAGCTGACCTGAGCTCCCAGGGGCACATAGACTCTGGGCCAATGGTTAGGGAGCCTGCATGGGACTGACCTAGGCCCTCTCTGTGTGTGTGTGACAGTTATATAGCTTGTTCTGTTTGTAAGGCTCCTAGTAGTGGAATCAGGACCTGTCCCTGGCCCTTAGCTGGCTTTTGGGAACCTGTTCCCCATGATGGATTATTTTGCCCAGCCTTGATGGAGGGGAAATAGCTAGGTCTTACCTCAACTTGATGGGCCATGCTTTGTTGACTCCCATGGGATTCCTGCCCCTTTCTGAAAGGAGTCTGGGGAGGAGGGGATGGAGAGGGTGGTAGATGGGAATCAGGGAGGGAACAGGAGAAGAGGAGGGAGGGGAAACTAGTTGGTATGTAAAATAAATGAAAAAATGTTAATTAAATAACATTGAATTTTTAAAAAGATAGGAAAAAGTGAATTTAATCATTCTCTTCGCGTTAGCATTAACTGAGATGAATTTGTGAGGAAAGGATAAACAATAGAGGAAAGAGCTTGTTAATTTGGTTTGTAAAATGATTCATTAATGAATAGAATGGATACAGAGAAGTTTTTAGATTCTTCAAAGAATACCAATAAGGCTATTTAACTTTAATTGAAATATATTTCTATTCAAATATAGACTTTTTTCTTATAATGGTTATTAATTGTAAGTTAATTTAAGAATTATAAAGAAAAAAACTTCTTTAAAAGCTAGGACAAAAGAAAGGGATATTTTGAAGACATTATGTAATACCTTGAAATTCTCTTTCTGAAACGATAAATGAAGGTCATATTAGTTTGATTTTAAGTAATCAAATACAAATAATTATAAACATGAAGATTATGAAAATCAGCTGATGTCATTAGGTCCTTGTTTTGTTAATCGAACACTTAAAAGTTACTTTTTAAAGAAAGGAAAAAATAATCTAAATCCTATCCCTAGTCTTGATCTATGATGAGAACCCTGTGGTTTCCAATTCTCTAGTTCTTTCCATGAGCTCTGTTTTTAAATTTTATCATGATTTTCCCAAAATATATTTTGAGCTTTTTAAAATTTCATGTGACTTTTGCTTTTGCTATGTATCTACACAACTGACATTTTAAAATAACTATGTAATACTGTATTTCATCAATGTAGCTTTGCTTAATTAGAGATGTAACACTGATTCGTCTACATTTTACTCTTTCTTAATTTTTTTTTACTTCAGGAATCTATGTGAAGAAAATATTACTCATTCTTTTATTACTTTATAATACATCACAAAGAGTTACTACTAGTTCAGGCTAACTTTATCCACATTACCCAAAAGTATGCAATCTTAAATTGTTCTAGGATATATTTATTTATTTACTGAGTATTTATTTCACCTAATTCCATTACTCTCCTTGCTGGCTAGAGCTATATGACCAAGAAGAGGAGTAATGGAGGATGTGAAGTTCCAATGCCAAAGTGAGAAAAACAAATACTGCACGTTTTCTCTTATATTCAGATGTTAGCTTTAAGGCTTAAGTAGTTATGCTACAATCCATGTAACTACAGAGATTAAGTATAGAGTAAGAGACTAGGGGGAATTGGAGTATCTTCCAAGTAAGGGGAAATATAATATGTAGTAATAGAGAGACAAGGAGGAGACTAGAGCAGGAAAATTAAACAGGGAAGGGCATAGAAGGGTAAGGGAGGGAATATGGGGGAGGGGCAACTAACACTAAGGCCACTTGAGGAGTCATATGGAAACCTACTGTAGAAGCTTCTTACAGTATATACATATAGGAAAGAACTATAGATAAGTCAGCAAATAACAGGGGGTAGGATATGCCCCAACTAGACATCTTTTTGACACCAAGTAAATTATCCAGAGCCAGGAATGAGTTACATTCAGATGAGTCATTGGCCAATGTGACTTCTTGGAAACTTCGAAACTCTTGGCTATTGCCAAGGCCACTGCTTGCTTTCCACAAACTGATGGTAAGGTCCCATGCTGAAGACAATATTTATGGATTTCATTGAATACAGAGAAGTCAAATAAGTGTCTAACTAGAGCCTTCACCTCCTACTGACCAATTTCATGGTACTCTGCTTGCTACCACTGGAGAAAGCTAAACACCAACCCAACAAACAAACAAACAAACAACCCCTACCCCCAAAATAGTATGATGACCTACCTTCAAGATACGTTGGTTCAATAGTGGTACAAAGTTCTGGAAGTAACCGGCGACTCTCTAATTAGATTTAAGGCCCTCTCCACAAGATGGAGCCTGTATTTTGGGGGATAAGAACTTCACTAACACAGAACCCCACAGATACAAAATGTATTGAGAGTAAGTTATTTTGGGATATTCCGTGCTAAATGGGAAGTCTTCATCAAATCCTCCACTTGGGACTCAGGCAAATCTATGGACAAGGAAGCTGAGAGACTGTAAGAGCCAGAGGAAATGGATGACACAAGGAAAATAGTGTGTTTCAGACACAATAGGACTGGCACACATGTGAACTCACAGAGACTGTAGCAGCATGCACAGGGCCTGCACAGGTTCAAGCCAGATGGAGTCTCAGTACTGAGAAATGGAAGTAGATATGATCTCCCATCCATCTCCAAGTGGCATCCACTTGCAAAAGGAAACTCAGTTCTCTCCAATAGATTCTTACGGGGTATACTAGTCACACTTAATGTGTAAGCCTCATGCCCAGAAGTAGATGGCTGTGTGTTTGAAAGAAAATGTCCCCCCAAAGGCAGTTGCACTAATGGGAGGTGTGGCCTTGTTGGAGTAGGTGTGGCCTTGTTCGAGGAAGTGTGTTACTGTGGAGGTGGGCTTTGAGGTCTCATAATATGCTCAAGATACTGCTCAGTGTCTCAGACCACTTCCTGTTGTCTATAAGCCAAGACTTAGGACACTTGGCTACTTCTCCAGCAAGACATCTGCCTGCTGCATGCCACCATGACCCACTGTAATGATAATGGACTAAACCTCTGAAAACATAAGCCACTCAATTAAATGTTTTTCCTTTATAAAAGTTGCTGTGGTCATATTGTCTCTTCATAGCAATAGAAATCCTAACTAAAACAAGAGCCAACACAACATGAACTCAATGGTATTTTTGTCTAACTGCTTTATTTACACAGTTTTTGTCTTACTGTTCTTTCCCATATTATGCTTCCAGTTCTGTGTTCTTAGGAGCTTTGGTTTTGAGTGTGTTTCTTTTTTTAATTTTGGTTTGTTTGTTTTCCTATTTTCTAATGAGAGAGAGAGAGAGAGAGAGAGAGAGAGAGAGAGAGAGAGAGAGAGTGGGGGGGCTTGGAGTTGGCTGGATAGGGAGGCATAGAGGGTCTGGGAGGAGTTGGGAAGGAAAAACTGGAATCAGAATATACTGTGTGAAAAATTTCAATTAAAACACAGTATCACATGCAAATGAAATTGCTTTTGTTTTTTGGCTCTCCTATTATGGTGGGTTAGTGATTTCAGTATCTCCTTACCCTTGGTGGGGTAAGCTGCACATGTCAAAAGGTACAGCATGCCAATGATACAGTCAAACTTACTGGAATGTATTTCAGATCATTCTTTAATGTACCTGAATCCAGTTTTTACTATATTGAGATATGTACATCTATTCTTTTCCAAATTGTTCTTTTATATGGTAATTGTTTATTAAATATTGTCCTACTCATCAATATTTGGTGATTTTGGCATTCTTTTCATTGATATATTTAATGCTACTCTAATAAATAAAACTTGTAATACTTTAATAACTACCATATTGAAATGGGCTTTACTCTTTGGAAGTCTTTAATTTTCATGTATTTTGTTTGCTTGTTTTATTTATATTACTTCATAGTCTTGTTGTCACCTGGGAGAATGTACTCAGGCAGTACCCTGGTCAGCCCAGGGTTCCACCACTATGAAGTCTGCACACAGGTGCAAAGGACCCTTTAAAAGAAAAGGCCTGGCCCTCTTCCACTCTCTTTCCTGCTGTTCCCCTGGGGCAGATAGGACTTTTCCTGTCTCCCTCTTCTCTTCTGTCTGCTCTCTATCTCTGTGTTTCTTTACCTCTTTTTTCTTTCCTTCCCCTCTCCCTACCCTTTCTAATAAAAACTTCCCACTTAAGCTCTGTCTAGCATGTTTGTCCTGCACCCACCATGAAATCTGCCAAGGTCCCCCACGTGGCTTATTCCTAACACTTCCAGATTTATTTTTACCAATTTTTAATTACTTTGTTGAGTTGGAAGACAAGTATACAACATGTGATTTTTCCGAATGTCATTATTGATTTTAGAGCAACTGTGACCTTTTCATTGTAATTGAAGTCAAATTGCAAAGGGTTTTTTTTTTTTTTCCAGTGACCTCAATGCAGCAGAAGTGTAGTAGTCTTCATAGAAGATGATGTGCTGAATACAGGGAGATGACTCAGCTTGTGGAAACAATTGCCATGCAAGCCTGACTGCTGTAGGAATCCAATTCTTGGATCCCGTGTAAAAAGCAGATACAGGACCAATAACTTCTAATCTCAGTACTCCCACAGTAAGATTCGATGCACAGATAAGAAAATCAGCAGGAAGTTTAAGGATGATCTGGCCTGGGGTTTGCAGAAAGCACTACATAAACAAGAGAACCTGCCTCCAAATGAGATGGAAAGAGAGAACCTACTCTCAAAGTTGTTCTTTGGTTCCTGAAAACGTTGCTGCAGAGCACAAAGATCAAGTGTTTGCACGGGGGCTTCTGTTTGCAGCATCTACAGTCTCAACTATTGTGCTGTGAGCAGTTTCGTGCCTTTATGTGAACCTCTCATTCGTTTTGTTTAGTAAGTATTTTTGATTATCCAAAGCTTTGCAAATTTTAAGTGAGACTCTTCACAGCACCAGAGACATGCATTTCATGAGGGAGAATTCCCAGTAGATCAAATAAGGCCTAGAAATTGCTCTTGTTCCGGATTAAAGGCTAATCCTAGAGCTAACGAGTGTTCTTAGCAAAGATTAAAACAGAGCACACCTTTCAAATGTGACTTGATTTTAAAGTGTGACATGTGGTTGCATATGATTATGAAATTATGTTTGCAACATTTATTTGTAACCCAAATCAGTTAAAGGTCTAAAAAAATCTAAGCAAGTTAGAACTGGAGTCTTTAAACAACAGAAATAAAACAAGTAATTATTTATAGATTCAGTACACAGGTGGGATCTGTCCAGGTAGCACTAGCAATAGGAAATTCAGACATATGGTTTGTTCTTAAGTCATGGGGACAAACCCTTCTCTTGCTGCAGCCTGGTAGTCTATGTCAAGCACTTATATTACCTGGGCTCCATCTACTGGGAACATTAAATATCAGCTAGCTCCCTAGCCTAGGATAGAAGAGATTCTCTGGACCTCTTCCTGCATCTAGACTGCACCTTAGAGGGTAAGCCTCTTACATGGTAGTTGTCCTTTTCCTTTATATGGAATTAGCTCTCCAACCAGAATATTCACCTTCTTCTTTACCTGTTGGCTCACTGGCAAGCTCCAAGAGACCAGTGAGTTTAGAGTTCTGATTTTAATGGAACTATATTGTTGCATTCACAATGAACAAAGTGCTCCTTTTGAATCCAAGACCTCAAAATTCTATGTTTATTCTATAAAGTTTCTTACATAATCTCTGAACTCTGCCATTGCAATGCTAAAATAGACATGGGGATTATAAAGGAAAGAGTGTGGCTGTCATTACAGTAAAGAGCTTGGTCTAAAGATGCCCCAGTTCTTTGTAATACATATTCATGTATATGTATAGATACATACATACATACATATATGAATACATGACATTTATTTACAATTGTAACAGCTGCATTCTGTAAGTATTGTGTCCTTTTCATCTACATGGTGGTAGGTGAGTGCATTTAAATACACATAAATAGTAAAAATGGGCATTTATATAGTTCATCAAAATATTGGATTGTTTAACTCCTTGTTTTTTCTATTAAGTTTAGAGATACATAAAATGTTTGAGTATAGTTGTGAATTTGCCTGTTTTTGTTTTATATCTTCAATAAGTTTTCATAAACTAGTAGATGGAATCTTTCATTATTTTGAAGTTCTCTTTCACATAGTAGTGTTTCCAAAATAGTGTTTGCATTAAAGTGTTTATTTCTTGATTTTAAGAAAGTTGTGTCACGGGGGGTGGGCCTAGGCCCTATTCCAAAGGACATGATAGACTCTGATGACCCCCTATGGAAGGCCTCACCCTCCAGGGGGAGCAGAAAGGATATGTGATAGGTAGGGTTTTAGTTGAGGGGGTTGTAGGGGAGGAGGGAAGGGAGAGGGAACTGGGATTGACACGTAAAACAATCTTGTTTCGAATTCAAATAAAAAAAAAGAAAGTTGTGTCAAGTTGGTGTGTGTGTGTGTGTGTGTGTGTGTGTGTGTGTTTGTGTGTGTGTGTGTATGGTTGGTTGGTTTACAGTTTCAGAATATTAATTTTTATGCTTGTTTCAATATTCCATTACTTTTTAGTTGACATATTATAATTAGCCTATACATAAGGGGCTTGTAAAAATCTGTGCCAAACTTTAAAACAGTCTGTAATGTATATTATGGATGCACTTCACTGTGGAAATATCTTATTTTGTGCTTTTAAATATCTTGAATTCTATGTTATTTTCTTTCCCTATCCTTAAATTTTTTTAGATTAATTTATGATCTTCTGGTGTCTAACTCTTCAAACCCATTTATTTTGTTTGGAGGCTATAAATTGTTTCTACCATCTTAGAAATTGCCTTAAAATGACAATGCATACATTTACTCCATCAAATCCAAAGTTATTGTACACTTTTTCTTATGTCCTGAGCAAGACATGCAAGCTTATGTTAATTCGCATATACAAAATTAGAACTTTTTGTTCTTGGCAGGGTTATTTACTATTGTTAATATGGCCAATACTTGTATAATGACATATTAGCCACTTCTTATCTCCTTGTTTGTTCTTTAATTTAGAAATATGTATCAGTGTCTGCATTCTGAATGAATAAATACAACAGAATAAACAAGGAAGTGAGCCTAAAATATGAAAATGATTTCTGGATTTGGGGAGAAACTTCATAAATTTGAAGGAAGTTCTTCCTTGTCATTTAGAGGCTAGTTTATAATCTCACTCCCTATGCCAAGAGGTCCTCATATGACCAGCCAAATGTCTTGGATCTTCTCCCAAAAGCATCTTGGGTGTTTAAGTCAGCTTATGAAGAAGAGATGGCATTTCCAGTCATGTTCTCCTAGGTGTCTTCCTCAAAATTTTCCTGTTTAAGTCAAGATCTTACCCTTTCACTTGAGCTTCTCCTTCGGAATTCAAGATGTAGTACAGGCTGGCCTCAAATTCATGGCAATCCCCCTATCCCAGCTTCATGAATTCTAGCATTCTAACCATGTTCCATGACACCCATCTCCATACGTCTTTTAAAAATAATAAGAAGTAAAGTGTTTCATTACCGCATTTAAAGAATTTGTTTTTCTTTTCCTCCATATTGTTACTATAAGTTTCTGATAAGACAGTAAGAATTAACATACTTTAGTTCCAAAATATTTTGTTACATATAGGTTTCAATTACATTATGAGTAATGGCTGGGATTAAAAAAATTCATTTCGCTAAAAGGATGAGCCTGAGAACAAAATCAATAAAGAGGATTAGAAGTGGACTTGTAGTATTAATTATCAAAATGATGAAATATGAAGACCAAGGTTGTGTTATACTAATGTAGTGTTGCAGTTGGAGATGATTTTGACTCTTTCCCAAAGGGACACTTGACAGTATCTGAGCGCATCTTCTTGTTTCCCAAGGCAGGAGCTCTTGCAGCTGGCATGTAATGGAAGAGACTGGGGCCCTGCTAAGTTTTCTCGCATGCATAGGGCAGTTCTATAGTGCAGACGGTCCTCAGATTAAAAATCATAGTGATGTTACTGAAAGCTCAGAATTGGCCTATCTATATATTAAAAATATATGAGGATTTAATGTACATGAAAATCAATGTTCTAAATTTAAAAGACTATTAAGTGATGATAGAATTATTGTTCAACTTTCTATGAAGTATATCCTCACTTTTCTTAAATGAACATTCATCTATTTACCATGCTTGGGGCTTAAGCTAGTAGGAAAAGAGCTCATGTGATGGGACTGGAGAAATTTTCAGGGTACTTTGGTGGATTAATTATGGTTCAGGAAACAGGCTTTTCAAGAAGAAAAAGCAGGAGACAAACAGGAAGTATCAAAAACTGAAAGTACATAGACTGTTTGAGCATTGCCAGGCTTAACTAGATCTCATGTAAAGAAAAGGAGAGAGTAGTTAGATGACATACACAGACCTATCTTCTTCTAAGAAGTTGGGAAGTCCTGTGAAGGAAACAAACAGAAACAGAAAAACTCAACAGAAACACAGGGAAGAGCATAGACCTGCTCTAGAAGGACACAGGACCCAGAAATCCATTAGTAAGTTCTTTTCAAAACTCCACACAGGAATTGTCTATGAGTTCTTCATACTGCAGACGATAATGACTCATGGGTTCTCTCTTACAGCTGCAGAGAGGGCATCTATGATAAGAGCAACGAGACATCATCCCATTTCATGGTAGACATGAAGCTGCACCATCCAGACTTTTGAGGGACAACTCATCACTGCACTTATTGGAGTGGCTGGTGACAGAGAGCTCTTAGTTGTCAAGACCCTCACATTACTTCCCCTTAAGATAATGTGCCAGAGGCTTTAGGGGTGGTAGCCTACGTTAAGTAACTGGTAAGGCAAATTAAGCTATAAAGATTAGACAATTTGAGTCCAACACAGGAAAAATGACTGTGATGAGCAGCAGCCTCCACCAGATACAACAACCACACACACCCCAATTCCATAATCGCACTATTACTGCAGATGCCACCTTTTTGTGAATATCAATGCTAAGGACAGTTTCTAGTTAATATTATACCCATTAAATTCCATCAGAGTTAGTCCTTCATAGAGAACACATTACATGGTGTGTCCATTAAAAATACAGTAGTGAACACATTTAGTCTGCATACTCCTGTAAGGGATCCCACAGATTATGGATTCTGTTTGGTTTACTCTCATTGTAGCAGATGGGGTGCTTGCTGACCTGTTTTATTTGTTGCTGTGAACTTGTAACCCCTTAAAGACCCATTTTAATTTCCTTCCTTGATAATTGAAGTGTGTGTGTGTGTGTGTGTGTGTGTGTGTGTGTGTGTGTGTGTGTGATTAGTCTATACTCTTATACTCTTGTGACAACCAAACTTTTTCTACCACTTAAGATATAAGATTGTTTCAGAACCCTAAATCTGCATCCTGTGAACATTTTAATACCTCCTCAAGATGTCTGGGAATACAGTTGCTTCCACAGTCATCTTTAGTTTTAAATTTTCCTTCCATTAAATTAGTGCAAGCAATACATTGGTATTCTCACAAAGCTGCTTGTACAAACATTGAAACCAAAGCTTTCTCCAGTTTGTTCTCTGCATCTCTCTCTCTCACACACACATGCACACGCACACATGTGCACAAACACTCATGCACTTGCATGCATGTACACACACACACACACACACACACACACACACACACACACACTCACACTCACAGCAGTGCCTTTACTGTCTTAGCTGACTTCAGCATTATTCTAGACAGATGACTAAGATGATACAGTGTAGTGAAATACGTCTTAAATTGGGAGGTAGTTACAGCTCTCTGCTACTTTCTGTAAATAAAAGCCCCAGTCTTGAGCCAAACTGGTCAGCGTTTTTCTCTCTTGCTCTTCTGTCTATTCTTAGGCTTTTTTTTTTTCTCTTCCACACTGTCCAAATTCATTTCTATGAAGTTTTGTACTTTTTAATTTCCTAGTGTTTCTGCTAACCACTGCCCTCTAGTGGCTCTTTGGGAATTTTCCTGCACAACTTTGCCTAGTAAAACTTCACATGTTAGCTTTTAGTTGGTCTTCCCTTCCCTTCTTTCCTTTCTTTCCCTTCCCTTCCTTTCCTTTCCCTTCCCTTTTTCCTTCCTCATCCTTCCTTCTTCCCTTTTTTCTGTATCTTTCTTTCTCTTACTTTTTCCCATTTTCTTTCATTCTGTCCTCTTAACCCGCCCCAACACACACACACACACACACACACACACACAGAGAGAGAGAGAGAGAGAGAGAGAGAGAGAGAGAGAGAGAGAGACAGAGACAGAGACAGAGAGACAGAGAGACAGAGAGAGAGTTTTCAGCACAGCCTTAGGCAACTCCACTTTAACTTGCTTAAATCCTCATAGAAAGTGTCAAGTATTTTTTCTCACACACTTTACTAAAACATGGCTTTTCTAACAGCAAATTATCTCTCAATAGGAAATCTCAAACAAAGCTATCTTCCAACAGATAGTTTAATGTCAAATTTCATACTATTTGCTTTCGTTAAGGTAAGAAATAATAAAAATTAGAAAGTTTAGAAAATCCTGCCTTTTGTTATTTTGTTTGACAGTGTTAACTGGCAAATGATTTTTATTATTAATCTATAAAATCCTGCTCTCCACCATCTTCTGTTTTCCTAATGATCATGTATTTACCAAATACATATATCCACAGGTATGTTATTCAAACTATTTTTCTTATAAAAGCTGTCCAATGTCATCTTGTGATACCTCCTAGGATTGTTGCCTGCCTGAGTAAGAAACTAGAAAGTATTCTCCATGCTTTGAAGCTGGGTGTAAACTTCATCCCTCTTATTGAAAACAATATCAGACACATTCAGGTAAAAAGGCACATTAAGAGGGGGTGGAGTCGAGACAGGTTCAGTCACAGAATAAGACACACAGGCTTTGAATGACTGAGATGGTTTTGACCAAAAAACATGATGAGAAAGTGATGAGAGGGGTCCTTCTGTGTATATGTTTGTTTTATTGGTGGATAAATAAAGTACTGTTGGCCAATAGGAAAGCAAGCTAGGTGAGACTAAGAGACAAGGAGGATTCTGAGAAATGTACTAAGAGATCCAGGCAGGAAGTGACATAGCTGGCAGACTCATATATAAACAAGGACAAACAGGAAGTTGCCCTCTTGCTCTTGCTCTTCCTCCTGCTGTCTGTGGAGCTGCCATGTGATCCTAAGAAGAGGATGCCAGCAGAAGGTGTCCTCGATAAGATAAGTCATAAAATATATAGATTTATGATAATTAAGACTGAGCTAGCATATAAGAGATCCTAGTCAATTGGCCAGCAGCATTGTAAACTAATATAAGATTGTGTGTTAATCTGGGCACCCATGTGGCAGTGGGGCTCAGCAGATGGAGTAAAGACTTATCCTTACAAGAAAGAATAAAGGTTAGACAAATGATTAATCAATCTTGCCAAACACAGTTTCTTGCCAATAAGGTTTTTACTAGACACTCAAAATATTGTATATCTAATTAAGATTAGCAGAGTAAAATTTGATTGTTTTTAATATATAGCTAGCTGACCTTCCTCTTCATTAGATCTGTTGATTTCAACAGGAAAACAAAACAAAACAAAAGCACTGGCTAGCCATGTTCTTCAGGGCACTTTCCCACAAACTATTGATGTCTGGGACTCAAGATGGGAAGTCCTATTCTCTGGAAGTACTCAGCTTTGCTCTAAACCTTCAGATACAGATGGCTTCCTTAGATTTTGATTGGATCTGCTGGGGACTAATGGCACTGTGTAAGAATTCTATATGACTAGTATTTGTTTGAACTCTGTAGGATTACAACATTGCAACTCTCAGGTGCATGTACAGAGCTTTTCATCTTACTTTCCCACTGTTAAGATTAAGACATTTAAAACTTTTTATGGCAGTCATGGTAGCAAAAGGCCGATTAGTCAAAACATTAACTTTGCCTTTGTAAAGAGAAAACTGAAGGATAAAATGGGGTGATCTGTTGGATGCTTGGATGGTGTAGTCATGTTCTTCCCATCATGTGCTCTAGGATATAAAGATGTTGGTCTGGGATTTGCTAAGGTAAGTTTTCAATCACTATTGTTACTGTATCACATTGGAGCAACATATCCACCCAGACTGAATATACTAGCAAGATAATAGATGAGTAATTCCAGGGAATGAGGTACATTTATTTTCTAATTAAATTTTCGACAGTGTGAAAAACATCAATTCATCCTTGTTCTGGTAGCTGAATTAGAGAATTTGACTCATTATATGGTTCACTGGATTATCAAAGGCAGAGAGTTATTGAAAATTGAGCTTAGCTACAGTGCAATCATGTGTTACCATTTAATGCTATTAACTGTGCTGGAGTATGCTTTCTCATTCTCCTGATCTTGGCTTTCAAGTGTTTATACTGAGATACTGTTGGTCTATTTCTGTGCATCCTCTTATGATTGCAAACAGCACTTGAAACAAATTATTTTGTGGCCCAGTGGGGAACTCATACATACCAAGCATTTACAAGTTGTCTAGGGTAATTTTAATTGTTTTATTATTAAAGTACATCATTTTTTCCCACTTTGAATAGAAAATATTTTACATTTTATTGGTTCACAAAGCTCTATGTCAGCTTTATTTAATATGGATTTCATGAAGATTTCAGATATTCTTGAGAAAATGTTAAAAGATCTTTATGTAGAATATTTAGAACAACTAATACATAGCGATTTCTACACACATTCAGAGTAAATATAAGTCGGCCAAATGCATATGATCTTGAAATCAAACTGTTTATTTTCTTGTCCGTGCCTGGTGCCTGAAGTCTTCACTATCAATAAACAATGTTTTCAGAGGGCTAGTAGAATCAATATTTAATCTGCTTATTCAAAGGTTCCAGATCTTCCTCTGAATCTTCAGTGACAGGTAGGGCACATTTTCTTGCAGTGGATGGACTGCCATGGGGCGAAATCATGATATCTCCTGACTCTTAGGAGATGCTTGCTCTTTCTGTTTCACTCAATAATCCCTAACATGTTTTTAAGAGGATATTTTTACTGGGGGAAGATAGCAAAATGGCAAGAAATTCCAGAGGTAGGCAAGAATTTATTGGAGGGACTTGAACACTAAGTCAATCTTTTACACCATATTTCTCCTGCCACATTATTTTGATTTCCATTTTATACATCATGAATGGATTATGTTTAACGATTTCCCATATTTTAAGAAAGTATGAAATTTACTTTACTCAGCTCTTAAGAGTTGGCTGAATGTGGGAAAAGTGATCTTGAGATTGCTAGGATGAAAAAACAAGCAAGGAAACAAACAAATAAATGAGGAGCTATTATCTCAGATGAGAAAAGACTTAAGCTACCATCGCTCAGCCATTTGCTACTTCTGAATACTAAAATTGATATCAAAGGGAAAACCTGATACACATTCCTACACTTCTTATATACAAGTTTGCCATGCAAACACTTGCATTTTCCCTCAACCATCTCTACATTGAATTAGAGACCACTAGTGTATTGGTCTACTTTTGCTAATTGTAACGTGTGCCTTTAATTGTTGATTTATACTGAGAAGATGCGTATTTGGATTCACAGTTTTAAAGGTTTCACTACATGCTTTTAGGTCTATGAAGAGATAGCATAAGAACTCAAGGAATTTTCCTGAGTAAAGCCTTGAATGGTTAGCTGTTAGCGACTGGAAGGCAACTCCTCACTTAGCATATCTCTCAATGTTTCCACTACTGAATATTCCAAAATAGGGACCAAGTCTTTAATACAGGGTCTTCACACAATGAGAGAGTCTAACATCAAAATTCTCATCATAGAAGTGTGATAATAGCCAGTGGCTGCTGTAAAGAAAACAGTGGTAATAACTTACTGTTTCTGAATTAAAACACCAAGCGAGTGCTAGAATCAGGGATGACAGACTTGGGGGTTCTCCAGAGCCATCTGCTTTATCTGGTCCAGGTGGTAAATTAGAAAGAGTACATCTTAATTGTGTAAGACCCAAACAGTGAGGAGTTTCTAGATAATGAAGGAGCATGGGAACTCGACAAGAGCTCTTGACATGACGTTCTGGTTCAAGCAGATAGGTCTGCATGCAGTGTATATATTTATATCTCACTCTTCTTCCATGTAATTTTGATACACAGACATAGATGAGTTCTCTGAGAGATTACTGCAATGTCTGCTAAAGGAACGGAATCACTGTGGCATTTCAGAGAAGTAAATATTCTAGAAATTAGTTAAGAAATATAAGAAAAAGCACATTTGTTATTTTCTTCAGGAAACAGGTTATTTTTATATACAGAAGATATACAGGAAGTTCAAGGTTAGGATCAAGCCAATATGTAACAAAAGGCAGATGGACAGATGCAAGGGTGACTTTATGAATTCCATAGATTTAGAAATGGAGCCAACTAGAAGGTAAAATCAATGAGAAGAAATTCACTCATTGAAGAAATATTCTTCAATGAGTATATTCTGCAACTTACATTCAGATTTAATGAACTAGAATAATCAGAGAAAAACTCTAAAAATATTAGAATAATTAAATTGTCTGGGAGAATGAAAGAATATTTATAGTGGATTCATAAAATTTCTCTCCATGCTCACCAGCATATACCAAATGACTCAGTGGTAAGCGTGATTCACTATGTATTATGCTTAGATGATATGAGTTATGTAAGTGACTACAAAATGTTGGTTTCTTATTTTAAAATTATGGTAAGACTAAATAATAGTTTTATTCCCTATGTCTCATCATAACTCTTTTGAGAAAGTTAATAGCTTTAAAGTAATTTTCTCAGATTGCTAAAGAGCCCATCTAACTGAATCCATTCATTCTTTGAAAAACTTGTTATATAATCCAAACTTGCAGCATTTTTTTTACAAAGTTTCTAACACAACACTATCTGTAAATGCAGGAACTGCTTAAATTGTTAACAATAAAATTATGCAACAATATTATGAAATGTATGCTTTATTCTGCATTTTGTCGAAGTTTAAAACATGAAAGAAGACAGCAAGTGTTGCAAACAGAAGGCATCACATGTGATATACTACAATGACAGAAAGATTAAGAAGGATCTAGAAAGATTGATATTGAGACAAGAGGCAACTACCCTCCTTTTGGTTAAGGGGCACAAAGAAGGTGAAAGACATGAGAGCCACCACCTAAGAGGACTGTGAGATAGCCATAGTCCTCTGGAAAGAGTCTGGCTTCAGTTAGGGAGCTGAAGGAAGGAAACAAGCTAAGGATGCAGGGATTCCAAGTGACTATGATTTCTATAAACAAGTCAAGGAAGTTCAAAGATTATGTGGGGGTTAAGTACGGTCCTGAGCAGGAATGCTTACATATATCCTGGAGTCTGTACGAGGAGAGATGACTTAAGGCGCTTTGGTAGTAACTGAAATGCCATAATAAAACTAATTTCAACAGCCTCAGAGAAACTGTGAGGATGAAGTTTTAGTATGAGGGGGGGGGTTGAGAAGAGTGATTGGTAATTGTCTCTCAGTACAAAGATATACTGAAAAATATGTGAGGTCAGACAAAGGGGCATCTTGCTTTTATATAGCTGTCATTTTGAGTAAAAGTTCCAAATAATCTGGCTTACTATGGGGTCAAGAGCTCTGATTTGATTACAAGACAGTTATAGATGCCAGGGAAAACTATGTTCTTCTTTAATAATGTTAGGAAGTACTGATGAATCTAATACCATCTACATATTCAGAGCTAGAAAGAGCGAGAAAACCATGCTGGAGTGTGTGGCAGCTACTAGAAAAAAAAACTGGATGGATTTAGGAGGAAAAGAAATTTTCTCGATTTCTCTAATGAAATGTAGAGGAATGGATTGTGTTTCAGGATCTCTGGAGGTAGGCAAGCCTTTCTGTATCTTATGCAAGCTGAGAAGACTGGATCAGGGTTGCAGTATTCTAGGCTTGTATCACTAGAGTATTGATGGGAGGGAAGACCCAGATGTTCAACTCTGCAAAGAACCTTCAAGCCATTAAAAGCAGAAAATGCAAGTCCTCAGAGAAGATGTGACATAAATTATTCCCTTTAACTTTTTAGACTAGATTTTAAATGTGACTCTTTACATATATAGTATATGAACAAGTGAAATATTTTATTTTAAAATCAAAGGAGAGATGTGTTATTTTACTTTTTAATTTGTAGATTAACTGTTTGGATTAACTCCATGGTTTATTCACTGTGTAAATGTAAGGCAGGGCACACACACCAAAAAAAAAAATCTAACTGCATGGATATTCTGAAAATTAGGCCTGGAAGAAATATAAAACGTTGAAATGAATGCCTCCTCCCCAACTCTACTGAAGAGAGGAGCAAGTAGATAAAAAGTACTGCTGGAGCTAAAACACAGTAGCTCTCAAACATAAAACCTGGGAGGAGGGTGTAGCAAGTGTCTGAGAGCCAAATGATTTCTGGTTGTTTCACTCCAAAGTTCCAAAGGCTGCTTAGCCAGGAAGGTTAGTGCTGGCAAAACTTATCTGATTGCCAGAAGATCTCTGTGAAGCCAACAACATTCTTCCTGAAGGAAGAAAAGAAGAAGTGCTTCTGTTTTTCCACAATAAAATGGTCAGGATTCCCTTCCTACCGTTCAGCTTCTAGAATCTAAGTTGTGGTCCTTGAAAATGTGACTTTCACTTTCTACTTTTACTTTTTGTTTTGATTTATTTTCCCTCCATTTTTATTTAAATTAGAAACAAGTTTGTTTTTCGTGTCAGTCCCAGTTCTCTCTCCCTCCCCTCTTCCCTGCTCCCTAACACCCTACCTATCCCATACCATTTCTGCTCCCAGGGAGAGTGAGGTCTTCCATGGGGGGCTTCAGAATCTGTCATATCCTTTGTGATAGTGCCTAGGCCCTATCCCATGTGTCCAGGCTGAGGGAGAATCCCTCTATGTAAAATGGGATCCCAAAGTCCATTCCTATGCTAGGGATAAGTACTGATCTACTACAAGAGGCCCGTTAGATTTCCCAGGCCTCCTCACTGACACCTGCATTCATGGGGTCTGGATCAGTTCCATGCTGGTTTCCCAGTGATCAGTTTGGGGGCCAAGGGCTCCCACTTGTCCAGGTCAGCTGTTTCTATGGGTTCCACCAGCCTGGTCTTGTCCACTTTGCTCATCACTCCTCTTTCTCTGCAACTGGATTCCAGTTCCATTCGATGTTCAGCTGTGGGTATCTGCTTCTACTTCCACCAGCTGCTGGTTGGAGGCTCTTTGATGCCATATTAGCCAGTCATCAATCTCATTATCAGGGGTGACATTTAACTAGCATCTCCATTGTTGCTTAGATGGTTAGTAGGTGTCATCCTTCTTGTAGATCTCTGAACATTTCCCTAGTGCCTGATTTCTCTTTAAATTTATACTGGTTCCTCTCTGATGGTATCTCTTATTTTTCTCTCCTCTGTTCATCCCCCTACAGGAGTCAAATAGGTCAAAACTTTGTGGCCAGAAAGAAACATTTCCTTAAATCTCACGATTCTGCTCTCTGTAGTATTGATTGAGGTCATGTGCTGACCAATGAAGTCTCAAATAGTTTTACTCACATGACTTGCTTAAGAAGAGACATTTAGAAGTTTGGGGTCCATTTCCATGTGCCTCCTGAATCTTCATATATAGTACAATCAACAAGAAGGTAGCTGAGAATCAGACATAGGGATTCAAAATTCCAAATATATAAAATAAAATATTTGTCTTTAACGTATGGGACTAGAGATGGGCACAATAGGGTATGACTGTATTCTATTTGCCAAAGGAGAGAAAGTGCCAAGAAATGTTCTTAGGTAGGAGACTTGTTGCATTTTGCTTGTGATTTGTTCATGAATAGAAGGTTTGGTATGGAGGTGACAGTCTTTGAAAAGGTGAGTCTAGTGGGAGTTCATGGGGCTGCATCTCTTATGAAAAGATTAAGGCTCTTTCATGAGTGGTCCAGATATCCCATGACTGGATTAGCTTTCCAGATAATGGCCTTTAGAATGGACAAGAGAGTTCCTCTGAGTCCCTTCTATCCATACCACTTGCTAAGAACTCAAATTGTCCTGCCATTGTGACGCTGTCCATCACAAGGTCTCTGCCAGAGCACCTGAGTTGATCACATAGCTGATACTGTGCTCTTGAACCTCTAGGACTGTGAGCTAATGAAAAACTTTTCAGTTAATCCAGCCTCACATTTTTTGTTACAGCAGCAGAAAATGGACAGATACAAGAAATATATCCTATACTTGAAGAGAGGCACGCCAAAGAACTACAGCATTCTTTACAGTCCCAAAGTTATCACCTCCCTGACACCAGCATGTTTAGGATAAAGTACAGGTTGTCATAATCTAAATCAGGTCCAGGCATAGATGAGGCCTTTTGGGTTCTTCACAATGGGTCCTCTGTGTCTATGATCATGCAGTAGAGAGACAGGGATAAGAGCAATAGAAACTTGAGTTCAAAAACTAAGGGAATAGAAACACTACAGTAAGAAGTCACTAGTACTTCTGAAATCTTAGATTGGGCATAGACCTATTTAAGTAAAAATATCACTTTTATTAGTGTCACTGACTGAAACGCTATTGGTTTTTCTGTGTTCATCCTTGGCCACATGGAATGGAAAACAGCATTGCCAGGCATCCTTCATATCCTATTTTCCCATCCATATTAGGCAGTAGATGAAGAATGGGATTTCTTTCTATATTGTACCATTTAGATCTTACAATCAGCATAAGCCATGTACACATTTTACTATGAAAGTCCCTTAGCTATTTGGGCCTATGTAACAATTCATATAAGACAATATCCATAAATTTTCTAATGTCTCAGGAAATAAATTATGTTCTTTAAGGTCTCAACAAGGAGATTTTTAGCTGCCATGTATTTGTGATGTATGCACTTAGTTTATTTTCGGTATCTCTCATGTCACATTTGTTGAAGGTATTTATTTCTATAATATTATTTTACTTATAATAGCTATACTCAGAATGATTTACTCAATTTTCTAAAATTTGACTAGAAATGGAAAGTCCTCTTTGCTTCTGTTCTATTCTCTCCCACCAGTCTTATTTAAGTAGTAAAAGGTAAAATAAATATGGTAGCATTTTCTGAATTCTGCCTATAAGTATTGCAAGGTATCCTTCATATCCTCTTTAGTTATGTCTAAGAGAGTTTGACCATAGACAAAGCATGATCATGAGTGACAAAAAATAGGCCTTAATTATCCAGTTGTCCTTAAACTAGCTACACAAGTAGATCTAAGGGCTGGGGAGGAACTATTCTCTTGGCTGCTGCCCCATGCCAAAAATGTGGCTCAACAGATCAGAAAGATAGAAATGTGTATGAACTGTACACACATCTGACACCCTACCTAGAATGTCAAATCCCAAGGCATGCATTTCTAGCCTTCAAAATATAACCTGGGATTAGAAAGCAGTGCATTCAATGAAATATAGTTCCAGCTTGAATAAACTGACATACTATGAAATATCCAAACATAGTTATATTCTCTTACAGGTGACTTAGTATGTTTGAAAAACTCTGATATGCCTCAGTCTTTTCCCTTTCTTTTAAAACTTTTATATTTTATGATTTCTTGCATGTTTTAATATATTCATATATTAAGAAATGACTAAACAAAGTCCATTATTATAGTCATTGCATCGCATACCTAGTTCAGTGAGAATTATTTTGGTGCATGTATGAACAATATATCTAGGGATGAATCCACCCAGTTCTATACTCTGTTTTCCCTGGCAGTGGTAATAGAAATATTTTTAGTTTCATATGAAATATGGACATTTGCTATGACCTAAAGTTTTAGTTTACAATCTAGAAAACCCTTTATAATTTCATTTTCTGGATCTTTGTAACTGGACTTTAAGATCTTTGTCAAGTTGTATTGTTTCCACATGGAGGGAGGCATTTATTTTAGTCCTGCTACTTCTGATTTTTTTGTTATAGAACTGTTTTGGCTTTGTCCAAGCCAGCTAAGGCTGCTATAACAAATTGTCATGGTTTGATTGTATTAAACAGTAAATATCCTCTTTCCATGATTCTGAAGTCTGGGAAGTTTGGGATCCTGGTGGTAGAAGACATGAGATCCAATGAGGACCTACTTCCTTCTTGATGCATATTCTTTTATCCTCACTAGGTTAAGGGACAGGAGAAGAAATAGCTCAAAAAGGCTAAAGATACTTGTGAAGGTTCATCATCCATCTTAATGATCTATCCATTTCAACATACCACCATACCTAAAACCTCCCATCATTTCTAAATGTGTTCATCTATAGAAATATTCCTCAGCTAACTTACAAGTGCAAGCTATTGTTTGTGTTGTCTATGTCCTGAGCCACCTAAAGAAAAAGGTCACTCTCCTGCATGATTCAGTCATCTCCCCTACACTTTTAAATTCTGTAAATTTTGTGTAATATTTACTGAAGATACAAATATTTTCATAAGACCATCCTTAAAAGTTACATCACCTCGACTCCCTCTTTAGCATTTTTTAATATTTCATTCTTGCTGAGATGTCCTGTAATAAATACGCCAGTGTAGACCTTTCCTGATTTCTGAATACCACAGTGCCATAGTGACTGTATCCATAGTGAAACTCTTCTCTAATGTAGTTGTAGATACTCCAGAACTGTGTGATGTTTTGATCATTTTAAAGTATTATGCACCAATTCTACTGAAATGAGAACAATGAAAATTAAAAGGGATAAAGCGGGACCAAGTATCACATGAAAGATGGAACATCTAAATCCCAAATTTAGTGTGGGTGATCCAACACATAGCACAGCAGAGAATATGTAATTTTCATGGACACTGGGGTTCAGATTCATAGTGAGCATCTTTGCCTCTTTGCTGGAGTCTCATCCATTGGAGAATGGTGGGAGGTGAGGGTATCTAAGTACTCAGCAATGGTTATTTCCAAGAGTCTATGTAGAGAATGATGAAAGAACAGAGGAGCAGTATGTCAGGTCGGTCCTGACTCTGTCTTGAGAACTGGAAAAGGGAATGAAACCAGTTTGAAATGGTAGGTTCTTGTCCTTAAGATCTACTTTAATGCTGCCCCTGGGATTTAGTCAAGGAATAAAGACAACTGGATTGCAAAGAAAAATAAAGAGCAACTTTGCTTGTTCATTGTCCTTTAATAATACATGCAGATGAATTTTCATAAGTATTGATTTTGCCTTATCCTTTTAATCTTTAACGTGTATTTAAAACTAACCTTATTGGAAAAAGTTTAAATTACATTGTTACAAGAGAGCAGCTATAAAGGAAGTTGCCTAGCCTTCTAATAGTTCTGAAGATATTTTGCCTCATGTTTTAAAACTTGGAAAATGAATTAAAAGTAAAATTGACACTTCAAAGTAATTATTTTTGAAGGCTTCTTAAAAAGAATATGAATGATAAGTGGCTTCACACCACATCAATAGAGCAAACATAAACACACATTTTAATCTTAGCAAAATGCGATTGTTTTGTTTTATGAAGTTGCAAAGATGTAATTTTATGAAATTGTCTCCTAAATTATGAATAGAGTAATTAAAATAACGTAGTATTATTATAAAGCCAGATGTTCAGTGCATGAGAATAAAAAGCACAGAAAACACAAACAAGAATTTACTTTGTGGTAGGTAGGTTATTTTAACTAACAATTTAGAGAATAAAACAGAGATTCTTTAACTTATATCTCATGATAAGATTAATTATAAGTACTTTGCATACTTATTGTGAAGATGAAACAAAATACCAGAAGAAAAGCTGAAGAGAATTATTTACATTAATAATGAAAACACTTACTGAGAATGTCTCACAAGGCAACCAATAATACAGATTGAAATGGCAATGGACACAAATTGCAAAGTCTCCAGTTCAAAGAGAATGGCAGAAGGAAAGCAAACAAGGGCAGGAAACATGTATCTGCAACAAGTATAAATACCAGTGGGCACTACTTGTTCTAAGTGAAAGACTCCTAAAAATATTAACTGCAAAGGTCAACTAGTAGGTACATAAAAACACAAGGGAGGCATTTATAGGTCATTCCTTTCATGAAAAATCATCTCAGGTCTATGCTTCTGTTCCACCAGTACCACCTCCAGCTTCGACTCCCCAGAACAGCCAGCCAAACACAGGCTTCTTTCTTCCCCCTCTCATACCACATCAAAAGAGAACTGAGACAATTCTTTTGATCCATTGTTCTCCAGAAGGAATTGGGTAGCATATGAAAGAATTTGTCAGGGAACCACAGTGTACTTTTCTAAAGAACTCTGGTGATATATTCACTGAATTTTTAAAGAACTGAAAGTGTTTTTCCTGTTGCTTTTTAAAGGCTCTCTCTCTCTCTCTCTCTCTCTCTCTCTCGTGTGTGTGTGTGTGTGTGTGTGTGTGTGTGTGTGTGTGTGTGTGTGTGTGTGTATACATATTAAAAAATGGAATAATGAGAAATTTTCCACAATAGCTCGCAGGATTCTGGGTGGCAAGTGGCAAGGTTAGAATACAGTTATGACTGTCACCCTAGTGTATATTCCTGTGGTAATTATTATTACTTACTGTATAGAAGTAAAATCCAAAGCATTATATCCCTAATAAGTGCATGAATCTCATCAATACTGTTCAAATAAACAGTATTCTATTAAGATTCCTAAGTAAGTGTAGCGGAATGCAGGAAAG
This sequence comes from Cricetulus griseus, assembly GCF_003668045.3. NCBI lineage: Eukaryota > Metazoa > Chordata > Mammalia > Rodentia > Cricetidae > Cricetulus > Cricetulus griseus. Next base: position 19,483,710 of record NC_048597.1, read on the forward strand.
AAGAGATCATAATATTTCATTGTGTGTGTATGGAAATTTCAAAAACAAAGAAAAACACATTTAAAAAAGACACTGTTTGAGCTCTCTGTAGTGAAATATAATTTCCAAAATAGTTTGATTTTGAGGAATTAATTTCACCAGAATAAAGCCCAGGATATCAGTTGTCTTTTTAAGGATGCAATAAGTAAATAAACAAGATTCTCATTTCTGATGCTTTACTCACACATGTAGAAGTAGGGGTATAAGCTCTGCCTGCTCTTTATCTTGGGACTGTACAGTATTCCTCTAGCTTTTTTCTTCCTAGGGACAGGCAGGAACTGGAACCATACAATCAAACCACCGGAGCAGATATTTAAACCACATCTCACTCAACCAAGTCCACCACAAGCAGTATGCTTAAACTTAATATATTTTTAGTCATGAAATTGAACAAATTGTGTCATTTCTACCTTTTTTAGTAGAAATATAAGAGCCTATTTTCATTTTGACATGTGTTTGGCGTCAAAACTATTTAGGTGTAATGGGGATGACCAGGAAGTGAAGTAAGTCACTGAAGCAAGATAGTATGGAAAAACTTGAAAAGATGATCAGTAGGAGAACATCAGCCAAAACTGAACAAAGAAGAAATTTGGGGGGAGAATTTAGGCTAGAAAGGAAATCATAAAGTTTGTATTGCTAATGAGATACCCTAGTGAGTATGTTTAAAAGATAAAGAAGAAATATTGTTGGAATCATAGGTACAGTGTTGGAAATATTGTTAAGATAGAAATCTTTAACCATGCAGTAAAGAAATTCAGCACATATTTGCATATGATATTTTTAACCTGAACAGTGTGGAACAAGGTGTAACAACTTTCACTATTTTTAAATCATAGACAATAACAAAAATCAACTGCAATAGCATTTTGTAATGTTACAAAAATATTGCTTATAACTGCACTTAATAATGAAATTTTGTAGGTGTCCTTTGTTGAAACAGCTAACTTGTAGCACAATGTGTCTTTTCTACAGAGTTGAGGGTGTGTGCACCACTAATTTCTAGTGACACTTTTCCTCATTATGCCATGCCTGCTACATTAAAAACTAACTAAATAAATTATTGAATTGAGAATGTGTAAAGTCTCATTCCATTTTTAGCTTATTAATTTCTTCTCCCATTTGAAGTAGATTCTGAGTTTGGAGGATTAAAATTGGAAAAGAAAGCCCCGTGAAACCAATTATACTAACAGTTCTTCATCCACGTACAGAGCATTTGGAAAACTGACAATTTAAAATTTGGGGGTTTTAGCAAATATTAGCACTTTAAGGGAAGTTTTATACTTTTTTTTCTGAGACAGGGTTTTCCTGTGGCTTTGGAGGCTGTCCTGAAACTAGCTCTTGTAGACCAGGCTGGTCTCGAACTCACAGAGATCTGCCTGCCTCTGCCTCCCGAGTGCTGGGATTAAAGGTGTGTGCCACCAACACATGGCGAAGTTTTATACAAAGAAAGACACCACAGTGAAAGTAACTCTCCTAGCATTCTGTTTAGCTAAATGGCTGACTATCTGAGAATTGACACTAATTTTCTGTCTCTGACGGCAGAGTTATGAGGACATTTTTCTCAGTCAAACTGACTTTATTACACATGTCAATCTTAGTTGCTAAGAAGCACTCTTATACACATCTCTGCTAACATGCCAATCACGCTGACCTAATTTATTTCCATATATATTTATTCTTTTAAATAAATAACACTTATAAAAAAACCAACATGCAAAAGTAACATCCATGTGTGATTTTTCCTTTTCAACTAAGTAGATAAATCCAAGCGGCTTTTGCACGATTCTTTCAGTTAGCTTTAACAAATGTATGCTTTTCATAATTTTGGTTTATACTGGGCTATCAAATTGACATACACCATTCATTTTACTGTAGTCCATTCATCTTCTAAAATAAGTAAATTAAAAACAAAGACTTGGAAGTAGGCATCAAATATACGATGATACATCATTCTATACACTTGCTCATCAGACAATTCACACATTTGCTATATACTTCCCACCCGAGGTGGCAGAAGTAGACAGTGGATGCTAACACCATCACTGATTTTTCTCATTATAAACACTAAGTGAGATGTAAAGAGAGAGTTGTGTCAAATAAAATCATGAAAAGGGGGAATCATCACACAGGGTTCCCTTTGAGCACATGACAGTGAACATATGACAGTTTGTCTTTCCTTTGATATCACAGTCATGGTCACATGGCAGCATCAACCCTGCTCGTGATGCTCAGAGGTACCATATTTAGACATAAAAACTAAAGTGTCAGTTACACAGGGAACGGAAGCCTCCTCACCACATGTTTGTTAGGACTCTCTGTTTTTAAATATTGCCATCAGTTCTCCCAGCAACCTGCAGATGCACCCCTGAGGCCAGTCCACTTTTAGCTGAAAGGCTCAGGTGAGACTTTTGGGAGATCATGGTGCTGAACCCTCAAGGGTTCAGTGAGTTTGGGGAAGCTTCATCCTCAACTCTCAAAAATAAGATGATGAAAAGAGTATTCTCTTGACAATGGGCCAAAAATAACCTTGCCAATACAAAAGGAGTATATTCTATTACTGTTTGAAGGCTTTTATCACTCAGGGCAAAAACTGAATAGCCAATCACAGAGTCATATTTCATATTTTTTTTTAAAAAGACAAGGTGGCCAAGAAATGGGCCACTTGGTACAACAGATTTTTGTTTTTTTTTAGAGAGAGAGTCGAGAGCAGTGTAGATATACTTCACTAGAATTTCTTCTTCCTTTTACATTTCCGGCATCTTTGGCTACCTTCATTTCCTCTCTTATCCTCTGAGCTACTGTCACTGTCACTGGCCTGCCTTTGCCTCTTCCTTTTACTTCTGTGATAAAGGTCAGGGTCACTTGGTTGCTGGTGAGTCCATTCATAGGAGCTGGGTCCAGCCTGGAGGTCTGGAGCGTGGTTTGAGGAACTAGGCCCTGATGCACTGTTGGGAAGTGTAGCTGTCACGTCATAGAAAGGAGGCTGCAGCATTGGACTCTGGGTGTGCCAGTGCTGTGAAGAGAAGACACGTATGAATGAACACACACTCAAAATGCAAAAAGAAAGCTAACGACTCACAGGCACTTGCAGACAGTAAGAGGTGAGCCAAGATGACCTGGGCATACCACAGTGATTGTGTTGGACAAGGGGTTATGGGCATTGCTTCATCTGGGTAACATGAAGCACAAAGACTAATGGGGTCACATAGTATATTAGCCCATTGTTAAGCAGTGTCTAGCAGAAAAATTATGCAAAAGCACATAGGTCATCAATAAACACAATATAAAGGAAAATAAACAGATAAAATAGTGTATTTATCCCAACACAAATCCAGACTATTGTCATTTAACACCTGTTACCATTTAAGAAGTTTCTTTTTTCAGAGCTGGAGTATTGAGTCTAGGACCTTGTTCTTGCTAGGCAGGCACTCCATTCCCAAGGTACATCTCCAGGGAGATATCCTGCTTTTATTTTCAGGGGGAATCTTCTCCAATACTCACAGTTTATCCTACTTGGAAGCTAAGTCATCATTGAAGTTATTTGATTTTATGTAGTTACTTAAAAAACCTATAACCAAAACATTTATAACTACCACCTTCCATTTGGTTGATATATATATATATATATATATATATATATATATATATATATATATATTTTCCGAATACGTGATTCCGGTACTGATTTTAAGTGTTAATGACAATGAAAAGTTTCTCAGGTGCTAATGAAGCTGAGAGCTCCCACCTTGTAAAAAGACACAGTTGTTACTTTTTTAGATAGAGAAACACTTCTTGGGTTTTAACAAGTTAGCTGACATTTCTGACTGTTCTAATCAGAGGACAAGGTAGCATGAAACATTTTTCCACTCAAGTCCAGCTAGACCAAATACAGATAAAATACCCTGGGAGAGACTTTAGTGCCAGGGAAGGCTTCTTGATGATATAGATCAGGAAAGTTTTCTCCAGAAGTGAAAGTGTCATTTTCCTCTGTGGGGCAGGGGGCATGAGAACAAAGTTGGTCCCAAAGCTATTGCCAACAAACCTGTAGTTTTGGATTTGCTGAGTAATACCCTGGGACTTACATTATGTTACTTAGAAAACAAAGAGTTGTTAGGAAAATATTCTAAAATCCAATACCATGATTAAGATTTCTAGGTTACAACCAAGCTTAACACTGGAGGGAGTTCCTTCTAGTAACTGAGAACTTCCAAGTGGCTTTTTAAAACAAAAATACTTAAATGTGATTGATGGCCACACATATGAATATTACATACTGAGAGAAAATCTTCACTCCTAAGAACATCTCTGGCAATGGTCACTTTCTAGGGAATGAGGGATTCAATGGTTGGTTACTTCTGTCACCACTCTCTCCAGCCTGTTGGCGCAGAGTGTGGGACAGTCACATAGTTCTTATGCAGAGGATTTCTCAGAAGCCTGACTGAGCTTGAGCCACAGCATAGTCTGCATTGATGCCAGGTGCAGACTTCAACACCAAAATGTCAAGAAGGGCCATTTTTTTGTTCTTGTGTTTGCAAATTGTTTACTAAAACAAATGTATTTCACACGTACCATTTTCTGAAAGAAAAAATATTCTTGAGGTAAAGCAGTGTTCGGAACTGGGAAAAACTGCACGGGAAATGAAGATCTGCCCACCATCTCATCATTCCTTAGCAAAAGAAGAGAAGCAAGGACATCTTAAAATTCTAAGGTACAAATGTCATTTTCTCATGAAAATAATAGTGACAACCTTATGTAAGTAGAAGAAGAGTTCCCTGGTAGCTTTTAACATCAAATGCTTGAACACATACCAATAATGTGTCATGTCATTGATGATGTAATGACATGGCATTGCATTAATTACTTAGTTATAAAGTATGGAAACTACAGTATAGAGAATCACATTTGTCTTCTAGAAGGGACATCTTAGGTCATGTTATACTTTATTTATTTATTTATTTATTTATTTATTTATTTATTTATTTTGGCTTTTCGAGACAGGGTTTCTCTGTGTAGCTTTGGAGCCTATCCTGGCACTCACTCTGGAGACCAGGCTGGCCTTGAACTCACAGAGATCCACCTGCCTCTGTCCCCCGAGTGCTGGGATTAAAGGCGTGTGCCACCAACGCCCAGCCATGTTATATTTTAAAAAAAGAAATACTCAGATATGAACATAATGAAGCAAAAGACTTGCAGTCACTAAGAGTACATTAGTTTTCTATAGATAGAAAAGCAATGTAGAATTTTTACCTTTTTACCTTTTTTACCTTTTACAACTTAGCTAGACTGTTACATGCATAGATTGCTGTTTTAATATACTTGTTGATATCTGACAAGTTAGGATAATAAAGCCCATATTTATTCAAGAGCATGCATTTGATTACCTGAAGCTGTGTGAATTTATCTTAACACAGCTCTCAAAACTGTGGCTAGCTGGTTCAGAAGAGCGAGAACTACCTTTAAAGAGGCAGAATTAAAGAGAATAAAACAGAACAGAAACATTATTTCATGACATAATTACTTAGAGATTGAACATTATAACATTTAAGTGATAAACTTATCCCAAGCTCCAAATCTGGGGGATCTGGCCTGTAGTTCATCATTTGCGAAACTGAGGTAGACAGATCTAGAGTTTCAGAATTGCTTGGGATGTATATAGTGAGACCCTATTTAATAAAAGCCAAACAAACATAAGCATAAAACCTTATCTTTTTTGTACCAGTTAAGACATATGCACATATATCTAGAGTCACATTTACAGATTTTTATATAGCATTATAAATCACTGGATGAAAACTGTATTTAGACTAAAAGGGGAATTGTAGGGGAAGCTGTAGCCAGCCCCTAAGAAGGTGTGGCTACAGCTTCCCCTACACTGACCTACGTCCAAAAGCCTTGGGCAGATATAAAGTTTGCGCAGGCATGGTACTATGTGCGATATACAATGCTGTTTTGTTGCACATTACTGTAAACTAAAAATGGCACACCATCAGTGTCATTTGCTCCTAGAATATAAGATATGAGTTCCCTAAACATTATGGACAAAGGCCAATTTAACTTTACACAGACTGTGTCAGAACATAACACACCCAAGCTTATTCCACCAATTGGCAGGGCGGTGGGGGGTGGAAACAAAGGCAGAGACAACTTTTCTTTTGCAAGAAGACATGATTTTTGTTACTGTTGACCTTAACAGGTCAATAATATTGATACATCAATTACTGAGCACCAACCTGGGGAGGCCCCATGGTACTCAGATGCCTCTATCTGTCCTTTCTCAGTCTTCAAACACTCTATGCTCTTCTCCTTTATAGATGACTAGTTCATGATGTGTGTAACACATTGTCTTTAAGTGTAAAATTCAGGACCTATCAATGTTCATAGAATGGTTTCTCCTGAAAGTCTAATTGGGAAAGACTTTCTTCAAGATAGTAGGTACTTGAGCAATGTCAACAAGGTAAAACAGTCTTGCTATGTAAAATTTAGAGTTACTAGTTTTTAATTCATGGAGATTTTCAAGTTGCTAGCAACCTTTATAGGTACTTGCTGGTTGGTTCTAAAATAGAATTAAAGTTTTAATATAGAACATATAGGTTTGGCTTAGTAATAAGGTGGGCAATATCAATTAATTATACATTCAACATTAGTTATGTACCCCCCCAAAAGCAACAACAGTGATTGCAGAGACATTTTTTTTGTCCTATACTATAAAGAAAACTAAATGTGTAAGCCCCTGAGAACAGGGCCAACAAGAGAGCACCTTTTGAAGATTGATGGGTGACAGAGCCTACCAAACAGACACTGCAAAAATCAATAGTGATGACAAAACACTTTTTATTGTCCTACATCAGTGATTTGCAATGTGTGGGTCAAGACCCCATTGGGGGTCACAGATCAGATATGTCTGCTACAGTTCATAGCAATATCAAAATTACAGTTATGAAGTAGCAATGAAATAATTTTATGCTGGGGGTCACCACAACATGAGAAACTGTATTCAAAATTTGCAGCATTAGGAAGGTTGAGAACCACTGTCCTACACTATATAGAAAACAAAATGCAGAAGCCCCTGAGCGTAGCACCAACAAAGCACACTTTGAAGAAGGACTAGTGAGAGAACTTACCAAACCGATACTGCACATTAATTGGCCTCCCATACAAACGAATTCCATTCAGCAAAGCTATGGCATAAGACACAGATTCAGGATGCTTGAAGCAGACAAAGCCAAAGGACTTCGGCTTTCCATCTCTGTCTTTGCAAAGAGTCACTTTGGTTAGTGGTCCGGCCTGTAAGAAACTAAAATTATTTTCTCATAAATCCAAAGATTTTGTTTTGACATTGAGATAAATGAAATATTCAAGTTAGGCTACAATAAAGAACAGTCCTAAACAGCTCCACAAATAACACATCTTCCCAATAAACGATGCAGCTACTCAATCTTTCCAGCTTATCAAAAACATTTGTGGAAAATGAGCTTATATAGTTCACATATTACAAGGAAAGAAAGACTATTTTAGGCTTTACAAATTAACTTAGAGAATATTTGAATCTCAGAGTAAAATAGTACTACCTCTTAGTACAGGTCAGCAGTCTTTAACAGAAAAGTAAATTGTAATGAGAAATATCATGTTGGTTGAGTTGGTTGCTGTCAAAAAGTCCTGCTAAGAAACCTCGAAAGCTCTAGGGTGATGGCTCAGTGGGTAAACGTGCTGCCACAGAAGTGTGAGGACTGGAGTTTGAATCAGCAGAATGCAAATTGCCAGAATTCAGGGGAGTGTAAGTGTTCTCTGACCTCCACAGGCATGTGGCGGGACTCACACATACATATTCATGAATATGAATTCTTGTACACACACACACACACACACACACACACACACACACACACACACACACACACGCACACACACACGTGCTCACATGCACAAATGCCTATGTATACTACGCAGTGTTTCTAAGAGAAACCAAGTCTATTATGCATTTTTATCAAGTAGCAAGGCTTCATAAATATGCTCAAAGCAAATTTATTTTCATATTTTTAAGATCTGGTAGAATAGGTAAACTATTCATAAGAGTGAACAATTTAAAATGTAATAGCTAGAAATATTATTCCATGGTGAATTATTCAAACAGCATAAAGTACCACAAATTGTGAGTTTCAGAATGTGTGGCTAGGAAAACCTGTAGTGGATGAAACAAAGCAAAGAAACAAAGCCAAATACTAGACACACTGATAGTCACATCTGAGGAAAAAAAATGCACCAATTAACTACCTCCATGACTGTGACTGGAGGATATGTTCACAAAGACCAGAACTAACTTAGAGCTGTATAATTTAATGGTTATTTTTCTCTGCAGAATTGGGTAAGTACATACATATTTGCTTTTCATCCATAGGAAAGTACTGCCATCCTTACAATGGTGGTGTGTCTTGGATTTACTTCTTCTCTGAATGTTTTGTCCAGCTCATGTCCCCTTTCTTTGGATAGGATGAATTTAGCAAAACAATTTCCCCATTGCTGCCTCCTCTGTGAAGACAGCTTCCTAAGATTCTTACTCAATGCATTTGAAACCACAATCACTGTCTTTCCCCTACTTTAAATTTCTACTCTAATATTTCTTGGCTCAAAGGACAAAAATATATTTTAATTTAAAAAGGATATTGATAAATTTGAAATAGATTATTAAAAATTCATATAGTAATAAAGGACTTCTGTTTTCTAGTTTTTGTTTTCCTCTCCTAACATTACAGTACACAATAGCATACAAAGACAAGATTGACTTATAAACACAAGCCCAAACTTCTTATTTCCTGAGGGCTGGCGATTGAGCCTAGGATCTTATGAATGAAAGGCAAGTGCTGATCCCCGAGCTACACTCCCAGTTCTGTTACAGCATTTTAAAGGTAAAATTCAATGGACTTTTCTGAAACCAACAATTACATAACTTTCTTTTAAAGTCAGAATGAGAACTTTTCAGGGCAGCTGAAATGGGGTTTTGCTCATGCTGCTGATGTTAAGTCATTCAAATAATCCTTTTCATTAGCAAATTCTCCATGGGCAAAAGGAAAACAGGCTTGACCCATTAAGCGGGATTTAAATTTTAATTAATCAGGAAAAGGAAATCATAATAGAAATAAGGAGATACTATGTGTTACCTTTTGTATGCACACAACTGATGCAGACCTAGTCCTTACTGTCTACATAGCTCAGGTGTTTGAGGATTTGCAATCCCAGAAACCATCACTCTTCACTGTCCCCCCTTGGAAGTTCAAGAAGGAAGTTTACTAGAGGAGCCAAAATTACTCCTTTTCTGAACAGTGATTTTCAATCCATATTGTGTTATTAAATATATAATGATGTTTTTAGAGGGGAAACTTGAAAATGGCAACAGATAAAGATAAAAGTCTTAATATAAATAATCTTTAAGGAATAAAAACTTTAATGTTTAGGAGGAGAGACCTTCAATGGGGTAACAAAGGAGTGCTTTGCCTAAGTTTAGAGAAAAAGTGAGTCCTTTAAATATTATTTCAAACAAAATAATCCTGCCACTGCTGTTACCTAAACTTGACCTGAAACGCATCTCTGTTACTGTGTCCCGGAGAATTTCCCCTTATTTTGAAAGTGCAAGTCTCTCTTGATTTCCATTTATTATTTTATTGGTAATAATAGTTATTATTACTAATAACAATAGTCCTATTGGTAGCGGCCAACAGCAATGCCTATAGATGTTTTACTGAGCTAACTTTATTTCTGGCAATCGTATTACATTCCAGACCCTATTACTCGCATTTGACATTATCGGAAACCACATACTAAGACTCACATACCGACTGACATCCAGTCACAATGTAGACCTCAGGGCTCCTACTGCCAACCTTTTTTTTTTTTTTTCGTACTATTTACATGTCTGTTTTGCAGATGAACATAAATCATGGGAAACAGTTTTAATCTTCCCCTATAGAGTCTCTTCTCGGCGGCACTTTCGATTTGCTCCGTAATTCTGAGTCATTAACCAGCCAGATGGGGGAGGATGAAGACACCCTTCTCTGGCAAGTGTGTTTACCAGTTCACAGAAAAGTCCCGAAGGTCCTCCAAATGAAATGCGGTGGCATGGACCAGGGAACCCATTAGTTAGTCATGGTGAATTGACTGCCTAGCATTTCAGGAATCACTTGTATGATTCTAGAACAAACTGCTTTCCCCCATCTAAAGGCTTGACAGAAAGGGCAATGGCCAGGGACAGGTACCGCATTCAGGTTGGACACAGAGATGCTCACTCCCCCATGGAGACAGTGGCAGGGTGGTTTTGTGTTCCCGCAGCACAGCCAGGGCCCGCAGAGGCTCTGGGGGCCCTCACTCGGGGCTGGCAGGCTGGGGACTAGGGGTGGGGAGGTCGCTGCCCACCCGGGGCTGCAGAGGAAGGGACGTTCAAGCCACTGATCCCCGGCCACGCACTTGTGCGCCCAAGTGAAGGAGGGGAGACCCGAGCTCCGGTGGGGCGGGGTCCCGGGGCTCCAGAGCCGCCGCCCGGCCTTCCCCGCGGACGGTACCTGAAGGAACAGCTCGTAAAGAATCTCTTCCCGTACTCGGGCCTCTAAATTGCCCACAAACACGGTCCTGTCAGCCTCCTCCTGAGCCGGGAACATCCCTGCGGTCCGCAGCCAGGGGATGGAGGAGATGCCGAGGCCCCGCCCCCTCGCTCCGCTTTACTGCGCGGCCCCGCGAGGGAGGGCGGCGGAGGAGCCCGAGACGGGTGGGTGCGCGCTGGGGGCAGGGCGGGGCGACCACGCCCACACGCCCCGCGGGAGCCGCCCACTACCCCGCAGCCCCGCCCCCATGTGGCTGAAGACACTGTAACTGACCCCAGGGCTTGGCCTGCAAGCTTGGAATAGTGCCTCCGTCTCTTCCTGAACAAGATTAATTATTGATTTCAGGTCCTTTAAAACAAATATTTGAAATAAAATGACAAGGTAGATGGTTTACGATTGACAGACTTCACTAGACGTAAGCCGAGGGTAACGAGAAAAGTTAACGTGTCTCTAAGGAATAAGTGGGTCCATCATTAACACGGTAATGCTGTTATTTGTAAAATGTAAAGAAATGTCTACATGCGTAGCTATTAATAGCAGAGAGAGCTAAACTTAATATTTAATCCCTTAAGTGATCCCAAGATAGATGTTTGAATATATTCTGTGGTCTCTGAAAGGCCACTGAACTGAAGAAAACACTGTGTATCTAATGAATCATTACACAATTCCTTCCGAGGACCCTAATCGTCCTGCAAAGAGCATTCATTTATGAGAACACGACTTGGTCTTTAGTTAGTGGAGTGGTGGGAATTCAATTTGAATTCGGGAGACATGCTTCTGCTTGGTTGATTGATCAGATAATTCTTTTCTAAAGAAAAGGAAATGGTTGAGAAACTCTTACAGAAATGTTCAACAGAAATGTTCTTACAGAAATGTCTTAGCCACAAGGGAAATGCAAATTAAAACTGCTTGAAGATTTTATCATACCACAGTTAAAGGGCCAAGATCAATCAGAAAAATGGCAGAACACAAGAGCACCCTGGCAGAGATGTGGGTAAAGGTGCACATTTATTGATTGCTCAAACTGTTTCAGCCACTGTGGAAATGGATGTAGCCTTTCCTTTGGAAGATCTGCCTCCAGATCCAGCTACAGTACTCCTCTGAATACACCCAAAGGACTCTACAACCTACTACGCTGTTATCCATATTCATTGCTGCTCTATTCATAAATTAATATTCATACTACACTGAAATTGGAAATGGTCTAGATTTCCATCAACTGATGAATAGATAATGAAAATGTTACACATTTATAAAATGTCACACATTTATTTGCTTGCTAAAATTAAAATTAGGAAATTTCCAGCTAAATGGATAGGACTAGAAGCAATCATCCTGAGCTGAGTGAGGTGACAGACAGACAGACAGACAGACACACACACACACACAATAAAAACAACAAAAAACCTCCAAAGCACATGTTTCATATGGTGTGCTTCCATTCATATGTAGATGTGAGTTTACAAGCTTTCAATATGCTGCAATCTGAATATTCATGGATCCAGATACCTAGGAAGCAGCCAGAGGAAAAGAGAGGCCATCCTAAGGAAACAGAAATAGAATGTAGTATTATCAAGAGATAAAGGAGAAGTCAGAATAGGAGTACTAAATGGGGAGGTGGGATAGAGCGGGGTGGAGGAGGAGTATGGGAGGGGCGACTAATGCTGAAGGTTATTTGAAAAACCTGTGGAAACCAACTACTGTAGACCCTTCCCAACTATATTACATATATATGTGAAAAAGTGAATTAGAGACACTCAATAGTATGAGAGATAATAATACTCCAACTAGACATCTTATGCCACCAATAAAACCCCCAGGTCCAGGGATGGGTTACAGCTTATGGACTCACTAGCCAAAGGGATCTCAACCTATCATCCATAGCTTGATTGTAAAATCTGATTGCTGAAGACAACATTTAGGTCATCAAAAACAGAGAAGTTGAGCTTGTGCCCAGCTAGAAGCTTCACCCCTCCTGAATAGCATCCGTGGTGCTACAATTTACTCTGTAGACTAGCACAGGAAAAAGGTAAACATAAATATTATCCAACTACAAACCCTGTGACCTATAACAGTGAAATGCCCACCAGACATACTGGTACCATAGTGACGCAAATATTATGGGAGTAACCAACCACTTTTTGATTGGGCTCAAGGTCAACCTGATGAAATGGGAGTCATATCAGACACTGCTAAAATGGCCAAGGATCCAAGATTAGACAGCTCATGGACCTATGGGGAAACACACTGCTTTTATTTTGCAACCAATTGATTCTGAATGACATATTGTTACATGCTACAAGCTGAAAGATCTCACAGTAATTATACAGCCATCATCTCATGAGAAACTTGGAAGAATTAAGGATTCTCCTGATGGATGAAACCAGAACAAAAGTTGTATTTGGGGTTATAGTCTTGTGAATGAAGTAGCTATTTCTTGCTGTAGATTCTCCCTGTAGCTTATTCCTTTCTGCAACAAACTTGGGATTAACTTCTCAAATTTTAGCACTATCTGATCATTTACTGGGAACAAATTCCCCCATGCATTTGGAGTTTACTGATTACACTCCCTAGCTATGTGTAAAACCTGTTCTCCATTAACAGGTCCTAGTCTACTGATTCTATTCTTTAGCTACCTACATTTGAGACCTGTTTCTCTCTCCATTATATTGCAGAGATCTGACTTCCTGAGATTATCCTTATTGACAGGCATTAGATCAGTGTTTAGGTTCCAGGCAAAAACATCCCATCTAAAGACATTTCCAGATATCCAAGGACATAGAATTACTACAAGTCCAAAGTTGTCTATTCATAGCAGCCCAGATGGATAGAAAAAAATAATTATGCCCTAGCTTTACCTCACTGGCAGATAGAGAAGTGATAACTTAAATCAACCTGCACTAAAAGATTCTCAGACTTTTTGTTTTATTAACTCAAGATTTTAGCATAGAGATATACTGCTCTCTCCTGCTTCCCCTGAGAAGATAAAGACAAAGGTAATCAGCCCATTGGCTCATCATCAGGGAAAAGTAAACTTTCCTGAAGGCCTGTGTAGTCACTGAGGCCAGAACTCTTCGAGGTGCCAGGTTTTGTCTCTTGTGCAAATCAAACTTAGACCCTCTTTTTGGCCTACAACCCTAAGCAATTGATGCTAAAAGTTTCTCCTAGCAGTTTTAGTTTATTGTTCTGTGGGTAAATCTTATCTGCCTTTCTGACCTTGAGAAACTCAAACCTCACATTGAATTGTAAAAAGAATTACTGTTGTAAATGTGTATATTATATACACCTGTACCCTTAAGAACTGGGGAAGAGATAAGAAGGAGAACAGCAAGAGAGAAAGAGAGAAGAATAAAGGAACATGCAAAGGAGCAATTGTGTGTGAGTCGATTCCTTTTGCCCCTCAGATTTTACTTCCTTCACTTATTTGTAGTTCCTTTCTTTTGAACTCTGAGTGAAAAATTTAAAAGCAAAGCACTTTTAAAGATTTTGACAGTTGTACCCATAGATCAGTGTGTCACTCAGTCTTCATCCGAGAAACTTTTTTTCTTGCAATAGATGGGAGTTAACACAGAGCCCCACAACTGGACAATATACAGAGAATAAGGACTTGATAGCACTTGGTGCTAAATGGAATGTCTTCAAAAGTCCCTCCCATTGAGGCTCAGAGACCTAGGAGGGAGAGGAGGAAGAATTGTAAGATGGTGGATGACTCCGAGCAAACACCATCATCTGTACACCATAGGACTGGCAAACATATGAAATAGTTGAAACTACAGTAGCATGCAAAGGACCTGCACAGGTCTAAGCTAGATGGGATCCCATCACTGAGAGGGTAGAAGTTGAATGGTCCCACACCTAAGCAAGAAGCTATTTGTGTTTAATACCAGCTAGCAGTCCATTTTTACTCTTATTATTGAAGCTTCCCCAATACATGTATGAAGTTGTGATCTATGTATGTAGAACAGATATCACTTATTCTTGCCTTCTCAACATTCTTTCTGGGAAAGAAAATAAGAGGAAAACTAGACAAGCATGTCAACAGAAAACCAGTAATAATTTTCACATGTTTGTCATATTCAAAACAAACATGTTAGTATCCAGGCATCTGTACTGGCCTGTCCTTGGGGTTCTGATAGGGTACATCCTCAGTTGCAGCCACTAAGAGCACCACCTGTGCACAGTCACTATGTTCCCTTTTAAAAGAGCCTTGCCCACCTCCCATCCTCCTCTCTCTCCCTTGCTCTGTCTGTTCCTCTCCCTCTCTCTCTCTCCCCTTCTCTCCCTCTCTCTCTCTCCCTCCCCCCTCTTCCTCTCCCTCTCCTCCTTCTTTCTCCTTCTCTTTTCTCTCTCCTACTCTCCTGTCCCAAGAGTTTGGTTTCCCTCTTCCCCTTTCCCCCAGTAATAAACCCTTAGGCTTGAACTCCCTGTTGCATGGTGTCTTTTCTCTCATGCGTTCCTTTTTTTGTTTTTTTAAATTACAACAAAAATATTTTTCCTTTTCAAATTCTAGCCACAAGAGGCAAGCTAGAATCTAACATTTCAAAATAACCACTATGTTTTAGATACATAATGATATACACATAAAATGCTGGTCAGCTTCATGGGTGTGGATTTTGTTATTGATTTTTAGCTCTGTGAAGAACTTAGTTTGTAATCAAAATGGTGATAAAATACAAGTTTCCTTGACTCTTTCTATTTCTGGCATTTCTAGTAACATATTTTTTTCTATGCTTTCCAAAAACATATTCTCCCATGCCACTTCTGAAATCCTGAGGTTAAGGAGTAAAGACATCTACAATTAGGTTTCCTAGTCCCTTAAATCCTACTTGTGTAGCTAAACATTTGGAAGTTATTACAGAGTCTTTGACTTAAACATGATCTCCTAACAGAAGCCAGCAGGAGACAGTAGACTCCCTCACCTTTTCTAGACGGGGGAGGAGCAAGAGTCATTTTTACAGGAAAGCTCGCCCGACAGAAACCATCCTATCCAACAAGAACTTTAATGAATTACAGAATTTCTTTTTCGTGAATTCCAGTGTTTGTTTTACAGTTTCTGATTCCAAATGAGAATATACATTTTTCTATGTCTGATGCATTGGGTAAGATTTGGTAAGATGTTTATTAATCGATTATCATTAAATGCTTGTAAAATAATATGGTTTATATTCTGTTATGCCATTATAATGCGAAAGATTGGCTGATTATGGTATTTATTCTAAACTAGACTGCTATTAAGAGGGTATGTGTGAGCACTTACACGCATGTGCATGTGTTTGCTAAACTGGAGCTCTATGTTGTATTGATTTGTCAGGAGATAAAGAGGAAATAAATAGAAATATTCAAGATAAAAAAGTGATTAAGCAGTAAGGAATTAGTTCAAGGTTTGAAAATCATGACTATCTTGCTTTCATTTCATTTCTTTGAAAATCTTATGTGTGAAGAGAATTGTTGAATAGGTAATCTGTCAGTTGCAAATCGAAATTATCAATAGAGCAAAACTTTTCTTTTTCTTGTTTCACGTAATACAAGTCCCAAACTATCTAATGGTTGTAGTTGAGAACTGTAATTCTTCTGATGGTTGGTAATGGGAATAAAGCTTGCTAATGTCAGTAATGTGACTTTCTACTTCATGGGTGAACTTCTTGTTCTAGCATGAAGAAGAATGACTTGTTAGTTATGGTTGAATGAGTCATTCTACTTTCTGTAAATAAAAATAGTAGCAAATTCATAAGTCGAGATGAACATTAATCCTGTGGTAGAATTTTTCAAAAGATTATTTTCTTGATGTCTTAAATATCTTTAATAAATTCATGACTATTAACTCTAAAAACCATAATCTACCAAGTAGAAATTAATATTTGCTTTTATTTTTCAGTTGAATATTTGAACTATACATAGTTTTTTAGAATTTAGTAGTTTATATTGTAAATTTTATGCAGTAGAGTGGTTTTTTTGACATTTTAAGTTTGTGATACATGTTATCAGCATCTTGACTGAAAGCTAGAGACATTTGAACTCTATGCTGCCAGACTCAGTTATCCTCTAACATTATAGTTCATAGTTATTTTGATACCATAGTTTGTACACTTTAGTGTAGACTTCCAGAGATTGTTGTTTTGACTAGAACTAGCCAGTTTCCAACAGGAAAAATTGAGTTATAATTGTTAAATATTTTTTTTGTTTTTGTCAAAAGTTTAGCTCATTTATGCTGATTACTAAAATAGAATAGCAGGACTTTTAGGTACTAACAGCAAACAGGAAATATAAAAATGGAAGATTTTGGTTTCTAGAGTGAGTGCCAGGATAGGCTCCAAAGCTACACAGAGAAACCCTATCTTGAAAAAAAAATAGAAGATTTTTATAACTTGAGAAGTAGACTTAAGCTTCTTTCATTAAAAAAACAAAAAACAAAAAAACTCCAGTCGATTAAGAGAGTTTGCTGGATTTTCAATGGGCTATTCCTTTTAATCATCTTTTGTTTTGCTTGTGCACAGTTTGTCTTTCTTCGCTGGAGATTCTGTTCTGTGCTGTGTCTAGTTGGTCTCTCTTATCAACACTGAACATTATTGATGAGGTCTTCACTCTACAAAAGTAAAAACATCCCAGAAAACTGAGTCCAACATTTAAAAAGTATCTATAGACTACAAGGCAGGGAGAAAGGTAGAAACAGATATTTATCTACATATGTATTCAGATTATATGCACATATATTCTTATTGCAGTTGCTAACTGCTAAATTTGCCGTTTTTGTTGTTTCAGTTGTCTTTGTAGTAAGGATAGGTAAATATTTCTGTAAGGGGCGAGATAATAAACAGGTGAAGTTTTGTGAATCATAGAGTCAATGTTCTGGTTTTCAGCTCTGCTGTCTGAGTTTGAATGCAGCTTTAGGTTCAGTGAAAACAGACCAATGTGGGTCTCTTAACAAAACTTTATTCAATTAGTTATAATGTTTAAATATCATAAAATATCAACATTTTATCTTTTTCATTCATTTAAAACCATGAATGTTGAGGCTGGAAAGATGGCTCAGAGTTAAGAGCACAAGCTGCTCTTCCAGGGGACCTGGGTTCAATTCCCAGCCCCCACATGGAAGCTCACACCTTGTGCTCCTGTTCTACGGGATCTGACACCACCACACAGACATACATGCAGGCAAAACACCAATGCACATAAAATACATATAAATAAATTATTTTTTAAAAATGGAGGTATTCTTAGATTATTGGCCAGATTTGACTTTTATGACACAATTTGTGAATCCCTATGTTTTAGTCCTGTGGGAGACATATTGAAGATTGGTTTATTATATGTCATAACTGAGAAAATTGAAACAGAGATTTGGAGTCATTTTTTTCTAAAATTATAGACCTTGGCCTATGCTGCATAGCTTAAATAGAAATTTGGTTAAAATGCAAATGGTTTTTGTTAATTTAAATTTTTAATATTGCATACTTAAGTACATAAGTACTATACTTAAATCATTTTTACTATATCCTCTCTCCTTTTATATCCACTATCTCACTCACTGGTGACTGGCATTCTGTGTATGAATAAAGCGCCCATATCACTCTTGCCCTCCCAAGTGGCACTGTGTAAATTACAATAAGAATAGTATGGCAAAAACCCAGAGGCCACAATCTTTCCGTGAGACAACTGAAAGTTAACAGTGGCCCAGGGAAATGTTCAGTTCTGGTCACTGGGATGAGTAGAAGTGTCTTCAAAGATAACCTGAGAAAGTGTTTCCATTTATAATGTGATGATCAGTTCTCTGTCCAAGTACAATTCAGTTCAGCAGCCACTCACTAGAAGCATTATAACTCTACATTCAGTTGTAGTACATTACTACAGTGTATGACTAACTGCCACCCAAACATCATGAAATTGGGAAATTATTTAACCATTATGAATTTGTTTTTATATGTACAACACAGATGTATGTATCTGAATATACATGTGTATGTGTTTTTTTCCTTTCTTTTTGAGATTTTTATAGATGGGTACTATAGCTGCATCATTTCTACCTCTCTCTCTGCTCCAGTTCCTCCCAAATTCCCCTTTGTGTGACCTTTAGAGATTTGATCTTGTACAGCTTCACTTTCTTCACTTAATAACTGGAGGGCCAACTACTAAATAGAGATAAGGCAGGGCTTGCATGCAGTAATTGCTAAGGAATCATGAGTCATAATTGCCACTGTAGTTATGATAAAATTTATTTTATTTTCTGAGATGAAAAAAGAAAGTTTTTTTTTCTCTCTCACAGACTATTTAGAATGGAAGTAGAATTTGAGGCAAGTAGCAGAAGAAGATGCTTGTCTATTTTTAGGATGTGTGCATTGTTCAATGGCTTTTTAACTACACAGTTATGGGCTTCTTGCATTCTCAGCTTATAAAACCCTGAAAGTCACCAGACAGATGAGCCGCTCTCAGCTGTTGCCAAGTTTGAAGTGAGCTGGAAATTAAAGATTGCAATAGTAGATGGGAGAGCACTTCTGTCTCCTCCTTCCATTCTGTGGTGAGAAAACCATCCACTTAAGTGAAATACGAAAGAAAAATTTGTCTCAGAGAGGATGAAAATGGAATGGAATGGTGGTTACCTGAGGCACTGAGGGATGATGGACGAGGGCAGAGGGATCTTCCAACAGATACAAGAAGATACAGAAAGATAGGAGGAATGAACTGTCGTACCTGTTACATAGGTGGCTATCACCTACCAAAAATGTACTGTGCAGTGCAAGATAACATAAGGATTTTGATTGTAGTCACCATAAATAAGTGGTAAATGAGATATGAATTCAGATATGAATTCCCCCAATTTCAACTTTATGCAATATAGCTGTATTGAAACTTTATACTCCACCATTTCTTTTTGTTCATCTTAAGTGTTCAGTTTCATGGGTGTGACATTGTGATATGTAACACAAAAATCATATTTATCAGGCCTCATTATCTGCAGTATGGCATTCATTTGTCTTTTGTGTAAATTTCCCCCTCCTCCTTTTAGTAACAAGTCCATAACTTGGAATTGCACTGCTCATGTGAGTTTTAGTAGAATTAATTCTGTGTATATTTGGACCATGATTTATCTCCATGTTTAATCAAATCTTCTCTATTCTTATGTAAAATACTTTTGCCCTTCAGTATTTATTTTATGTGAGTATATATTTCTATTTCCCCCCTTCCAAATTACTGTTTTTCTCTTGAGGATCTGTTCTCTATTCCTTCTCACACAGTTTATTTGAGTTCAATGTGGCAAGTTAGGATAACATACTCTCTCTGCTCTGGCCAACTCTAGAAGGAATTTTTCTTTTTTTCCTTTTTTGGTTATTAGAAACAAGCTTCGTTTACTTGTCAATCCCAGTTCCCTCTCCTTCCTCTCCTCCCCTGCCTCCTGACCCCCCTCCATCCCAACCCCATTTTGTTCCCCAGGGAGGGTGAGGCCTCTTCAAAGTCTGTCATATCATTTGGAGCAGGGCCTAGACCCCCCTGCCCTGTGTGTCTAGGCTGAGACAGTATCCCTCCATGCGGAGAGGGCTCCCAAAGTCCATTCCTATACTAGAGATACATACTGATCCACTACCAGAGGCCCTATAAATTGTCCAGACCCCCAAACTGACATCCTTGCTCATGGAGTCTGGAACAGTCCTATGCTGGTTTCCCAGCTATCAGTCTGGGGTCCATGAGCAACCACTTGTTCAGGTCAGCTGTTTCTGTGGGTTTCTCCAGTCTGGTTCTGACCCCTTTGCTCATCACTCCTCCCTCTCTGCAACTGGATTCCAGAGTTCAGCTCAGTGTTTATATGTCAGTGTCTGCCTCTGCTTCCATCAGCTGCTGGATGAAGTAGGATGGCATATAAGATAGCCATCAATCTTATTTTCAGGGGAGGGCATTTAAGGTAGCCTCTCCTCTGTTGCTTAGGTTGTTAGTTGGGGTCAAAGTCATAGATATCTGGACATTTCCCTAGTGCCAGAATTCTCTTTAAACCTATAATGGCTCCTTCTATTATTGTATCTCTTTTCTTGCTCTCCTAAATTCTTCCTGTGACTAAATCTTCCTGCTCTCTGATGACTTCCTCTCCCCTCCTGTTCTCCCCCCTCTTTACTAGCTCCCTCTCCCCTCCCCCCATGCTCCCAATTAGCTCAGAAGATCTTGTCCCTTTCCCCTTCTCTGGGGGACTATGCATGTTTCCCTTAGGGTCTTGTTTATTTCCTAGCTTTTCTGGCAGTGTGGATTGTAGGCTGGTACTCCTTTGCTCTGTGCCTAAAATCCATATATGAGTGAGAATATACCATTTTTGTCTTTTTGTGACTAGGTTACCTCACTCAGGATGGTTTCTTCTAGTTCCATCCATTTGACTACAAATTTCAAGATTCCATTTTTTTTCTTTCTTTCTTTTTTTTTTTTTTTTTGCTGGTTAGTACTCCATTGTGTAAATGCACCACATTTTCTCTATTCATTTTTCAGTTGAGGGACAACTAGGTTGCTTCCAGGTTCTGACTATTACAAATAACACTGCTATGAACTTGGTTGAGCAGATGTCCTTGTTGAGTGAATGTATATGCCTTTTGGGTATATGCCTAGGAGTGGAATTGCTGGATCTTGTGGTAGACTGATTCCCATTTTCTTGAGGAGTTGCCCATACTGATTTCCAAAGTGGCTGTACAAGTTGGCACTCCCACCAGCAGTGGATAAGTGTTCACCTTTCTCCACATCCACTCCAACATGAGCTGTCATTGGTGTTTTTGAGTTTAGCCATTCTACTAAGACGGTATCTTAGAGTTGTTTTGGTTTACATTTCCATGATGGCTAAGGATGTTGAACACTTTCTTATGTGTCTTTCAGCCATTTTAGATTCCTCTATTGATAATTGTCTATTTAGTTTGTACCCCACTTTTTAATTGGATTGTTTGGTGTTTAGGAGACTAGCTTCTTGAGTTCTTTTTATATTTTGGAGATCAGCTCTCTATCAGTTGTGAGTTTGTTGAATATCTTTTCCCAGTCTGTGGGCTGCCGTTTTGTCTTGCTGACTGTCTCCTTTGCCTTACAGAAGCTTCTCAGTTTCAGGAGGTCCCATTTATCAATTGTTGATCTCAGTGTTTGTGTTACTGGTGTCATGTTCAGGAAGCAGTCTCCTGTACCAAGTAATTCAAGGGTATTTCTCACTTTATCTTCTAATAGGTTCAGTGTGGCTGGGTTTATGTTGAGGTCTTTGATCCATTTGGACTTAAGCTTTGTGCATGGCAATAGGTGTGGAGCATTTCTTTCAGTGTTTGATTAGATCTATCTACCACTGCTTGTCCTGTGGGATTGTATGGTATACCAGTTACATGCTTTATGTTATAATATTTGAAAAACTGTTCCAATTTGGTGGAGACATATGCTGGAGCATTGTCAGTTTTTATTTGTTCGGGTATACCCATAATGACTGTTATGTCTAACAGGTGTATTATAACAGAATCGGCCTTTTTAGAACTAAGAGCAGTAGCCCATTGAAACCCTGAATATGTGTCTATAGTATGATGAACATATTTTAAAATTCCCAAATCTGGAAAGTGAAAGACATCCATCTGCCAAACCTCATTTCTCTGAATGCCCTTAGGATTATAGCCTGCTGGCCATGGAGCTTGATTATAGAATGCACAGGTAAGACAGTTTCTCACTATCTCCTGGGCTTGTTGTCAAGTGATGGAAAAAAACCTTTGCTATTTACATGCTGTTTCTTATGAAATTCTGAGGCTTCTAGCACGCTTCCTATTAGTAAATAATCAATCTCATTATTGCCTTGTGCCAGTGGGCCTGGCAGATCTGTATGGGATCTGATATGTGTCATATATATTGGATAGGTCCTGTTCCTGATTGTTTCTTGTAATTGTATAAACAATGAAGTTAATTCTGTATCATCTGGAATGAATTCAGCAGTCTTGATGTGTGAAATGACACTCTCTGCATATGGAGAATCAGTAAATATATTGAGAGGCTCTGAAAATCCATAAATAAAAATTGGTTGAGTTGAGGGAAGAATAGAAGAGAGCAAAACAAGAGATACCATAATAGACAGAGACAATATAGGTTTAAAGAGAATTCAGGCACTATGGAAATGTCTGGAGATCTACAAAGATGACACCAAGTAATGATGTAAGCAACAGAGGAGAGGCTACCTTAAATTCCCTCCCCTGATAATGAGATTGAAGGCTAACTTATATGCCATTCTATAGCCTTCATCCAGAAGCTGGTGGAAGTAGAAGCAGACATCCACAGCTAAACACTGAACTGAACTGTAAGCCAGTTGCAGAGAAGGAAGAGTGATGAGCAATGGGGTCAAGACCAGGTTGGTGAAACCCACAGAAACAGCTGACCTGAACAAGGGAGAGCTCTTGGTCCCCAGACTGATAGCTGGGAAACCAGCAGGGACTGATCCAGACCCCATGAACGTGGTTGTCAGTGAGGAGACCTTGGAAATCCTTGTAG
The DNA here is from genome assembly GCF_003668045.3 of Cricetulus griseus. Lineage (NCBI taxonomy): Eukaryota > Metazoa > Chordata > Mammalia > Rodentia > Cricetidae > Cricetulus > Cricetulus griseus. Next base: position 19,506,803 of record NC_048597.1, read on the forward strand.
TAGATCAGTAATCCCTAGCATAGGTGTGGACTTTGGGAACCTGTCCCACATAGAGGGATACTCCCTGAGCCTAGACACACGGGATGGGCCTAGGCCCTATCCCAAACGATTTGATAGACTCAGAAGACAGCCTGTGGAAGGTCTCACCTTCCTTGGGGAGCAGAAAGGGTATGGGATAGGTAGGGTGTTAGTTGGGGGGCAGGGGAGGAAGGTAGGGAGAGAGAACTGGAATTGACATGTAAAACAATCTTATTTCTAATTTAAATAAAATAAAAAATACCATAAGAATTGCATATAATTCTGCCTTCTGTACAGATGTATACAGACTTTGAACTACTTTACTTACTTCTCCTGATTCATATTCTGACTTACCTGATTTGTTCTCATGAGTGTAGAATGTAGGGACTCTAGAAATAGTTGTTTTTCTTACAATACGTGGAAGGATCCAGATTGTCTTTTTTTATGAATTTGATTCTTTCTGTTTTGGGATAATTGTTGCTAATAGATACCAATGATTTAGTACAGGCTGTCTGCTAGTATTCATTGTCCTTCCATAAGAAAGAAATTTCCTCATTAGTTAAAGGTACTGTAATTTCTTCTGGGTCACTTCCAGTCAGTCAATGGTCTTAATTTGTCTTTTCAAATTAAATCAGAAATATTTTCTATGTGCATCTTTAGCTTTTTATTCTGTTTATGTGGCAGAAATATCCATTCTAATTTAATGTCTTCCCTCTGCATCAGAATCCCTGAAGGGTATTCTCTGGATGGTAAAATAACAAGAATACAGTCTAAATTAGTGTTCATATGGTCTATATGTGCATCCAGTATTCTGTTTTCCACCCATTGTAATTCTTTTTCCACTTCAGCTGATAATATTCATGGACTGTTTAAGTCCTTGTCCCCTTTAAGGGCCATTTTTAAATACTTTAAGTCATGTGCTTCTACTCCAATTAGTGTCTGTAATTGAGAAATTTTCCTTAGCAATTTCTGTAGGTCATTAAGAGTTTGATAACGATATCATCTAATTTGTACTTTTTGCAGCGTGATTTTTTTTGTAAGTCTATTTTATAACCTACATAATTAATAGAATCTCCTCTTTGTTTCTTTTCTGGGGAAATCTGTAATCCCCAGCAAGATAGAACTTATGTTACTGTCTCAAACATCTGTTCTAATGTTTCCTTCTTAGAATCTAACAACAATATGTCATCAATATAATGATATATTATGGATTGTGGAAATTTCTTACGAATTATCTACAAAGGTTTTTGTATGAAGTGCTGGCACAAGGTAGGACAATTTAATATTCCCTGAGCAAAACCGTCCACTGAGGTCTCTTAACTGGCTGTTAATTGTTATCAGTAGGTACCATGAACACAAACTTTTCCCTATCTGTTTCTTGTAACAGTATAGTGATTTTTCCCTGTTTCTTGTAACAGTATAGTGAAGAAGCAGTCTTTTAGATCAATGGCTATGATCAGCCATTCTTTATGAATCAAGGAAGGCAAAGGCATTCCAGGCTGGGGAGAGCCCATTGGCTGAATTACTTTATTAATGACTCTCAGGTCTCTCAGAAACCTCCATTTACCAGACTGTACTTCTTTTTGATAATGAGTAAAGGAGAATTTCACGGTCTGGTGGATTCTTCTATATTTCCAGCACATAGCTGTTTGTGAACTAGCTTTTCTAAAGCCTCTAGTTTCTCAGAGGACATAGGCCATTGTCTTACCCAGACATGTTCATCTGTAAGCCATTTTAAGGGTAGAGCTTTTGGTTCCTCTGTAGGTTTAGCATTTGTACTTTTTTATGTACAGCCTGGATGGTTGGTTATCTGTTTTCCATAGTGCCTAACTATATTTTGTCTACCATGTAGAGGGTATATATGATTTGCATCTGATACTGGAGGAATGTTAATCTGGGTATTCCATTGCTGTAAATGGTCACGGCAACAATGATTTATTTCGATGTCTGCTACATAAGGCTTTAAACTTCCTCTCTGTCCTCCTGGTCCTATGCAGACAACCCACCTCACACTTTGGCATACTTTAGATAAAGTTCCAATCCCTAAAAATTGAACATTCACCTCTTGTAGGGGCCATGTCTGAGGCCAGGACTTTTGCAGTATAATAGTCACATCTGCCCCAGTGTCTACCAAACCGGTAATAACTTTACTATTTATTCTTACTTTCAACTGAGGCCTCTGACATTTATAGAAGTTTGCCAAACTATGTGTTTTTTGTCTGCTCCAGTCATGTTTGATTCCTCCTCACTAGCCAAACTACCATCTAGAGTGGTACCATTCTTTACAATAGGCAATGTACTATCTATTCATTCTGTTAGAGATTGTCCTCCACAGAGACTAGGAATGACCAGACCTTTCTCGAAGTGGGTGCCTTTGAGAGGTTCCCCTCAAGGAGTTTCCTGATTGTAACGGGTTACCTTGTATGTCTCTGGTCGATCTACATTCATTGGTGCAGTGTCTGCCCTTACAACATTTCCTACATAATCCAGGAGGCAGAGGATTTCTATAAGAGACATTGTCAGAATTTCCTTGCCTACAATTCCTTCTAATATGCCCTATTCTGCCACAGTTATGGCAGAATAGTATCCTTATGCCTTCTCGAACCTCTAGGGATTGCTCTTCTTACCCAAGTTCCTTTTTCAGCACAGTTGGAACATCTGGACTCTTAGTGTATTTTTAGACCTTTGGAATTTGCTTCTCCTTCCCAAGCTTCTGTGTCATCACCTTTAAGACACTTAGCCTCTTGGTGTGTTTTTAAACCTTTTGAGATTGTCTCTCCCACCCAAGCTTCTGTATCTTGAACATTATACTCGAGATTAGCAATATGCAAAGACACACCCTTCCAGTGGTGCTGATCTGATCTTTAAAGGCAAAAGTACCCTTTTGCAAAATGTATTTGTATTTTCATAAGCTAGAGATTGTATGAGTATTTTTCTAGAGTCTAAATCTGCTACCTGCAAATCTACTGCCCTGGACAGTCTTTGTAAAAAGTCAGTGAACTCTTCTGTCAGTCCCTGTGCTATCTTAGTATAGGGTTCTATTCTTTCTCCTGGTTCATGAACCTTGTCCCAGGCATTTAAGGCTGCTGTCCTGCATAAGGACAATATGTGCCAGTCATATGCAGCCTGAGCCTGTGGGTCAGCATAAATACCCTCACCAAGAATATTTTTTTTAAATCTTTTTATTTTAATTAGAAACAAGATTGTTTTACATGGCAATTCCAATTCCCTTTCCCCCTCCTTCTCCCATGCCACCCAACTAACACCCTATCTGTCCCTTTCTGCTCCCAAGGGAGGGTGAGGCCTTCCAAAGGGGGTCTTCAGATTCTGTCATAACCAACTAAGAATCTTATCTTGAAGAGCTTCATAACCTTTCTTTAAACCTTGAGGCTCGAGGGTGTTTGCTTCCTCACTCCATATAGCCCTCCACTGTATTTGAGATGAATTTTCAAGCACAGCTGACAATAGGCATTCCCAATCTATGAGTGTTACTCTATTAAAAGTTGCCCATGTATTTAATAATTGTTTGACATAAGGGCTATGGAGACCATATGAGACAACAGCCTCCTTAATTCCTTTCAAATATTTTAGTTATATCCATTCCCATTGATATGACCTGGACATTTGGATATTTCTTAGATGGTGGTTTTTCTGACACTGGATATTGATGATTAAAGTGGAGTCAGAGATAGGTTAATAACCAGTAGTTTACTAGGGGAAAATACTCATGCAAGGAAACCAGTGATTATGTTTGCACCTGAACAGGACTGACCCAGAAATGCTTCCCAGTCAGCTCAGCCAAGTGAGAGTGCACTACATGGTGCTTCTCTCTTTCTTAAACTCTTGCACCTGTAGTTCCTGATCACTTACCCAGTCTTTGTATTTCCAGCATTCTCTCAGTTTGTGTTTTCTTTATTGTCTCTATTTCAATTTTGATATCTTGAACTGTTTGAATTGTTTCCTTCATCTGTTTGATTGTTTTTTTCTTGGCTTTCCTTGCTTTCTTTAAGAGATTTGTTGATTTCTTGTTTTTTTTTTTTCTTCTTCCATTTCTTTAAGGGGTTTTCTCATATCCTCTTTGAGGGCCTCTATCATTTTCACGAAATTGTTTTTAAGGTCATTCTCTCCTGCTTCATATGCATTGGGATGTTCTGGTCTTGCTGGTGTAGAGTCCTTAGACTTCAGTGGTGTCATATGGTTTTTCTGTTGTTGAATGTATTTTTATATTGTCTTCTTCCTATCCGTTTTTCCAGTGAGTGCAGAAAAGTCACATCCTCTCCTGGTGGGTATGGGGCCAAGGTTCCCTTCTAGTGGGTGCAAGCAGATCCAATAGTCTAGATGGTGCTCCTCTTCCTGGTCCCTTGAGCAGAGAAAGGGACTAGAAGGCTGGCTGGCAGTCTCTGGCTGGGCTGGACCTTGCTGGGATGAGATCCACTGTTATTCTTTTCCTTAAATTAGAAATAAAGAAGGGTGCAGGATGAGAAACAAGATGAGATATATTAACCAGGTTTTTATAGACCCAGCAGAGTAGAGAGACTAAGAGAGAAGAAGAACAAGGTTAATGGCTGACTGCCATGGCCCGTTGCCATAGAGAGGTAGAGAGAGCATAAGAGAAGAGGCAGAGAGAAGAGAAGGAGATGCAGAGAGAGTGAAGCAGGGAAGTTGGAACTTTTAAAGGGAGACTGCTCATGCCCACTGAGGTTCCACATATGCCCAGAGTCCTCACGTAGGCCTTAATGTGTGGCAGGTGACGTGGTGTGTCAGGGCATGGGGTCTGTCTCTTAAAGAGGTAGAGCCAATCAGCATTAATGCCTGAACCTTTCACCCAGAGTCCCCAGGCCTCAGGTGGTCTGATCAGGGTACTGGAGGGTGGGCCGGAAACAGGCTCAAGCATATCTAGTCCCTTGTGCACAGAAAGGGTCGATGACACTGGCTGGAAATCTCTTGATGGTCTGGACCTCACTGGGATGGGATCCGCAGGACCCAGGCCTCTATGTTTCTATTTCTTATCTTTTTCCAGTGGTTTGTTATTCTCTCTCCAGTAGTCTTCTCCTCTTCTTCTAATTCTTCCTCTGCATCCCCCTCCTTCTATTTTGCTTTCTTCTATTTTTCAAAAGATCCAGTGAATGTTCATCACGAGCACCCTTTTCAACTAGCTTACAATAATTTATGATCTCTCTTTATTTTAAAATTTTGTATCAGATGTCACTGAATCCAAGTAATTTAAAAATTGATTACTAGATGTGTTCCTTTACACTTAAGCTCCCAAAAGAATAAAAGCACTTAGCATATGACTTACTCCTAAAAGTAGCTGCTTGAAACAAGTTGTGCCATGAGGTCCAATCCTAACAGGGCCAACTGGGTATTGAGTTTGTCCTAGAATAGATTTAAAGAAAATTCATGGATAGCCAATCAAAATGAACAAAAACCCCCAAAGCAACAAACAACAAAATTGTCTCTCCCCCCAAAAATTCAAAACCACCTTAAACAAAAAAAGATTAGTTAAGGTAGGAAAAAGCTCTCAAAAGACAATAAAGGTGATTTTTAAAATATAAATTTAACCATAAAATATTAATTGAAACTTGCATTTGTACTTCTGTGTATTTTAAAAATCATAGTTCATAAGTTTATTACTTATATAATTTTAACCACTTATTTCCTATACCACTTATTCTAAACGTACTTACCTTTTCAGATTCTATTCCCATATTTTTAAGTTAGAATTAAATGTGACACAATAAAAATCAATGACTTGTACCATTAATGGTTGTTAAAAATAATTCACACTGTGGCAGCAGATGTCTTTGTACTTTCTTACTTTTAATAGGATAATCACTGATGGGATTTTATTATTTTAATAAGCCATATTTCTATTTAAAGTATGTGTATATTAATCAACATGTGAAGTAATGTTAATTCAATTTGAGTAATAATTAAAAGTATCCTCTCTGGGTCTTGTTTTATGGTATACATTTTTGTGAGGAGATTATTTGGCAGTTTTGAATTTATGTTGTTGGCTGAATGTGTAGCTTATGTGTGTGAATGTATGTTTATGTTTGATATTTAGGATGACTTGAAGAAATGATATACACCTGTAATTCCAGAATTTAGGAAGTTGAGGTTGGAGGACCCCTGAGAATATGAGTTCTAGACCATCCTAGGGAAATAACGAGACTCCGTCTTTAATAAATAAATAAATAAATAAATAAATAAATAAATGCTTTATTTTTGTTTACTTGGAAAATCCTTGGATCACTAATATTTTTATACTCTCAGTATTTTAAATGAATTTCTGTGAATTACATCTCTGTAAATCTAACATTTTTATTTAAGAATGACAACATCAGGCCTCAGGGGATAGCTCAGTGGGTAATGACCCTGACTTTGACATGACCTGAGTTAGAATAATGAGTACCAATAACAAAAGTGGGCATACCTGTGAGTGTCTGGAATGCCAGCTTTAACAGCCAGAGACAAGCTAGATTGTCTCAAGTTGAGGGTGACGAAGGAAGGTACCTGCTGCTTTGCTGTGGTCTTCTCACGCATGCACACAGGAGTATGCACCTATGCACCAATACATTGATGTGCATGCCATACACACACACACACACACACACACACACACACACACACACACACGCAGGCATGCACCATATCAGTAAATTTAACAATCATCTGTGAGTAGTATCTTTAATTTAAGGAAAGGCCTAAGACAGCTAGTTGCCAAGCATTTCCATTTAAAGTCTCAGGTGGTACACTTTGGTCTATCTGATTGATGAATTGTTTCTAAAGGAAAGATTGATGTCATCATTACTCTGTTTGTATCCTGAATTTTCTGTCTTGGTATTTTTAGGGTATTTACATATTCCAGTGAAAATCAATGGAGTGTATAAAAATCTTGGTGAGTCTGATTGAGTGATTTTTTTCTCTACATACTCATGTGTTTGTAAACCAAGCAATGCAATTATGTCCTTAGTTAATGAAGCAGTCCTCCTCTCTTCTTCCACCATGTGACTCTCCACAATGAACAGTGACACATTTTAATTTGCATAATTTCTTTCCACTGTTTATCTTCATTCTCTTCATAATTTTAACACCTCCTTCTCTCCTGTGATCCTTCAGTGGGAGATTTCCATGTTTTATATGATTTTATAATTTGAATATATATTATGCAAATGTATTTTTCCTTAATTGGAGTTTTAATTGTCCTGTTCTTCATCTGATTCTCTTTTTTATAACCTTTAAAATTTGCCTCAGTAGCTCCTTTCTCTTGCTCTTAAAATGACATTGTTTTCTTCTGTTCTGAATAAGAGTGCTATAAAAAAGAATTAGCAATTAATTCTACACCTGGTAATAAATGCAACATTTTTCTGATGACTATTTAGATGTAGGTCTTTCCCCCTTATTTACATAAAAGGGATTTTACTGGTTAATTGCTCATTACTTCTTCTGGGACCAGACAAAGTCTAGTAGTCCTTGTAACCAAGTAGCTGTTTGGATTATCTGATTATATTTCACACTTGTCCTAACATGGTGATAAATGAGGTAGATGTGTATGACTCCTACAATTTGTTCTGCATAGCAAGTTTGTATCCACCATGGGTTTACATGTTCCTCCTTACCTTCTTCCTTTTCTCTGGTACTTACTATTTATGCAGGATCAAAGCTCTTCTAATTATGTGTCCATTGTCAAGCTGGGAATATTGTGCAAGTGTTATAGATCTTAGATTGGCTTCCTTCCTCTAAATTACTGTGGCAATAAAGCTTCTGTACTTTTGAATTAGAATTATAAGTATTTTATCTTATGTCAATATTAAAATAATATTTTTGGTCAGGCATTGGTGGTGTACACCTCCCAGCACTTGGGAGGCAGAGGCAGGCAGATCTCTGTGAGTTTGAGGCCAGCCTGGTCTACAGAGCAAGAGCCAGGATAGGCTCCAAAGCTACACAGAGAAACCCTGTCTCGATAAACCAAAAAAAAAAAAATTTTGTTCTTTCTTTCATTGTTCTGTGATCAAGTTTTAAATTTAATTCCTGAATGAAGCTTGCTAATGCTTTTAAAGTATTTGACAAGTACTGAAAAAATTTATTTACTATATAGAATTACCAAATTAATGTTCTAGAAGTAGTACAAACCTATGCTCTCATGAAAATCTTCTATACTTATGCTTATTCAATAATTCACAATTCTAGCAAACTGTGAAAAGCTAAATATAAAGCAGCCAATATTTCACCACCTTACAATACTCACTGCTATTGAACATTTTTAGTTATTTCACTTTATGGCCTTCATCCTTCTAGAATGGGTAGATGGATAGATAGAAACTTGATAGATGATTGTAGAAAGATAGGTGATAATGGACAGATAAAGGTATCTTATCCTTGTGCCACTATGTGATTAATATCTTCAGAATTAATGCAATTGTTTATTTCATTAATTCTAATCTTATAAAAAATAATTTCAATACTTGTGTATAATATATACATACATCACACATACATGTAAAACTCCAAAACAGCATTTTATCATTGCATTCTCTCAGCATTTGTTTATATGCATTTTTGTGTATCTACACTCATCAATTTTATTGGAATTATTTCTCTTTTCTTTCTCTGTCCTCTTTTTCTCTCCTCTTTCTCTTTCTCTTCTCCTCAGAGTCTTGCTATCTCACAAAGGCTAACTTTGAACTGGAGGTACTTCTGCCTCACTCTTTCAATTGCTGGTATTCTATGCCATAGAAGGATTTTTTCACTACTTGAAGTTTATAACCAAAATGGCATCGTATTATTTTGGTTTGTATTAATATGAGTAATGATGAGATAAATGTGTTTTCTTTTCTAATAAGTAAGTATATTCCTGTAAAGCTGTTGTGGACATTCACAATCAATTTATCTACCTTTACTGTGGACCTTTCTGTGTGATTAATAATAGCAATGATTTCAGAGTCTGACACATCTATTTTATAAGAATGTTTGTAATTTTAATCTATCATATTTGTTCATATTTGTCATTATTTGTATTACTTCGAGTTCAGGAAGCCTTTTTGCTTGATTCATGTACAGCTTTGGCATTGTGGTTACTCAGTAAATCATGTCAACGTGCCAATGACATAGGATTCTCATGTTCATTTGTATAATATCACACCGATAAAACTGCAATTTTATCCTAATGCTCAGATTAACTTTTTTTTCTTTACAGAGAATAATAAAACATGTCTTGAATTCTCAAAATTAAATGCAATGAATTCCTTAAAAGATTTGTTTTCCCCCAAACTAAAGATAAATCTGATGATGTATTCAAGGGATGATCTAAACTGTGCAGAACCACTCTTTGAGTCTAATAACACCCTTAATGTACGTTTCAACCTGTCAAAGAGAACTGTCTGGATTATCCATGGATACAGACCTTTGGGCTCCACCCCAAAATGGCTTCATAAGTTTTCTAAGGTGTTCTTGAAACAGGAAGATGTGAATCTCATTGTGGTAGATTGGATCCAGGGTGCCACAACTTTCATTTACAGTAGAGCTGTTAAAAACACCAAAATAGTTGCTGAGAGATTGAGTCAATCCATTCAAAAGCTTTTGGTAAGTTTGAGAAATTTAAAGTATGCATGCTACACAATATATGGTTTGTTGTGTGAAACCATGAAATTAATGTTTTTCCCATAAGTGTTTGGAAGTTTTGCTTAGATATAGTGATATTTTTAATCATATTTTGTTGGTTCTAAATAATGATTTTAAATGTTTTTAAAATGTGAAAGCCTTTTATTTAAGACTGTTAAAAATTTAAAGCTCTTTCAAACCCTGAATTCAGGATGAATTAGTGATATTATGTGGGGAGTGAACATTGCTGTAATCTTATTACATTTTTTAGTCATCTGGCTAATGTGTTTGTGGTTAGTCAAATGGCAATTGGTAAATATAGAAGAAAACAGTTTCCTCTGGAAAGTAGTTTACTCCCAACTCTGAATATAGTTCTCAGTTTCCGTCAGATCTGCTGAGTTTGAGATGGATCAAAATTCAAGGCTGGTTGGAGGTCATCTGTGTTTTGAATAATTTTTGTTTCCTTTGCCAAACTTTATGGTATTTCATATATGTCCTTAGAATTGGTAGTGATAGTATGTTTTTCAGAAAAAGAAAGGCCATATTTTATTTCTTAGAGTGTCCTTAGTTTTGAAGTCTGAATTTTTGTTGTTGTGGACTTCCAAACCTATGGTAAGTTGAACAAGCATAACAAAACCTGGAGTTTCTGGCTATAGGGAATTGAGGCTCAAGTCTGTCACCTCTCATCTGTGTGACTTTGAGCAATCATTACACTTCTCTACCAAATGTCTTTTTTATACATTCCAAGTAACAAAATTCTATTGTATGTTGTAAGATTATTAAGTTAATATAGAAATACATATATATGCCATTGTGTATAGGCTTAATCAAGACATGGCATTGACTAATTGGTATGTAAAAACATTTTTTAATTATTAGTTTTGAGTCTACAATTTTAAAAATGTTGTGACCCAAGAGAGAAGGGAGGAAATAATTGACATGGAGGAGATTGACAGTGTATAAAACTGAATAATTGACTTTTTCACCAATTATGATCATCTCTAACTGATAAACAGGAACTTTGTAATGTGGAAAGTTTGAGTCAAATAGAGAATTTAAGGAAAAATCATAGCATTTTGCTTTCAAAGGATTTATAGGCACTGGGAGAAAAGTAGCCAAAGCTTTGTGGTTTGTAGAAATTAGTCCTTCAGCTTCGGGGACATTGCTTTGAGGAATTTGAAGAACAGTATTGCTCTGTGCTGGGAAAGTCTCCTTCTAGCTCTCTAATAGTGGTAAAAGTTCAACATCATTTTATAAGCCTTCGGACATCACTGTGTAGTCTGGACCATCACCAAGTCCTATTAGCTCCCTGGGTGTCTGTGGGTTTTGCACTGTGGAAGAGCCAAATAAGCTCCTTTAGGTGTCCTTTATCAGGACATTAGCCCTATTCTTGAATGCCAACTTTGTATTACCACCACTTTCTCTATGTCCCACTCCCTACACAAACCATAACATTAAAGGTTAGAATTTCAGCATATTAATTTTCAGAGGCATGAACATTCAGACTTTAGAGACTTAAAATTCCTCTTCATATGGAGCTGTGTACATGTCAGTAATGTCTGAGCCTTTTTCCTTAATAAAATGGGTATGCACTGGATGTTATTAAGTTAATGTTTAACAGGTGCCAGGTAGAGTTTTAAGTAATAGGATATATATGAATAACTCAATATCAAACAGTAATACTAAATATGAAACTTACAAAGCATGTGTTGAGGTACTGTGCACAAAATAAGCAGCCAATCATGCCCATTATTACTATTTGTTCATTAAATGCTTTGATAATTAAATGTAATTTTATGTATCTCATTCTACATTGTGGATGATTAAAACTCAAATTTGCAGGTAAAGTTTAGTGATGTTACTGGAAATGAATAGAGAAAAATTAGATATTTCAGGGATGCAAGCTGAATAAAGCAGTATCTTTTCAAAGTTGCAAGTCCCTTTCCTTATGTCCCAGAATTAGATGAAGTCAAAATCAATAATAGATTTCAAGGTTAATATATTAGGCATAGTTTGTGATTACCCCAAATTAAAATCATTACATTGTGTTTTCAATTACAGAACCATGGAGCGTCTCTTGACAATTTTCATCTCGTTGGCATGAGCTTAGGGGCTCATGTCAGTGGTTTTGTAGGAAAAATATTTAATGGGAAACTTGGAAGAATTACAGGTAAAACTGTATTTTTCCTTTTGCAAAATTATTATTTTAGCACATTTCCACACAAGATTTTGTTCTATTTAAAACCTGAAGGCACTCCTGCAAACTATATTAAAATATTACATTTTACTAGATTGTTAATTCTTCCACAGTGATTATGATGAACATGAAAATCAAGTATTGAATTCTGTAGCTTTATCTAAATGTCAAAGACTACATGGGAAAATGTAGCCCATTCAGCTAAAAAATGTTCATCAACTAAAAATATTAGCTATTATAGTTCATTTTCAAGAGCACTGTTGCATTTTAATTCTTTTATGCATTCACTGGAGTACTAGACAGATCAGGGGTTGCTATTCAAGTGTGAAACATGCTCTTTCTCATGTTCACTCAGATTCACACAGTCAACTTAGCTGTAGTTAAAGGCACCAGCCACATGGTGCTCATATAGAACTCCATCCCTTGTGTCAGGCTTATTAAGAATTTATTCATACCCTTATTACCAGGATGCTTATAATTCCAATTATTTATAAAGGATAACATTGTCTTAATAAAATCTCATAAAAGAAAGAAAGGAAAGGTGAAATTAGTCATATTAATGCATATGCTTACTTATGTTTTGCTATGCTGCCACACAACTACAAAAGTCTAAAGACCAAAAATATAGATTTCTTACAGTAGAAAATTTAGAGGAAGAGAGAGGTTGGGTATTCTGTCAAGAAGACTAACAAAAAGAGGGAGAATAGAAGAGTGTGAAGTGAACAATAGTTAAAGTAACATTAATTTATACAGAAATGTGTAATAAAGACAACTTGTGAAAATCAGTTTTTTTCCCCTTCTGTCATGTGGGTCTGGGAAACTGGATGTCTCTTCCTCAATGAACCAAAATTCTATTCCCACCCCTTTGCTATCAGAAAGTTGTGATCTTAGAATTTTAGTTTAGAATTCATTCTATAGAACAATATCCACATTGTATGGAATTTATAACATTTTTCCTTAAGGATGTATAGGAAACTCTTGGGAGAGATGAATGCTAAGAAAATAGCAAATTTGTCCCGTTAATTGACCTGAATAAAATTGGTATCTAAAAAGTATTTTAAACCTATAGACAGATACGGGATGAGGCAAATAATTCGAGAGGTTCAGATGATATTCATTAGCCCTTCTCCTCAATCAGAAGGGATCTCAGTTACTATTAAATATAAAGTTTCATGGCTTACTCTATCTACTCCTTAGATAAAGATGATAAAAATATCATAAATATCATAACATTTTGTTGAGATATTTCTCCTGCTTTTGGACCACCTTTGAAAGTTGCCAATAATATTTAAATAATGAAGGCACTTGTCATTTGTCAAATTTAATAACTTTAGATATATTTGGGCAGGTTTAAACCAAAATTGCAAATACTTATATTTATAATTGACAATACTGCAAGTGTAAAATAAAACAAAAGTAGTAAAACATAATTAGATTCATAGTTATTGTTTTGCATTTCAGGTCTTGACCCAGCTGGACCAAAATTTTCTGGAAAACCATCAAATAGCAGATTAGATTACACTGATGCAAAGTTTGTGGATGTCATTCATACTGATTCCAAAGGTAAAATAATAAGTATCTATGAGTTTTTTGTTTAAAAGCAAAATGTGGAATGTAAATCCCAAAGAAGAGGTTGTAAGATAACAGAGAACTGTAGATAAACTCTTTCATAGTTCAATGAGACTTTTTTCTTTTTGCATTGGTTTCTGGTATTGTTTGCATTGTGTTTATTTATTTATTAGGTGTCTTGTCACTGTAAACATTGAAATTTCCGTTAGAAATAATTATCTTTGTTTTATTGGCAGTCATTGACTTGGTAATATTTCATGCCATGCTCAATGATACTATTTAGGTTACTATTCATTTTTCTTTCGTCATGTATGCCAACTGGAGCTGGACACATTAAAGTCCCAGATAAGGACTATTTTTCTATAGGGAGAGAACAATTTCTCTATTGCTTTTAAAATGTTCTCTAATGGGATGTTGGTTAGAAAATGTTGGATAAATTCATTAGAAAAATGATTGAAACTGTCCTGAGGCCTTTTTTTTTTTTTTTTTTTTTTTTTTTTTTTTTTTCTGAATGAATGAGTTTAATAAGTTAGAGTGTGAGAGGAACCTGATTTTGATTCATTTCTGGATAAGAACCTGGTGATATTAACACTGACTAAATTCTTCATACACCTCAGTGAGTCTCTTGATTACTCATCAAACTCACTTCAATGTTATTTTCTACATGTATGTTATATAGCCATGTTTATAGTTGTACTACTTACAATAATAAGGCATTGAAGCAGTATATCCAGGAATGGTTAAAAACATACAGAAATTTATAGAGCCACAAAGAAAATGAAATCATGACATATACAGGAAAATGGATGAAAAAAGGGAAGTCATTACATTAAGCAAAATAAGCCAATCTTAGACAAATCTTCCTTTTTGTTTACCCAGTCTAGATTTAAAATTATATATATGGGGGCTACAGAGATGGCTCTGCGGTTAAGACCATGCACTGCTCTTTCAGAGAGTCAGGGTTTCATTCCCAGCACTGATAACAGGTTTTTCACAACTGCCCCATAACTCTAGCTCCAGGGGGTACCAAATACTTCTGGCCCCCACAGACACCTGCAGTCATGTACATATGCCCCACACAGACAAACCCACATAGGAGTTATTAAAATAGATCTTTAAAGTTATGTTTTTGTACATGTGTATTTTTATATGTGTGTGTACAGTGTATAAGTTCTTAAACTACAAAGGGAGTTATCAGAGTGGGTGGAGGGATATTATGGGAGAGGTGAAGGGGTAAGACAGTGATGGTTATAAACACCTGTGAAGAAACTATCTAGGAGAACAAAGGAAACTATTGGGATGGACCAGGCCACCAGGGAGGTCAGTTTGAGAGGAAAACAAATGAGGACCAAGATTATGAGATAGAATGTATGAAAACCATACTTTAATGATATGCTAAAAATCATTAGAGAAGTTAATTTCAAAAGTGTAAAAAGCCATGTCTGATATCTACACCTTCCATAAACCAAAGGAGTGACTCATCTAACCTTACTAAACTGGTTTGCTACCCTGTGTCAATAGCATGTCTGCCTCAAGGGCCATTTGTGAGTTCATAATAAATCCCTATTGTTTCTGCCCAATGGCTGAGTAGCCCTCTTGTTTTATCCTATTTCATTGGCAGGTGTGAGATGTGTCCCAACAGGTGCTTCTTGTTCTTTTTGGTGTTCATGTTGAAATCCCTCCAAATAGCTGACTTTCTTCTAGGGCAGTAGTTTTCAACCTTCCTAATGCTCTGAGTCTTCTTTGGTGATATGTTGTTTAGGTTCTAACAAAGCTTGCCTAGAGATCAGCATGCAAAGCTATTCAGTCATAGAAGCTGGGCAGTGGTGGCATGCACCTTTAATCCCAGCACTCAGGAGACAGAGGCAGATGGATCCCTGTGAGTTCAAGGCCATCCTGAGATACGTAAGAGTGAATCAGTCTAAAAGGGAAATAGCTCACACCTTTAATCCCAGCACTAGAGAGAATATAAGGAGCTTAGTGTAGTCTCAGGAGCAGGCTGAGAATTTGGTGAGGAGCCGTGCAGTCTGGAGATGCACCCTGAGGTTCGGTGGATTGCCCTTTCAGTCTGAGACGAGCATTGGTAGAGGTAAGAACTCTCAAGTGGGCTGGCTGCCTTGCTTTTCTGATCTTCAGCTTGAACCCAACATTTGTCTCTGGGTTTTCATTATTCATGTTACACCTTCAATACAGTTCTTCATGTTGTGGTAACCCCCAGCTGGAAAATTATTTTTGTAGCTACTTCATAACTATAATTTTACTATCTTTGCGAATTGTAATGTAAATATCTGATATGCAGGGTAGCTGATGTGTGACCCCCAATTGGATCATGACCCATAGGTTGAGAACCACTGTTCCAGGGTCATGTTTAGAATACTTGCATTCTTTAATCAGCAAGTGAGTGACTAGGTTATGGGGCTGAAAGAGGGATTCTCCATTGCTACAGTGAAGCCACATGTTCTTTTATGGAGTATGAGGATTTCCAGGAGAACAATTTAAGATGGCACATTACTGGATTCTGTTGTATGAGCTACTTATATTGAGTTGCTGTGACACCAAACCATGTTCAGACACTAATGTTTATCTGAAGCATGTACTAACATGAAATTGCTTGTACCCTAAGCTAAAGTGTTTCCATATTATCTGGCAGGAAGATTTTGTATGGAAGTACAGTCCCAAGTTTTCTGAGACTGATAACTTTTCTTAGGCTCCCCTGGGTTATAGATTGCAATATTGGTAATGAATTCAGAATATGAACCTTCTCCAGTGCCCTGGAAATCCACTGGTTTAGAGAATCCCCTAAATCATAGCCACATGGCCTCATGCCACCCTAGCTCAAATTGTCCTCAGGAAGGCAGCAAGCTTTGTATGTTTTGCCCCTGAATAAATCTAACATCAGCAAATCCAGGGCATCATCAGCCGAAGTGGGAATCAAGAATCACACTGGCCTGAGAGGCTGCATGTGACCTGATGTTTTTTCTTCCTGTGGTGATATCTTAGCCAGTATATCTTAGCCAGTTTCTTTGTGGACCCCAATTTGTTCCTACATAGCCTTCTGACTCACTGTCTCCTATCCTTCACATATCCATTTCAGTGGTCAAACTTCTAAACCTCTCAGTGAGAACTTCTCTAGCCAGACTACATTAAATAAACTTG
This sequence comes from Cricetulus griseus, assembly GCF_003668045.3. NCBI lineage: Eukaryota > Metazoa > Chordata > Mammalia > Rodentia > Cricetidae > Cricetulus > Cricetulus griseus. Next base: position 19,523,346 of record NC_048597.1, read on the forward strand.
CATTTTAAAGTTCAGCTTTTAAAAGTGTGCAATGTCTATCCTTGCCAGATGTTTTTCCCCTCCTTTCCATTGCATTTATTGCTTTCTGATAAGTAGTTCTCTTATTTTCTCCTATGTTTTTCTCTACTACAAAGATTTTCCTTTTTCCCCCAAAGTGTAATGGTTGTCCCACAGTAAACAGGTGAATAAAAAAATGTGTGAAATTTTTAACACATGATTTTCTTGAGAATTTTTGAGAAGGTAGTGTCTGAAAACTGCTATTTAAAGAATTGCATCTATGTACTATGGCTCATATCTGTAATGTTAGAATTTAAAAGGCTGAAGAAAGAAGATTGTTCTACATTTGAGGCCAGGCTTTGGTTACATATTGAGTTCCAAGGTAGTTTGGGATATTGCTGATATCCATATCGCAAAAGTAGGGAAAAAGGAGGAGTCGGAGGAGGGGAAGAAGGCGGGATGGGGAAGGGGGGAGGAGAGAGACAGAGGCAAGAATTTCTAGAGACACAAGAAACTGACAAAGATAAACTTGTCATTTATCATTGATTCAGACTTCTGAAGAGCAAGTTTATTAGATGTTAGCAGATTTTGCTATATGATTGCTCAAAAAACTTTATATGCTTTATAATTTTATGTCTGCCTTTTTCCCTAGGTTTAGGCATTCTAGAGCCACTGGGACATATAGATTTTTACCCAAATGGGGGAAAACAACAGCCAGGTTGTCCTACAAACCTTTTTTCAGGTATATTAAAAGTATTTTCATTTTTTTCTTTTACTGAAAATAGATTTTCATACAATGTATTCTGACTATAATTATACATGATTCAAAATGATATGGGAAAATAATTTACCAATTTGCTTTCTTAAAACCAGTGGATAATATTTTGATATCATATTTTTTGTTAATGACCTAGGGGAGTTATTGTCAAGAAATAATTTAAATTGATACCATCCAATATACATAGGTTACTAGCATATCCAACATTTGGTCAAGGATGTGTTCTTTTTTGTGTGGTTTAAACAATTTTAGTTCATCATTTTAAGCACAAAGGAACTTTCAGTTGTCTAGAAAAACACATATAGACAAAGTGTCCTAGGATTTGAGTTTTATCCCACAACTTAGCCTTTATGATCAGCATATTACCACGTATGGACAGATTTTTAACCTTGGCTACTTGGTTGTCCCATACATGGAGTGATGTGTGTGGCCTCTGAGTGTGGACTGGGGCTCACTTCAGCCCCGTGGCAATTTACTTGTGTGTGACTAGACAAGTTTGAACTAAAGGGAAAAATGTGGAAGATTGGAAAAGGGAAGTTAGGCTATGAGCTGTAACACCACTTGCCTCCAGAGACATGTTCAATCTTGGATCAAAAGTTCAGGGGTTTAGAATTAGAAGAGAAAGACACTATCGTAGTAAACATTGAAGCAGTGTGCTTGTTCTTCCTGTTACATTTAAACAGCCATACTATATGGTTTATTACTTTATGCAGATATCTTATTTATTTCATGGAAAGTAATGTCCAATTTAAGATTGTAATGGGACTTTTTAATAGGTTGAGATGCAACTGTATTGTGGTCAATATTTTGTATACAGAAGGAACACAGAATTTAATGTAACTTAATGGTCAGTTTTTCTCTAATTCACTTGAATTGCTTCCATGTTTTTACAATTGTTTTGTTTATTATTCTCACCCTTAAGGAGTTAATTACATAAAATGTGACCATCAGAGAGCAGTTTACTTGTTTATTGCAGCTTTTGAAGCAAACTGCAATTTTATTTCATTTCCTTGTGGCTCCTACGAAGATTACCAGAAAGGTTTATGTATGGACTGTGGGAAACTTTATAAAGACTCCTGTCCTAGGCTTGGTAAGGGAACTTGCATTTCTTACAATCCCTTTTGAAGATAAGTAACATCATTGTGATAGTATATTAGACTGTATTTCATATTCATCATATTCATCTGCTAATATATTATGGTTTGGGGGAAAGTATCAATGGGGATAATGGTATACACAGATTTTATATTTCCTACCATTTTCCCTAAAGAATTTGCTCACTCCTCTTTGCTATACGTACAGGCAGAAACTTCTACATTCTGCATTCTTTTACATTTAATAGGAAATCTTAGGCACAAATGAAGAGAGGTGCATCATAGCTAGCTTTACATTTGCTCCCAGCAGGTAGTCAACAATTACCTCGTCTTGGCTTAGTATAAATATATCCATATATCTTGTTAGTATCATGAAAAGCTTTTCCAGAGATGTTTGCATAGTCAAAGGTTCTCTAGGAATGGGAGATGATTAAGAGGACTGAAATGATCCCAGTGCAACAAGCTTTGCTCAGCCTTACTGCCTGTACATGGAACATTGCTATATAAAGTATGATCCATCCAGGATTTGTCAAATCCATATTTTCATAGATTTCTTCTGTCTACAAGACATAATTTGGGAATTCACTTATCTTATATTGGTAGATGGAATTGGTTTTCTGGTGGCATTGTTTTTCCAAGGATGAGCTAGTGTTAATAATTCTGAAATTTAAATGAAGTATTCTGGCTACCAGAGTAAAAAGCTTTGAGGTAGAAATAAAGAGGCACTTGAATATATTTGATATATTACTAAATTAATATTCTGTATTCACATATATAAGAAATATATTCAATACATAGAGTTTATCTGTGTATTTATGTTTATTACATAATACAACATAATACAACAATGTATATACAGGATAATTTTGGGGCTTTATTCACAGAGCTAAACTGCATGTTCAAATTTTATATAATCACTTATTCTGGTGAATTTACCAAAAACAGTTATGCATAAACTTCTGAATGTATAATATGACAAAAATCTGAATCAAGTGGATCTCGGTTATCCAGATTATGCCAAGTTCTAACAGGACTTTCAGAGACTGTGGTGACTTTTGTGAATCTTGAGTATGAGTACATAGAAAATTGATGTAAAGTATCTTACATATTTTCAAGGTACCTTTTAATCTCTATTTGATGGTGTAAATTGATAGTTAAGGACTTTAGTGATCTAAAGAGTTTGTGTGTGTGCTACTTGATGGAATTCAATCCTGTATCTATTTCTTAAATCTTAGGTAATAAAGCTAAACTATGGGAAGAAGGTTTGAAGAAAGGAATAGAAGGACAACCTCTCAGGACCATTGCATTTTTGGATACTAGCAGTCAATATCCATTCTGTAGTAAGTTGTTAGAATTTAAATAAGTGAACCATTATGTACAAGCATATGTTATTTCAGAATGACTGAAACCATGGTTATAATTACTTTTTAAGTATGGATTTGTCTTGGTTTCTAAACCTGCAAATTGAAGAATCAAGTTACTTGCTCCCAAGTACACAGTTAGCTAAGTGTAAGAAGCCAGGCAATCTCAATCATGGGAGAAAAGAATAGAAAGACAATGGAGTCAACATTTCCAAGCAATTTTAGAATCAACCCAGGATATCTCCATTTAGTTTTGAGCCCTAGTTGGCCAGGATTTCAGCACTCATATCTCCATGTTTTTGGTGCTCTTCTCCTCCTCCTCTTCTTATTTCTCTTCTCTAGCTGCTTACCTCACCTTTTCTCCTCCAACTACTCCTTGCATCAAATATTCATTCGTATTTCATAACTTCAGCTTTCTATAAATATATCTTAACTCTCCTGTGTCTCACTTTTTCTTCTCATTGTTAATTACTTCATTGCTAAAATAAAGCCTAATGATGACTTTTCAGCAGTCATTTTGGCCAATTACTTTTAAAGCTTTAGTTTTTAAAAAGTGTGTGTGTGTGTGTGTGTGTGTGTGTGTGTGTGTGTGTGTGTGTGTGTGTCTGTGTCTGTGTGTGTCTCTCTCTGTGTGTGTATGTGTGTATGTTTGCCTGTGTGTGTGTGCATGTGCACATGCTCATAAATGCTGGTGCTCACAGAGACCAAAGGTATTTTGTGGATGGACATTTCTGTCCCACCTAGTCTTAAACCCTTTCAGTCCCAAATAAACACACAGAGGCTTATATCAATTATAAATTGTTTAGCCAATGGCTAAGGATTTTTTATTGGCTACTTCTCTCTTAATTATCAGCCAATTTCTGTTAATCTGTGTATCTCCAAATGGTCTTATCTTACCAGAGAATTGCTGACATCCTACTTTCCCTGTAGCTACATGGTGTATCGATGGAGACTCACTCTCTGTGTTCATCTTCCAAGCATCCTCCTAGCCTGGTAGCCCTGCCTATACTTCCTGTCTGTACATTGGCTGAAAGAGCTTTATTTGTCAACCAATAAAAGAACCACATATTCACAGCATACAGAGGAACATCTCACATCAGTATTTGATCCCCAGGAGCTAGAATCGCAGGCATTGGTCAACCACCTGACATGTCAGCTGGGGTTCAAACTTACATATTCTGCAAGAGCAGTAGGCCTTCTAGTCTGTGAACAAAATTTCTCTAGTTCATTGTGAGCCCTTTTTGGTTTAGATTAACATATTCCTGCATATATCTAATTGATTTATAAAAGCTCCAATAAACTATACACAGTTATTTAACTTCATTACTATTCCTCAGTAGGCAAAGAAAGTGATGATTAAAGTTGGTAAGCACATTTAGCTGTATATATTAATCAGGTGATCAAGAGACTTATAATATTTACATGTGTTCCTGAAAAAGAAAATGTTATTTCATATTATTCTTTCATTTGATTTTATGTTTGGAGGCAAGTTAGAAGGTAGTGTTGATGTAACCAAATTATCACCATGCTCAAATACCATACTCAAATTGACGATTGACAGGCAGGTTCTTATTCCTCAAAACCTGACTTTTTTTTTTGGTTTCCTATAATGATGTGACTGCTAGTATATTTGCTACACTTCAGGGCAGATCCCACTCCCAGGAATAGTTGGGCACATGATCTATACTCAATGGGGAGAAAAAATTAGAAAACTCACAAAGTTGGGTATTAGGGAAGTAAGGGTGGAATATGCAGGGTGTGGGTATAGTTGGGGAGAGGTGAGCATGGATAGGGTCAGAAGAAAGTCTTTGAAATTCCTAAAGAATTATAAAAAACATTTGGAAATAACCCAATAAGAAATAGAATGCATAATCCACTGATAAAATGATTCTACCTGAAATTTTTATTTGCATACAAAATACAGGACTCTACTGCATGTACCATGTAAGCTTGTGTGTGTTTTTACATATGTGGCAAACCAAAACAATGTTTGAAATATAATATTAATAACATTCTGTATTTTTATTTTGTAGCATATTATTTTAGTCTCAGTATGGTTGCTTTGAATGAAACTATAAGAGATGGATCAATTTCATTCAGTTTACTAAACAGTCTTAAGAAATTGGAATTCCCCAGGATCTATGTGTAAGTACCAGTTATTACTTGCTCCTTTGAGAAATTAAATGCTTGCTTATTTGCATATATACACATGGTTCAATAGATAATTCAGAGTGAATTTTCTAAATGAATAGGCTTAAGTATTAGCAAATTTTACATATCATGTTCTACTCTTTCATTCTATCGGAACATATTGAATGGGCCACAAATATGGCATGACCACTAATGTTGGGGGAATGGGAGACATCCTTTCTCTCATGTTTTTAACTCTTAATTCCAATATTCCTCCTAATCATCTTGCTTGCTCACTTTCTTCAGTTTTAATAAAATATTATGTTCACAATTTTGTAACTAAAAAGATGATGCCATCAGTCAATGATAGTGACACAAATTTAACACTTAGAGAGCTCCAAATCACAAAGTTCCCAAATATATGTTGAGGTATCTTTTTTTCTCAATTCCAAATGACATTTTACATGTGCATTATTGGATATGCGTATTTCTAAAGTTACTTAATCTTCAAGTCCATTCTCAGCTGGTTTGCTGAACATCCATTTATCTCTTAGATAAATTCTTAAAATAAAATATTTCTCTTCAGCAAAAGAGTGATATAAATGTGCATTTTTTTATTGAAATTACAGTTTTCAATGTACTTGTTTAACTATATAGAAAGCAGAATATTTTTATGTCTGGTGATTAAATAAATGATATACTTTATTTATCTATCAATAGGCCATAAATGGGCTTCAACTTTAACCTGTTATTGGTGACTTTTGAGTCGTAGTAGCAACAGTTGTTATCTCCAACATTTACTGTTGTCATAGCTTAAGTAATTATAATACATGAACTGGCCAGTAGACTAAATATAATGTGTGATGAGTCTTGGATCTGAAGATATTGTGACATACAGATTAGTATGCATGACATACAGCTGTCAACTATGAAAGAGGAAAACCTCCCTGACTGGAAGGAAGTTTAGTTGTCAAACAATGGTTACAACTTCCTTAATGTCAAAATGTGATTAATATTTAATTAAAAATCTGCAATATCATACAAATATATCACCATATCACATACTAAATGTGATATGTAGCACAGAAAAAAATAAATATTTCAAATCTTGGAATCCATGAAGCAGATCACAAGAAAAAAGTTCATGTTGGCAAAATACTGAAAAATCTTCATAGTGAAGTAAAACTAAGAGCTTCCATCGTGGATGCTATATGGTCATTCTCAGAAATGAAATACTGGCTCAATATCAAGCAAGTAAAAATTGAGATAAATATCTTAATATTGTATTCTAATAAGTACAATTAGTAGTGATATGAAAATGCTAATGTAAAACTATTTTTTCTTAAGTTTTCACCTCCTTTCAGTCACTCAAAGAAGATATAGACCATATATAAGAATCTTGATCTAAATTCCTTATTTCTGTCAAGTCCATATTAAGAGAACTTTTCAATGTATTTTCATGTGTATTGTATGTTATAATACTAAGTGCTATTCAGTAAATAGTTCATTAATATGTATCTCTTATATTGTTTATCATTATTAAAAATAAACTTTTAAATTAATTCACTTATTCAGCACATTACTTATAGCTAAACATATTCAGATGTTTTAAGAATGTTGGGGGACTCAAACTGAAATAGCATTTTTGTTCAGAAAGAAGTCACAAAACACTGGTGGAGGCTAATCAATAATTGCATCTGAGTAGAGGGTTTCATGATAGATTACCACTTAATGTTCTGTCAGAAGGCAGAAAAGTAGTAAACACATTTGAAAGTAATGTAATCCCATAAGCAAACTGGGAGAAGTTGCTTTCAAAGGCCCAGAGAAAACAGTGACTATACTCATAAATAGCACAGAGACCAACCTCCTAATGAAATTGCTTCATTTTTTTCCAGTAGGTCAAGAAATTTGTTGTGATTTACTTTGAAAACAGTTACACACTGTGAAATAGTGATGGATTTTGCTCATAATGGATTCAGTATATAAACGATGACATTATTAGTACATGTATACTTATTATAATATGTTCACATAAGCTTGGCTATTGTATTCTACTAGAGTTAATGGGCATTTGAACTTTTGTTTCAATGCTAGAAGAATCAAAGAATCTTAAAAGACCAAGCATTCCCCTTTCAAGACCTGAAACAGGAATATTTGTTCTTTATACAAAATGCACAATATTATACAAAGAAAAATTAGGATCACCTATGATTATTGAATGTATGAATGCTGAACTCGACAGTTGCACTATAATCGCTCTTCTTCTTCTTCTTCTTCTTCTTCTTCTTCTTCTTCTTCTTCTTCTTCTTCTTCTTCCTCCTCCTCCTCCTCCTCCTCCTCCTCCTCCTCCTCCTCCTGATCCTCCTTGGCCCTTTCCTCATCCTCTTCATTCTTCCCTCCTCACCCTCCCTTCTTCTTATACAGAACCTGTGCATAATGTATGTTTTGTTTCATTTTTTATTAGTAAATTAAGACTTGTGCTGGCTCATGATTTTCATACACACTCTTGTGGTGTGGTCATTCTTTCAATGTCACTAAAAAGTACTTGGTTATTAATTACAGTCTGATTTGAAATGGAATGTTTTGTAAACTTAGGATTTTATTTATTTATTTTTCTATATTGATTGTGCACATTTGTGGGTATGTGTATGTGGGGAGGGTGCACAAGTATTGAGTCTCTGCTCTCATCACGTGGCTTCCAGGAATGAAAGACAGACTGTCAGGTTTGGTAGCCTTTACCCACTAAGCTATATCACCTGCCCTCATGGTAGGCTTTTAAATAAGAAATATGGCTACTAGATGTTCAGATTAGAGCAGTCCATCCAATGAATTATAGTTAGATTAAAGGAAATTTTAGAGTCTTCATAATTTAGAGTTTCATTTGAGTGATGGACGATGGGAACTAGACAAATTCAGTGGAATAAAAACAATAAAAACAAAGACTGAGAGAGATTCTAGAGGTTCTAAGGTTTCCAAATCTATGTGTGATTTGTTTTTATGATATATCTGAAGCGTGAAATAAAAAAGTAAACCAGTCTAGAATACATCAAAATATTTAAAATCTCTCTTCCATAACAAACCATTATGTGTAGAGGGTTCTATGGAAAGTATCCAATTTAACCATTCAATAAATGTTTTTGAGAGAGTACACTGGCAAGGAAGCATGCTAAGCAGTGGGAGGGAAGGAAAGGGATGAGACCAGAAGGTAAGGGAAAGGAAAGGAAGAGAAGGGAAAGCAAGGGTGGGGAAGTTAAGGGAGGGGAAAGGAGAGGAGAAGAAAGGAGAAGAGAAAAAGAGAGAAGGAGAAACCCTTGATATTGAGGAAATAGTAATTCAGGCAGTTGGAACCCCTTGGGAAAATGTGAATTTTTAGGTAACATATTCCTATCTGGCTGTGCTTCAGGAGCTCTGAGAAACCTGGATATTGTTGTAGGGAGTATTCCTGTTTGGAGGGACTGCTGACCAAACCTGCTTAGGGCTGGCCAAAGGTGCCGTTGACCACTCCTGCTTGGGCGTGCTCAGAGTGACGTAGCAATAGTTGAAGTAGCAGAGAGGCGCACACGAGGCTCTCTTTTCTCTCTCCCACCTGGATGAGCAGACATCAGCTCCCATGTAAACCTGGTCACTGGCCCTTGCATGAGTACTATCTCATCCTCTTCACCACATTAGGGCCCCAAAATAACACACAGAAATTAATATTAGATACAATGCTGCTGGCCACTGACTAGGATTTCTTATATGCTAGCTCTGTCTTAAGTATCAACCATTACCATTAATCTATATATTTTTATAAAGACTTAGCTTATTGAGGATGCTAGCCTTATGTGTCCTGTCTTCCCAGGGATCACATGGCTATTCTGTCCTTGCTACATTTCCCAGAATCCTCCTCAGCTCTTAGGCCATGTATCTTGCTTCCCTATTGGCCAACAGTGCTTTATTTATTAATCAATAAGACAAACATATACACAGAAAGACTAAAGACACACCCAGTGAAGTTATATTCTGGGAGAAAGTGGGTAACCCTACCAGGGTGAGAGCAGAGATGAACTTTGAAGGGAATGGTGACATCCTTTGGAGGGCTTACCTTCTGTGGAGGATAATAGGGAAAGTAGGACAAAAGTCAAGCGTCGTAGGAAATGTTTGGGCTTCCATGTGCTGCTGTGTTGCTCTCTGTTCTAGACAGACCTTGCCTTTGCTCCAGCAGAGTTTTCTGCATAAACATTTTTTGTTCAAGGAAGATTTCCATGTTCTTTCCTTTTTTTCCCAGCCTTCCTTTTCTCCTCCCGATTTACTTCTCTCTTTTGACCTAAATCTTGTGGTTCCTCTGGTCCAACTTGCTTATGCCATTAATTTCAGCTACAAAGAGATGACAATAGAGAGGGCCCTATTTCATTTGGATTTGGACAATACTATAATGATGGGAATTTATTTAATTTTTTTCATTTTACATACCAACCCCTGTTCCCCCTTCCTCCCCTTCACCCATCCCAACCCTCTCCTCCCCCCCATCATGGACTCTGGGAATTATTTTAATAGGCCCATATTTCTGGCACAAGACAGGTGAAGAATTGGAGGAGAAGTAATAAACATAATTTACAAATATGGTTTTACATAGCACATGACTAACTAATAGCTATGTGAATTCTAGAAAGCATTTTGTGTGGTTTGAACCTCAGTTTTCTTACCTTAAAATGACCATTCTTATGATATCCTAAATAGAATGTTGCTGGCTAAATAAGGTCTTCCAAGTGTATGCTTGAAGAACTGTTACTATTTTTGATACATTGAGAGTGTATGTGAAATTATGCCTATAAAATATTACTTTTACTTTTCATCTTAAATCTCACTATCTTACTGACTTTTCCTTAAGGAAAAATATTCTAAACGGGGTTGGAGAATAACATTTTTTTAAATTGAACTCCTAGTCAATTGAAGGAATTGTGATGGCTAAAGAATAATGTGGAAATTCAAATACAGGTTAAACAGTCTTAGACAGAATATGTCTCCACATGCTGGTATGGGAACACATATATCCCCATTGTTATTTTAGTCTGTCTTGTCTTCCCTATAAAATTGTCCCCCATTTTCATTAGTATTACATTGATTAAAAAACTATGTTTAATTTTATTAATATACTGAGAATATCACATTTTTCTGCTTAGGAAAAGGCAACCATCTGATAATATTCAAGAAGTTAAGCTCCTTGCTCAGTTTGTAACAGATATTGTGGACGTTTCATGCATTTTTATGACATACTTGCAGTCTTCAGATTTGTACTGTTCCACATGCCGATACAGATTCCAGAGTCTCATGTTAAAGTCGCTTACATACCCAGAAAGGTATGAAATCTAAATTTTGATTACACTATTTTGTCTTAATATGTAAAATGCTCTTTAAGTTTTTGTTAAGAATTTATGTGTGCAAATGCTCATTAATTTTGTTATAAAAGGATCTCAAAATGTTTCTAAAAAGACATAAATGAATTTTTTTTTGTCCTAAGTGATATTTACGATAGTTTAGAGTTACATTATCTGGACAACAGAAAAAACACACATAATAATTTCATAAGGTATTGTAAAGTTGGTGAATTGACACAATATACCCCTTAAAGGTTTATCAATATTTTCTTTTGTTTTTTCTTTGCTTGTTTTTAGCTCAAAAAACAGTTCTATTAGAGTTTGACAGAAAAAGAACAGGAGAAGCCAGCTGTAAATCTCAGCAGCTGCAATGAGGATCAAGACAGAGAAGTAGAAAAGGAGAGAAAGAGAGAAATCATGCTAGGGTTGACCACAAAGTCCCAAGTGGGATTCTTAACACCATTGAGAAAGTCAAGCATTGCCCTATGCAACTGTGACCCCTGTGTTGGAGGAAGAGACACAGGGGAATCATGGGACTTGATGGCCATCCGGGCTAGTCAACTCAGTAATCTCCAGGTTCCACAAGACATCATATCCCAGGGATATAAGGAAGGAAATGGTAGGGGAAGATACTAACATCATCTCTGGCCTCTGCCTGAGCACACACAGGTAAATACACCACACATGCACGCGTGCATACATGCATATCCCATGCATAGATACATACACCACACATAAACATATGCAAACATGCATATCCCATACATATCCCACATGCACATAATAAAAGAAGTGGTTTGTGGATTGATTGTAATCTCTTTAGTTGTTTTTAAGATTTCTACTTTCATTCACTTTTTTATTCATATATACATATGAATTCCTAGCTATCTTTTATAAAAGTGAAGTGCAGAGGATAAGTGTTTGTACACAGTAATAACAAAAGCATATGTGATTGTGTGTGTGTATAGTGATATATAATGCCTGTGTATGAATGCATGATACATGCATATATTTGTGTGTTGAGGCAAGAGGTCAACCTTAGATATCATTCTTCAAGTGCCATTCACATTTTGTGGAAGATAGGATCTCTCACCGGCATCACAATAATGATCCCTAGAGATCTGCGTCTCTCTCTGCCTCTCCAGTGTTGAACTTATAAGATAACATTGTGTTAGCCTTTTAAAGTGAGAACTAGGGATCCAATTCAAGACCCCCATATTTGTGCTACTGACTGATAGAGCTGTTTCCCAAACTGAGAACATGCATTTAGATGAGTTCTACATTCACAGAAGAATGTTGGAAATTAATTTAAATGCAAATCATCTTACAAATTTCGGTTGATAATATACATGCATTCAAAAATCAGTAAAGTGCTATTATACTAACAAAAGGCAGTTTTCATTGTCCCTGTGGTTGGAATGTATGCAAAAGAAATGAAAACCAATACAAATCCAAGCAAGAACAATTACTACCATCATTCCTTACAAATATGTGGTTGAAGCAGAATGTCATATCTTGAAGGACAAAGTATTAAGTTTTCATCTATATCTGATTTGGTATTTATTTTTAAAATAAATGACAATTTCCAGTAATAAATAAATTTATTCATTGCAGAGCATTTGGAAAATTTGTTTCATATGTAATGTTTCTGCTTTTGCATCAGTATTTTCTCATTTCATTTTTTATGTAGAAATAGGTTGCATAAGTACTCTTTCATAAGTAAGAAATAGGGAAAAGCCATTTCTATATGCTCCAGTGCATAAAACACACAGGCATGGGATTTTCTTTTCCAAAACCTAAACTGCGGATGGATTATGATTATTTACTAGATTGAAAAAAAATGTATGCCATTCTTTTGACCCAGAAAATGAAAATTTAAAACACATCTTCTGGTGTTGCATGACAAATAAAATATCCAGAAACAGATACTGGGATTCAAGCTTCAAGTTGAAGATCAGAGCAGCAAAGCAGACAAGCCAGTAGATGTTACTTCTACCTAGCTGAAATGGCAATCCTGTGTTCATGAATACTCAGAAGCAAAATCTCTCAGTTCCTGTCTCCTCCTGCCTTATTCCTTTTCTCTTCGCATCCATATCCTCCCGTCTCCACCTCCTTAATGCTGGGATTAAAGGCTTGTGATCCCAGGTGCTGAGATCATCTTGGTGTGAGCTGTTTCTTTAGGATTAGATCAACTTGAACTGACAGAAATCTGTCTACCTCTTAATCCTGAGTCTTGGGATTAAAGTTGTGTACAACCACCGCTTAGCTCTATAATCAATCAATTGATCAAAATTTTTATCACCACTGCCTGATCCCTATAGCTTGCAGCTGGCTTTGCTTTCTGAATCCCCAGCCAAGCTTTAATAAAGGATACATAATAGATCACCAAAGGTCATCTCATTCAAATCACCACAACCAGGTTGGTTTTTGGTTTTGTAATATTAAGCCTGCTTGATTGGCCTCTTGTTTTTCACTTCTAGTTTTTTAATAGGTATGCAAATATAGGTTGTTGATAATTTCCATTTCTTAAAAAACACTGTGAGGTCAACTCTGCTATTCAATTTGGGCATTTGCACATTAATTAATTAAGAGTAATGTCAGCGCAGTGCAATTCTAGCTTTGACTTTTTGTTTTCTATTTGTCCTGTTGGTTCCCTGCTCATTATTTCTCATCATCTTTCTTTGGATAAATTGAGGCATTATATAATTTCATTGCTTCTTTGTTTGGATCTGTGAATGGTTTCCTTGGAGTTTATATTATAATATTTTGTTTATAGAAATCTACTTTCAAATGATTTTAACAGTTCACATAGGAGAATCTTACAGTACTCTGCTTTTATTTTTCATTGATAAATTTCTGCTGTTGTTGGGAAATCTTTTCCTTTAAAATGTCCTAAAAATTCATAATAAACTCTACTATTTCTATTTAAACAGTTAGTCTATGAAAGAGATAACAAGACTTAGAGATGTGTGTGTGTGTGTGTGTGTGTGTGTGTGTGTGTGTGTGTGTGTGTAGTATATGTGTGTGTACATATATCTTCAAGTGTGAATGCATGTGCTTGTTTGTGTACATGTGCACATGTGTGTGAATGTGTCTTATAAAGGATAGGTATAAAACAAGAAATTTTTCTTAGTCACTTCTGATTTTTTTGATACATACTCTTTCATTGAATCCAGAGCTCATGGATTCTGTCACACAGCTCTAACAGCAGTATCCAGGGATTGGCCATCTCTCTGTGCAGCCCCTAGTACTTGGGTTGTAGACTTGTACTGCAGCCTGCGGCTCTTACATTTGTGTGGGATTTCAAACTTGGGTTCTCGTACTTACATGGAAAGAACTTTGCTAAGTGGGACTTCTCCTCAGCCCCCTTTTAGATGTTTTTTGTTTGTTTTATTTTTTAAAAGAAGCATCTTTTCACCCACTTTAACTTACTTTCTAGAGTGGTTTCCATAACATTTTTTCTACCTGTGTAAATTCCTTATGTTTTTTTCATCCCGTAAGATAATATTTCTGGGCATAGAATTCTAGTGTGACAAACTTTACCTTCAGTACTGCCAGTGGCCATGTCAGAGGAGCAGCAGGTGGCACTAGCACTTCAGGTATTCAGTCCACCAGAAAGCAAGGCACTGATGGGTGAATCTCAAATAGGCAAGGCCCTGAGGGCTGTTCCTCCAGAATGTCTCTTGTTACTGCTGTGCTGTATGTATTTGAGGCTGCCATTTTTCTCTGGTAGTCTGACATGGTGTGAGTGGGTGTGACGGGATCCCCACTGCCTTTAATGTGGTGTGATTATCTCATGGAGATATCTTGTTCTACTGGGCATTTTTACCTGAGGATTAGTATGAAGATGGTTTCCTCTTAAACTGTGCTGTTTAATTGAAGTAATGATTTTATACAATAGTAGTAGTGTTAGTTTAAATAGAATTTTGGTGATTAAGGATTTCTTACAGATATAGTATTGGAATGTGATAGTGATTAGTTTAGTGGGAAAATTAATATAGGTAAAGATAAGCTATAGTTTTGTTCCCATCCCTGGTAGAGCAGGGGCTCCAGAGGCTAGAAAATAAGAACAAGAAAGTATCACTCAGCTGGAATTTATGAGTTTCTCTTGAGAAGCCATATAAACTATGGTTTAGATGAATGATTAAGGGAAACAACTGATTGCCAGAAGCTAGGCTAGCTCAAGTTCTTTTAATGTTAATGTTGAGAGTTGTGTTCAGGGGTTTCAGTGTACATCACAGCTAACAACACAAAACTTTAAATAATGACTTAAGGTTAGGTTAAGATGCTTTTGTTAATGGCTTTGAGGTAGAAAATCTTGGGAAATAATTTAAAGTTTAGAGAGACACACTTTTAATAGTTGAGAGAGGGACTAACTGAGGTCAAAGAACCAAAACAATGGCAACCTGGCTATTGCTGGCTGACATACCTTTCTTGCTAGAGTGGGTTGGTGATCAAAGGTGATGATTAATTCCTTGTACCCATTTCTACCCCCAGCTTCCTGATTAAAAAAAAAAAAAACCTTTTGATGAGTGGGTATGCACCATGAATATTTAAAGTAGAAATTACTGTTTTTCATATATCTAAGTTGAGATTGTGATTCTCTTAAGATAAGTTTTTGAGATAAATGATTAAGTGACTGGTCCCTTCTTTGCAACTGCAAAATGCAGCCTGCCAGTAAAAGAACTGGGTGAGAAAAATACCTTGCTTGCTTACATTCTGTTAATTTGTAACAAGTTGCTTCACATGAATGTATGTGAGTCCTTGGGGATAATTTTTCACCTGTAATACACACAATGTTTATTCATGTGAGGGAAATGGGGGACATGTTACTCTTTTATTTGTGCTCATTGTAATTACTCACTTAAAATAGAATGAAACCACCCTGTAATTTTTATGTTGCTTGAAAGATTTTGTTGGGGTAAAAAAGCCATAAGGGAAAAAAAAAACAAAAAAAAACCAAAAAAAAAAAACAAGGGAAGGAAGATCTGAGAAAGTAGTGTGGAAGGAGGATCAGGAAAGAGACAAAGAAGGGAAACATCAGGGTAGAAGAAAAGAGCAACAACAACGACAAAAGAATAAGCATAGTAGAATAAGCAAAAAAAGGAATAATAAAATGAGAAAAGCCCTCAGGTGTCCGTCTGTCTGGACAGTGGTTTGCCTGCTCAGCATCGCCCCTTCAGTTTCTCTGACCTGCTGTAGGCTTGCCATTCATCAATATCCTAGATGAGATCCTGACATGCTGGAGGGGTGGTGTGTGTGTGTGTGTGTGTGTGTGTGTGTGTGTGTGTGTGTGTGTGTGTGTGTGTGTGTGTGTGTGTGTGTGTGTGTGTGTGTGTGTTTTCCCTTTTCACTGGCCCCAGAGAATTAAGTTTTACTCCCTCAGATAAAAAAGTCAATTGAGTGAGTTATCCACTGACTTCATGGCTCCCCCTTCAATCCCTGAGCTGCTAAAGGTGGGTCCTATCAGCAGCTCAGTACTTTTATAGGTTGCTACATTGTTTTCTGCATTGATTATATTAAGAAATCTATTACTATCCTTTATTGGTTTCCTCTAAAAATGACAACTTATTTTCTCTGGATAATCAATAATTTTTTACTGAGTTGGGACAGTTAGATATGCCTAGTAATTTTACTCAAATTTTTAGATTATTATCATGAATGATTAATGATAACATCATAGAATAATATCTTTAAAGAGTAAAAGGTAAAAACAGTATTCTTTTTTGAAAGAATTTCATAAATGAATTTTTGTCTTTGGAGTCCATTGCCCATGGACCTGCAGATTGATAGTTTATTCTTTTTTGTTTTAAATAAGATTCCACCTAAAGTTTCACCTAGGCCTTGGATTTATTTTTGCTTCCGTATCACTTTTCTATCTTCTTTGGGGATTCCTATTTCAGTGTTTAATCTCATCCTAGGACTCACAACTGTTCTCTTAAATTTCCTGGATTACACGTTCTCTCTACATCTAATTTTGGGGAGTTTGGGTTGATATTTTGCTGTTTACTGGTCTTTTCTTCTATAACTTCAATCTGTTGTTAGTCCTGTGTAGCAGTATTCAGTTCAAACATGGTCTTCAGATCTGGAAGTATGATTTGTATTTTTACACTTTATATCTGTTTTTAACTTTTTGAGCACATGAATTGAAGGTATAGTAACTAATAGAGTATGTTTGTGTTGCTTACCACATTTGTTTTAATAGGTTAAAACTCTTGCTCATATGGCTCCATCTTCTCTTTCTTTGCTTGCCAGCAAATTACTTACAAAGCCAGAAAGAGAATAATCAGGGCCACATACACTTCCGGTATTTATTTGTTTACTTCATGTATTTGGTGCTGAACTTTGAACCCTGGGCTTTGGTCCTGCCCTACTAATTCTCTCAGTTTGAGCTTTATCCATTTGCCTACCTGGTCTTTTTGGATTAGATGCTAAACATTGTATGTTTTATCATATTGGATACTCTGTAAATATTTTCTCATAAATGCAAATTTTCTGCAAATATTTTTGAGGCTGGTTTTGTAGAAGCTATTATTAAATTACATTTTGGCAGATGTTCTTTAGAAGGACTTGTTTCAGGGTGTACTAGGCAGATCTGGAGAAATATTAAGCCTGCATTTGTTTACTTCCACCTTGTAAGCATAAATTATCTAGCTAGTGACATGTAAGTTGTGATTTATCCCTGTCTGGCAGTTAGGATCAGGTATATTTCTGTCTCTGTATTAATGCTTAAAAATAACTCTTTAAGTCACTTTACAAAAGAATATTAGAAAAGTTGATGTGATGTATCATGCAAAAGTCTCAGAGAGATATTTAAAATAAGCAAAATATTTTTATTTTTATGTTACATATGGATTGCAGCTAAAACTAGAGGAGATTTAACTTTAGATGTTATCTTTGAATCACTTCCATTGTTAATAAAGTTTGTTTTCATCAATGTAATATTTTCCTTTGTGTTAATCTGTAATAAGAAAAATATTAGAAATGTAATATTCAATGTGCATGCTGAACTTAAAAATATATAAAACATTCCTTCTTTGGGATGCTTTAACAAATACACATTTTCTTTGAATTTTCATAAGAAAGAAGAAATATTAATTATATAAAATAAAAGGCTTCAAAATTAGTTATGACAACTCACAATGTAAAGAGAAAGAATAGCAAACTTTCTCATATATATTGGCAAAGCTGAAGGTTGGCAGGCCTTAAACATCTTCTTAAACTGTTCTTATAATGTTGTACAAGCTTTATTAAGTGAGGTCTACATAATAGCACATATATTGTAAAACTTAACATATATATTCTCTAGGTCAGCACTGATCCATGGTGATTAGCTTGTGAACTTCTGTTCTGTTTATAAAGAAAATAAATGACAATGTTGCTTTGCTCATATACTTTAGACATGCAATCTGGGAAGGCACTGAGTAGCTGAGGTAACTTTTTCATTTATAGATCTAACACATTTTACACATTAAAAATAGTGTAAAAACAAGGCAGAAGAAATTCAAGTATTGAAGGCATATTCATACATAAGTACAGCTGAATAGAGAAAGAATTTGTGTGTTTGGGGAACTACAATATTTCCTCAACTTCTCTCCAGTTCTTAAAGATTTTATTTTTAATTTATTTTATGTGTATGTGTTTTGCCTATAAGGGCATCTCTGCATTACTTGCATGTAGTACCTGCAGATGCCAGAAGAGGGCATCTGATGCTCTGGAACTGTCTACATCTCAAGTTGTTGCAGGAATCAAGCCCCTAGGGTCCAAGCAATTCACAATTATAGGGCTACAGTGTGAAAATGAAAGCTATAAGCAGCCTTTAGTATTTTAAATGGGAAGCACTATACTGTTCCCTACTCATTTCCATAACAATAGGTGCTTATATTTTATATGCAAACATAAAATTTATGTCTTGTGAAAATTAAGAAATTCAAATGCAGTCTGCTCTTAATTTGCAATATTGATAGCTGTAGTGGTTCATGACTGTGGTCTCTGAATACAGAGGACATAGCAGAAGGTTTAAAGTGAATTCAAGGCCAACCTGAGCTATATGACAAGACATGGTTAGAACAAACAAGCAAACAAACATCACCCAGTAGTATTTCCACCAACTTAGGAAGTTGGAACATATGTAACTCTGGAGCCTGTCACATAAAAGTAAGATAATCTGTGTGGTCAATTTGACTTCTCTTGACTTAGTAACCGTAGATGAATAAAAAATATATGTTATTTCTACCATGTTTTATTTTCCTGTGTCTTTTTTTATTTTCAAGTTTTTCCAAATATTAACAGAAAAAAACAAGCAACGGGACAAGTTTCTTAATTAACCATAGTGGTTTAATCTATTAGCCATCTCAAGCACTGTATACATGTTCTCATTAAAATGTACAATATATTACTTGATGGTGTTTCAATTTTAATGAATGGCAAATAGAGTTAAGGAAAAGAATATAGATAAAATATATCTTATATGTCACTCTATCTCTCTGGTAGTAGTCTAGATGTAGCTATAAGGGATGATAGCTACCTTAAAGTTGAATTCAGGAAGGGACTGATTTCAATAGCGCTGTCAATCCTATACCATGTGAATAGCCTGTGATGTAACAGAGACAGAAGTGGAAAGGGAGAATTATTTTCTTCCTCAGAAGCATTATATCTATGTCATCCCACTAACACAGATGAGACAAGTGGATTCAGGTCTATGGGATTGTTCCAACTTCCTACTTTTGGAAAATTAGCTCGTTACAGATTTAGAGTATCCTAATATTTACATGAAAAGGAAATAAAATTGCAATTTTACTAATAACTGTTTCCCTTTTTGCTTCTCTTTCAAAGACCACCACTCTGTAAGTTTAATTTTGTACTTAAGGAAAGAACAATGACAGAGCTTCAGCTAGGTGCCTGTAAGACACAGATGGTGTGAATGCCTTCTTTCATCCAGTCTAAAGTTGTGGACTAAAGAATTTGTCAGCTGCAACAATGTAACCGGCCATTGTTTTGGAATGAACTAGGCAATCTGTAATTCAGGTGTATCTGTTTTAACACACTGTGGAGAATCCAAGATAAGAAAACATAATATGCCTATGATAAAAAAACATTCTAAATATATTCTAAAGCTGTTTGTTTATCCTTATCTGCTTCCTATGTGCATTTTAACATTGAGGGCTTATACCTGCTACGTATCCTAATAAGTGAATACAATAAAAACATATGTTTTAGTGGGAAATGACAAGTTTAGTGAGTAGAAGAAAATCAATATCATGGTACCTCTCTGTTGTAAAAAAATGACTTATTTTAATTTGAAATTTATTGTTTAGTGAAATAAGTTGGGTTAATGTGAAACTTGTGAATACAAATTATTTTTATGTGGTGCAAATAAGATCATTGTGCTATTGTGCCCAATAAGCTAATAATTCATGGACCTATGATACTTAAGATGAAACCCCAAATCCATAACTTAATGATGTGACTTTGAGTAGATTAATTTAATTCATTGTGTTTCTATGTTCTCTAAGAAAGTTTGTGAGATTTACCCAGCAAAACTATGAATAGTGTCTGTTGACCATAATGATAAAATAAACATGATTATAGCTAGCAGTTACATGGTTATGCTGTTGGAACGTAGTAACCCATCCAATTGTATAAAACCTCATGAAACTTGTCTTGTTACATAACTGATGAAGACTCCAGCATAAAGATGCTGAGTATCCCATGTATACCTCACATTCGATTAAAGATGTCAGATATATGTCAATTATCTTGTTAATCTCTTTCATCAACTTGTGTTAGTAATGTGAGGAGCTAGATTAATTACCACCATAATTTGGAATACTCAGTGCTTAGCTCTGGGTCTCTGTTTTTGCTTCCATCAGCTACTTGATGAAGGCTCTCGGATGGCATTTAAGGTAGTCATCAATCTCATTATTGGGGAAGGACATTTAAAGTAGCCTCTCCATTAGTGCTTAGAATCTTAGTTGGGGTCATCCTTCTGGATCTCTGTACATTTCACTAGTGTTAGATTTCTCTTTAAATCTATAATGGCTCCCTCTAAATTTCTCTTTTCTTGCTCTCCTCTATTCTTCCCCTGACTCAGTCTTCCTGATCCCTCATGTTCTCCTCCCCCTTCTCTTCTCCCCTTCTCTTTTTTTCTAACCCCCACCTCTGTGCTCCCAATTTGCTCAGGAGCTCTTTTCCCTTTCCCCTTCTTCAGGAGACCATGTATGACTCTCTGAGGGTCCTCCTTGTTTCCTAGCTCCTCTGGAGGTGTGGATTGTAGGTTGCTTGTAGAGAGGGAGGAGGGGTGAGCAGAGTGGTTAAGACCATGCTGGAGAAATACACAGAAACAGCTGATCTGACCTAGTGAGAGCACATGGATCAGACCCCAGTCATAAAGCTGAGGAAACAGTATTGGACCAAACCAAGCCCTCTGACTTTGGGTGTCAGTTAGGAGGCCTGGACCATCTATGGGACCTCTGATAGTGGAACCAGTATTTATCCCTAGTGCAGAAATGAACTTTGGGAGCCTGTTCCTCATGGAGGTATACACTTTCAGCCGAGATACATGGAGGAGGTTCTAGGCACTCCCCCAAATGATGTGACAGACTTTGATGAGCCCCTATGGAAAGCTTTACCTTCCCTGGGGAGTGGATGGGGGTGGAATTGGGGGGGTGTCCATAGGGGGAATGGGAGAGGGAACTGGGATATATAAAATATGATTGATTCTAAATAAAATAAATAAATTTAAAAAATTGGAATACAATCTAAATTTCCTTGACATTTTTCATCTTACCTGTTGAGTCTGCAACCTCCCAATACCACCATCAGTTGGGACCTTCAATATATAATCCTCCATATAGCTGATATTTTAGATAAAATTATAGCACTAGTAAGATAATTCATGCGTCAAAATTTTTACTTGCAATATCTCATGTACCCTTATAAATTTTCTATTAGAATGTATTTTTAATATCCTCAGCGACTGAGTGAAGAATCAAAGAAATAAAAATCGAATAATGGACAATATCAGAAAGGCTTCTTGGTATGATTTGATTGTTGTATGATGAATAATCACTGAGCAATCTGTAAATCTGTGAATGAATAAATGGTTGAATGCATGAATGAGAAGTCAAATCCTTTACAGAAGCAAAGACCAATAGGGGAAAGCTTGGCTCCCTAAAAGTGTGATGTGGCTGGTGGTTATTGAGCCAAGTGACACAGAATTTGCTGAATTTGACCGTCTTGTCAAACTCACACAAACACGTGCTGTTCTTCTGTGGTGTGCTTTTAATTTTTTTCAGAGGAAGGCATCACTAAACAGCCCCCAAGACAAATAAATACGCTTTGTTTCTCAAGTGGCATAAGCAACATTAATGTAGGGATAGCTTTGAGATGGAGGACTTAAAAACATGAAGAGCGTTTTCCTTAATATTTTACTGGCTTATGAACATGGGGTACGTGAGAAATGAAGGAAAGTCTGAGAGGTGAACAGCTGGTAATACAGATGGTGTTGATGAATTGAATTTAGATTTCTGTGCCATGGCTTACATTTCTGGAATGCTAGGCTCTTGGCTCAGAGTGGAATTTTGTCTCATAGGGACATAGAAGATTGTTTTTGCATGCAGGCTAAAAGTGTCTTAAATGGAACACAGGATTACAGAAAGTGTTTGAAGATTAAATCAAAGGCACCATTCGCCCAGATCTACGGCCCTGCCCTGCATACACTTTTGGGTTTCTTCCCTTGATCTTTATCAGCGCAATCAGTGTTTAGCTCAGATTCACCCACATACCACTGACCCTGGGGCCTTGGCTTGGCCATTGCCATGGGTAATTTATTTGTCCCAAGCACACTCCCACCTTTGCCTTTGTCTCCACTGTTAACCAGGAATGAGTCCCACATCTGTGTGATAGCATGACTCTTGTAAATCTCTGCACACCTGAGGATGTGATTGGGATTGCAAATAACTTTATTTCAGGGTCTCAAGGAATACTTGGGTTATTTCAATTGTTCATCAACCTAGGCCAAATTAAATAAATGAAACAATAACATTTTCAAGTTTCTATCTTTTAGGTGGGGGAAGAGTGGGCAGCAATCATTATTATTCAGACTGTCTGGAACAAAATGTTACAGGTAGGTCTGCTTGGAGATTGGAGAGTTCTCAGAGATAATTTGAGAGTCTCTAGGTTTTAAACTCTTCTAAATCAAGACTTCAGTACTACAAAATTGTAGCCAAGACAAATAGATTATTTAATAAGTGCAATTAAAAATTAATTTAAAAATATTCTCCTAACTATATGAGAATTAAGACATTAACATCTGTACAGATAAAATAGTGATCATTTTTATGCCTTTCCTAAATAACATTTTAGGAAATTAAACATTGGCTGGCAAGCCAATAGTATCCACAGCAATACAGATCCTAATATCCTTACACTTTACCAAACAAATGTGGCATTAGCTTCAAGAGGGTTTTGTCAAAGAGATTTAAAAGCATGTATAAATGTCATTTCATTTCAAACTTTATTTCACAAAACTTTCATCAAAACTAGCACTTGACATTTGTTGACTTAAACATATATATTCAGTTCTTACATGAACTAAAGCAAAATTATGTAGAAGCTGTATCAAGTCTATGATGGTACAGTATGTAGGTGCTGTATTCACCTCAATATTGCTTTTCATTAAACCAGTCAAGAATACCCACAGAGGACTGGTTTCAAAGTTATGTCATAATATGGGGAAAGTTGGTCATAATATTCTAAGCTCTATACAGAAATGCTCAGAATCTAATAAGACAACTCCTTACTTGCACTTCCTACTTTGTAACTAGTTATATGACAATTGTCACGTCCTAATTATTTTTCCCAAATCTATAGATGGCCTCTTCACTACAAAGATATTGTCCACTCCTGTGTAGAAGCATTTCCAATTCATGAGGTCCTATTACTCAGTGGTTGTTCTTAATGACAGGGCTACCTGGATTCTGTTTAGAACATTCTTTCTCATTCCTATGAGTTTAAGTACATCCCCCAATTTCTCCTCTAATGGATTCAGTATATCAGATTTTGTGTTGAATTCTGTAACCCAGCTTCAGGGTAAGTTTTGTGCAGGGTGAGAGATATGGATAGTTTATTTCTTCCACATTTTAACCAGCACCATTTGGTTAAGATTCTGTCTTTTTTTTCTGGTGTGTTATTTTGGACCCTGTCAGAAATTAGGTAGCTGAAGGAGCATGGCTATTGTCTATGCCCTTGATTCTATCCTATTGATAACTGTTTGTTTTAATGAGAATATTGTGCTGCTTTCATTATTTTGCATAACATTTTAAATTTCAGTGAAGAATTGCACTGGAATTTTGACAGGGGTCACATTGGATCTGTAGATTGATTTTGGTGGTGTCTTAGTTAGGGTTTATATTGTTGTGCAGAGACACTATGACCACAACAACTCTCAGTCCATTATCCTCATGACAGGGAACATGGCAACCTGTATGCAGTCATGGTGCTGGATACTTTTTGGCTTGAAAGCAAAAAGGAAGTCGACTGAGACAGTGGGTGTTATCCTGAGCATAGGAAACCTAAAAGCCCACCCCCACAGTGACACACTTCCTCCAACAAGTCCATACCCAATTATACAAAGCCAGCCAATAGTGCCACTTTCTATGAGATCGTAGGGGCCAATTAGAATCAAGCTACCACAGTTAGGTTGGCTATTTTCAGAATATTGATTGTTCTAATATATGTACCTTACAGGTCTTTCTGTCACTAGCATCTTCTATTTCTAAACTCAGTGCTTGGGTGGTAGCTGAGTTGGTCATTCCTAGCCACTGGGACCACCCCTGTTTGTTGAGAAGTGGAGCCAACTCTCTCACATCCATGCTGAGGGGTGGGGCCAGCTTTCCCAAGTGTGGAGTCCAGAAGTTGTACTGTGAGGGATGGGGTCAGCTCTCCTGTGCTGGGGTTATCAGGGTCCCTATCCCAGGGATGATGATATTAGCTCAGAGGTCAATTAAGTATGAACTTCACACTTTAACATATAGTTCAATCAACATACAGTCTTTATGGGCCTTTGTGGTAACACAGACAACAGACATCAACACAGACTCTGGCTACAGTAGGGCCATGGACCCAGACATAGCCCTCAGCAGTAGCTCAGATCTGAATAACACCAGCGCAGGCCACTCATATCAGCATGGCCCTGGCAACGACATCTCCCTTGGACCCCAACATGGCCACAGGTGGTAGCCCAGAACCCAGACATCCTTGTGGCTTTTGGTGGTAACAGGATCCAAGGACATTAATACAGACCTCAGCTGTAGCAGGGTCATAACCTAGACATGGCCCTTGGCAACAGTTCAGGCCCTGATGTCACCATAGCCTCAGGGGGCACGCAGACCACCCATATCAGACTATTTCTCACAACTTCTCTTCTTCAGATCTACCTCTCCCCACAGGGCATGGAACATTCTGCCTCTCTCTCTGTCTCTCTCCCCCACACCCTACCATGCATTTGCTCATCAAGGCTTTTGGTGGGACCATGGTTTCTTCTACCTGCCTAGGTCAAGTGGCCCCATGCTTGCCTGTGAATGTCTTTCACTCACTCTGTCCTGGTCTCCTTTCATGCTTTTAGGTGTGACACATACATTTGTGTCATGGCGCAAGCATTTTTGCTTTGTTTACATTTGCAGCCTCAGCCTCGGACCAAACACTTAGTAAGGCTAGAGGCTGTGCTCTATCTGCCATTTGATGATGGAGGCTGACTGACTAGTACATGCTTCTGTCCCACAGTGACATTTCTATCATATAAGCCATGGCCTTCTATGAAGTGTGCCATTGCCATTTCAATATGAAGCTGTCCTCAATTTCTCTAAAGATGGAGGAGATGAGTTACAGATTCTATAAAATCTAAACATCAAACTAGGTAAACAATGAGATTTAAACGTTAAGGTCCCTGAGATAGCGACAGAAAATGAACTACTCATCAAAAAAGGCATCACGAAAAAGGGACCAGCTATAAAGCCAACAAACAAAAACACCAACCTGAGGTTTTACTGGCTCAGTCATTTCCAGTTGGATTCTGAAGGGAAAGACAGCTCTTCACTAGTAAACTTCAACATATTGTCACAAGAGGGCAGCCTTTTAACAGAAATCTCTTCCCAACCACAGGGTTTGAACAGGTTCTTGCTGCTGTTGGCTTTGTGTTTGCCACCTCCAGGAAGTTAATCTAAAACTAAATACTGATGTGCTAACCTAAGGCTGTTGAGCAAGTCCTTTGCTGTCTGCATGTTATATCTTTATACCGCTGCTAATCTAAATGATTGATACATAAACTAAACCAGGGTTTGAAGCTCTCAATCCATTCTTTAGGTTGTGTTTTTAAACGGTAAGGGAGAAAGGCACACTCACTACACATGCTCAGGTGAATACACCCACATGGGACTGCATCTCTGAGCTAGCACAGATTTTAACCCAGCAAAAACTACAGGGCAATGTATGAATTACAGTTCTCGTGTCCAGTCTTTCGGATTTCACAGGACACAGTGACATATTTTTAGGGAGTGAACAGAAGCTTGTCCTGGTCTTGATCTCTGACACTTGCAGGGCACTCTCAAATCAGAAGTTTCTGATTGTTTCCTCTCCAGCCATTGTTCTAAGCTAGGCAGAGACAGCACGGCAGAGGTCAACCTCCTACCCAGGGGCAGCTTGAACAATAACTGCCTGAACCTTGCCTCGTCCAGATGTGAATTTTGGTGCTTTCTGAAATGGAAATTGCACAGCTGAATGATCTGAACTTCCGCCATTTTACAATTTACATTTTACTGGGCCTGAGTTTCAGTTTCCTAAGAGGACATTAAGAGAGAGAGCTTGTACACAGAGGTGAGGCAGATAGCATGTACCAGGCCTGAGCCTGCCACCACAGTACCTCAAAGCAGTGACCAAAAAGGACAGTTTCTGTAATCTCCCTAAAACATACCTTGTTTTGCCTACATATGCTCCCAAATGGTAAATCTATAAACACAGCCAATTAAAAATGTACAAATGTAGCTACAGCCTGCTTGATCAATTGTGTCTGAGATAACCTAACTGTTCTTAGAACTCTCCTAGATGAGAGTGCTCCTTTCCGGGTCACCATTTTGTACAAATCGTAGACCCCTGCATGGTGAAATAAACACTCTTTGCTTTTACATACTATTTGTGTCCGGGGTCTTTTTCAGTAATTTTCAGATCCTTGCACAACTAGTACCTAGTATTGCATAGCACCAGAGGCCTCCAGGTATTTCTGTTGCAAGTTAGCAATGATTGGCAGAGCTCGAGTATGCCCCCAAGTGATCCTCATGATTCACAGGTTTATTTCATTGTTTAATTTGGTGGTTGGGTTCACAGGGAAGCTGTCATCCCGATTGTTCTTGGCCAGAGATATTCAAATCAGCAGTGCTTTTGTTTTGTTTTGTGTCTCAATAGGGTCTCACAATGTAGTGCAGACTAATTTCATGGCAGCCATCTTGCCTCGGCCTTCCACTGCTGTGAGTAGAGTAATGTGCTGCCTGCCACACAAGACTAGGCAGAAAGCTTTTAAGAGCAACTCTGTAGTTGGCTGTTTTTTTGGCTCTTTTGGGTGCCCGTCATCCTGCTCCCAAATAAATAACACACAGAGGCTTATTATTACTTAAAAATGCTCAGCCTTAGCTTGGCTTATTTCTAGCCAGCTTTCTTTAACTTAACTTATCCCATCTACCTTTTGCCTTTGTGCTTTTTTTTTCTTTCCTTACTTCTGTATATCTTACTTTCACTCTTACTCCATGGCTGGCTGTGTGGCTGTGTGGTTGTGTGGTTGGCCCCTAGCATCCTCTTCTTGTTCTCTTACTCTTTCTCTCTCTTGTTCTCCTTCTATTTATTCTCTCTGCCTGCCAACCCTGCCTATCATTTCTCCTGCCTTGATATTGGCTGCACAGCCCTTTATTAGGCCAATCAGGGATTTTAGACAGGCAAAGTAACACAGCTTCACAGAGTTAGACAAATACAACATAAAAGAATGCAAAACATATTTGCATCATTAAACAAACATTCCAGAGAACAAACAAATTTCACACATCTTAAAATAATATTCCAAAACAGGGCTCTGTCATTTCTGGCAGGTTTGTTCTAGGTGTAGCCCAGGTGCTAGTCCCCTTGTGATCCATTTCTCCACAACTTTCAACTTTGAAATTACTTCAGTCTTCTGGTAAGTAAGCATCTTCCTTCAGCTATTTCCACATTTCTGAGGTGATATTCTGATAATTGGCTTACAATTTCAGCTCTATTCACTACTAGTTCCTAAGATGTATTCTTCTGTCTTGCTTTATCCAAGTTTCAAATAATAAACCCAATATCTTTCCTGGTATTAGAGTTGTAAAGCTTACATCAAAATTAAGAAACTTTAGAAATCTGTGTTAAGCTGTCCCTTTCTTTGATTCTCTCAGTTAAGTAGAAGAGGAAGGAATTAAACCATAAGGAAGAAAAGAAAATAGCATAGAAACTGTTGGTTGATGCCTGTCCTTATTTCTCAGTGGGCCCAAGGGATGCAGAGATTTGGGGAACAGTAAATATCTTTCAGCTAATGATTTCATGTGAAAATCATGGTCTATTAATAAACAGTTTTCCATACCAGCTTGTGAAGAAGAAATGATTGGCATGATATACGTATCCTAGTCAAAAGTAAAGTCTTGGTTGTCCCAGACTGAAAGACGGGTATCATTATTGCCCTGTGGACCTGAAACCATCAAAATGTATTTTATAGATTAGATCTGGCATAAGTGAAGAAGCCTTGTGATTGTGGGTCCAGGATTGCACTTTGCATAAGCTAATAACCAAAGACAGTAATAGTATGTCTATGGTGATAGTTAATACTGGTTCTTGCATCCCACTTGGTACAAATAAGTATTGAATCATGCATCTTTAGCTCCTAGAATTTAGATCAATGTTGGAAAAAAAGACAAAAGGAACTGAATTGATAACTTCTTTCTGCCACCCAATGGCTATTGCACATGGCTTGCAAATGATTGGCCTCATGCATTTTATTTATTGATTGATTTTTTTTTTTTTTTTTTGGTTTTTCGAGACAGGGTTTCTCTGTGTAGCTTTGAAGCCTATCCTGGCACTCGCTCTGGAGACCAGGCTGGCCTCGAACTCACAGAGATTCACCTGCCTCTTCCTCCCAAGTGCTGGGATTAAAGGCGTGTGCCTCCAATGCCCGGTTGATTTATTTTTACCTTGGCACAAACTTGAGTCATCTGAGAAGAACCCCAACTGATGAAATGCCACCATCAGATTGGCCCGTGGGCAAAATCTTTGGGGATACTTTCTTTGTTGATGATTGATGTGGGTGGGACTTGCCCACTGTGGCGGCATTGATTTCTGGGCAGGGGGTCCTGGGAGGTGTAAGAAAAGCAGCTGAATATAAGCCTCTAGAGCAAGCGAGTAAGTTGCATTCCTCCATGGCCCATGTTTCAGTTTCTGCCCCCATTTCCCTTCATCATGGGCCATGGGTGTATGTTATAATAAAGCTTTTCCTCTGGAAGCTGCTTACAGCTTACGGAAGTGTTTACAGCAGCAATGAAAAGCAAATTGGACATCAATTGGTATCTAATTGCTGGTACCTCAGGACAGTTCTCAGTCTTGTAACTGGAAAGGAAAGTAAGCCTTGTCTTTATCAGTTGATTTGCTGATGGAAAACACCAGAGCCATTGACCAAGAAGTAAATACTTAGAACAATGTGTTCTTTGCTGCTAAGACAGTTAATTTCCATGTAAGATAGATTTGAATTTATTAAAGTATTGAGAGTGAAATCCACATTTTACCTCCTGATGATAAATATCATAGTAGTGATCATTTCTATGCTAAAATATAAACATTGGCATGTATTCTCTGGGCTTCATTAAGTTGATTTTATAGCAGGGGAGAACCCCATTAAGTTCCTCCTCACTGCAAGATCTAAAAGAAGTCTAAAGCACAAATTAGCAGTTGACTTGGATAGTATGTCAGCATGATAGCATAAAGTGGTCCTGAAAGAAATAATTAAAGACTGGTCACTGTAGGCTATTCTGAATTCATCCTAGAAAATGAATTGATTAAAGCTCTAAGGGTATAATAATAGCTACACACACACACACACACACACACACACACACACACACACACATATATATATATATATATATATATATATATATCATGTAAGGCATGCATCACTAACCACAAATTCAGGATTAAAAATAATTAAATAAAATTTCAGTTTATGGCTGAAGAATTTTTGAAAAGCAGACTCTAAAAGAAATATTTCTGAACTGAATAGTAGTCATAGTTTCTAGTAATTGAGTAATTCTCATCAAAAATTGAAACATTTCTCTGTGACTAGGTATCCTTATCCCTGTGTTGTAGTTACAGGGCTTTTTTTTTTTTTGGTCTTCAGTGGTAGAAATAGCTGGAAGTTTGTAGAATAATATAACCACAGTTTTGGACTGCATTTCCTTTTATACCTGGTGAGCAAACCTCACCTTTTCTTTTTTAAAAAGAGGAAAACAACTGGAGATGTTATTCATTTGGTACAATACTGTCCATAGCTACTGTCTGGTTACAGCCTGTCACAGAAAAGCACAACCATTGTTTGTTAGTCAAACTGGCATCTATGTACACATGGTAATTATGAATTAAGTCTGTAGTCAGTATTAGCTTTCATATAGAAAATTTAACTATTTATGGGGTATAATACTGAGAATGGTTAAACCTTAAAATCCCAACTCATACTGCTGTGAGGTTACAATACAATGTCAGAAGCTTGAGTGTGGCTGTGCATATGAGTGACATGTAAGTGTGCATTTTGATTATGAAGAAATCTGTGGTTTAGAAATCATTAGATTGAATATTGAAGCAGGCATATGATAAAAGATAAATATCCAAGTTCCTTTATACTTTTCAGCTCACAGTTCCAATTAGATGTGTCAGAATGGTGTACAGTCAAGGCAAGAAGAAAGAACTTGAAGCTTCTGTCCATATCATAGCCAGTTAGACAAAGACAACAATGAATGCATTCTGGCTAGTGCTTAACTCACTTTCCCCAATCCTATACAGTCCAAGCTGTAAACCCAGGAAATGGCACTGCCCACAGTGGGTAAGCCTTCCCACATCAATCAACTTAAAATAATGTCTGAATTGTTAGTTTTTTGTCACCTTTATTCAAACTAGTGTCATCTGGAAAGAAGGAACCGTGGTTGAGAAAATAGGCCTCCTGGCAAGGTGTGGTGAAATCCTAGGTTATATAAGAAAGAAGGTTGAGTAAGCCAGGGGGAGCATCACTCCTCCATAGTCTCTACTTCAGTTCCTGCCTCCAATTCCTTGCCTCGAGGCCCTACCCTAATTTCCCCCTCTTTATAGCCTATCACTGGGACATGTAAGACAAGTTAACCCTTTCTCCCACAAGTTGCTTTAGGCTAGAATGCTTTATATCAGAGAGTAAACCAAGACAATGCTCTAGGGGAATTGTCAGAGGTGTTGCTAGGTTATTTTATGTGTCTTTTTCAACAAAGGGTGCTGAGCAAACTAAGTGGCTACATGTAGAAGAATAAAACTCAAGACTTATCTCTCACCCTCCCATGGTCATCAGACAAGCCTGTGATATACGTGAATACACACAGGCAGTGCTAATTGACATAAAACAGTAAAACACACACAGGCAAGTGCGTACATAAATAAAACAGGCTGAGTCTAGTTTCCCAATGAGTTTTTATGGCTAACCACTTGGTATTGGATAACCAATTAGATAGTCTAGCCCTGAGGAAGAGTGATTTTCCCTCTCTCAGGAGTCAATCATTGACTGATGATATTTCTTCATATAGGTGTAGGGCTTTGCAAGACTTTTATCATCTACATTAGCATGTCCAATACTGTTGTCATTACTCATGTCATATTCAGGCAACAATTGTGGAGATTTCATACATATATATATGTATATATGTATATATACATATATATATGAATGAGACTATGTTGCAGCAGACATCTTGGTATTCTAGCTTGTACAGTCTTTTGCCCCCGCATTTGCAGTATTCCCTGAGTCTTATGTGTAGGAGTTATATTATAAATGTGTTATTTGGGGCTGAGTACCCTGTAGGCAGTTGTCTGCATTTTGATCAGCTATGGCTTTCCATAGCTTTCCGAAATCGCTATCTGCTGCAAAATGAAGTTTCTATGGTGAGAAATGAGGACTACATTTATCTGTGGGTTTAGTGAAAGGTATTAAGAATTCAGTTAAAGATTATACTAGTTTGGGAAAATGGCTGTGGAGGCTTCTCCTCTAGGTTTTATGGCCTCGTCTATCATGGGTAGTTGGCTATGTTTAGAGTACCAGGTGTGAATTAATTACCTCACATTCAGTGGGCCTTAAGTTCAATTAGACAGTTATTGTTTACTGCCTAGATGTAATGGCCATCGTTGCACCTTTGAGGATAGCTTGCTGCACTGCCCATTGCTGTGGTTTGTAGAAATCACAACTGGTTAGGATTATTAATTGCTTCTCTCCCTTGGCAACTTGCATAGCAACTTCCAATCCTATGAGAGCCATTTCTCAGGGAGGAGGCTTTCAGGTCATGTCCAAATGGAATCCCTTGTCTGAAGTGTGTGGTATCTTCTAAAATAGGGACTTATCTCAAAATCCTGCAAGGCAACCAAATGCAACACCAAAAGCCTGTATTGTTTTGGAAGTTACTTGGACTCTCCTGACCATGTTTATTCTTAAATCAACTAAGCACACACGTTTATAGCCTTTCTTCCATCCTGCCTGTGTTCAGGGCACTAATTATATCTATGGTTTGGCTATTTTTTAATCATCATTCATATTTAACAGAACTTTTCATATCACAGAAGTTATTCCTTATTCATGTCAAGTACAGTAATATGTTCATTAGGATCCCTTAGCTCATCGTGTCTTCAGAAACTGGTGACATTTGCTCTGAGGCTCTGTGGCAGGCATGTTGCCATTAGCATTTAGAGATTACATTCCTCTTTTGATGAAACTGAACTCCGAGTTTGTAGCTGGTACAATATAAGCTACAGAACTAAAAGCACCCCACCCCCAAAACCTTGGCTCCAATTGGTCTCGGTTGTGTGCCTCTGCTTGCCATTAACCTAATTCATCTGACAGGAATATGTTTCAGCAGTGGAATAAGAGGTGTGGTTTAGGGGAAAGCTGAATGGGAAGGAAAATCCCCACTCAAAACTCCTCCTTGGGGGCTCCTAGGGATTTATTTCAAAAACTTTTTAAAGGAAATGGAAATATGAGGGTTTCTTAAATAAGTAAGTAAAAGTGATAGTCTATGAGAAAGAAGGATGCCACCCTGCAAGGGTGAGGAGTCTGGAGATAGTCTAACCATCTTGGGCTTGTCAAACCCAGGGTTAACCCATAGCTTTGATTAGAATCATACATAGGAGTATTTTGAAACATTTTTTTATGTGTGTACCTGTGAATGTGTGTGTACGTGTGTGTGTGTGTGTGTGTGTGTGTGTGTGTGTGTGTGTGTGTGTGTGTGTGTCAGAGGATAACTTGTGGGAGTTGGTTTTCTCTTCCACCATGTGGGTCTTGGGGACTGAATTCAGGTCATTGTATTTAGCAGCAAGTGCCCTTAGCCACTGAGGCAACTTGCTTGCCCTAAAGTAAGATTTTTAAAGTTAGGTATGTTCATAGTCCATGAAAGTTTTCTAGATATTAAAAGCAACTCAACTTTAAGTTAAACATAAAGAGTATACATTTAAAGTGATCAGCTGAATGTGAAATTGAGGCGATTTGATTTCCAGTGGTGGCTATATTCTCACAGAAGCTAATGATCTGACTTTTACTTGGATGCTTGTAATCTCTCATGTGTCTGCATTTTAGACCCTTCATGTATTTCCTGAAGTTTACCTTCAGAGTTTGCTCTTTAATCTGAGTTATTTCCCCGTGATATTCATTCATGGTGGGGTCCCTCCCATTTCTCAAGTCTCTACTTCTGTCTACTGTCTGTCTGTCCCGGCACTTTTAGCTTGTAAAGTGTTCTGTCCTATCTAAAGACTTCTCATTTTACCCACATTGGAGTGGCACCAGATTCGTAGCAGTCCCCAGGCAAACTTTAACTAATTCAAGAAGTTTTCTTCAAAGAAGTAAATATTCCATCACACCTCAGACACTGACTTTCCTGCCTTCTGACTGGTACAGGTATTATTAAATGTGGTTTCTCTTTGCACTTAAAATAAAGGATTGTAAACTACTCTCCCAATTCATGATAGAAAATATATTCATAAACTTTAGAAAAATTTATTTACCTTTGGAGACTTTTACAAATTCTGCATCTGTCTGCAAAATTTAGGATTAAAGAATGCATTCTTAATTGTCCTCAGAGCCAAGTATGCATGTGAAACCTAGGCTCTGCTAATCACCTACATATTTGCTGAAACAATGAAAGTGATCATAGGCACAGTAGGCACATACCATTTTAGCTGATGGCAGTAGGAGAGATTAGCCAAGTCTTGCTGGTGATTTCTGTTTTTTGTATTTTTCCCTGAGTAAGCAGTTAAATTCATAATAGAAATGATTGCTATCCTGGTTTTATCTTTCTTTTAAAAAATGTGAACTGCAGTCATTTTTACTTGTCTTCCTATCCATATTATGTATACTCTGTCATGCATGATGTTGTTCTTTTTAAAAATCCACCTTAAGCCGGGCGTTGGTGGCACACACATTTAATCCCAGCACTCGGGAGGCAGAGGCAGGCAGATCTCTGAGTTCGAGGCCAGGCTGGTCTCCAGAGTGAGTGCCAGGATAGGCTCCAAAGCTACACAGAGAAAACAAACAAACAAAAAATCCACCTTAAAAAATCCACCTTAAATTGAATTTCAATGATCAAAATTCTCACTTTTCTATGAAAAAGAAGTTTGGATTAAAAAAATGATAACAAAGAAAAAGGCAAGGAAATATGTCTGTCACCTTGTAACAGCTGTATATTAACATTTTGAAAAATGTAAAAATTATCTTTTCCAAAAACTAGACTCTACTCTAAGACTACTTTTCAATGTTATTAGGCCATGGGGTTATTTGGCATTTCTACCTGTAAAAGATTTTCAGAAATGTATGCTACTTCTAACATGCAGACAAAAGACTGAATGAGGTAAGTGCTATGTGACAATCTGTATGGGACACAGCAGCAATGGAGCCCTGTGCTGCATACCATGGCATTTGAAAATAAAGGCTGGAGTCCTGGGAACTTGCTAATTAATATGGCTTTCATGGGCATTTCATTAACCTAAATGGCTTAGGTGTCCTGCAAATAGACTCCATGTGTTCTCATCTTTAACCTTTCCATAATGTTTCCTAATTGCAGATTTCATTGGTTTTTAATAGCAAAAGAAGAGCAATAGTTTATAAAGTTATCTTCAAATTTGCTTTTTCACTCACTGCTAAAGTGATTTTGTTTTCTATTCCACCTCTTCAGCTAACTATGTGTTCTGAGTTAACAGAAATCCCTAATCATGCTGCCATTGGCTTGAACTTTATAGTGACCTTTTTTTATTGTCATTTATGATTAGCTATATTGTGGTACCGCATAGCTAATGGAATCTCCTCATATTCGCTGGGAGGTCAGAGTCCCTCCAGTAAATACTAAGGCTAATTTGTTTATTTGTAGCTTCAGTCAAATGTTTCATTTTAACTTCAAAGAAGGACTGATGAAGCTAAGGAGTAAGAATGGCCTAAATGGCTCAGGAAATTGCAGCGCTCAACTGGATTATTAAAGTTTCCCACTTACCCTGTCACAATTGATTCTATTGTTTAACAGTGACAGGGTTTAATTCCGCTTGAATCAGGGGGACTGGGAGCCTTAGTTTACTGCTGGTTGGCTTTTGGATAGCCTTATTTTTTAGCATAGTCTCTGAACAGTTGAGGTATCTATAATCAAGTATAGAGGAGATTGTCTTCTAAACAGTGTGTTGGATGTGTATCAAGAATATGCTTTATAACAACAGCTTTCAGAAATTTTAGTCATAGTTTGCTTAATAACAGGCCATGTTCTCAAAATTAGCCTTTGACTATTTTGCCATTGTGCAAACATCACAGAGTCTGCAACCCAAACTCCCATGGCCTAGTGTACTAAACACCTTAGGCCAGCATTGCTCATTTCTTCTACATAAGAAACCCGTATAGAACCCCTTCTGAAAATTTTAGCTAACAACTTAACAAAGAGAATGTATGTGCCTGATCATATTCCAACACAGAAATGCTGCAGAAAAAAATCTGTTTAAAGTGGAAATGGCATATGTTTGTGGATATGTTTCATACCAAGAACAGACCTGCTGGATGGAAGGTTTCCCTGGGTGAGTGAGACAGGGTACAGAATGGGGACATTACTGTCCCTGAATAGACTTTATAAATATCGTGTACCTGTGACATTTATAACCCTGACTATACACTTCTTAAATATTATTTTCTTAGGTCATATTACATTTGTAACTAATGTTTTCCCTCAATAATATATTGATCTTAGCTTACTCTGTTGCATTTATATACTACATTTTTAAAAATATATGAGTTCCTGTTTTAAAATGTGTGAAATGTAATATCAGCAAGAAGAAACTAAAAATCCAATAAAAACCAGTCTTGACTTTAAACCCAATTTAAGTTTAGAATGTTTGCTGGTTTGGATTGTTTTTCTATAAGAACTTAATATTTTGATAATCAAGACAATACAGACTTGTAACAACCTGCATTGTAGTTACCAAAATGCAGCCGTACCACTTAACATGGATAATTAATCATTTTCCTCATGACTGTTACAAGTGCTTTTCTCTGGTTCAGTTAATATAAGAGTGTCAGGATGTCCTGTGGGTAGTTGCTGAAACACGTGTACTCTAACACAGCATGCCCTCAGTACCCACTGTGACTTAATTATCCAAACCTTGCTTTTTCTTTCTCCAATTTCCAAATGGAGAATAACAAATTTTTTGTGTAAAGTGTATTTTAAAACTATTCATGCTAAGAGCCCAAGCATAGCATATAATAATAGACCAACTCTTAACAACTTTTGACTCCTGCAATAACATTTAACCTAAGATACAAAGGCTTTGAAGAATAGTAGAAAAGATTTTCTTTGTGTCTAATTCTATCAGCTATTGTTACATTTTAAAAGATGAAGCTGTAACAGGTATCAGCCTAGGCCCACACAGAGTCACAAATAACAATGAGAGGTTCTGCGTTCTGTCTCCACTTCTTCCCCATGGAAAGCCTGTAGTAGTACAACACTAACAGAGACACCACCCCTTACAGCAGTGATACTGCTACTGGATGCTGATGGAGTGGCCTGAGGCTCTTTTGCAGGGACCTTTAGAACGTATATGTAAGTGGAATGAGCTCATATACAGAGTAAAGTTTTCTATACTGAATATAGAAACTAGGAAAATATACTCATTCATTGGCAATATCATGTAATTACATCATTCATAATTGTGTGCACGGCATCTCATACAGCACGTCTTGGTACTCTTGTTTGCACAAAAGACACAGTCATGTCACAACTTTACTAGAATATTATGATGGCTGTGATGTCATTAGGCAAAAAAATAGTTCTTTCCTCATCTCACAGTCCATTATCATAGAGGGAGTCCATTGTTAACTAAAACATAGCTGTAGGGTGCATGGTTTCTTATCAATCTTGTGTGACTGTGTGAAATGTGTTGTAATATGTGAAGTATTAATGGAAATGTGGTATGGTCTCAGTAGCATAATTAAGTTTCAAATAGCTTTTAAAGAGATGACTTTAAATTAGTAACATATAGAAGCAATAAGTACTGTTTAGTAGATGAGTTGGCAGAAATATCTGAAGGAAATGAATCTGGCAGAAACTTATATTTTGTACATGGACTACCTTCATAGTGATGGATTTTCAGAAGTGTGTAATGCTACAGGCATGATATATGATACCCAGGCAGGAAATGAGATGGGGGCTGAAGATGAAAATAAAGAACAGAACAAGGATCTTAAGCCAAAATGCTTTGTCAGATCATTCTCCAATGATAATTACAAAATGTTTCTTTTGCCGAGCAAAAATGAAGAATAAAGATTAAAGATGTGTGCACAGAATAATGATTACAGATGTAAGTACATTAGAGTAATGGAAGAAGCAATTTAATATATGTTAAAGGACTTGAGTTAGTTGACAGTGGATTATTTGTATTCATAGTAAAGCAATATACTTGATGTTCAGTGACTTCCTAAAAATAATATTGAGATTATTTTAGGGTGTGAAATTGTTCAAAATCCAGCACCAAATTGATATTTCTAGTTATTGATGTCTACAAGCTTTCATTTTCACTGTTTACATTATATTGTTTTTGCAAATTTGTAAAATCAGTGCATATTATATCAGCAGTCAAGCAGTAGATGAGTTGGATTGTACAAGTGAAAATGTAGGGCCAGAATGACTCAGCATTATTGATGAATCATTGTTTTTTTTTAATGTTTCCTTATCTATGTTATTCTTCATAAAGCAGTATTCTGGGGTCATTTTTTGAGATGCCCATATATCAATTTAACATATATAACATATATCACATAATTAATAATCACAGGGTAGATGGTGAAATTAGAACTAATATCCTAGTTGCATACCCTAAAAAAGAAAACTCCTTAATTACAGCTTTTTTTAAAGCAGAGTATTATGAGCCAAACTCCTGGAATCCAGCTTCAGAGAGGGAGGAGTAACCCATAATAGATCAAGACCATGATGGGCTCAGAAACACCTGACCTGTGAAAGTGGGAACTCATGGACCCCAGTCTGACAACTGCCGAACCAACATAGGACCAAACCAGGCCCATTGAACGTTGGTGTCAGCTAGGAGCACTGGGCAGTCTATGGGGCCTCTGGCAGTGGAACCGGATGTAGCTCTAGAGTACAAACTAACTTTGGGGGGAGGGGCGTTTCCCATGGAGGAACACTCTCTTAGCCTAGATACATGGGGAGGGCCTAGGCCCTGCCCCAAATGACTTGACAGATTTTATGATCCCTCATGGAAGGCCTCACCCTCCCTGGGGAGTGAATGGGGGATGGGATGGGGGTGTTGTTAGGGGTATGGGACGGTGCTAGGGAGAGGGAACTGGGATTGGTATGTAAAATACCATTGTTTCTAATATAAGTAAAATCTATAAAAAATAAAATAAAATAGCTTTTTCAATTTTATAAAACAGGAACAATTAACCTCACACTAATTTAAGCTCCTGGTGATGAAATTGTGTAAATTTTGTATGGCTCAGTATTGTGTAAGTTGTATGGCAAGTATACTAAAAAATAGAAGCTGAAAATGTTTTTTTTCCTGAAGTTTCATCAGATTCATTAAATGAATCACTATAGAGTATTCTCTTATCTATCCTAGTCTGGAAATTTGTACCTGGTAAGCTAAAGGACAAATTCCTTCATTTTTTGTATATAAATTTGATATAGGGCCTACTGACATATGCATACTATAGTATTGCAACTCTGAGAGATCCATAAAGGATTTGAATAAATGAAAATTTGATCAATTGAGAAAAAAAATGTGGTGTGAGATTTACTTATATATAGTCAAAAAACAAGGGAAGCAGAGCTTACGGAGGATGTGAAATCCTGGGAAATGGAGCTGTCAGGTAACACGTGGATCTTACACGTGTTTGAATATGAAGTAGCTCTGAATGAAATCAGGGTTTAACACTGGGAATATAGTGGGTGTCAGGGACCAGTAACCAAGGTCAATGCTCCCAAGGCAGGTAGGAAACTGTCATGAGGAAGTGAAGGTGATGAAGAAAACAGGCAATTAAATTGGAAGAACGGGAAAGTGGCTGCTGACCTAAGAAGATGGACTGCCAGCAGACAAGGCTAGATGTCTCACTCTTCCAAAAAAAAAGATTTCTGCACTAATATCTATGGAGTGCTATGCAGTAGAAATAAGCAGCTACATCATAAAGTGGTCTGAGACTTCAAAAAAGGCATGTGTATTAATGCTAACATACTCACTCTGCTCATGATAATTAAAGAACTTAGTCCTCCATGTAACATTTAACATTGTACAATTCCACTGTATAAGATGAGCTTAGTCATGAGTACAGGAGGTATGGAAGAGAGAGACTGAAAGTCATTGTTTAGGGGATGTGGGTCAGTTTTTTAAGACAAAATAACTATGGAGATGAATGACAATGACTATAAAATATAATGAATATTTAATAGTATTTAATAAATGTAATCATTAGTAGATGGAATATTTTGTGTTTGCTATAATTTGCTGCAAAAATTAAGCAAACTAACAATTGTGCCTAAATACATAGGCAACATCATCAAAGAACAGCAGATCACTGCCCAGCTGTGGACAGACATTTCTGACACCTCTGACTGAAGTTTACTGGTATTCAGTGGCTAGGAAAGTTGACCTCAATGGTCAATTCATATCGATATACACCAGCCAGGCAATAATGATGCTATAGTCATCATGGTGATTTATATTTTACACACTTTGCATTTATAACCCCCATGGAACCACTTGAAGACATTATTACTTATACCATATTCCCTTACCACGTTTGTCTCCCTTGTCTCTGCTGACTTCAGAAAATGTCTCTCCCATAGCAGTCTTCAATCATCTTCATCCCACTGTCAAAACTTTTCTTAAGTCTCAGAGTCTCCAAGATAATATTCCAGACAAGCCTCATCAGTTTCCAGTCACTGATGCCCTTAGAGACCTTCTTTCCCCTTCTCAATTTAACATAGCTTTCAAATACTTTTCCAGTAAAATGAAGCTGTTTATATGGTTTTATATTGCCTCCTGTTGCCTTGTGAGCATTTATCCATATTGACATTGATTTCCATCTGGCTGTGAGCTTGTCAAGATGAAGAAAATGGTACATGATGGGCACTTTTGAGCAAGAGTCAGGTATTTGTTTCATACAAGTAGAAGTTAGTAGAATTCTCCCTCTTCCAAGAGAGGCAAAGCTTGATCCAACTAAGACAGATAGATGCAATTGAAGTTTCCCCGAGATTCCATTCTCTGGTGGTGATTATAGGCTGTTTGAATTTGGCACTTAAAGCTAACTAGGGCATTACCCAAGAGACAAGCTTTTCAAATAACATTTTAGTGCTTCTCTTGACCATGATGATGTGGATGCTGGTGATTTATAAGACTGCAAATCAAATATCAACTCTAAGCCTACTTATCTTGGTAAGGGTGTCCCCCACTATCTATATAACTCAGTTTCTTTCCTGCACAGCAGTAAAGCTCAGATATGTTATAAATTTGTTATAATAAGTATGATAAAATAACTGGTATGAAGGCTTAAAACATGAAATTGTTATCCAAATCATTTATCAAGCTTTTATTAATTGTTTTTCAGTGTTATACATGATTGATGTTAAATGAATTTGACTCGAAAATTATAATAGAGTATGTGATATTTTATTAATACAATGTTAATGTAGCCATTTAATTATTATCTAATATTCATATTCTCTTATCTTTTATTTTCTTTTCCACTTTCTTCACCAAGAACATTTAAGCTTCTTCAATCACATATGGTTTCTTAAGTTTGGAAGAAGGGTTCTAACAGATATTCTGGATCATCTTCCCTTAGTAAGCATTAATTCTGTCAATAAGAGAAGGAAGGCTTTACTGTTATTGGTGCAATGATTTAGCAATTTCTTTTATTCCCTATGTGGTAATCTGACTTTATTGGGTAGAATCACACTTACTACCTATCCCATACTGTAATAATTGCAAACATTTTATTTTAATGGCTCCACACATACAGTATTTTTTTATTTCCATTTTTTACTGTTTTGTAATCATGGGATTTGAATGTTAGAAAATGTTCTATGAGGGCTTTCTGGAATGCAACCTATATATAAATTTCTCAAGTTTATAGCATTTTAAAGCCTGATAGGAGATGGAATTCATAGCTGAGTAACCCACACCAAGGATTTATATTCTTTGCTGCTATGACTTTGCTTCCAGAGGGCAGTTAGTGACACAACATTATGACTCTATGTACAATAAACTCCTCTTAAGCATAATGAATAAATATTTTAGCAAAACAAAAAATCTGTGAATATTGTAATCAAAGGAGCATTAAAGGTTGTATTAATAGTAATTCCTCACTACATTCTAAATATCTATCCTCACACCAACAGATAGTTTTCACCCCTTAATCAAAGAAACTCCTCTTTGTGAAAGATAAAGACCATTGCAGAAAACCACAGCTGATCCAATGCAGGTAAAAAATGATTGTGTGGTGCCCAGTTCCAACTAATAAACCTACAGCATAATTCCTTCACTTAAGTCTTAGAGATCATTGAATAAGAGAGGCCAGAAAGATTTTAAGAGCCAGGGGACTATAGATCTATAATAGAGCTTGAATTCCGGGATGGCGATGCCTCCAGAAGTTCCTTTATTGTACAGGGTTGTTTTGGCTACCCTCAGTCTTTTTGTTTCTCCACATAAAGTTGAGTATGTTCTTTCAAGGTCTGGGAAGAATTGTGCCAGTATTTTGATGGTGATTGCTTTGAATCTGTAGATTGCTTTTGGCGAGATTGCCGTTTTTTACTCTGTTGATCCTGCCTATCCAAGAGCATGGGAGAGCTTTCCATTTTCTTACATCTTCTTTAGTTTCTTTCTTTAAAGACTCAAAGTTCTTGCTATACAGGTGTTTCACTTGTTTGGTCCATGTTACCCCAAGATATTTTATGTTGTTTGTGGCTATTGTAAAGGGTGATGTTTCTCTGATTTCTTTTCAGCCCATTTATCATCTGTATATAGTAGGGCTACTGATTTTTTTTTGAGTTAATCTTGTATCCTGCCACTTTGCTGAAGGTGTTTATCAGCTGTAGGAGTTCCCTGGTAGAGGTGTTTGGGTCACTTATGTCATTATAAAAGGACATCAACCAATGGAATTTTCATAGCACAATCAGACAAATAATCTGAATCCAGGAGAATATTATTTGTGACACATCATTAGAACAGGCTATGGTCTACCCAACATTATGCAAATAACCCTGTTGGGAGATAACTTTGAGAGGAAAAGTGGGACACATATTTACAACATGTGATCTGAAAAAGAGATTGCCAAGGATATGCTATATGTTAGAGAAATACTGAATTAAAGAACTACTGTGTTCAGCAAGATGTTGTAGG
Source organism: Cricetulus griseus (assembly GCF_003668045.3). Taxonomy (NCBI): domain Eukaryota; kingdom Metazoa; phylum Chordata; class Mammalia; order Rodentia; family Cricetidae; genus Cricetulus; species Cricetulus griseus. The sequence goes on from NC_048597.1 coordinate 19,566,259, forward strand.
GAGAAACCCTGATTACAGGTACTACTGACCACATTTGGGCGTGGTCAGAATTATGTAACAAGGGTTAGGGGCTCCAAAGCAGCTCCCTTTCACCTGGCTGAGCTGACTGGGAAGCATTTCTGGGTCTGTCCTGCGCAAGTGCAAACCTGGTCACTGGCTCCCTTGTGTGAGTACTTTTCCCCAATAAACTACCTTATATCAACCTACCTCTGACTCCACTTTGTAAACATCTATAAGCTGTGGTAACAGAACCCTACAACCCTGTGATAGACTGCTGAGGTAGGATTGTGAAATCTGCTATCAGCAAGGCTGTGATTGTGATTCCTTATTCCAATCACTAATATCGGGGCCAGCAAGATGGCTAAGTGGGTAAAGGCACTTGGTGCCAAGTGTAATGTTTTGAGTTCGATCCACAGAACATACTTGGTAGAAACAGACAACTTCCACACAACAAGTGATCTTTTCCAAATCTCAACATTTCAGAAAGCTTATGCATATAAAATGAAAATTTTGATGTTGAGCTTCAAATTTGTTGAATTATCAAGCAAACAAGCGTTGGGTATGTGTGTGAGTATTTATCCAGATATGGTCGACTGAGGTGGGAAAACCCATCTTAATTACTGACAACACCATTCCATGGGCCGGAGTCCTGGAATGAATCCATACAGGAAAGTGAGCACAGCATTTGGGCATCATTGCTTTGTGCTTCTTGACTGATTGCAATGCAACCAGCTTCTTCAAGCTCCTGGTACCATGATTTCCTGCACATAATGGACTATTTATCCTTGAGCTGTGAGCCAGAACAAGGTTTGTCTCTACCTGATAGTATATTACGGCAATAAGAAATGTACTGGATAACTGTGTTAGCATTCTGGGAAAGTCTTCATTATGGACCCCAGAGAAAATTTTTGTACCAGAGAAAATTTTTGTAAGTCAGATCATGAGGACATTCTGTTTCCTTCAGAAATCATAGAAGCAATTCTGGAGTAATGATCAATTTATTTCCTCTACAATGCTAACATTGTAGTATAATTTATAAACATGAAGTACACAGATAAATGTACTTCTTAAGTTCCAAGCATCTTAAAATCTCATAGTCTAATACAAGAGATGGAAGAGAAAATCTCAGGAGTTGAAGATACACTAGGAGAAATAGATTCATCAACCAAAGTCTAATTCTTAAATAAGTATGCCATTTCCTATCTTCCCGATAAAACACAATTTTGCAAAGTTAGGTGTCTTAGTTTGGTTTTTACTACTGTGATGGCACACCATGACCAAAATAATTTGGGAAGGAAAGGGTTGATTTAGCTAACACTTCCATATAAGTGTTCATCATTGAACAAGTCAGGATAGGAACTCAAATAGGGAAGGAACCTGGGGGCAGGAGCTGATGCAGAGACCAAGGAGGTGTGCTGCTTAGTGACTTGTTCCTATGGTTTGTTCAACCTGTTTCCTTATAAAGCCCAAGACCACCAGCCCAGCTGTTGTCACACCCACAGAAGCTGGACCATCTCACCTCAGTCAGTAACTAAGAAAATGCGTTGTAGGTTTGACTACAGCCTGATCTTATGATCTTGTGAAGGCATTTTCTTAATTGAGGTTCCCTCTTCTCCAATGCCTCCAGTCTTTGTTAAATTGACATAAAAATAGTCCCCCCACAAAGAAAAGAAAAGCTACATTCTATGTTTCAAATTAAGAAAATGCAAATTTTGACAGATTGTAGCCTGCAACATACTATGAAATCTGCTGAATAAGTATAAAAAAAGTAAAAAAGGAATTTCATTTAAGTTTAGACAGAATATAATATAAATTGTTTTTAGGAATAAGCTATGTGGAACAGTTAGCTCTCTGTTATTAAGAATAAAGCCTCAAAGGTGACTTCAGATATATAATTTCAATTTAATTGTGGGGAAATACTGGTAGTTCTTAAATGTATAAATAAGTCCATGTGTCAGATTAATGTATTCCATTGGAAAGTCTTCTAGGAATATTGCCAGAAGAATGTGTGATTTTGAAAGTTATGGAGACAGTGGGAAAGTCAGAACCCTGAAGTTAGGCGATCGTCCTAGGGTTAATGAAGCAGCAAATGGCATATCCCAAAATGTCCTAACAATGAGCCTTGTATTGATCCTGAGCATGTTAGGAGCTATTAAATAGGTGTTTCAAGAGTACTTAGGATGAGAAGATGGAAGCAGATATGCACAATGTTTGGCCAAATTTAGCTCTTTGACATTGACACATGTTCTTTGGAGAAATGCAGGATTCAGATCTGGGCCTGACAGACATTTTCAGGTAAATGTTTCTGGGAAATTTTAGGGAAATTTTATTGGTGAACTACAGATTTCTTCCACAGTCTCTCTTTTCTTAGAGAGACTGTCCGGCCTTTAGTCCAGGTTTATAGTGTTAGCCAAACAAATATATAAATGGCTCTTGAGGCTGCTGTCTTCATAGTTGCTAGGTCACATGAATTTTCCCTTAATAGGAAATGCAGAAGGATGTTGTAGGGAAAACTTTACAAAGTTTTGTATCCTGTGTTGTGTATCACTCCACACCAGGATGGTTTGCTGATTTTACCAGTTAGACTACTCATTACCATGGCTGTCTTATAATGCAAAATGCATTGAATTTCACTTCAAAAGTTCCCAGTCTAATAATTTCAATAATTTTCAAACTGTGAATATAGAGTTTCTTAACTATGAGTTACTATAATGTGAAAAAACATTCATATACTTCAACATGCAGCTTTCTTCAACATAAAGGAGGCAGTTTTTATCATAAAGTTGAGAAGGAGGATATTCTGGACAGTGTTTTGTTGTTTTTGCTGTCTTGTTTTTGTCAACATGACACGGCTAGAGTGGTTTGTAAAGAGGGTACTTTAAATAATTCATCAGACTGGCCTTTAGGCAGGCCTGTAGGGTATTTCTCGATTCATGATTGATATGGAAGTGGGAGGGTACCATTCCCTGGGGGTGGCTCTGGCTTGTGTAAGAGCACAGAGCTGGAGAAAGCAAGCCAGTGAGTGGCCTACCTCTGTGGCCCCTCCTTAAGTTTCTACCTGAAGAGTTCATACCTTGAATTTCTTTGCTGACTTTTCTTTCATGGCATAAACTGAAATAAACCTGTTCCTCCAAAAACTGCTTTTGGTTGTTATATTTTTTTCACAACTGTAGCAGTCCTGCAGTGAACTTGTAACATTGGCCACACCACCTTGGGCGTGGCCTCAGGCAGATGGAAGCAGAAGAGAGAAGCTTGAGGCGTGGCTTTCCTTTGCTCCTTTTTTTTTCTGGTGGGTCGATCAGGCAGGAAGGGCAGAGACAGGCTCCCCCAGTTCTTTGTGTTTTTTCTGTGTAATTGTTCCCCTATAAACATCCATTTATCATTTATCTTGGGTTTAGTGAAATAATTACTTCCTCGCCTTCATACAATATGAGAAAGCAAAGTAGGACAGGTCTATGGAGTGTTTCTGTGACAGAAGGAGCTTAGGTTAGAAAGTCATTCAGTGCTCAGAACTTCAGAGCTCAGAGCTATGGGAGACTGGAAGGTAAAAATGTATACAAATAAGCAACACTAAATGAACACAGCAGGTTTTATTTATATATGTATTCATAAGTATATGTAAAAATAAGAAAAGAAGCCATGGACCTCATGAATTTGAAAGGGAGCAGAGGCATGTGTGATAGGACATGGAGGGAAGCTGGAGGAGATGATGCATTTATATTTTAATTAAAAATAGAAACATTCCTGGAGTATCTTTTAAGAACGGTTCTATTATTATTTATTTTTATTATGTGTATATGTGTTTTTCTGCATGTCGGTATGTGTGTAGGTGCCTGAGGGGAACAGTAGAGGGCATCAAATATCCTAGAGCTGAAGTTACAGGTGCCTATGAGTCACCAATATGGATACTAGGAACTGAACTCAGGTCCTCTGAAGATATGTCAGCTCTTAACTGCTAAACTATCTCTCCAGTCCCATGGAATATAGTTTTTAATGAAAGAGTGCAGAAGTAATTGTCACATTTAGAGTAAAATGAATGCATATAAATTTGAACAGAAACTACTACAATCTTGTCAACTTTAATCCTAATTATAGAAAATGGCATTCCCCAAATAGAAATATTCTAAATGTGCTATTAGTTAGATTCACTAAATATTTTCAGTACTGATTAAAAACATCAAGCATTTTGATATGCCTGTTAAGATAAATACGCCCCACAGACATGAAGACAGCTTCATCTTCTAGGTATGATCTACTTTTTTCTACAACTTGCTATGTTTGTTTATGTGAGTTTTCAATGAAACTTTTTGCCTCAACTATATGGTAATGCATTTGAAGATCAGAATACATCCATAAAAGGCCTGTGTTCAACATCAGATTCATTCAACATACCATTATATTATTTTAGTGATGTAAACAATCTCTACTTACCATGCTGTTTTATGTAGCTTTTGATACAGAAGACAACATTCAGGATAGCCCCTGTGGAAAGATACCTTTTTACCTCCTGAGTTTGAATTCTCATTGTAATGCTTATCCAATTTTATGAAGGTAAGGAATGTCTCTTTCTGTCCCTAGAAACATGCTTTCAACTCCCAAGCCACAATGTATATGATTTTCCCTTCATATTGCCCAAGTGCATAATTTGATGCTCAGTCTTGATAGACAACATAAAGGTTCTGTACTGCTGCTTTCACTAATTATTAGAATCACTAACGTAGGAATTTTCTTTTCAGCACTTCATTCTTCATCCTCTTATTATCTGTCTGCTAAAAGCCAGGCATGGTGGCACACACTTACAACCCTAGTGTCAGAAATTTAAATCACACCTCACATACATACATACATGCATACATATGAACAAATAATATATATATATATATATATATATATATCTGTATATGTATAGGCAAATGATATCTCTATATATCATTGATCAATCATCTATCATCCTCATCTATCTTCTATCTATCATCTATCATTCATCTATCTGTTCTCTGTGTGTGTGTGTGTGTGTGTGTGTGTGTGTGTGTGTGTGTGTGTGTGTGTTCGCACGGGTGTGCTGTAGAGAAGAAGCAGACTCTAATTAGCTAGGTCACAAGCTCCCATTTCTCTTAAGAAGGTTTATTCAAATAGAGCTTTTCTTTTCATTTATTTTAAGCTGTATTTTCCTTTCCCCTTTCCATACTACATTTTCCTCTATTTGTTTTCTCTGCCCTTTTGAAGAGACACCTACAATAAAGAAAAATATGTAACTATGTAACATTCAATGCAGCTGTAAGTTCTGCATTGCTTCAGAAAAAGTTTTGCCTGTTTTAAAGAAAAAGAAAACAATAAAAATATGAACCAAGAAAGCACAGAAGGTGGTAACCGCATTTAGATGTTTATCATGGAATCATCTTTATAATCCATCTGTTACAGTTCCACAGAGAAAAATAAGAGTAATTGGAACATTTTTACTCATTTACATATCTGGGCTTCTAAGGGTTATAGTACAAATTTTAGTAGTGTTTTATTGTTTGTGTTTTATATTTGTATTATGGCTTAATTTGGTTATTTGGTGGTCACCAAGTTGATAGTGGGTTCTCTTGGACACAGACAGTCTTCCTACAGTTTTGATGGTGTAACTCTAATAGTGTATTTACCATCCATTTATTATTTTAGAAGCACATTTCATTACAAGCATTACATCAACAAATCATAAAATCGAAAGGAGAGACGTAAACACTATTTATTAAAGTTCTTATGTAAAATTAGAAATTACTTTTACTGTTTTTTACATACAATTTTCTTCTTGAAACATAAGCCCAGTACTATCATCAAAGGTGTATAACAAAGATGATAACATAAATTTGAAAATGATCTCTATTGGGCATTCTCTATACAATAGCTTCTATTTCAATCACCAGAATGTCAGTGCTTTGGGGATTGAACAGCTGGAGGTCTGGTGTAGTCTTAGTCATGGTTAGAGCTGCCCTGATGATCATGCAGCTTAACTGCCTGTGTTGTTCTGAAGCCTCCAAAGGTAAAGAGAAAGAACACTGGCAAAAGTATAAACAGTTTTGAACTATGGGTTGTTTTGAACAGCGGCTTCTGACACCATCAGGCATTCTGAGATTGAGGGATGGTGAATGGAATTTACTCCATGTGGAGCTTTCCTTAGGGAAGTGTTTGAGGAAATGATTAGTTATTCACCTCAAGACAAGTGTGGAACAGGAGATTGATGACAAAGAATGTCTAGGACAAAGGAAGCATGACTCTAGCTAAGTGATGCTTCTTTCCCATTTGAAATTTAGACTCTCTTTTCTATCTGGATAGAAATTGTGAATGACTATCTGACACATATAAAAATGGGCAAAGAGTCCTAGCAGAAGTGCTAAATGAACTGAAAGCTACAAATGAGTCCTCTGTGGATCAAAACAGAGGACTGGGGAAAATAAGGAAGAGAAAGCTCAGAGGCCAAATAACCCCATGACTTCTTCACCTGTGTGAAAGCAAAGTTGTGAGTAACGCTTATCAATAATTAATCAGAGGCTTTTTGGAGAGCAAGACATCTAATAGATCCCTCCTGATAGCCAAAATCCTGCTTCAGTATCGCTCATGGTCTGATCAGAGTTTAGTCATGCTTAATTATTCATTTATCCAACAAATTGATACTAAATTCCAAGCATAGCCCTAAATTATGCAGGTGGTTACAATAAAGAAAAGGAATCCTGCCTCCTGGATTGTAAAATGCTGCTGGCTCTGTGAGACATGAGATGCCTTTCATGTTCTATAGGCTGGTCTCTGCTGTTGTTATGCCCACCTTGTTTATGTTAATGTCAGTCTGCTCAGGTTCAGCCTCTACCTGTGCTGTGACTTGTTCATGTGAATGGACTTCTCATGCCCCAATACTTGTCTGGCCATTTTATTTATTTATTTATTTATTTATTTATTTATTTACTGTACACTAGCAAACTGGAGTAAGATGGTTTAACTATAAAACTGAGGGTAAATAATGTCTATAATTGTCTTGACTCTAGTATCTTCTGCTGAAACTATATTAGCATGTCAACTTCTTTGCAAATATTCTTTTATGTAGTTTAATTTGTTTAGTTTGTACATCAATGAGTTATTAAAAGATGCTATGATAGTAAGTAGTCTGTTATGTTCTACTAGTAACTAGCGCATTAGTTAAATTTGGTGCAAATACAAATTAATATGGTATAGAAAAAGTATCTTTTTTTTCAAATTTAACTTTTTATTGATTCTTTGTGAATTTCACATCATGAATCCCAATCCCACTCATTTCGTCCCTTCCCATCCACCCTCTACCCTTGCAACACCCCTACCCCAGGATAAACAAGGTAAAATTTAAAAGATAAGAAAATCTCATTGTGGACGCTGTACCATTACAGTGAGTCACACAGTCCTTTAGTCCATATATTGTTCCTTTGCAAATGTTCATAGCATTGAGTCGTTGGCCCCTTTTGAGGTCTCTGTTTTTTTCGACGTCATCAATACTGTGCCCTCATTGAGGCACCTCTTAGATATCCTGTTGTTTTCCTGTGTCATGGAGGTCCTGTAACTTTGCTTCTGCAGGACCACCTTCTTCATATGCTCCAAAAGATCATAGATGGGGTGGATGAGAGGATGGGCCAACTCCTAGTTCTGGTTCTGGGTCTGAGTGGTTGCTGCATTGGTCAGTCCACCAGTTCTCTCTTGTCTCCAATACCAGGCTGAGCTCTCCCACACTGCCCTGCTAGCAAACCCTATGTAGTAAGCAGCGAGGGGCAGAGCCGATTCTCCTGCTCTCATGTCCTCATGGTCAGCTCTCCCATACGTACAGTACCAGGGCCAGCTCTACTGTGTTGCTTAGTCTATGTGTAGGGAACACAATGCCTAGTACTGCAGCTGGTGAGAGCCAGGGCCAGCTCTCTCACTCTAGTTACCTCAGGAACGACTTTCTCACCTACCACAGGCCTTTAGGGACATGGGGAGGCCTTCTCTCCCTCGATCACACCACCATATGGATGAGGGGTGGGTCTTGGTTTCTCTCACATTCTCAGAGCCAGCTCACTGAGGACACCATCAAAGAGGTCAGCTCTACTGTGTTTCCAAGGCAATGTACAGGACCCACTATCCCTAGTTCTGCATCTGGTGAGAGGCAGAGGACAAGGGGTGAGAGGAGGGCATCTTTCCTTCTCCCTCACCATCACATGGAAGACAAGGGGTGCAGGGCCAGTTCCTCACTCTTATGACTTCAGGACAGGCTTCCCTGTGCCCCCACCAGACGAGTTGGCACAACGGTGGTACCCAGATGAGGTTTAAGGCCTGCTCTCCTGAGTGCTGTAGGCAGCAATGGGTAGGGAGCATCCCTCTTCTTCCCACACTGCATGACAGATGAGAAGCAGGGCTAGCTCTACCACATTACTCCCTCTAGGTCGGCCACCTGCACCATCAGCAGCAGGGTCAGAGCTACTGAGTTGCCCAGGTGAGGTGCAGGGCCTGCTTTCTTGAGTGCTGCAGCTGCTTCTGACTTCAGGAGCAACCCTCTCACCTGCCATAGGTGGTGAGGGGGGAACATCTATTGTGAATAGAACTTTAAGAACATGGATAAGCAAGCATTGCTGTAGAGAGTCCTGGAGATATAAGAATAGTATAGTTTGATTATATGGTATTTCTCTTGTTTTCTCGTTCTTTCTTCCTTCCTTATTTCCCTTTTTCTGAGGAATTTCCACCCTGCTTTCCATAGTGTTTCACTGATTTACACTCATGAATTTATAAGTGTTACTTTTTACACACATCCTAGCCAGCATTTGTTTGTCATCTCTTCTCTTTCTGATGGCCATTCTAACTTGCATGAAATGAAATATCAAAGTATTTTAATTTGAATTTCTCAGAAATCTAACAATGTTGAACACCTTTATTAGTGTTTACTAAACATTTATATTACTTTAATATATTTTTTATTATTTTTTGAGAATTTCAAACATTGTATTTTGATCATGTTCAATCTAACTTCCCTGACTGCCACAGATCCAACCTATCCATGTCATACCCAACAATGTTGTGTACTCTGGTATTTAAAAAAACCTATTGTGTCTTATTATTGTTGTTGTCTACATATTTCCAGGTGTGTGGCCGTGCACTGGAGCAAGTTAGACCTAAGAGGGGGCCACATGTTTAAAGGAAGCAACCTCTCCATCTCCTGGCATTTATCATTTACCAATAGCTGCTTAAGACAAGGTTATTAGAATACCCTATTCACCCATTGAAAACTTATATGTTTTTGACCTTTAAATCTAAACTTAGAAAATTTATGTTTTAGTAAGCAAATGTGACAAGATTATTAATAAATATGAATTTGCATATTTTCTTTCATAGATTGATAACTAAGCAATGAATACATTATTCAATTATCAAAAAATGGATCAAGAAATGCCTAATGTATATTTTTGTGTTCCTTGAAAATTCTCTCATTTGGCATGTAGCATATATCCCTGGGTCATTGTGTGTAGCTTCAGTGATGATTCCTATTAGCTCAAAACATTTTGCTGGTGAGCACATATGAATGACAATGTAAATGAAAATAGACTTCAGCAGTAATGGCTTTTTGCAAAATATTTTTGCAATTAGAATTGATGATTTTTTCTAAGTATTGAAGGTCCCTAAATCTGCCTTTCTCTTTCAATTTTGCTTCACAGAAACATCTCATTATAAAGAGTCAAAGGCCTATTTGATCATTAATGAGGTCACTTTCACACTTTCAAATAATTGCACGTGACACAGCTGATTTTTAATAAGATTTGAGGTGCAAATTACATATCTCTGTTTAAGTCATTAGAGTAAAATATGGACACTATCAATTCACACTCCACAAAACCAACTAATTCCACTTTGTCCCTGTAATGAAGGCTTAGTTTTTCAGGTCTCCTGTACAAAATGAGGTGTTAATAAGCTGCATATTTATTTCCTCTTTTAAGTCCTTTCCTTTTCATTGTACTACAGTGCTACTACACTTTGTGTGGGGGTGAAACCATGTCTCACATAGAGAAAGTGTACCTCAAGGATATTATTATAACTTCAATTGTATTTAAGATATTTATGCTTTCAAAGTAGGGACAGAAATTTGCTTCCTTGTAGATGTCTTTGTACAACATGTCTCTTGGTACATAGCAGTTTTCATACATTTATTGTAAAATAAAACTTATAAGTTTGTAAGTATTGACAAAACACAGAATATAATGTTTAAAATATACATTGTCTAGTTTTGAAGGGATGTGCTCAATGAACTATCATGGTGATTTTATTGGTTCCCAGATTTACCATAGAAGAAACAAAGCATCATTATGAGAACTTCCCAGCACCAAGTCCATTTGAGATTCGTTTCACTTGTCATATGTTTCACTTGTCATATGTTTTTCAAATGTGAACACCAGTAATGAGAGTACTTGATAGTGAAGCCATTTTCCTCTCCCTTTCTTCTACTCTTCTGTGTGTCCTGAGCACCACCTGAGTACCACCTCCTGCCCTGTTCAAACACTCAGTTCCCAGAAAGACTGTCTGGGTGTGGATAGAGAAGATATTTATTTTTATTTTTGTCTGTAATGTAAGGTCCCATTAATTTATATAGACTTAACACATTTTTTTCATTTATCATCTTTCTTTCTTTCCTCATTCTTTCTTTCTTCTTTTATTCTTTTTCCTCCTTCCTTCCTCTCTCCCTTTGTTTCTTTCTTTTGGATGGGGTGAGGGTGGGGCAGCAGAGCCACTGAGTCTCTCTTTGTAGCCTCGGCTAGCCTGGAACTGATTATGTAGTCCAGGCTATAGTACAGCTTACATTGATCATTCTGCCTGCAATTTTCAATTGTTGAGCTTTCAGGCCTGAGCTAATATACCCGGCTTCTTTTCATTTACCTTGATACCATTGTCATATAGTTGCAAATTTGTGTATATGCAGATTTTATATATTATAACTAGAGAGCCTTACATGCTAGCTGTGACTTTGTTACAATTATAGATTGTTATCATGTCTTTTACTTATTAAGACTTATGTTTGTGTGTTATTGTTCATATTTTTAGAGAAGACCATGTCCTGGCACTAGCTTGCTATAGATTTCCTAGCTTCCAAGAGGAAGAAACCATAGTGGAACTAAGATTGGGCTGATTCCATCCATACTCAGTGCTTCCAGCTCTCCATGGTGAATAAAAAGGAGTGGAATTGGGTACAACCCAGTTTACCATAGGACCTGCCAAGTTGATAAAGTACCTAGTGAAATTTCAGGATCACACTTTTAAGTAGTAGCATGGGCATGAAGGATTTGTGTCTAGTAGGATGGCAAAACAGAATTGCTGTGGAAATCAGACCAAAAAACCCAAAGATAATTCCCTGGTCAGATACGCACTTGCATTTAACAATGGCGCTATGAATCATCAATGACAGCCTCTGAAAGCAGTTTTCAGAGTAGGTTTAAGCTGTTTAACAAGGGATTTTAACATGTATAAATAGCCAGGACATGGCATTAAGCACAAGATTCCATTCTCCAGGCAGTCTGGGTAACAGCTTAGCCTGGTCAGTATTATGAAACAGGACAAGCAAAATTACAAGGAATGTCTTTTAATTTTATGCTTAATGTTGTTTACCATCCTTCCCTTTTTGAATAAAAGGTGAAATTTCTGGTCAAAACATATTTTTTTTCTATTATGTTCTAACTTCCTGGTTTAGAGAGATCTACGGTGTGTATGCCTTAGGTTAAAAAACATTTTTTTTCAGTTTAAAATTTAAAGTTAAATAGAAATGTTGTAATTTCTTAAGATAATTTTGAAACATCCTTTACTAAACTCCTCTCTCCCCTGTAGAGGTGGTGGGAGCTGGGAGAATGGAGCCCATAAATGAGGAGAACTAAAATCTCATGCCATAGCCAATTTTAGTGGGGCCATCAGACAATTTATACTCTGATGGTTAGGGAGAGCCACCTGAGTACAGTGCCCAATCACAAGGATATGAAGCATGTGGCGAAACATGCTTTTCCATTGGGGCATATGAGCAAATAACAATAGCCAGTTGTACTGAATAATCTGAAGTAAACTCACTCCTATTGGCTGTGCCTATGAGGAACATGAAGACACACTCCAAGAATAATTTCATATTTGGAAGAAACTGAGGTCACAAGACTCTTGTTGGCTTGAAGTTTTCTCACAAGCACTTAGAAATCTCTTCACAGACTCCATTCTTGGATTGTGTTCTGACAAACTACCCAGAATTAACTGATTGGTGATTTTACTCCAGAGTAAAACTTTCTCCGGTATAGTTCTGTCTCAGTTCTAGTTGAGGTCAGTATTATGTAAGCACAGATAATAAGGATTCAGCTTGTTCTTCCTTGAGCCAAAGACTAGGATTGTAGCCTGAACTGTTCCTCTCCTGGGCTTTTGTTTAGTTCTCTATATTAGAAGGGATTTAGCATAGTGGCTTTACATGCAATGTAAATGTAATCTACCAGTCATTGTCTTTCTACAGAAAGGCTGAGTGACCTCAGCTGATTTTCTGTCTTTGTTGGAATCCCAAAGATGTAGATTCATAATAACAGGTGCAGAAGGCCTCAGCAACAGCATAGGTGAGTTTGCCAGCAAGAGTCAGGGCAAGAAGATGAGAAGCAAAAACTTTCTTCTTCCGTGTCCTTTTATGTGTGCTGCCATCAGAAGGTACGGCTCAGATTTAGGGTGGGTCTTCTGACCTCAGATGATCTAATCAGGAAGTCCTCCAGAGGTGGGTGTGTCTGCTGGGGTTTTAGGTGATTGCAGACAAATTGACAACTAAGATTAGTCATCACAGCTCCACCCCTCTCACCTTGACACAGCCAATTCTCTACAAATCAGGCTTCATTTCCAAGTGGAAAAAATGACAAGGTCATAGTTATATCTAACATGATATAAACATTCTGTGTACAATCACCAATTCAACTATTCACATACATATATACAGACATATATCTTAAAATAGGTGACAATGTCTCTTGAGGCACACTCTTTTAGTGTCTCATAGCTTAAATATTATAACCGTATTATCTCAAGTGATGTCAAGTTACCTAAGAAAGAGAGGAAAAAACCTCAAATATCTGCCTAATATATGTATGTATATATGTGCACAAATATATATACAGATTGTGACAGACACTCATGTCAAATATAATCCACATTCCTGCAACTGGTCACATGGCCTAAACTGGTGTTTATAACCACTTTACTCTATTACCCATTATTTATTTCTTCCACCCTCAGGTCTTTGTCCTTTTTCTCTGGGAGTGATGGATATCTTTATGGCTGAAGGGTCTGGGCCCTTTGTCATCCTCCATGGAGGTTCTTGTGGTTTCCTAGTGACTTCAATAACAGGACAGATAGCACCAAAAGTCACTGTAAAGGATCTCCTTCACTCCAGTCAATCCGTCTAATTCCATTGTAGAAAAGCAATCCAATTCACCCTGGTAGCTTGGATGATTCAATCAGCCCTCCTAACACTGTTATTCCTTTCTGAGACTGTTGGATTCAGGGCTTCAGAAACCCAGTGTCCAATGGGGAGTCTGAGCTTCTAGTTCAATGGGATATTTGTTATGTCTCCTAACAGGAACCCAACCTTATAGACCAGAGGAACTTAAGGTTGTGGGAACAGGAAGCAAAGATGTCCTAGTGTGTCATAGGTTGGGAGTGAAGCAGTATAAGTAATTGGAATTATTTGCATTTCCCCCCTTGCTTCCTGGGTTCCTAACTCCTGACTATGGGAGAAACTGTTTCTTTATACATTGGACACTAAGTCAAAGCATAGGCTTCTTTCTTGAGCACCCTGATGCAGCCCCTAAGGCTACCACCATCTATTTGGTGGTGTGACTGTGTGTTCAAAGGGCCATTTCTCTATTTTATCAAGTCAGCTGCATCAGGATTGTGGGGAAAGTAGCAAGACCAGTGGATTCTATGAATATGGGCCTCCTTACCTTTACACTTCTCTGGCTATGAGGTGAGGTCATAAACAATACTGTGGGGAATACAGTGACAGTGGAGAGGATGGTCAGTCATTCCACAGATGGTAGTTTTGGCAGAAGCCTGACATGGAGGAAGCAGAAAAGACAAATCCATAACCAGAATAAATATCTACTCAAGTAAGGACAAAATGTTGCCCTTTCCAGGCAGCAAATGGTCCAGTGTAGTCAACCTGCCAATAGACTGGTCACCTCTGGGGATCGTGAATATTGGGAGCTCAGGGTTGGTTGCTGCTGCTCTTTCAGAAACCAAAATAATGCGATTTTCTCATCACAGTGTATTCTCCAGCTAATCAGGTTTGGTTTGGCATCTTTTAAGTTAATTCATTTCTGATACAATCTTCTTGCTGCTAACATTACGTCTCACAAGTTAAAGTTCTGCCTCATAAGACAGCTTCCTGTTTCCTAGCCATCTGTTTCCGTAAACAGAGGCTATAACACAATAGTTCCTTCTCCCCTTCTCCAGGTTTTATGCCCTGCTAATTGAATCTCAGAGCTAGAGAAAGAACTTTTATTTGTTTGTATTTATTGGTTTATTATAAAAGTTAGCACTCAGCAATAGAGATGCATATGACAGAGTCTGGGAATATTTGCATATGATTTCTATCCTCTCTTGAAGCAGTCATCTTTCCCATTTGCTGGGTTCAAAATCAATGTATTCTAAATGGAAGAGCCAAATGGAACAAGGCAGGGGAGATCCTAGACAAAGGCCCGATTGGATGAAATGGCTATTTTTACTAGTGAATTAATGTCAGTTGATTCCCTATAGCGAGTTGACCAGGTATTGGGATTTTAAGAACCCATAAATAGTGTCTCCATTCAGCAACTAGAGGTAAATGCTTCACATGTGCATGCCTTAAAGAATTTTAACTTAATGTTTGCTTAATGTTTGTCTTCTATCATTTTTTGTAATTTATTTTATTAGTTCAAATTAGGAACAAGCTTGCTTCACATGTCAATCCCTCCTCCCTCTCTCTCCTCTCCCCTCAACCCTCCTCCCCAACCTCCTACCTGCCCCTTACCCCATCCACCCTCCACTCCCCAGTCTGGGTAGAGCCCTTGACGGGGCTCCCCAAAGTCTACCACATCATTCTGGGCCTTGCCTATGCCCTCCTCCATGTGTCCATGCTGAGACGTGGAATGGGCTCTCAAAGTCCCTTCTTACACCAGGGAAAAATGCTAATCCACTACCAGGGGTCCCCTAGAGTGCAAAGGCCTCCTCATTAACATCCATGTTCAGGGGTCTGGATCAGTCCTGTACTGGCCTCCCAGACAGCAGTCTGGGGTCCATGTGCTCCCCCTTGTTCAGCCCAGCTGTTTCTGTGGGTTTCACCAGCCTGCTACCGACCCCTTTGATCTTCATTCCCCCCTCTCTGCAACTAGGTTCCAGAGTTCAGTTCAGTGTATGTCTGTGGGTGTCTGCCTCTGCTTCCATCAGCCACTGGAAGAGGCCTCTAGGATGGCATGAAAAGTAGTCATCAGTCTATCTTAGGGGAAGGGCATTTAGGCTATCCTCTCCACCATTGCCTAGACTGTCTGTTTGTATCATCCTTGTAGGTCTCTGAAAATCTCCCTAGTGCCAGATCTCTCCTTGGACCTATAATGGCTCCCTCTGATATGGTATCTCTCATCCTACACTCCTCTATTCTTCCCCCAACTCAACATTTCTGCTACTCCATTTCCTCCTCTCCCCTCCTCTTCTCCTCTCATTCGGCAGCTCCCTCTCCCCTACTCTCATCCTCCCAATTAGCTCAGGAGACCCTGTCCCTTCCCATTCTCAGGGGTCCATGCATTTTTCCCTTAGAGTCCTTGTTTCCTAGTTTCTTTGGTGAAGATGATTGTAGGCTGGCAATCCTTTGCTCTATGTCTAAAATTCATATATGAGTGAGTACATACCATGTTTGTCTTTTTGTGACTGGGTTACCTTACTCAGGATGGTTTCTTCTAATTCCATCCATTTGCCTGGGAATTTCAAGATTCCATTGCTTTTTTCTGCGGAGTGGTACTCCATTGTATAAATGTACCACATTTTCTCTATCCATTCTTCAGTTGAGGGGCATCTAGGTTGCTTCCAGGTTCTGGCTATAGTTTTCTATCATTTTATTCTGAATGTATACAATTAGGAAGAGTGGAGAAAACTCAGAACTTTCCTAGATGTATATACCATTCATGCCTTTTGTGTAACTACTACAAAATATTTGATCAAAAGGAATTGTTGTTAAATGTAGAAATTGAACTGAAGTCATTAAATATTACATTGTTTGTCAACTCTTGCAAAATATATTGTACCTCAGATTCTTCATCTTTGCTCTCTGCTGCTGTAGATACAACCAGCCCACAGGAGGAAGGGACTTGAAGAAACAACATTTGATTTAATGTTCACAGACTTCTGACACAATAGCTAATGAAGAGAATGAATCAAAATATTTAAATGATTTGCAAGTGTTAAAATTATCCAACCAAATAATTGCACACATAAATAAATTTGTGCCAATGTGTAAGATCTATATCAAGAGTGACACTACACTACATTACAGGAGCACACACACACACACACATACACACACACATACACACACACACACACACACACACACACACACACACACACTGGCATTTTGGTTTTATTTCATTCTATGATAAATATGACTAAAGCAGAGACTCTGAACTGAGTCTTAGATAAGTATCTCAATGACATCACAGATGAAACATAATCTTTGAAAACAGAGCTGATTGCTTACACAACACGAACATAGGATCTACTTTGTTTATGCCGTGAAATGTACCTAGATTTATGCTTATCTTTAATAATACAGAGCCTCAGAATGTATACTCTCTTCTTAAAGGCCTTTTGTGTAATAACTGCAAAATATTTGGTTAACAAAAGTATTCCTGTTAAATGTAGACATTAAACTACATTCATCAAATATTACATTGCTTGTCTTACGTTGCTTGTCAAGCCTTGTAAAAGTGCTTTATATCTCAGGCTCTTTATCTATAACTACAGAGTTCCCTGTAATTTTATTTATATTCTTCACTTTCATTGACCAGTGTCACCCTTACCCCTGATAATCCACAACCCTGTTACTCCAGTGTATGCTTTGCATACTTCAGCTTTGTCTTTGGTTTTAAACTTTCCTTCTCATTTTCCTTGACTGCCATCTACTTTCTTTTGGCCTTATCAGAGATTCTCACTTTATTGTTCGTCACTTCCTTTTTTTCCTCTTGAGTTTTGTAATTTACTACCGTTATGTCTGCCTAGGCTTAGAGTCTTTACAGATTTGTTTTTAAGACTTCAAACCTTTTCATTTTATTTTTAGCTCATGATACTTGCAAAAGTCTGTACCCTTTTGATTTGCACTTACTTCATATTCACATTCATATGTTTTGTTTTTATTTCAAAATACCAGAAACTAAATGTCTCAGTTGTTTGGAGAGTGGAATAGTTTATTTATAATTCAAAAATCTTACTTACTGCAAGCTAACTATTCACAAGTTAAACTTCCATGTATAAATTCCTGGAATCTATTAAATTTCAGGGGAATTGGCCCATATCCTTTATTCTGTGAAACTACTGATATAACTTTGTATTCATCTACAGAGTAAAAATATTAACACATATGTATTAGTAATATCACTTAGTAACTAATGTATTTTATACATCATCATATATATTATGCATATATATCACAATTCACTTTGATTTCATGTGGACAGGCATAGATGTTTTTAAAGTATATCATTTTCCATTATTCATGTTAGACATTGTCTTTTGATGAAATTAACTTTAAAAATACCGAGAAACTGACTAAAGGAGAGGGTGTGTATAGGGTAAAAATGTAGTCATGATGTGTAAAGTCTATATAGATTAAATTATCCCCTACTAACCAGTTTTGGGCGTCTCTAAGTTTGAGTGTCACTACATAAGTTTCAAAATGTGGCTGTCAATTAGCTCTCACAAGCTGGCCCGGGCCACTTCAAGCCAATACCATCATAAAATTGAAAGTAATTATTACTTTTTACTAGGTTTAGAAATCTTTGCACATATATCAAAATCTAAAGACAAATAATAGTTACATGCAGAATTTTATTTGAAAAGCAAACCAACTCCCTAGACCCACTAACAGATTCCCTTCATATGTTCAATTGCAATTGCGAGAGTTCATACTAGGACTCAGTTCGTCTTTTCATTTCAACACTGTGGCTTTTATAATTTGTGAGCTGCCAGACGTTTCACTGAAGTGAGGGAAGGCGTAGCTCAGTTGATAGAGTGCATACCTAACAAGATTTGGGTTCTAGCAGCAGAATCACAGCAGCCAGATGTTAACACAGGCCCCTGTAAGCCCAGCAGTTAGAAGGTAGGAACAGCAGGGCCAGAAGTTCAAGTTTCATAGAGAGCTGGAGGAAAGGTTGGGGTACGTGATACCCTGTCTCCAAAAACAAAACTAAAACTTAAATGAAACTGAAAGCTTAATCAACCAGAAGTTAGTTGGGGCACTAACTGCAGTATCTCAGGTTTATGGGGGACTGCCCTAAGAAAACTACCTTGATGCCCGGTGTGCCACTTCATCCCAAACTGCTAAAGTGCTGGCAATTTCTGTTCCAAGGATTGTCTGTGACTTTATATTTAACATTACTAGCTGCTTTCCTTTGGAACTGTAGGGAGGAAATATGTTCCTTCTAACTTTTGAGGGTCCCAGGACCCAGCTGATGTGAAAAACTGACAGGAAGAACATCACAGAAAAGAAAAGAGTCACAAGCATGAGTGGGAATGAGCGGCTTGTATGCTTCCTTCACAGGGCAAAGGGTAGAAGACGCAGGCAATTTACGGGGCAGTAAATAATGTCAGAGCAAGGTGAGTGGACCCTTCCTGGGACATATGATGGTGACAAGCACTGTTGGCATCTAGACTTTCCTATGAGGTAAACTTCCCTGAATGATTAAGGCCCTGGGTAAAGGACTGATAACCATGTGAAAATATGCTTCAGGCAGATAAGGGGATTCCAAGAAAGCATCAGCCCCAATGCCTCATTTTTAAAATATCTTCAGTTGGAAGTAATTTGTGTACCATAGCACCATATTTTTGGGTGACACTTCCACAACTCCTTCAGAACTCTTTATGACCCTCTTATTTCCATGTGACATTCTGAGTGAAGAAGAGCTTCCTGGTCTTTGGTGTTTTGAAAAGTCAAGCGTTCTTGCATGATTTCCTAATTTTTCCCAGAGTATTAATGTAAAAGTTAAATTAAATGTATATCTGAAATTGTATGCTCTACTTTTATTATAATAAATTCAATATATTTTAGCAATTCTGAGGAGAGAAAATTAATCCTGGATGTGACTTCAATAATCCTTTACACATAATGCATATAATTAACAAACCAAATTTACTATGGCAATTTTAAATGCACCAGTTGCCCGATAAGGTTAATTCTCCAGATCATGTAATATTGTGCTAATAAACTTGTAAAAATTATTCTAATTTTACTGCTGGTAAGTCTGTGAATCTAAATCCCATCATACTCTGATGACTTTATTCACTTTGTGCTGACAAGACAGTATCTTATAGCTTTGTATTCCAACTCCATTCTAAATCTGTGGACTATCAAAGTCTAGCCATTATGTTTTGGGTGTTGTAGTAGATAAATGCTATCTTCACAAAGATACGTTCATTTGCTATTGAAAATGCCTACTTAACATTCAGAATGAATAGTTTTATTGAAAAAATATGTAGACAAGCCATTAATTATACACAGTGACTTGGAACAAATTCTTCTAAGAAGCATAGTGAGCCTTCCATTAAATGTATACATTTTATACCAAGTTGTTGAAAGTCTTTCTGAGGTTAAGCCATAAATCTTAGACATGTAACTGCTATGCCCCACAGAGGTAATTATTTTTCCTATGACATACACACAAGGCAAGCCCCGATCTTAGCACGTTTTTAAAAACTAGGGAGTATTTTGAATGCATTGTGTGCAAAAATCTGGTGGCTGAGGATAAGTTGCTCAATTATCTTATTCAATTTCATTTTGTAATTATTACTTCATTTTTGTTTCTTCTTTAGAATTACCAAATAACTTGAATCATAGAAGAAAGGGATTACATAAAGAAAGAATTCATAAAGCTCTGGCTGTTGTTTTGTTAAAGATTATAGTTGAATGTGAAGTGAGATCTTATTCAAAGCATACGAAGCAGTTCCCAGCTCATTTATTTTACAGCAATGCAGGATTTATTTTCCTTTTGTCTGAAAAAAGATGCAGCAGATGAATGATAAATAGTTTTGCAGCTTGACCTTGATTTTTTTTAACCTGGAAGTCATTTTACTGAAAATAGATTCCATTCCCAACCCCAGTTTCCCCTCCCTCCACTCCTTCCAGCTCTCCCCACCTCTCCTCTCCATCAGGTCTACGCCTCCTCCATTTCCCTTCAGAAAGGGGCAGCCCTCCAAAGGACAACAACCAAAGATGCCAAAACAAGACACAATAAGACAAGGTGAAAGGCCTCATCTGGAGGCTGGACAAGGTAACCTAGTAGGAGGCAAAGGGTCCCAGGAGCAGGCAAAAGAGTCAAAGACACAGGCACTCCCACTGCTGAGTCCCATAAAGCATTAAGCTAACAGTCATAACAGTTTTTTAAAATTTGTTACTTTATATGGGTGAATGAAGATTCTTTGAAAGTAAAATTCAAAATCCTTAAAAGAAATTTACTAATAGAGCACAAACAAATAATGGTGTCAAATCCAAGATAGATGAAAAGAACTAAAAATTATGGTGAATTGGAAAATAAAAGCTATCTAAGCATGCTTTTAAAATCTTAAAGTTTGAATACTATTCATTGAAAACAAGCATCTCTGGAGGGAAATATCTGAAAAAATACTTCTAAATTATATGCGAATAAATTACTAGTTGCGATCAGCTGTACAGCAATCGTGGCTTTTCAGTAAGTGCCACACATTTTTTTTTTTTTCTGAGAACAAATTTATTTGGGTGGTAGAAATTTGGATGGTAGAGCTCCTTTTACAAATATTGTTTTTCTTTTGATGGCTGTTCAGGGGCAGGGTTCAAAAGATGACACAGAGAAATGCAGATAAAATGACATGCAATGGCAGATACCTGACAATAACGTCTACAAACCTAATGTATGACATGGAGACTATAGCAAATAACATTGTATCCGGGATTTGGATGGAAGAGTAATTTTCAGATAATCTTGCTACAAAAGTGGATGACTCTGTGAGATGATGAATGTGAATTTTCTTCCCTAGATTTCCCATTTTGTGTGTTATATATGTGATGGTTATTGTTCATTACTAACATGTCAGAACCTAGACTTAGCTGCAACATTGGTTGTGAGGGGTCATGGTGATTGTATTGAGGTGGAAATGATTTGCCTACTGTCCATGCTGCCATTTCCTGGTTGGGACCCTGGGCCGTGAAAGTGACTAAAAGATCTGAGCAGCCACATTCAGGAGTGGCCCATGATTACAGATGCATGTATGTGACCCGATACTTAATGTTCCTCCAGCTTTGATTTCCCGGCCATGATGGACTGGGAGCCAGAATAAATAAATCCCTTTTACAGTATCCTGATTTTATCTCAGTAACAGAAAAGAAACTAAAACAATATTTCAAAAGTGTACACAAAGAAGAAAAGCATTGATTTTCATGGGGCTGGCACATGGAATCTGTTTGGCAATTTTACTGTGCAACACATTGAAAGGAGTTAGAGATGCGATATATGTCATTACACTCAAGATACCGTGACATACACTGGAAGAGTTACTGGGGAAGAACCTAGTCATTAACCTTGGGTTGCATTAATTGATTTCATGAATCTTGTGTTGAAACTACTGGTCATGCAGCGACTGGTCCCAACTGGTTCAGGTGTTATTTCTCCCAAGATGGAAAAGCCATGAAATTTCGGTTTAATTCTGTTCTATTTTAAAATTAATTTTAAAACTCAATTTCTGTCTTTTTTTGAAGTGGATCTATGAATTAACCCCTCGGAGTTATAATTCTGCCCTGTTTTAAACCCTTGGGGCATCAAAATGCTCGGCTTCTTTTCAGTTTTTCATTATTTGCAGATAAATCTTTCACCCACTCTTGAGCTCTGGTGCTTCTGAGGGGCTGGCTATCGTTCTCTGTTCTTTCATGGTTTTAGTGATGATTATGTCTTTGGGTATGAATTATGATTCCTTCATTTGTATTTAGGTTTTCTGTGTGTTTTTCAGCCTGAGATCCATGCGTGACTCTTTCCAAGGTCTCTGGGAATGTTACAGAGTGTTCACACATTCAGCTGTTTAGTTCGAATCTTTTTGACTCCGTGTGTTCTCCTACTTCCCTCTCTTTTTTGCCTTTATTTTGCTTGTCAAGTCATCACATACTTGAGCCCCATAACCTCATACTGGAGCTTCATATTTAGTTCCTGTCCACTCAGCTCACCCTTCCCTATTTACACCATTGTCAACAAACCTTTTTTATATTTTATCTTTAAGCTACTCCCCACCTGTCCTCATATTTCAAGGTACATTATAGTTTTTGAACTACAGTTTCAAAACTGTTCATGTTTTCATTTCCATTTTTGATTCCTATAAAGATCCATCTTTTCAACTCCATTATATCTTCCAATATTGGTGCTCTTATTCCAAAATAAAGACTCTAAGATTTAGATATATCAATTACTACCCTTTGTTTTTCCGAAGGACTTGGAAAACTTTTTGGAACTCTTTGGAACTTTCTGGAAAAGCAGATGTTTCCATATCACTCCTTCCACAGCACTGACATGGGGTAAAACCTATGTATTAGTTTCTAAAATACTTCCTGTAGAGTTGTGCAGCATTTTGGCATTGTTATATCCCATTGTCACCTACAAATGTGTTATTTCCCACTTATAACTATTCTGGCAACCCATATATTGGTGGGCAAACAAGAGCAAAGAGCAGATTTGAAAGATTCTGTGGCCTCACTGACTCTGTCTCACAGTGTAGCTCAGCTTTGCCTGTGCTAATTAGGTAGCCAGACTGGTCCCAGCCTCCTGTTAAACTCTGACCTAAGCCTTCTGATTGCAGGAATAGTCACCACACCTGTCTGAGTATATATATCCTCTTGTATATCCTTGCTTCCGTAAACCCTGATTTTCACATGATCATTCACAGTAAAAACCTTCCAGTGATTCACCATTGTACAGGAAAGCTCTGAGACATGCCCTCAGATGATTTCTCTTGTTCACTAAACTGCAGGCATAACGCTCTCTGTTTTTCTTTGCACATGCCATGGACACTATGCAACTTCCTTATTCTTTCCCATGTGCTTCTCTCTTCTCCAGCCTGCCAGTTGTACGTTGTGATGTACCAACTGGATTCTTTGCTTGTGGGTTTCCCTTGAGTTCAGCAACTATAAGGAGTGAATCAGAAGGATCCAGGACTATTTATGGTTCCACAGTTTCTCAGTGTAATTCTGGCACATACTTTTTCTGTATAGCCAAAACTCTTGCATATAGCTCTTTTAAAGACTTAGCACTACCCAGTCCCCTTTGACACTGTTTATGTTTCTGTTATTTTTGACTTGGAAAGTATCCAATGTTTCTTCCTGCTTCCAGTTTCCCATCATCCTCCAGGAAGACTTGTTCATTCCTTGAACATTGCTCACATTTTTGTTTTCCTAGAGCAGTCTTTTTTTTTTTTTATTATAATCGCTTAAGTTAACCCTTTTCTGTGTTCTATTTGCTTTGTGACAGCCCTTTGCTCTGCCCATCAAGCATCTTATGTGCATATGCTCATGGTCTCTTCAAGGCTATATTTTTAAATATTTGAATTCATTCTTCAATCGGACTGTCTGCCTCTATTCAAGGGAAACCTCCTCAGAGAAGATTTTCCTCATTTCATTAATTTCTCAGCATTAATCCTTCCCATTTTATCTGCATCTTTGCTTTGTTTTGTCCATAAATTGTCTTACTAAATTAAATTATCTCATTTCATTTGCTTTTCCTCTCATTTACTCAATAAAATTTCCTCTCATTTACTTATTGGCTTCCACTTGAGAAATTAAGTTCACTGATACTAATCTTGATCTCAATGTAGTTTTAAGTAATTTTTCCAATACTTACTTCTATTAAATACGTTGATATCACTTTTGTCATTGAAATTTCAGGATCTGAATGCTCTGGGAAATCGAGTAATATGTGTGTTAGTTATATTAGCAAATTCTTTCTTCTTTTTGTGTGGGTTACAGTTGTCAGAAATTATTTGACTCATTTTGAGGAGTTTTATTATAAAACTATGATTTGGAGCGAATGATTAATGTTCATGTAAATATCAATTATACACAGTTCTATTTGTGTAATACTTCCAAGTATTAAAATGCATTTACTGATACTCCACAGTGGTTTCAATACCTTCAGCTTTCAGAGCATGTCCTTGGGAAGAAGGCAGCGGTGCTTTATCAGAATAGAAAAAAATAGGCAAATAGGCTGGTTAAAAAAATGATTTATGTCATGTGCTTCATATGCCTAGCCAGTTCCTTTTCTAGAAATCCTTAACTTCTTACTTAGCATTACCTTTTCTTTGTCCCCTATATGCATGATATTATGGTCATAACCAAGCCCTCAACCATCTTGCCTTTTTTTCTGACAACATTTATCTCAGTTATACTACCACCAACTTTCTGAGATTCTGCTCTCAACTTTGGAATAACTTCCACGCTAGTCACACTTGGACACTTTCAGCAATATTTAGTTTGTGGCTGACTTTCCCAAATATGATTTTAGTCTGGTACTCCTGCCAGTTTCTTAGAACTTGTCAGTGCCCTGGAGCCCAGAACCCCTACCACTTACCAATGAGTTAGTCAGTCACACTTACCCTTTACCAATTTGTCCAGAAACTTCATGTCAGTGTTGCTATTTGGTTCTTTGGATTGAGTGTGTTTATTTTGTTTTATTGGTAGATTTCTAAAAGAATACTTTACAACTATAGTTTCTATGTTATTAAATTATTTTTATTTAATAAAAGTAAAAATTAAATTTTTATTAAATTTATTTAATAAAAGTAATTATTGGAACAATTACTTAAAACTACAATGAGGTCAAGATTACTGTGAGCTTAATTTCTCAAGTGGAGGCCAATAAATAAACTATCGAGTAAATGAGAGGAAAAGCAAATTAAATGAGATAATTTAATGTGAGCTGAACAAGGATGACACTAGCAAAAATGCCAAAATGGGTGGGAAAAATCTTAAGAGACCTCAACCCTATGCGAAGAACTATAGGTAGCTGAGCAAAACCGGTAGCTTGAGAGGTGGTCCTACCCGAGAAAGAGCACACTGGTCGGTTGTCCAGTGTCAAATGCTCAACCCTGAAAATGTACCTTCAAAAAACATTGTAAGGACTCAGCAGGTTATATTTTGGAAGATTTATGTGTATATGTAGACATATATGCATACAACAATTAATGAAAAATGGGCTATGAATTCAAAGGAGAGTGGGGAAAGGTATATGAGAGGGTTCTGAGGGTGTAAAGGGAAGGGACAAATGTTGAAATCAAATTACAATCTCAAAAACAAACAAAAACCAGGAAAGAAGAGAGGGCTTGGGAGGGAGGGGTGTTGACAGGGTAATGGGAGTAGGAGGTAGGAATAGTAGGGAGTAGTATAACCAAGAGCACTGAATAATAAATAAATACATTTTGAAAAGATAATGGCTGAAAAAAATCAGACATAAAGTTTGAGGTCAATTATTTTTATAGCCTCATTTGAGATCTACTTGTCTTTTATTTCGGTCACAATAAGTTTTCTTATACACACATGACCTCTCCCTCTCTCAAAACATAGAATAGTTCTATATTTAAAATATCCAGTCAGGGAAGATTAGCTATTTTTTAATTTCTTACTCTCCCATTCCCTTCAAATCAACCCTGGTCATGCATTTACTAAAATAGTTTTATCACTTACTAATTTAGAAGCATGGCATTTAAAAATCATTACTTGGTTTTATTTCAAGTGAAATATATTTTCATATTTTCAGTATCATCTTCAGTGGGTAATCAAATATATATATATATATATATATATATATATTTATACATATATATATCATACTCTCTGTATAAATATATGATTATGCATTACCTTCAAAGAGATTGTACTTGAGGTATGTGGAGAATGGATTTAGCACATACACTTTTCAGTGCTTGGTGTGTGAAATTAGGACCTTGATCATGATAGGCAAGCTATCCATCCTCAGCTATATTCCCAGAACACACACACACACACACACACACACACACACACACACACACACACCTAGACTTCCTAGATATATATAAAACTCATGACCCTTCTGATTCAGTCTCCAGAGCAGAAGGAATTATAGGTTTGTGTTTTAAGGGTCTAAAATTGTATGAACTTATGAATTATAAAGTAGTATTTTGAAATATCTGTACCTTGAGGAATGACTGAAACACAATTGATAGTGTATTAGTTCACATACATAATTCAATGAGGACACTGAAAATCTGCTCTGTGAGCAAGTCAAGTATATTATATTCAATTATTGACCACAATCCCTGTGTTGCACAATAGGGCACTTGACATTTCTCTTCCTGTCAAGGAATTTTTCATGTTACCCTGGGAACTGATTTTGTCCAAATATCTAGGTCTCAGATCACTATTCAGTAAACACATGAAATGATTATTGCTTATGATTTCCCATTCCCTAAGAAACTCTACCAGATAAGATTGTATTTGTGTTTTATTAATATGTATTATGAATATCTATTATGAATGAGGTACATTCACATGAATGAATGAGGTACGGTGTGACCTTTGGAGACTTATAGGCAACACGGATTGTTCAAGTGAGTGTAACCACTGTTTCCTCTCATTGTTTCTTTATACTTAAAGAGCCTTTGGATTCTGCTCTTCTAGATCTTTGTAACCTTATTCTAATAATATTCCTATTCTGAATATTATCACATCTTCATCTCACAGCATTTACACACCACAACTGGCCAGAGGCTATAGAGAAAATTCATTAGGATTTTCTGTAATTATCCAGACATAAAATCATACAAGCCTTTGAATATGGAATTTGAAGGCTCTGGGAGGTGCTTCTGCATAAGCAAGGAATCTCCTTTTGTCCTTTCTGAAAGGCTGTCTGCTTAATGCTGGCACTGGAGAGGACACAGCCTTGTGAGTTACAAAGAGAGTCGGGCCTTCTTTGTGAAGTAAGAGTCTGAAGTCTGCACATCTCTGGAAAACATACAACTTCTAATTTCTCTATGCACAGCTTTTACATATGTAAGTAACAATTTCTTATTCACATTGTTGAATTGAACATGGACTGTCCTGAAATTACCCATATACTTTAATAATTTCATATATATATAAATGTATATTATTGATGCTACCTTTTTCTTGAAGTAATAAACCTGAAAATCATTATACTATCCTGTCTGTGGTCTGTCAATATGTTAATTTAAAAATCATATAAAGTAATATCTACTTTACAGTTGTAGCTTATGTAAATACTACTAACAGAAACTTAAAGTCACTATAAAATGTTTGACTGACCTCAATAAAATCATTTTCCAGATATATGGTATATATATATATATATATATATATATATATATGTATATGTATATGTATATACATATGTATATATATATGTATATTACAAATATAGAATATGTACATACATATGTAATATATACATGTATATTCTTTAGTCTATTGACCAATTTAATATTTACCAATAAGCAAATTCTATATAATAAGAACTATTACACATATTAAAGATTGTGAGAAGATATATAAATAATTTTATTAAAGGATAGAAAGAAAATAAGCCAAACTATGTAACACTGTGTCATCCATTTTGAACTTGAAATCTTAACTTTTATGTCTGAAGCTAAATGTGTTGTATTTCTACAAAATTTGATTCTTACATATTTAAGCATATAATTTTAAATTTAGTATTAAATAATCCAACATGTATTTAGACTCCACTTATACATGGGATTAATAAAAATAATGAATAGGTATTTCTAAAGCATAGTGGCTTCCTGAGTAGACTATTAGAAATTTCCACAAGAAGAAAAAGTAGTAAGGATTCAAGACACATATCCCCAATGTGGCAGATACCAGCTGCAAATATTAATGTGCTCTCGTCTCCTGAACTGAGTGTGTACAGACAAAATCAAAACACCCAACTTAGCTAAATAAATTATCAATGTTTCCTTTCTTCTACTGTGACAAAGTGATGCACCCACCTCTCTCTCATTTGTCTGCTCTCTAAGACTTGCAGGGACTGAGAATGTTAATTCAAGTCAGATGGCACAGACAGAAAGTGTCCTCTGTCATTTAAAATTTAACAAAGGCTGGGATATAGTTCAGTTGTTTGAGTGCTTCCCTGGAATGTGCAATGCCCTGTTTTCCTACCCACAGGACCACATAAACTAAGTGTAGTGGCACATGACTGGAATGCACTTCTTGGGAGATGGAGGCAGTCAGAACTAATTTCAAGGTAATCCTCAGGTGCATATTTGATTTAAGGGCAATCATGTCTCAAATAAATAGAAGTAAACAACAACAACAACAACAAAACTATGGGCTGTAGAGGTGTTTTTGTAGTTAAGAGCACTGCCTGCTCTTACGGAGGACAAAAATTCAAGTCCCACCACTTACGTGGCTTACAACCTTCTGTAATGTTGTGGAGGTTCTTTTGTCTCACTAGGTCCTGCTGCCCTTCTCAGCCTCGAATAAACGCACAGATGTTATATTAGTTAAAAATTGTTGTCCGATGATTAGAGCTTCTTATTGGCTAGCTCTGTCATAATTATTAATGCATTTCTATTAATTGAAGTATTTCCACTTGTTTTATCTTACCAGACAAGGGTTTGGACCTGCAACTTCTTTGCCACTACATGGCGACTGTTTGGCAGGCACAGTCTGCTTACCTTTCCAGGAATTCTCTTTATCTCCTAGTCCCATCAATCTGTCTATCTTCCTGCCTTATTGGCCAACAGTGTTTCATTCATCAACCAGTAAGAGAAACATATATACAGAAGAACTTCCCCCATCACTGTAACTCCAATTACAGGGGCATCTGATATCTTATTCTGACTTCAGCAGGCACTTCACACATGTGCACTAATATGCATAAAGACACACTCACATGCAGAAAATAAAATCTTTAAAATGAATAAGTAAAACCAGTGGGAATTATTTAGCCTTTTGATGCCTCATATTGATACCAGTACCTGTCTCTCGAGGCATGTTAAGCTCAAAATGAGCATACAGCATCCAAACATTTATTATTTACTCATGGACTGATAACAGTGGCTAATACTATCATTTTGATGATAGTAATACATTTTAAAATTGTTTATTAAGTAAAAGGTAAGATAAATGGACTCACAGAAAGAAAAGGCAGGAATAGTGTTGAAATTGTGTCTGGTGAAGCACAGGACAAGCTATTGAAGATTTCTTTGAGAAGTGAAATTGTGAAGCTGAGGCTGTGTTCTCAAGTTTCCTTCCAAATCCAGAATGATGAGCATTGGAAATGACATGAAGTTGCCTGAACTGTCGTTTTGTTCATTATACAACTTGTGAACAGTCAATGAAACAAAATGATTTTTTGTGAGGATACCTGTGTTTTCTTTCAGCCATTCTAGGTTCACCTACATTCCATTGAGTTTTGAGATGTGCACCAATACTTTTAGTCTTTTTTAGTTTATTAGTTTGATGAGGAGGCTATGCCATTTCTGACTTTGCTTTGGATACCAACCATAACAACAATCTAATTCTCTAGAGGAGAGAAATTCACTTCAAAAGGCAAGTGTTATTATCAAAAAGTAAAGGTTTGTACAACTGCCAGAATGGGAGGCATACCATGCACAGCAGCATCAGTAAAAGGCTGCCTATAGTTTTGGTCTATATATAGTTTTCTGTTTTCTTCCCCATTAAAACCTCTAGGGATGTTTAGGGTGTCCTTGTAATGGGCATAGTTCTTCATTGATGCCATCCTTACCCATGGTGCACTCTGTTGCAATTAAATGCATTAGAAAGACTAATGCATGGAAAGGTGTAACTCACTATAGATTTGAGACACTTGGCAATGGAGAGAGCATTTACTTTCCAGGTAGGTACTTCATGCGAGTGGTCCATAGCCTGTGAAGACTAGTTTCGCTGTTTGTCCTAGACTCCCATCTTTCCTCTTTCTCTAGTTAGCTTGACAATGTCATGCCCAGTTTCAAGCCTTTTTTATTTATTTTCTTCACTGTTCCTGTCCTCAGTGTTTTAACTCTAATATACCATTTAACTCGAACATTTGTTTTAAATGTAACACTATTAAAAGCAATGTCTGGAAATGCAATTAAATACATTTTATAATTGCTCAAAAATTATTTCTCATGTATAAAGGATCAGTAATTCCATATCTGGCCCTCTGTTTGCTCTTCTTTCCCTTTTACTATCAACACTAAAATTCAAATTGAATCATACATAATCAATCAAATAGACTAAAAAGCATTTGAAGTAATATTCTGTCACTAAGTTGCCTTTGGGGAACGTATAATTGGTCTGCTTCACTAGACAGTCAAATGCATGCAAATGTGTTTAGTGCTTGCAACTTTCTCCAAGGTAGTCCCCAAAGCTCATACTGCCAATTCAGTACACTGTCACAGGTAGATGACTTTATATATTTAAAGCTCTAATTGTATAATAAAAATGACAAGAATAATAAATGCTCACCAATGAGTTAAAAAGTAACTGATAGGCCATTTTAAATGATAGCATCCTCTGGTACCCTACTGCTTGGGGACATATAGAAAATGTGAATATTCCCTTTTCATCTAGAAAGGGGTACAAAGTACCTTTTTTCCTCTTAAGTATCAGTTAAAATATATTTTGCATTCTTTCTGATCTTAGGGTTTTGATGTTATGTGCAATGAACTGAAACATTGCATTACAGAAAGAAATCTTTATAGAGTTGACAGCTTGTAGGTCTCTGAGGAATCTATTCAATTAGTGCCATGTCTTGGCTCCTCATAGCATCTAAACTCATACAGAATTACAGATGTTTTAGAGATTACATCTAATGAACTAGAAAAAATTACAAAATCCTGTCCTTACAACAGATGATAAAGCAAAAACTGGTTTCTTGTAATGCAAAAGCAGTTGTATTTAGAAATTAATATTTACCTGACCCTCTCTTATAATATGTTATCTGGATCCATATTTATGATCATATAACTTCAATTTTAATCAGATTTATCAAAAGCTACCATGACTGTGACTTCAACCTCCTGATTTTACAAGGGGGGCTAAATAAATCCCATCTCCTGTGGAAGAGATGGGTTGTGAATTATGTATTAATAGTGTAAATCCAGTATTGAACCTATGTAGGATGGAGTAGATCCCTAGTAGACAGCAGAAGACTTTCCAGGTGAGTGTGAAAGGTTAGTTTCATAGAAAAAGAAGATCAGAGAAATTATATCTGTTATAGAGAACACATAAAAAACAAAGTGCTATAAGATTAAAATATAACTAAGAAAAGAAAGTATTTAATTGAATACAGACTTTAAAAGGGGGAAGAGAGCAAGAAACAAAATTGGTGGTAGAAAATATTGTTTCAAGAACTTTGATCTTCCCATCCCTGTATCCTTGCACTTTTGCAAATCTTCCTAACTAATTTCACCCACTGTCTTGATGTCCAATTGTAGTATAAGCTTGATTCTAGGTTCCCTATATTGATGTCTACTCTGGTAGTTGGTCCTGACTACAGCATTCAGAGGGACGGTTTATCTACATCCCTAGTAGATTTATGTGTCCATATATGACCCACACCAGGATAGTCACTCATTTAATGGTCCTAATATGCTCTGAATTTTGTTCTCTATACATCATGTGACAGCTTATATAACTTGGAGACCTGTGGTACATCCCAACATGGTGAAAAAAGGCCTGGAGAGTTGTTTCAGTGATCTTAGACTTTTCTCTGTTTATCATTTTCTCCTGGTTAGTTGTATCATTGAAATTATTGTAGAGGTGACTGTTGAAAAGATGTTTGTACCACAACATGAGGACTCAAAATCATATCTCTAGCACCCACATGGAAAGTGAAACATGGTGGTGTGTGTCTGTAATTCCCCAAAACAAGGAGTTAGAGAAGTAGGAGGAATCCTGCAGCTTTCTGGCCAACCAGTAGAGCAAAAAATAAAAAAAATGAGCTCCATGTTCATTTAGAATCTCTATTAATAAATTATTGTACATAATGATCGAGATTCCAGATGTTTACATGTGGGTTTCATACACATATGCATACACAGCCACCCCGCACATGAACATGCAAACACATACAATAAAATAAAATATAAATAAAACTTGAAAATGATAAAATGATAAGTCTCTGGTTCCCATCAGAGTGAATATTCAGTCAACATCCTTTTGTTTTTCCTTTGGTGTTATTCCATTTAAAAATTTTGGCCTCCATTCACATATATACAATTCCAGGAATTAGGGCTTTCACAGAATGAAACATTTCCATTAGAAAATTCTGTATATCCATATATCACTATGGATATATGAAGGGGGGGTGTTATTTGAGGGGAATGGTTCTTATTTTAAATTATCTGTTTTTAATTTGTAACTTCTGTTCTTTCATCAACACTCATTCAGAAAGATGTTAATGCACTTTCTAAAAATGTTTCTTTATTGTAGAAAATTGTTTTGATTAAAATTTTTAGTTAGTATAATTGTATAATATAACCTATGACACAAATCTAAATATTTTATGTGTGGTATGTGAATATATGTTTGTGTGTATGGACATCTGCATGTAGGTTCTTTGAAAGTGGACACTAAGGTTGATAGTGGGTATCTTCATCAATTGATTTCCACCCTAACATTTGAGCAAAGTATGTCACTGTATTTGGAACGCACTGGTTTCTCTAGAGTAGATGGCCAGCCATCTCCAGGGATCTACATGTCACTGCCTCTGCCCAGGATTGGTTGACTTTTTATGTGGGTGCTGGAGATCTGAACCCATGTTCTCACATTTGAGCAGCAAGGACTTTATGGATTAAACCATCTACCAAGCCCCTTGGTATTTTTAGCCTAAAGAAAAATAAATTTGTTGTTACTAATAATTGTTAAATACATCTTCAACTTTATGCCTGTATTTGGTCTTCACAATTAATGCACACAATTGTTAAAATAGCAATTATTACTTGTGGATAGAATGGATTTAGGGAAAATTTTTAGACTATATTTCATAAATGATGTATTTTTAGACTATATTTCATAAATGATGATGGCAAAATTCAAGGTCAAAATTTTCTAATGAAATTGCCATGATCCTTTTTTAAATAAAATAAAATACTCACAAATGTACTATATTCATATTTTCATTGAGTTTCCTTAGGGATGTCTTGCTTCCGATGCTTTGAAACAATCATATACTTTGTAGTGATTTATGGTAACTACTTTTTTAATTTTAGTTCAGAATGGAAATAACTGTGTTTTGCCATTAGTGTTTTAAGTATCAATCAATATATGCTTCTATTTACTAAAATATTATTGTTTTAACATGTTTATTATATATTAAAACTATGCTATTAATTTAAATGTGGTTCTTGCTTGTGGTTATATATACTTTAAAGTATTTTTAAATTTATTTGTTTATATTTTTTAATGTGAAAGTAATGAATTAATTCAAATTACACGAATTATGAAGATGCCATTTAATAGAATTTTATGTGTAAACCTAAAAAATAATTTGATTAACATTGAATTTTACATATAGTTTTCTTCTTCCTTTTGATAAAGGGTGACACATGATAAAATGCTTCAATCCCCTGTGTTCTGTGATAAAGCCTAAGAGATCAGACTCTGAAGGAACAGGATATGCAGGTTTTTCATTGTTATGGTGACTTGGTGGCAATGCAGCTCAAGTTCTTTGCCATATGTTAACTTCCATGTTACTTAGACTTTCTTATAGCCAGACTAGTTCTGGATCCTCAGTAGAAAATGAAGTTCAAATAATGAGGGCTAATCACCTAATATGGTTGTTACTGGGCCTCTTTCCAATCCCTCTTGATTTATCTACAGGGGGCTAAAAAACACAAGCTTTATTTTTTGAATGAAAAATTAAGGAATTGTCTTCTCAGGATGAGTGCAGTTCGTAGAAGGGGAAATGACAAATGGAAGAGGAAAGAAGGAATGGAAATGAGGTCAAGAAGGTGATTATTTCTTCTTTCATTTTTTTCATTTATTCTTCTCTCATACATCCTAACTGCAGTTTTCACTCTCTCCTCTATTCCTAGTCATTCCTACCTCCCCTGTCTCAGATTTATTTCTCCTCTGTTTCCCTTCAGAGAAGAGCAAGCCTCAGATGGCTATCATCAGAACATGGTATAACAAGTTATAGCACTGTTAGTCACAAACACTCATATCAAGGCTGGACCAGGCAACTCAGTAGGAGGAAAAGGGTACCAAGAGCAGGCAAAAGAGTCAGAGACACCCCCACTCCCATTGTTAGGAGTCCTACAAGAATAACAAGCTAAACAACCATAATTAAATGCAGAGGACCTGAATGGGTCTGAGCTCTGTGAGGCCCTATGAGCCCTTCTTAATTGATGTCTGTGGGTCATGTAAGAATACTTTTTTAAAACTTGGCTTGGAGACGAGAGTGAGAACTAACAACTCAGATTCATTTTTCTCATCATTTTTAAAGTTAGCAAAAAATGTAATGAGTTTCCTTCTAGCACATTCACAAGCACAAACACACTCTGAAGGACACACAAATAAAGGCACATTGTAAATTAACAGTTTGTATATGAGAAAAACAATGTGATTTTTATCCTTTTGAATCTGGCTGACTTGTTTAAGGTGATATCCTTTTGCAACAATATCCTGAAACTGCATTGACAATGGTTTATGATTATATGCAGACTCTTCTCTAGTGGTGATTTTGTTTGTTATGCAGAAGCTTTTAAGTTCATGTAATTAAATTTGACTTTTCTTGGAATATTTCCTATACTATTGGGCTCTTACAGAAAGTTCTTACCAAATCTAAGTCATAAGGTGTTTTCTTCTAGCTATTCCAAAGTTTCTAGATTTAAACTAAGTCCCACGATCCATTTTGTATTGATATTTGTGCAAGGTGAAAAATAAAGCTCAAGTTTCATTCTGCTATTTAGTTTGCCTAACCATTTGTTGAAGAGTTTATCTTTTTTTTAACAGTATGTTTTAACAGCTTTGAAAACAGTAGGTGGCCATAAAGGTTAAATTCTGGAGCCTCTATTATGAGGTCAAGTACTATAATACTGCTAATACTTTTCTACTCAGGGCTGCTATGGCTATTCAGAATCTTGTATTTTTCATGTGCAAGTGTTATCTATTATTATTAAAGGATGTTTATTGATTCTCGGGATACTCTTGCTAGAAATGTGTTCTTAACTCAATGTTTTTAACAATATGAGTTAGTCTTAATGGCTAAGGATGTTGAACACTTTCTTATGTGTCTTTCAGCCATTAGCTTATTCTATTGATAATGGTCTATTTAGTTTGTACCCCACTTTTTAATTGAATTGTTTGGTGTTTTGGAGACTAGCTTCTTGAATTCTTTGTATATTTTGGAAATCAGCCCTCTGGCAGATGTGGGGTTGGTGACTATCTTTTCCCAGTCTGTGGGCTGCCATTTTGTCTTGCTGACTGTGCCTTTGCAGAAGCTTCTCAGTTTCAGGAGGTTCCATTTATCAATTGTTGATATCAATGTCTGTGATACTGGTGTAATGTTCAGGAAGCAGTCTCCTGTACCAATTAATTCAAGGGTATTTCCCACTTTGTCTTTTAATAGGTTCAGTGTGGCTGGATTTATGTTGAGGTCTTTGATTCATTTGGACTTAAGTTTTATGCATGGCTATAGACATGGATCTATCTGTAGTCTTCTACATGTCCTCATCCAGTTATGAGAGCATTTGTTGAAGATGTTTTCTTTATTCCATCGTATAAATCTAGCTTCTTTGTCAAAAATCAGGTGCTTGTAGGTGTGTGGGTTAATATCAGGGTTTTCAACTCTATTCCATTTGTCTACCTGTATATTTTTGTGCTAATATCAAGCTGTTTTCAGGACTATAGCTCTGTAATAGAGCTTGAAGTCAGGGATGGTGATGCCTCCAGAAGTGCCTTTATTGTACAGGGTTGTTTTGGCTATCCTGGGTCTTTTGTTGTTCCATATAAAGTTGAGAATTTTTCTTTCGAGATACCATCTTACTTCTGTCAGAATGGGTAAAATCATAAAACACCAATGACAGTTTATGCTGGAGAGGATGTGGATAAAAGGGAACATTCCTCCACTGCTGGTGAGAGTGCCAACTTGTACAGCCATTTTGGAAATCAGTATGGCAACTCCTCAGGAAAATAGGAATCAGTCTACCAAAGGATGCAGCAATTCCACTCTTAGGCATATACCCAAAAGAAGCACATTCATACAACAATGACATCTGTTCAATGATGTTCATAGCAGCACTATTTGTAATAGCCAGAACATGGAAGCAACCTAGATGCCCCTCAACCGAAGAATGGATGGAGAAAATGTGCTACATTTACACAATGGAGTACTACTCAGCAGAAAAAAAAAAAAAAACCAATGGAATCTTGAAATTCGCAGACAAATGGATGAAACTAGAAGAATCCATTCTGAGCAAGGTAACCCAACCACAAAAAGACAAACAGGGTATGTAGTCACTCATATATGGATCTTAGACATAGAGCAAAGGTTTGCTAGTGCACAATCCACACTGCCAGAGAAGCTAGGAAAGAAGGAGGATCCTAGGAGAGACATATATGGTTCCCTGGAGAAGGGGAAAGGGACAAGATCTCCTGAGAAAACTGGGAGCATTGAATGAGGGGAGAGGGAGCTAGGAGAATGAGAATGGGAAAAGAAGAGGGGTGAGGAGTACATGAGGGAGCAGAAAGGTTGAGTTGGGGAAGAATAGAAGAAAACAAGATAAGATATACCATAATAGAGGGAGACATTTTAGATTTAAAGAGAAATCAGGCACTAGGGAAATATCTAGTGATCTGCAAAGATGACACCAACTGACAATCTAAGCAACAGATGAGAGGCTATCTTAAATGCCCTCCCCTGATGATGAGATTGATGACTGACTTATATGCCATCCTATAGCCTTCACCCAGCATATGGTGAAAGTGGAAGCAGACACCCACAGCTAACCACTGAATTGAACTGGAATCCAGTTGCAGAGAAGTACGAGTGATGAGCAAAGGGGTCCAGACTAGGCTGGTGAAACCCCCAGATACTGCTGACCTGAACAACTGGGAGCTCTTGTTCCCCATACTTATAGCTGGGAAACCAGCATGGGACTGAGCCTGAACCCAGGAAAGTGGGTGTCAGTGAGGAGGCCTTGGAAATTCCTGGGGCCTCCTGTAGTAGTTCAGTACTTATCCCCAGCATAGTTGTAGACTTTGGGAGCCCATTACACATAGAAGGATACTCCCTGAGCCATGACACATGGTGGTGGACCTAGGCCCTCTCCCAAAGGATATGACAGACTCTGAAGACCCCCTATGGAAAGCCTTACACTCCCTGGGAAGCAGAAAGGGTATGTGATAGGTAGGGTTTTAGTTGCAGGGGTGGTAGTGGAGGAGGGGAGGGAGAGCAAACTGAAATTGACATGTAAAACAATCTTGTTTCTAATTCAAATAAAAAAATGAAACAAAAGAGTTAGTCATAGTCAAATAGGTACTTATATTCAAATTTTCTTTTAATTAAAGTCTTGTTTCATTAAGCATTTTTTTTCTAAAAGGATGGATTAACTGCAACCAAATTTAGTTTCTATTAGATGATTTATTAGAAATCTTCTAATGTGAATTCTGTTAGTAACTGGCTCAGTAAAAATATTTTTAAATTCCTGCATTTTAATTTTATGTTATGTCATGATTGTTTAAAGCTTTAAGAACCAGAATTTATATCATTCTTATTCATGAAGACACGGAAGTGTCAAAATATTATATAAATTAAGTGTGATAAAGAGACAAAGCCTAGTCTTGGCCGTCAGAATTATAGTGCATATTTCCTTAATCTCTATATTGGAAACCAAGACCACATAAATGACCCTTGCCAGTCCATAGTTTGGCCACATTAGAAACATCATTAGCAAACGTATTTATGGTATAATTTAAGACATGGAATCAGTAATGGTTGCTCTTAAGGAACATTGATTGTCTGATGCCTGTCTCAAGCCAACTCTTATTCAGCAACTAAAGTTTGTCCATGATGCCAAGGATTAAGCAGAGTGCATGCAAGGTAGTGACCTATTTAAAGCACTATGATAAGGGCTATACATGAATATTTTATTATCTATTACAGAATATCTCTAGGTAGTAAGATATTCTATCTTTTTCTATATTCTAAATTAAAGAAAGGCATTTTATAAGTTGGGCTAGTTATTAAAATTTATACTTTTAGATTAAAAATACAGTAGCATCCATAGTTTTATGAGTGAAAATGGAGGATATGTAAATTTAAACAGATTGATTGGCAACAATTGTCATCAGTAGCAATATCATCAATAGTATCATGAATAATCCTTAGTGTTAGCTTTTGATATGGTTGGAGTTGTCAGCATTTTTAATATTGACATGGCCAATATCCATGTTGTTATTAAATATTGTGTATGTATGAAATGCAGGTTATATGGAGATATTGTGGGAAAATAAGAATGTTTTATTGCTTAATCTTCTCTTCACGAATAACTTTTTCAAGCTAAAAATAATTTCTATATTCATTAACTAGTATGAAAGGAAGAGTCAGCATCTGAAGTTAGTGATATTTACCTGAACATTCATACCAAATTCTTTTCTAATTATTTATGATACATACAAGGACATGGGCATTCGATACTGTTTTATTTTCATGATAGATTCATCCGTGTAATTTTTTTGCTCTTGAATATCTCCCGTGTTGTGGGTAGCCAGATGTGTGTAGTCAATGAATAACAAGAGATAATTTCACACACTCCTACTGCTTAGATTATGGTGGTGTAGCAAGAAGTGATCTGATAAAACTCAGCCTGTATTTCAGTTTGTTTCTTGGGAAACCAGTAGTGCCAGTGAAAATATCAATGAGACTTAACAACCTCCATGATTTACTGTATTTCCAGAAGCAAGGACATTTCATTTCTCTGTTAGCTTGTGTCATCACAGCTTGTTTTCTCCACACCAATAGCTGGTGAATGTTTCCTCCTGTGAGTCAACTCAGCAGTTCTGTCTGCAGCCAGATATTTTCATGTAAGATGTTTGGTTGATAAAATCACTCCACTGATGTTAAAACAGATCCTATTCCATATTCTGTTAAATAAGCTAATATGTGAAAAGCTTTTCAACAACTGCCTG
The DNA here is from genome assembly GCF_003668045.3 of Cricetulus griseus. NCBI lineage: Eukaryota > Metazoa > Chordata > Mammalia > Rodentia > Cricetidae > Cricetulus > Cricetulus griseus. The sequence continues at coordinate 19,605,686 of NC_048597.1, forward strand.
GAAGTTAGTCACATAGAATATAATGTTATCTACTTTTCCCTGAATCTATGGGTTGATTCTATTGGCAAGTTCTAAGATGATACCGTGAAGTTGCCTTACTGGATTTAATATGTCTATTCAGTAGCACAAATTATTTAAACTGAGTCCATCAAAGTAATCGAAGTACCTGAGTAGCAGGTACCTAAAAAAATAAGTAAAATATAAAAGAAATTGAAATTCCATCAGTGAACATCTGCTCTCTCAGTGGATACAAAATGCAATTAAGAGATACTAGAGATCAGTGCTGATGCCAGCAGAATCAATAAAATTCAGAGGGGTCTAGACTGCCCCATTCTAGGTTTGTGATATTGATCATGTCCTAAAATTTCTCAGGTTCTCAGGATATTCTCTCTCTCTCTCTCTCTCTCTATATATATATATATATATATATATATATATATATATATAATATATATTAAAACCCACAGTTTTTTTGGTATAAGAAAAAAGTGCTTAGAGAAGGCATTAGCAGAATCTTACAAAAGAAATTACAGTAGTAACAGTGACTGCCATTATAATGTCATAGAGCTAGACATCATCTTTCATTATGACCTTTGAGAATGCTCACCTACCTCTGAAAAGGGTATGAGTATAGCAATTTAAGAGGTCAGGTTTATATTTCGTCTTTAAAGATTAGATGATTATTACCTGTTCTCCTTTAAACTTGCAATAATAAGACTGTCAACATGTCATGCAGATCTCCTTGCAGCCTCTTTAGCCTCCATCTAATCTCTTCACATCTGTGAGAGATGGCTGTTCAAAATGCTTCAGGGTTTCACATCACTCAACTGTGCTAACACAGGGACAAAATACCAGTGCCTTGCCCTGTAGTCTTTGTGGTGAACTCATGAATATTTCCTATGTTTAGAATGTTCTCTATGTCCCTTTCTCCTCACCCATAAGAAATTCCAGAAATGCCTCCATGCTTTTTGTGAACATCCTTCTTGATAGATGTCTTCTAAAAGTACCTATCTTTTACAAAATAACTTTTAGGTAGGCATACTGGCTTGTGCCTGTAATTCTCACATTTGGGAACCCAGGTCAGAATGATTATCAGGATTTTATGGCTAGCTTGGGCTACCAAGTGATACCTTTAAACTTTAAGTGATGTCTTAAACTTTAAAATAAAAATAAAAAGATGCATATTTATTTTTTCATACATAATGGGCGTGGGAGAAGAGATTTTTTAAAAATATCTTTTATATTATATGGATTCCAAGCTTCATCTGTTGATATCTGACCCTTTCCATTTTATTTCTCAAAAATTCTGTTCCTCTTAAGGTTTCATATTACACAATCACCTTATATAACCATTCCCCACTACTAACAATGGGATTAAAATGGTGTTTTATATTTCTACTTCATTTTCATGTACATGACTATTCTATATATTATTCAGTGACAGGTATAACATAGGGACCACGTCATACTTCTTTGTAAGTATCAAGTTCTCTCGAGGGAACATCACCCGATATTACTAGAATAATCTCTCTAACTTGGATACGTTCTCCTTACTCCCTTTAAAAATTATGCTTTTTTTATACATTCTTGTCATTTCAGACTTTTTTTGAACTAGATAGCTCTGGGCATTTCACTATCATCTCTGAATGAGTGGACCAAGGGAAAGGACTCTATCTTTGTCACCTTTGAATATGCCTACCCAGTATAACTCACTGATGACCATTTAGACTCTAACCATGTGACACTTACTAAATATTTTACATTATGACTGCATAGTGCTGTCATACAGACAGAGTTGTTACTGTCAAATTCCCAGGAGTAATTTTTAATACCCATGAAACAAATCTTCCTCATATGATTTTATTCTTTAGAAAAAAAAAAAAAAAACATGCTGTAGGCTTGCCTCTCACATTAGCTACAACTCTTGATTTTAAAAATTCAATCTGAGAATTTTTTAATTTTCTTTTTATTTAAATTAGAAATGACATTGTTTTGCAGGTCAATACTAGTTCCCTCTTGCTTCCCCCCCCCCTACACTAACTCCCTATTCCATACCCTTTCTGCTCCCCAGGGAGGGTGAGGCCTTCCATGGAGGAGCTTCAGACTCTGTCATATCATTTGGTGCAAGGCCTAAATATACCCCCCCACACACACACACATGTGTTCAGGCTGAAAGAGTGTCCCTCTATGTGGAATGGGCTCCCAAAGTCCATTTGTATGCTAGGGATAAATACTGATCTACTACCAGAGGCCCCATAGATTTCATAGGCCTTCACACTGACACCCAAGTTCAGGGGTTCTGGATCAGTCCTATGCTGGTTTCCCAGTTATCAGTCTGGGGTCCATGAGCTCCCCCTTGTTCAGGTCAGCTGTTTCTGTGGGTTTCAACAGCCTAAGAATTTTGAGCTTAGAACAGAATCAGAACCCTAGCAATCCCTCTGTCCTCTGTGGGAAAAACAAGGAAGAAAGCCGCAGATCAAATGCTATTTTTCTAACAGCAGGTTGAGTCAGAAAAATGAATAATTTAAAGGGAGGATACTTTGTGGTTTTAGTATCTTCAGTGGAGTATTCTGATCTCTTCCCCTTTCTGCAGTATGTGCTGCCTCCTGACTCTGTCAGCAGCAACAACCTGCATCAAAGTGATCAGCTGCTGGACCTTCCAGTACGTTCATATGACATTCTAATTAATCCACGTAAGAAGTACCATTGCTCCTAGAAGCTGCTGATCAAAGGAATGCCATGAGTAGGAATGCCCGTTTAGAATTTTCATCAGGCCTCTGCTTCTTGTAATGACTTAATTGTCAGAAAGCTCCATTGTTGAAAAAGCAGACAGCTGTTCACCAGTGTTTCAAAAAAGAATAAGACAAAGCCAAATGGCACACCCTGTAAGAATGAAGAAAGTGATAAAAGTAAAACCGTCAGACAGGAAATAATTACTTAGTTAAACTTTGGGTCTTACAGGATCAGATTTAAATTCCAAGTGTAAAACAGCCCAAGGAGTCCTAAATTGTCTGCACCTAGTTGTTGATTCAGACACAACTGGTCACTGGGTATTTCCTCATCTCAGTGTGTGAGAAGGGACAAGCACCGTCTTAGCAGAAAATGATGTAGCTGATAATGATAATGATAATGGTAATGATAATACGACAATAATAATGATAATAATGTAACAGCATAATGATGTTATTAGAAAATATTGTTATTCTAAACATGTATGGGGTAGTAGCTTGTGAGATGCAGCAGTGGATAATAGCACTTGTGGCCAAGACTGAGCACCATGGTTTGACAAGAAGGACCCTCATGGGTGGAAGGAGAGAAATGACTCCTGCAAGGTGTCTTCTGAACTCCACATGTTCTGCTTACCCCTCCTCCCTACATACACCCATTCACTCACTCACAAATAAACAAATAATTGTAATAGTACACACAATAAGGGTTTTATTTAACTATACTTTTCATGAACATTTACAATATGCAAACTTCACAGCTTCCTTAAGGAACTGAGGTGTTGCACAGAAAACATGATTTTGTTGTGTAAATTAAACTAAGATTAGAAAATATTGTAACATGGTGAACATTGAAGAGGTCAATACTGACATTTAGACTGCTTAAATTATATATTATGTTATTTATAGAAATACATGTAATGAATGTCAAGAAAGGTCTGACATTTAGTTGTGTAATATGATGAAATTTTTCACTGCCCTAAATTACAGAAGAGAAAAAAAGATTTCAATTTGAAGAATAAGCAACTATTTTTAACAGCTTGAATTAATTCCACATAATTCAAAGTCAGTAATTACATTTTCTAAGAGTTGTACAAGTTCCTTATAATAGTCCTTGAGGGAAAGAGGCCCTCCCTTGGCTGCAGAAAGCTTCCTTGCAGTGAGCACAAGCCTCACCAGTGAAGAGCATAGCCAATCAGTGGTGGAGAACAGGAAATACGGTGGTTTTATAAAATGACCTCCTAAACTTCTTTAAAATTTTACCTATTGATCAGTGCTGGCTCTTTGCCCTTCCCATGGAAACCACAGCAGACCTGTGATGGCACAGAGGAAGACAATATGAAACGCTTTCTGAAGTTAGATCATAAAAGACAATACAGCTTGGACATGGTATCCTAAAATGTTTGTTATTGGATCAGTTTGTTAAGGGTAGGTGTGCTCTGTTGTACTCAGCTGTCTTCTGGTGGGGAACAGCTATCACCTTGAGAGGACACATGTGAGATTGTAGTTAACAGTTCCAGTATTTGACGGATCCCTCCAAGATTCTACAACAATAAGTGAAGATACCCTTGGATATTTCCAGGTATTTAAATCTCAGTAAGGTACAGCGAAAGTAAGTCATTCCTCTGAGCTTTTTACTCTCTTGACCCTCAGAATACAGAGAATCATAAAAATAGAGAACTTCACAACACTCAATTTCATGTCATAAAATATCAGTGGATGCAAAAAAGAAAAGGAATTGAGGTTATTTCATATCCTAGGTTAAGATATTACAAGTTTATCAAGTAGCTAACTTAATCTTTACCACAACCTAAAACTTGTTTTAGATTTATTTATTTAATGTGTATTAATGTTTTGCCTGCCTGCATGTCTGTGTACTATTAGGTGTCTGGTGCCCCCAGAGTTCAGAAGAAGGTGTTGGAGTTCTTGGGACTAGAGGTGTAAATGACTGTGAGCTGCCATTTTAGTGCTGGGAATAGAACTCAGGTCTTCTGCCACCTCTGCAGTTTGAGACAGATATTTTAAATCTGCTTATACATAATAAACTAGAGCTCAGAGCAGGTAAGTACCTTACATGACAGATTATACTTTTAAGTGGAAGGACTGAAACTGACAACTGCATTTATCCATGTCTGGAAGCCATTACAAAAATATTGACTTTTTGCTTCAATCATGTTTATAAAATCTAAAAACTAAAACTAAAAACAAAACCACAATTTTAAGTAGTTATTCTAATGTTTCCCAAACTCATATTCTTGATGCTATCAACTGTGACTTAAATTAACATAATATCATTCCAGTGGAAAGATACTTTTCCACAATGAACTTTTGAGGGACAGCAGTTGCTGAATTAATATTTCAATTAACCTGAGATCATAGTTTCTTTTTAAAAATCAAATCTGATATGGTTATTGGAAGATGAATGAATGAATATAGGAATTAAACCAGCTTGTACAGGAGTAATGCTCCTTGAGAAATGTTGTAACAAATTGAGGCCTTCATAGAAGATGCCTATCAGGTTTCTTTACATTCAGTTTTATATGTTGTATGATAATTATGAAAGTTTGAATGAGAATCACCCCCATAAGCCCACATATTTGGAAGCTTGGTCCCAGCTGTTGGTAGAGCCATATGCAAAAGATTTGAAGGTATGACCTGATTGAAGGAGGTGTGTCACTGGTGGGGGATATGCTTTGAGATTTCAAAAGTTCACATGAGTACCAATTTTCTCCCTCTCCCTCCCCCTCCCCCTCTCCCTCCACCTTCTATGTTCTTTGCTGGGGAATCAGATGTAAGCTGTTGATATGGTTCAAGTATTCACAATATCGATATTCTTCCCATCAGTGGTGTCATGGATTCTAACTTCTGGAATTGTGAGCCCTCAAATAAAATGCTTTCTTTGAGAAGTTGCCTTGGTCATAGTATTTTGTCATGGTAATAGATAAGCAATTAAGATCATGTGGTATATATCCTTTCCTTTCTTAATATCTGTAAAACCCTGTAATCAACTGGATATTAAATACTCCAACAGTCTTAAAATAGAATTTGTCTGTAGATGAAAGGACTTGAAATATAAATCCTACAAATAATGAAAATACAGAACTGAATCAGGATACTTTAGTTAACTCTATATGAGACTAAAATTAATACATAGGAAGATTAAAATTTAAAATGTAAGAGAGGAAACTTTCATATTTTAGAAGTTATGTGATATTCAGAAGTGGGAATCCTGTTACTACATTAGAAATGGAATCTCTGTAATCAAAAATGCTTGGGATGAGGTATTACAGATTTTTGGATATTTCCATATACATAGCGAGATTTCTCTGGGTGATATTCATATCCAAATTCAAATTATTAATGGTTCATATACATGGAAAGAGCAAGGGATGGTAATTCTATTCAGCACTTGTGTATACGTGTGTACCTACCACAGTGCACTTGTGAATGTCAGAAGACATTTTGCTAGCCCCAGTTCTCATCTGCTGTTATTTAGATTCCAGGGTTCAAATTCAGGTCATCAGGATTGGAAGAAAATGTTCTTACCTGCTGAGCCATTTCATTGCCCCCTAATTCAGTATATCTAGAGTATTTTTGTCTTTCTCATGCCTTGACTAGATTAGAAACAGCATTTTCCTTTTGTAATACAATCACAACACTCAGAAGTTTCAGATGCCAAACATTTGTATTTCAGATTTTTGGAATTCATTAATATTTCCACATGAAAAGCACTTAGTATATATTTATTGAAAGCTTTGTTTTGCTATTACTCTCTACAATATTAAAAATCAGACAAATTAAGACAGAGTGTGAGTTAATAAGATCCATTTAAAGTATCTTAACATTAACATTGTTGCATTATTAGTTTAATGATGCTGTCATGTAAAAGGAAGCTTCAGGAAGTCAGAGAGGATGCTTAACTGATGGATCCTGACCATTTGACTCAGGTTCATTCGAACTCATTTTGATATTGATTTTTATTTCATAATGGATCAAGTGGGCTTTGTGAGATTTCGAGCGGTAGAATTAACCTATGGTGATATGTGCAAAATAATATTTTAAGTTGCCCTAGATATCAAAGGTCTTGGATGATGGCAATCTGTTACAAGAGCATGCAGTCCCAAGATGTTTTAAATCCTCTTTTCCAATAACAAGTTCTACTTGTAGTCATTTACATAAATTAACAGACACTAACACATTAATTATCTCTACCAATTAAAAATATTTCAAGTTTCAAATGTCTACCAAATTGTGATTGTTCATTATATGCCCTTGTGAAAATAGATCCTCATGTGTTTCTCGATTATTTATTAACAGCCATATATGCAGCCACTCAGACACAGCAGTGTCAGAGCACAACATTGCTCACTGTGAGAGACCTAAGTACCAGGAATATTCTACTCACTAAATGAATAAAATGAATGCCTATCTACAATGAATTTAAGTAATGCTCCATTTGCTTGGATCAGGATAACATCACCAGTGCTTGGGGCACTATACTTTGATGCTGACCAAGATTAAAAGTCTGGTTTGGTTTTTATTTGTCTTTGTTTTTGTTTTTGTTTTTCTAGTTGAGTTCTTCTTCCTCTAACTTCATCTTCTTTCTGGAGTCAGCCTTCTCTCCAGATGATTTAAAGAGAACCCCACTCTATGAATGTCCTACTGTGAAAGGAACATCCCCACAAAACCACTCTCATGTAGTAGGAAAATGTCAGGGCTTCTAGAGCCCCGGGTTGGAACTTTGCCATGCTGGGTTCTGCTAGTCTCTGTGCAAGAAGAGATCATACTGTTTGTCTTCTCCAAAGTCCTCTACCTTCTATTCTTTAACTGCAGCACATTCCAGAGAAATCTGAGAGATGTAATAAAGGGTGGGAGTGGGAGGTCACAGACAGTAAGACAAGTTTACAGGGAAAAAAGCCACCTTGAGACAACAACATGTGAGTCCAGGTTTGGAAGAGGACTACATGACGAGTGAATCCCAGACAAGGAGAAGAACACCTATCAGGGGTTTAATGTGGTTCGGAAAAAAAGTGTGCATTACAGAATATCTGAGGAATTTATTAAAGATCTTTTCTGAATTCCCACCCTAGAGATCCAGATTGATAAGGTAGAAATCTGGGAAAAGAAATATGACAACCAAGTAAGCATGGAACTCCAGCTCAGTTCCAGTTGGGTTGGTAGGAACACCTGTGGGAAGACCTTAGCAGAGTGAGGGGGCTGCTGGGTTATCTGGAGAAGTAAGAGTGGCTGTGTTCACAATTTGGTGTGGAAGGTCTGATGGTTGGAAGATTAATCCTATCCTATTAGGTCAGATGAGAAAAAGTTTGAGGAATCCTGCAGAGCAAGGGGAAGAAGGGTTGTAGGGGCCAAAGAGGTTAAGGATATCACAAGAAAACCCACAGAATCACTAACCTGTGTCTGGGACTTACAGTCTTTCCAACACCTCTTCTACAATGATCTCTGAGCCTTGAGAAGAGGTATGTGGTCCCCAAGAAACTACTCATGCTCTAGTAGCTGGCTTTATATCCATACACAAACAGGAAGTACTAAATTGACTCCATAGTTTTATTAGAAGAAGAAAAGCAAGAACATTTGTAATTGGGAGAGAATAGTGGTTGGGGACATAGGGGAGAAACTGAAGGGGGGGAAATGGGTGGCCTTGATCAAAACTCATTGTATTGGATATAGAACATTCTCAGTAAGAAATAAATTTTTATAAAGAGCTGTATGTTTGAAGATTTTATTTGAATGGAAATGACTTAATTAATTAAAATAAAAACAGGTTTGAGATATAGAACATCTCAATTATATATACCACTAATGTTTTAAAATTGTATAACTACCATGGAAGTGTTTTTTATTTTTATTTTATTTTATTTTGGTTTTCAAGACAGGGTTTCTCTGTATTATTTTGGAGCCTGTCTTGGAACTCTCTCTGTAGACCAGGCAGGCCTTGAACTCACAAAGATCCACTTGCCTCTGTCTCCGAGTTCTGGGATTAAAGGCGCGTGCCACTAATGCCTTACTGTGGTTTTTGTTTTTAATTAATTTATTTATATTTCACTCTAACCAGTTTTCCCTCCCTCTTCTCCTCCTTGTCACTCCCTCTACCTCCCATCTGCTCCCCATCCACTCCTTGTCTGTTTCTGTTCAGAAAAGTGCAGAGTATTAACAAAAAACATCAAATATCAAGTTTCAGTAACACTAAGCACCATCTCCCCTTGCAGTAAGTTGGGCAACTCAACCCAGTATGAGGAATAGGTCCCCAATAGCCAGCAAAGGAATTAGAGACAGCCTCTGCTCCCAGTGTTGAGTTCCACAAATAGACCAAAGCACACACCTGTCCCATATATGCAGATGGCCTAGGTCAGTTCCATGCAGGCTCCTTGGTTGACAGTTCAGGTTCTGTAAGTTCCAAAAGTCCGGGTTAGTTGATTCTGTGGATTTTATTGTGATGTCCTTGACCTCTCTGGCTCCTACAACCCTTCTTCCTCCTGTTCTGCAGCATTCCCTGAATTCAGCCTAATGTGATATTTCAGAGCATTGGAAATGGCAATGCTGGGGGAGTTTTAAAGAAAGACAAGAAAAGCAAAGACTCATCTTGTGAAGTCTGCTTTCCCACTCTGACAGGTATCTGTTAAAAGCACATATCAAATGACTAGATGTGCTTAGAGACCTTGCTGTTGAAAAACAGAACCCACTACCATCTTTGAGGGAGTTATCCTTTTCCTCTGGATTTATGAAATGTTGATATCTAGAGAAAAGTTATGGCACTTTTTCATATACCTAATAGTTAAGAAATGCCATCATAGAACTTTTCTGAATACATTATAAAATTTCTACTTTTCTTAAAAGCTTCTTAATGGAATGGAACTAAATACTATACACAAAATTGTAAGTCCATGATTCTTACAGATGTTATTCATATGATGGCTTTATGATCCTTCTTTATTATACAGAGATTCTTGTTCTTTGCTTGTTGGCTCTTTATGGAATATTTTTGTCATCTTAATAATCTTACTCCATTTGAGCAATGCAAACTGAAAATCCCAAGTAGAAGAACACTACCTTACTTTTTGTGGTTAAAAAAAATAGAAAGAGAATTCCTTTCTTTGCATTTTTTTTTTAGAGTTATCTCATCACAATTTCTCAGGGATGATATGTTGTATTGTGATTATTGATCATTAGCATTCTGTGTTCTAAAAATTACTGGAATGGTTTAAAACTTTCTCATGTACAACTGATGTTAATGAAATAGAAAGGAAAAAAATCAGAAAAATGACAGTAAGTGTATTAACTAAAAGTGATAACAAACTTGGCCTTCTCAAGGAGGTATCCCGAGCTTACGGGTACAGTCTATAATTCACTACCTCCATGACCTTGAGGAAGTAACAGATTTCTATGTCTCAGTTTGGAAGGTGACATTAATTTAACCTCACAAAATTATGACAAGTGATGACAAAGAACTTAGCATCAGGGGGCTCACAAAAGGCTACTAAATGCCAGTTAAAAATTTTATATATTATCATAATTATGGTGGTTTCGTACACTAAGGGTGCCATTAGGCTATTAGGCAGACATTGAAAGATGACTTTTAAACTTTACACAAATCACTTGGGATCTTGTCAAAATGCAAATTTTGATTCAGCAGGTCTAGTTTCTAAAATAATCCAGGTGACACTAATGCTATCAGTCACACTGTCCAAACAAGGGACAGTGTGTGTATAGGATGTTGCCAGAGGTAGAATTGCATCAATCCCTCATATTCAACAGAATTAGAGATTTGAACACTTATCTCTGTTTCTTTATGATACATCCTTTATCCAATGATAAAATTTTTCTGATTATACCCAGCAAAGAATAATTAAATCTTCCCATGTTTAGTCATTCAAAGAAAATTGAATATTCCTAGCTCTCTACTTACTGTAAAAGACAGGAGGCAAGTGTGACCTAAATCTTTAAAAATGTTTCCTATATTGAGTTACATAAATATAGGCAATTTCATGTGTTTTTTATATTCTACTTCAATATATATATATATATATATATGTATGTATGTATATATATATATATATATATATATATATGTGGTAACGAATAATATTCATCCACATCTTTTATAAAAGTAATCACACTTCAAGCTTATTTTTGTAGGAGGTGGGAAGATTTATAAAAATAATCATAATGCATGTGACAAATTGAGAAATACTAAACATTATATAGGCAAAGTACAAGAGGAGTTCAGGGTACGTGGGGACTTATCCCCGGATAACATCTAGAATGAACATTAAACTATTTCCTCCTACCATTTTGCCCCAATAATTCATGAACCTGAGCCGTCTTACTTCTTCTTTTGGTTATCACTTCCTGCTGCAGTTACATATTCTCATAGAAAAGCATGAACAAATATGCCATATATTTAGTAGGACCTACCTTGTATGCCTCATTTTCACACACAGTGTCAATCCTCATTAGAAAATATGAAATGCAAACATCACTTTCCTCATTTTACAGACACAGAAACAGTGGATAGAGACGTTAATCCCATTCCTAAGCAAACAAGCTCACTGGGCTTGCTTCCCTTTTTTGAAAGCCAAATGGCTCTTTTAGCTCTATTCTTTTGCAAAACTCCTCCCCCTCCCCGAAATGTCCAGAGGTCTACAAGGATGACTCCAACTAACCATCTAAGCAATTAGTGGAGAGGCTGCCTTAAAGGCCCTTCTCTGATAATGAGATTGATGACTACCTTATATGCCATCCTAGAGCCTTCATCCAATGGTTGATGGAAGCAGAAGGAGACATCCAGTTAAACAATGAGCTGAATTCTGGAATCCAGTTGCAGAGAGGGAGGAGTGATGAGCAAAGGGGTCAAGACCAGGCTGGAGAAACCCCCAGAAACAGCTGACCTGAAAAGGGGGAGTTCATGGACCCCAGACTGATATCTGGGAAAACAGCATAGGACTGATTCAGACCCCCTGAACATGGGTGTCAGTTAGGAGGTCTGAGCAATCTATGTGGCCTCTGGGAGTGGATCATTATTTATCTCTAGTATGCAAATGGACTTTGGGAGCCCATTCCACATAGAGGGATACTCTCTCAGCCTAGACAAAGAGGGGAGGGTCTAGGCCCTGGTTCAAATGATATGACAGACTTTGAAGATCTTCCATGGAAGACCTCACCCTCCCTGGGAAGCAGAAAGGGGATGAGACGGGGGTCAGTCAGGGCCAGGGGAGGAGGGGAGGGAGATAGAACTGGGATTGACATGTAAAATAATCTTGTTTCTAACTTAAATAAAAATGTCACCAAAAAATCCCTCCCCCGAGTTGCTCTTTTCACCCGTGACACTATAGTTTATTTCTGTTTGAGTCCTTTAACTAAGCATGTCTTCAGGATGACTCCATCTCTTCTTGTGTATAGTGATGCTTCAGGTGAATTTGTCATATTTAAAGATAAACATGTGCATGATTCAGTGGCTTAAAGATGTGTCAGTTCTTCTGCTAACTGTATTTCCAGCACTCTTCTGTGAGAAAGTTAGCATGCAGGTTAGGGAGATGTAAGCTGTGCTCTGGTGTACCTTGGTGATGGCTCATTCCCATGGCATGAAGCTACTCTCTCATCTTTCTAAATGTTGAGTCTGTACATGTATTTTATTTTCTGAGAGGCCAGAATGATGCACAAAGAATTTCACTGAACAGTAATATTGGTGATATTTCATTTTTAAAGATTTTTATGGCATGCTTCATGGCTATGGGCAGTGCAAACATTTAGGAAAATTGTATAAATTTTTAAAAATTTTAGAATCGCACTGACTTTTACATCCTGATTTGATTTTGCTCACTGCTTATTATTTCCTATCACTTTCCCAAGCCCCAGTTATGAATATCTACCCATACACAATATCATGCTATATTCCAATGAAAGTCTGTTGCAGAAGATGTGAGTTGCTTTGGCCTGGTTTTCTGTGCTTTTCCTAATACTTTGAAAGCTGGTCTGCACGAGCTATTCTGACAGTCCCTTCAACATTCTTCCAAGCATCTTTGGCCCTCAATTCTTTACCTTCCATTTGCTGGCATAAAGGCAGATCTTTGCAAGCTTAAGTGCAATCACAGGAGGATGAGTTTGTCACCAAATGGTTGTTATCCATAAAAGTAGACAAGTAACTTTATCACACTGAACTAGAGCTGAATGTACTTCAGAGAAATGTGTGTGAGCCCTGAGTTAGAGCATGGAAAACACACTTCCCTGTGTAGACATTCAATTATTTACACAAATATTTTGTAGGGAAAAATAACCCAAATGTGTGAAAATGTTATCCTGTGTGCAAATTCAATACTGTATGTGGTTTTGAAAGACATAGTTTTGCCATTAAGGAAGTTGAGGTCAGAAAGCCAAAAGGTTAACTGCACAGTCTTAAATTTTCTGTCATGATCTCCATAAGGAGATGTACTATTTCAACAGAGAGAGCCTCCTGAGAGTTGCTTTTTAGTGATTGCAGGCATACATCTAATTGGCTTCTATTCCTAAGGAATTGTAACATTTTTCGTCTATCCTGGAAAAATATACACAATAACCATAGCAAATAATAAGCAGGTTGTTAATTGATTTTGTACAACTGTTCTATGAACTCCATACCTTCACCGACCATTGTGAGTTCAAAAGCTATTGCACATACAAAAGCTTGCAACAGGACTAGAAAACACCATGCTTGAGAATATTTAGCTTACTAAATACTTCAGTAACTGGTCCTGGGCTTAAGATAACAATGCATAAAATTTAGAGGCAGAAATCACATTTGGATATTTATTTGTTGAGAAGAAATGTGTATGGAATGAAGTTTAAGGAAAATATGTTGTTACAGGTTTTCCTTAATGTGAAAAATTAGCATAACATTTCTATTATTCTTAAATTGCTGGTTAGAGAGATTTTAAGTGGACCCAGTTAAAAAACATTTCTGGAAAAGCATCACAAATAAGAACAAGTGAAGTATTACTATTAAAAGGATGAAGATGCATCTTTTGACCAGGCAAATCAGGGGAAGATTTATAGACACATATACACTGAATGCTGAAAGATGACTATGATAATATTATGGGAGAATTAAGATATATTCAGTTAAGAAAAATAACATATTGTCTTTGTGTGTTAAGTTGCAGTAGCGCTAATTACACACAGACATATGTGGGGGGGGTAAGACAATCAAACTGCTGCCTTCATTAATTGCTATTTCTTTATGTTTGACTAAACTTTACTTTTGTTGGTATTTTCATCATGCTGTGAGCTTTAATGTGTAATGCATTTTTCATATGAAGTTAGTTGAAATAAACTCATTGGTTTTTATTCAACATTAGATAGTTGTTGAAATGAATGTGATGAAATGAGCTCTTGGCCTCTAGGAAGAGCTTATATCCGGTTGTTTTATGGAGTAGGAAACCCAACTGAATTTTTGGCTGGTCAACAGTGCTGAATATTTTGAACATTACTTGATTTCCCTAATTTTGACTGCTGGCTGCATTTTTATAATTATTCAATACAGTTAACATACACTAACTAGATTGGTATATTTTGTTTATACCATAAAGTTTATTGACAAACATCAGCATTTACTGAATACTCAACAAATAGGTAATTGGTACCTATTTGTTGATAGTTTCATTATTATCTCAACTACTCCGTGCCTTCTAGATGCTAAGAAAGCACCATGCCAAATATATGGGTTGTGTAAACTCCCAATTTCAGTTAAACAGGCTGAAAAGGAGTCTCTTTGACCTTAAGTGGCTCATTATTCATTGCCTTAAAAATGTAAAGTAGTGAAGCTAACACCGCCTCACTAAATTGTGGTAAGAGCTAAATGAAAGAAGATGTGAGTTGAAGAGTCTGATGATTCATGAACACAGTTGCTCTTCTCTAAGAATCTGCAGGGTCATCATTAGTAGCCCCCTGGTTTAGATTCCATTCCCAAGTACACTCAAAATATGTCAAAATAGCAGCCGTTCTGTAATGTACACCACTACTTGAACTTTTCAACCTTACAGTCCAGCAAAGTTAGCATTGCTTAACATAAACAACTGTAAACACAGAGAAGAATACAATTGCTCCTTTATTTCTCTGGTACTGGAAGATTCCTCGAGATGTCTAGGAAGAGACTGTGGTTCCTGATGAGTTGCCCAATCATGTGTGTGATTGAAGGAATGTTGGATGCTGCAAGGCTACAGCTAATCCTAATCACTCCTCCAGCCCGTTTCCCCAGTGGCTGCAAGCAGACTCTTGAGAACTGCTTTTGGGACTACAGTTTGGGGGTGGGGGAAAGATCTTGGGAACATCGACTGCCTGGGAGGAGCCCTTAGCTTCCTCCCTAGCACCGCGGACAGCGCACTAAAGCCTCAGGGAGAGGCGGAGAAAAAAGCCTCGCCTCACAGGTGGGAGGAGGGAGCACAATGACTGACAAGCTGGGAGGAGAGCAGAGCCAAGGAAGGAGTGCTCTGGGAAGCGATTAGAAAAACAAAAATCTGGGCTCACTCAGAGCATCAGGTCCTGGGGGTGTTGTTCAGCTGCACTGGGCTCCTAATTCAGGCGGACGCTGCCGGAGTGTCCCAGCTGATTGTCCCTGTGGGAGCAGACTGCCATCTAGACCAGACTCCAGGTGAGTTAAGCTCAGAGGGTTGCTTAGGGATCTTGAACTAGGGGTCTGCACCTGGTAAGGTTGCACAGCTGTTTTTGATTTGCCAAAGTCAAGGACGGACTTGGGTCTTGGCAGTGGCAATGTAAGGTGAGGCTAAGGGATGTGCGGTGGGCGCTTTTGATCTTCCAGTGAAAATTGGGTGAAATTCAGCTTAAGTGAGTAAGTGGGATTGAGAAAATGTCCTGAAAGGTAGGCATTGTGTGTATGTGTGTGTGTGTAAGCTTTTATACCAGAAAAATCTGGCCACCCATTCTGTAAATCTATTATCTTGTTTTGTGCCCACTTTTTCAAGCCCAGTCATAGGAGTGGAGAAGTGAGAAAGATATTTGGGCATAGGGAAATGTGGTCTTCTGAGTACAGGGGTGAACTCACTTTGCCTTTGAGTAGGCTGGGTTCTTTTACTCTGTACTTTCTTAGCTCACTAAAGGGAACTTCAGGCTCCCAAGCAGGTTTCACATGCCATAGCAATTTGGTTTAAAAGCCATACTGATTCACTTTATCCCCTGGGTTCCAAAACTGATATCTTTGGGTGGGGGGTGTTTAAAAACATAACTTAGAAGCACAGGAAATGTCTTTCTCCTTAGTCTGGAAATCCTTTGGCTATGAGAAAGTGGTGAGTTCATATGAAAAGGAAGACAATTTATCATCCTGTCGGGGAAAGGATATTCTATGGATATGGGATATTCTAGCAATTCCAGGATTGACAATTCTGAATACCCTCTGTGTAATTTTATTTTATACTTGTTTTGTGTTTAGTATATGTGTGCACATATGTAGCAGAACATGCTTACTTATGAAAAACAGAATTATCTAAGTATTTAAAAGTTCACTTGGATTAGAAATTGTTGGACTTGGTAATAATAACTTATAACAGAGGGTCTGTGTTTTGGTTATTGTTTTCCAATGCATGTATTGTTTCTATTAAGTAGCTTGGGCCCCTGTTTCTGAATTCAGTATTGACTAGGTACCTTTGATGCATACTTGTCAGTAGAATCTGGAGATGTTGCATTTGTGTGGTGGGCTACCGAAAATTTTAGTATCAATGATGTATACAAGTTTCTCCTTTATCCATATTAGGAAGTGAGATTTAAAATATCTTCCTGGTATTTAATTAGCTTTCTCTTAGGGGAAGGGCCAGTCTATGCTTCTCAAAACATCTAGGATTCTCACACTGATACAGGTGAATCCCAGGTTTCATGATGATAGAGCCACGCTGCTCTGACCCTTTTCTTTCCATCCACCTGGACTGCAGCTGTATTTGATCTAGGATATCTTATTTCTAACATCTTGCTTCCTCAATGTCTTGTGAAGGTTTTGTAAAAGAGAAATGTTGATTCTATTTTGTAGGTGAGTAATGGGCCAAGGAAGAATTAAGTATTTTAATTTTCAATGACTATCACATTATAATATAGAAACTTATTCAACTTCAGTTTTAGATCTTTTCCCAAATTTACACCCAATTTTCATTCAGATTGCCACAAGGAAGATATATAAATTTGGTATATGAAAGACATTTCCAAGTGTTCTTGGTATTTCATTAGTATTACTTTTTTGTGACAGGGAAGACTTTTTAATACAGGTGTACAGAGGCGTTTCTTAAAGTGTTATTTTCCACCTTCAAGTTGCTTCTCAGTCCCTGAATGCCCATCTGTGTCCCTCTTAAAAGCTGTAGATTGAAAGGAAGTCTCACAACTTATTCAGAATAGTCACTGGGTTAATGCTGCTTTATGATCCAGAAGGCAGCCCACATTTAGATGTGTTTAAACTACTCAAAGTAACTTGAAATATACATACAACTTGCTTCGAGAGCAAACTCCAGCCTTCACAGTGAGTTGTTCCTGAGATTCCCCAAGAACACTGGAAGGAGATGCATAGTTAATGTAGAATTTATAATTAGAAAACTATTGGCACTAAACTGTTTTAGATTTAAATTGTGACCATGTTTATAAAAGATAAATTCTGAGTACTTTTGTGCCTTATATGAATAGATTTAAAATAAACTCATTTTAACTATGAAGAGCTAGAAGTCCCATATCATTCACTTCACATTTTATTTACTTAATTTTCTTAACTAATAATAGTGAATCTCCCTCTCCCTCTCCCTCTCCCTCTCCCTCTCTCTCTCTCTCTCTCTCTCTTTCCCTCCCTCTTCCCTCTCTAAAATTCCATGGCAGGGATTGGAGCTCAGTGATTAGCAGTGCTTGCTTCTCTTTCAGAGGAGTATATTTCAGTCCCTAGCAATCACATAGGGTGGCTCACAGCCACTGTAAATCCAGCTTCAAAGAATCAGATGCCCTTTTCTGGCCTTTTCAGGCCACATATCACACACACACACACACACACACACACACACACACACACACACACACACTGTTTAATTTAAAATAATTTATATCAATTGTAAGATAGTTAGTGAACTTTGAGAAAAATTGTAGTTGTATATGTATTCCATGCTCAAAATAGAGCTTTGCAATTGACCAAGAATAGTGAATATGAGACTGGGAACTTACTAAAATCTCATATACTTCAAAATTATTTTTGACAGGGTGTAATACAATATGTAGCCACATGTGTTGATTAACTACCAAGTGTGCAATTTTTCTATCTGATTGTAGAATTTCATGCACACTCATGAGTAGGCATTCTCCAATGAGTCAGGATAATTAGTTCTCTGGCTTTTGGCCATTTGACCCAATCTTTTGAGGATGACTTAAAACACTCTTCTGGAATTTAAAATCCTATCTTCTCTCAGATGTTGTAAAATATCTAAAGCAGGGCATTTGGATGTTGCCATAATTTAACATTTCTGAGAGAAGGAATCCTTATAAAAGTTCCTTATTTGGGTTCCTTTGTGATTCTTTCAGACAGATGTTAGCTGAGATTTGAAGAAGGGAAAGAATATAAATATATAATTTTATTTCTCAGGCAAGACTTTGAAGTACATTTTTATCTAGAACTATTTACCTGAAAATATATGTGAACAAGAGAGATTTCCATATACAATGACATAAAATACCTTGTGGGGCCTGGGTTCTTTGTAGTGCATGTGGTTGGAATAAAATATGAAAAATTAGGTTCAATTTCTATGGAAATTGTTGGTGACAGTAAAGAATATGTTCTTAAGTTACCCTGCCCCCCCCAAAAAAAACCAAGGGAACTCAATAGTGCATGCATGTGTGCGTGCGTGCGTGCGTGCGTGCGTGCGTGCGTGTGTGTGTGTGTGTGTGTGTGTGTGTGTGTGTGTGTGTGTGTTTCCATCTCCATCAATAGTGGCATCGAATAGCATCTCAGGTATAGAGTGGCAAAGTTCAAGAAAATGATTGCAGTCAGTACTTACCTCTAGAGTTGTCTGAGCTATTTGTATGAAAATGTGAAATTGAGATATGGTCATCTCGTGGCAAAGGGTGAACGGCACACACGTGTGATGCAAGTGGAGTTTTCCTTTTGTTGCCAAGTCCGCTGAATAATATTTTCATGGAAATTTTGAAAACTTTCACTTTCTGAAAAGTGTCACTTTCCTTTACTGATCATATTAACATAAGTTAGTCAGGCAAGACATCAGATGAAGGAGGGTGATTAAACAGCCTTGTGTTCTCATGTATATGTCTCTGTTCCTTTGAGATTTCTCGTTAGACCCTCTCTTTAGTAGCACTGACAGCATAAAAAAGTATTACAGGGTGTTCAATATATAAAAATATGTGAAATACAGTGTGGGTTAACAATCATAGGTTTCATTAATTTCAGTGTGAGATACCTTTGTGTCAATACATTTTAGCCACTATTAAAGAATAAATGGGCACAATAGGAGAATTTTAAGGAGCTATAAAGTTGACATTGACAAATATTTTTATTATTTTGCATGTGACTGCTGGTAGTTATTGAAGCCGACACCTTCGTCACACATAACACGTATACTGTAGGTCTTGGAAAGAACAATTTAATTGTTTTTAGCTTGCTGAGAGTTATTTATTGTTTCCATTGTAAAGAAAGCAAGTGCAGTGGCAGAACAAATCATGCCTTACTAGAACTCCATATTTTGCAATGGAAAAGAATATGTATTGGAACCATAATTTTTTTGAGGAACAGTGTTAAGAATCAACAGCAAGATGGCAAAAGATAAGAACTGGCAAAATTTTCATACTGTATAAAAATTTAGTTGACTTGGGGTAGGAAAATGATTCACTAGATAAAAGACTTTCCCAGCAAGCTTGAAGATCTGAGTTCCATTCTAGCATCCCATATTAGAAGGGAAAAATAACTACCTAAAATTGTCCTCTGACTTCAACATACAGGCTATGGTATGCATGCACCAGAACACACACACACACACACACACACACACACACACACACACACACACACACACGATTTAACAAAATACAAAGATATATAGATTTTAAATAAAATATGCATATCTAGCATTAGAAGCAGATTGATTGTATATTGAAGTGATTAGGCAGAATTATGCATGTAAGGGGCTCAGCACATTTGGAACTACTTAGTACATTTTTTGTTGTTGTTGTTGTTTTACCTCATGCCTTTGGAGAGGTGCTCTACATATTTCCAATCTCAAACTCAGGGTCAGCCTTTCATATAATCCCCACTCAACTACTGTTCTTCTAGTGTTTTGTAAGCAATATGCTACAGAAATTAGAATAAGTACTTGATGGTGTTTTATGGCATGCAGGAGCAGAGAATCATGACTGAATGCAGGACAGTGTCAACAGAAAGTCAAACATGACACAATGGGAGCACTCTCTTTCCCTTTTTACCACTAGGGACTTTCTACTGGCATTTTGACAGGAATTACATGAGTGGTATTTTTTTCTACTTACATAGGATTCTATTTGTGGTAGTATATTTCATGTCTAGACTTCACCCACTTAACATCAAGATTATGAAGATTGGAGCAATGATTTAGTTTGAACAAGTGAAAAAAATATGACATAACTTAAACACAGTGCTTTCAAAGATGTTTTATACACTAAACACAGAATCATAAAGCAGCACTTTTTGGTCTTCTTGACAAAGGTTTGACTCTCCTAGGTATCATCTGGATTAGTAGAATTTCATTTCAGATGTAACATTTCTGGTCAACAAGGAGAAATCTTACATGAAGATTCTGGCTCCATCAAAATCTTTAGGGCAGTTGAGATGGAATTACAGAGGAAGAAAACTTTCAGTTCTGAATTATATATGTGTGTATCTATATTGACTAGACAGATGAATCAGAAATGCAGCTCAAGGGGTAAATAAGCAAGACATAATACCCTTCTGAAGGCAATTCTTGTGTCTGAGCTATCACACTCTGTCATCTGTCCTTGAGTGATTTCTTAAGCTGTCTCGGATGTAATTTATTATTTCTACTCATTTTGATGATGTATTGGTTTTACACTGTTGCTATGTTAAGTTGTCACAAACTGAAACTCACTGTTTTTAGTTTTAAAAATCAGAATTCCAAAGTCACACTCCCCAGGCAAAATTTATTTTTAAGGATGTGTGTGTGTGTGTGTGTGTGTG